>NW_026606186.1:14460000-15060000 GCF_029834395.1 Sorex fumeus
TATCACTGGAAATGAGAATAAGAGTAAGGAGCCCATAATAAGATGTGAATATATGTACATACATAGACACAATAGACAACACACACAGTGCCGAGTGGGGAAAAATACTTAATGGTCAATTCAAGTTTGAACTAAAGGAGAAAAGTATGCATTATTTAGTGTCACAATTTTTCTTTTTTTTTTTTTTGAAGGCACACCCAGTGATTTTCAGGGACTACTGGACTGGCTGGGTGTCGTCTCTCTAACCCTTAGAACCATAAGTTTATTCATTGTAGGAAGAATGCCTCATGAACCAAGAGATAAAGAGTCAGTGAAATTCTCTCACTTCCCTGCTAAGTAATTTTTCTATGGCTATATTATGATTACACTAAATTAAAAATCTTATGAAAGCCCTAGGTAAGAGTAATGAAAGCTGTATAAATTCGACAAAAGATAGAAAATGGAAGAAAATTGGTATTAGAAGTTGTAACATAGTCCATTATCCAAGAATGGCCCATAGGAATCAATCATAAAGCATCTTGAGTTTGGTCTCCTAGAAGTCCTTTTAATTTCTTGAATAGGGTGAGTTTTTCCTCTTTCCTTACAAAAAGGCAGGCAGTTTTCACATGAACATCCAGTAACAAGACAGTTCACTGGGTACTGAATGTAACAAAACATTGTCTCCATTTGGGGGGTATTCAAGGTCATATAGTAACCAATCCTCCAGTCTCCATCTAACAGAGAGCATCCCTTATGGTCTCTGATTTAGGATCCCAATTATTTTGACAACTGAGGGCAGAAGGTGAAACTGGCTTGCCTGCTCTTTTTCACCTATTGCTTCTGTTATAATTTAGCTCTTGTTTCTAACCTGCTAGGGCTGGGGTGCAGATGAAGAAGGAGGGAGTAAAAGAGAAGCAGGAAATACCCAGCTTGATTGGCATTGAGAGACATGGCATCTGACTCTTGGAGGGTTTTCTATGAACCCCTCAGAGATCAGCCTTCATCCTTAATGACCCCTTCTTTGAGTTCCTTCCTGGTAGTTGACTGCATCCCTCTTTCCATATGTGCCTCCCCTATTTAGGACTAATGATTCCTCTAGCTTTTTTCTGTAGAAGTTTGTTTCCTTCCATGAAGTTTATTGCTCAGAATTAAAGATAATATTGGTCGCTAATACTGGTATTGCATTCACAGGGTTCTAAATGGTTTGCCTGTAATTGCTTATTTAATCCATTAGATGCCCAACATCAATAGCACTCTTCTTCTAATTCACAGTTAAAGAAAAACTTTGGAAGATTTAGGAAATCAATATACTACACCTAGGTGTAGAAAGGCCAGGATTTAAGTGCATACAGTTGAGCTTAGAGTCCTTGCTTTACCATCTTTTCTGTATTTTCACCCTGCATTATCTTTCTCTGGCTCATCAATCTATCTGGGGCTTTGAGAACCCTCTGGAAGTATAAGCTTATCCTTCTACAGGTACTTCTGCTTAGTTCTCACTGAAGTAGCATTTCTCTGGTAGTTGTTGAACATACACAAAATTCTCAGAGTCCTATGCTGGATATGCTGAAAACACCGACATCTCAACCTCATCTCTGCCATCCCAGAAAGGAAGTGAGTGGTCACAGGACTGTTATATCTCAGCAAACCATCTTTCTCTCAAAGTCATCAGTCACTTCCTTAGTAGGATTAAGAAGTTAACAGTTTTCTTTTTTTCTTTTTCTTTTTTATTAGTGAAACACCATGAGGTACAGTTGTAGATTTACAAATTTTTGTGCTTGGATCTCGGTCCTCGGTCATACCACGATCAAATACCCATCCCTCCACCAGTGCCCATTTTCCACCACCAGGATAATATCCCTCCCCCCCATCCTCCCATCCCCCCCTCCCCCCCTGCCACTGTGGCAGGGCATTCCCCCCTGTTCTCTCTCTCCTCCTGGGCGCTGTGATCAGCCAAAGAGGCATTGAGTGGCGAACATGTTCAGTCCAGTCTACTTTCAACTTGCATCTCCCCTCCTGGGAGGATCCTCCAAACACCCTCCACTTGGTGTTCCCCTTTCTATCTGAATTGTCCTTTCCCCTAGAATACCCAGCTGGCCTCTAAGTTATGGAGTAATTCTCCTGGTGTTGCTCTCAGCTATTCTTGGGTATTAATCTCATATTTTATTATTTTATATCCCCCAGATGAATGCTATCTTTCTATGTCTATCGCTCTCTTTCTGACTCATTTCGCTTAGCATGATACTTTCCATATTGTACCACTTGTATGTAAAGTTCATGACTTCATCTTTTCTAAGAGCCACATAGTACTCCATTGTGTAGATGTACCAAAGTTTCTTTAACCAGTCATCTGTTCTTGGGCACTCAGGTCTCTTCCAGTTTCTGGCTACTGTAAAGAGTGCTGCAATGAACAAACAAGTGCAGATGTCACTTCGGCTACACGTTTTTGCCTCTCTGGGATATATTCCCAGGAGTGGTATCGCTGGGTCAAATGGGAGCTCAATTTCTAATTTTTTGAGGAACGTCCATACTGTTTTCCAGAAGGGCTGAACCAGTGGACATTCCCACCAACAGTGAAGGAGTGTCCCTTTCTCGCCACATCCGCGCCAGCAACGGTTGCTTTTGTTCTTTTGAATGTGGGCCAGTCTGTGAGGTGTGAGATGGTATCTCATTGTGGTTTTGATCTGCATCTCCCTGATGATTAATGATGTAGAGCATTTTCTCATGTGCTTTTTTGCCATTCGGATTTCTTCTTTGAGAAAGTTTCTGTTCATTTCATTGCCCCATTTTTTGATGGGGTTGGATGTTTTCTTCTTGTGGAGTTCAACCAGTATTTTGTATATCCTTGATATCAACCCCTTGTCAGATGTGTATTCGGCGAATATTCTTTCCCATTCTGTAGACTGTCTTTGTATTTTGGTCACTGTTTCTTTGGAGGTACAGAAGCTTCTTAGTTTAAGATAGTCCCATTTATCTATCTCTGAGTTAACAGTTTTCTAATTGCTTCTTACTACTACTTTACACAGAACCTTCTGCTAGATGATCTTTCTCCAGCTCTTTTCTATATTTGAAACGTTCCACTTAGAGGTCTCAGGTGAAATTTCCACTACTCATCCAGTTGCAAAGTTAAATTCTGCACTGTCCTTGAGTGCTTTTTTCTTCATCTGTAACAGTGATAATAGGTATGCTATATAAAATCCATGATTGTTATAAGGATCAATTTATGTAGTAAGTCAGAATAGCTTAGATACAACAAAAATTATCAAAGAAGTGTGAAAATTGTTAGGGCAGGTGTAACTATTACCTACCCCCTTTAAAAAAAAAACACCTCCATCTGCAAGTGTTCCTGTTTTATTTCTCCTTTCTTGTATTTTGCCGTCTCCTTATACAGAATCCTATATGGTCTTTAAGGACCTAAGTCCCCAGATTATAAAGCATTATCCATCTGTTCTCCAAGTCATTTACTGGACTGTTTATAGTTTAATACTGTCTGCTTTCTTGCGACTACCTTCCTACACATTTCCCAAGGGGAAAAATACAAATCAAGAGAATACTTATCGCTATCATATTTTTTCATCACCCTGGTAGCCAGATATCTTGTGCCAGACACTTGAGTAGATTATCTTGAAGACCTGAGATAGTTTGGCAAAGTCTTTATACTTAAACCACTTACATCAATGAGCTCACTGAGAATTGCAGAGGTTAAGAGATCCAATAGAGATGCACAGCTAGAAAGAATTGGGACTGAGTCATCGATACTTTTTATTCCAATTTCAGAGAGTGTGTAAGTATATATTCTCTGTAATTTCCATTATATATAATTAATTCCAGCATCAAATACCTACCACCATCACCATCATCATCATCACCACCACCATCAGTTACTATAACTCAAAAATTGCCTCCTCTCTTCAGAGCTCAAGAAAAGTTCTCGACTGGTATAGGTTGAAATTTTTTTTGTACATAGTACGTATAGGACATGAATAAACTGGATTCATATATCTTGGGATTTGCATTTAACAAATCTTTATTGTGTGCCTACTGCATTTTAGCTAGTACCCTAGGCATCAATGATATAGCCATTAACAAAACCAAAGTCTTCTAATTTATTTAACTGACATTGGGAAGGGTTGAGAGACATTCAGTAAATAAAATACATGTACAATAGAGTCAGCAGTGATGTGTCTAATGAAGACATATAATGCGAACCAAGAGATGTGCTTCTTTTAAAAACTCGGTTATGGGCTTCTCCGTTACTCTTCAACTGTTCTCTTGGGAAGAGTGGGTCACTATTATTGCCATCCATATAGATAATAAAAGCTCCACATCACATGATTTATCACTTCTATTCTGTCTCCAGAGCCACATCTTTTGATTCTGACCCCCAGTACTCTTGGACTTATACCCTAAGTGGTACAAACTTTATGGTGTTATGAAAACTTGAGAAATTTATGGGTGTGGAAGCTTAGACTGTTTTTTAAATAAAATATTTACTCTCCATCTGCCGTGGTCAACAGGGTATATTTCCCTGCCCCGTTGATCTTTGTCTTGGTCATCTGACATACTACGTCCATTAAAATGTAAGTGAATGTAACACATAAAAAATCTTGAATTAATATTTTCACAGTGTCATTTCCTTCACCATTCTATGGGAATACTCCTTTCCCATGGCCTACTGGACTGTAGAATTTGGAAGACATATGGGGCAGACCCAAACTCAACCTGAAGTTTGCAGCACGCTGAGCCCTGCTTGATCAAAGTTCTTTCACTTGATACACAGACACATGAATAAAATCTTGGATAAACAGGACAAATTGGAGAGGTTCTTTTTGGCTACAACTGTTTAAAACTAAAATCAGGCATTAACTTTCTTTTTGCCCATTCTGGTTCTTAACTTTGGCCAACTTTGTTAGCTTCTCGGACTCCCAGTTTTATCATCAGTAAAGTAATAGTTTTAAAAAATGGCTTCATGGATTTGCTTTGATGAGGAAATCTTATTATGTATTATGGGTATTCAATAGTATGTTTTGTCATTGTGCAGAAGCTTTGAGCATGCTCTCTGTTGGCCTCCTGGAAATGCAGGCAATCTGGGCACCCCAAGCAAGCACTCTAGCCCGGTTTTTGTATTGCTCTGACTCATTCCTTGCATCCTTCACCTATCCTAATTCTTCCCATTCATTGGTATCTGTAACTCCAACACTTTTTCTTTTGCTTGAGAAATTTTAATAAGCATGGAGCATCAGTTGGATAGTCTGTGCTGGCATTTGAGCCTGTGATATGTGTTTATAATTATATTGCATTATCTTAATTACAATGATGTAAAGAAGGGGGTAAGGGGGTTAGTCTGAAAAGAAAATTGTTCAGAAAAATACTCCATGAAAAATAATCCACAGTTAGTGGATGACAGTCCTGTGATTGTGGTCGTAATTGAAATGGCACTGTTAATATAGTGGTTATTCATTCTATATAATAAAAAAATGGAATCGCTTCTCACAATTACCCAATTTCATGTGAAATTAACATTCCGTGGCATTTTCCATAAATGGTTGGTTTGCACACATCGATGGAGACAATTAGTGTGGAAGTGAATGAGAGCTGTGACTAGACAGAGGATGAGGTGTAGGAAGGTTCAGACTCAGACAAGGAAGCAAGGGTGAGGAAAGACTTTTCTTAACGTGGAAAAGCATTGAAGATCAGAGGAGGTCTTTGGTCTAGTGATCAAGAACAGCAATGACACTTTAAGTATTGAACTTACAGAGACTAAACCCACAGGCATTATCATCATCATAATTCATTGTATATGACTCAATGCATGTGTCATGTCCCCAGTTTCTAATTCAGTCATCTGCAAGCACAATTGCTCATTAAAACAGATCTCACTTTAGTTCTTCCCAAATTCCAGAGCCTAGGTGAGGTCCTGTCAAACATTTTCTACCCTAATGCTGCCTGCTCACTGGGTTTGATGGAAAGATGCAGAAATTTATTCATGTCTTTATTTGAAAATCTTTCCTGGTGGAAAAAAATCTTTATTATGTCTCTAGGCTAATTGGTTATGGTTTACAAAACATCTCTGAAAGTAATACTTCTGGAATAACAAAGGACATTTGGAAATGTATTTATTGAGGTATAGTTAATCCTCAAATAACATAGTTAAATCTGATTTCCAGTGGGAAACCAGACTTAATTCCTGAATTTAATCTAAGTGCTATCAGTTCTTTCCTTTCTCCCTGCTAGCCCCTAATTTTTCTCTTCTTGCAGATGTCTCTCCCTCTACTTGTATGTTGCTATTGCCAACCACTGTATCTTCATTTGTGTGAACTTAGAGAGACTCTGAAAATAAATGCATTGCCACTAGAGTGGGACTTGGGTTCATATTGTGACTGTCAGTAATTACTCTTTGAACTGTACACAATTTATATTTTCCCAAGTACAGTTTATCTAAACATTACCTTCAGTTGTAAAATCTAAATGTGATGTAAAATATGAGAAAACAAGTTAAAATACTTAATATTGGCTGTATATGGCCACAAATTCTTGCTCAGTTCTTCCACAACAATGTATGATTAAGAACTCTGAACAGCCACAATAAATGACTCGTCACTTGTGAATTCGGTTCTGAATGCTTATAAAAACTACCTAGGAAAACCCTATCATCCTTTCTAGTTATACATCCCCCAGCATCCCTGTGTCTCTCCAGTCTTTGCTTTGAAGGTGACTACATAGTCAACCATGAGAATGACATCTATCTCCACTTGACTGTCTGGATCTAGAATCAGTTTCTTATATTTCATTGCTTTAGTTGCCAGTTTGTTGAATTCTTTTTGATGTCCATCCCAACTCAGTTCAGCTCTTATTTAATTTCATCTTCATATAATTTGTTGTTGCTGCTTCTGGTTCCTTTGAGCCATGACTTTGAAATGCCACCTGGATGATTGGCTTCCAGCAGTTTTCCTGCTGACTACAACCCACGTGTCTTTTTTTTTTTTAATTCAGTCTCTATTAGGGAAGATGTCTCCCCTCCACTTTTCTCCTGTTCATCTGGATGCAGCCAGAAGGGAGAGATTCTGGCTGTGAAAAGGCAGGAGGGAGACTTGGGGTATTTCCCCTTGTCATTGTCTTTCTCAACATCAACTTACAATAGCCTGGTGGATACTTGCCAATTTGCCACATGTTTGGTGACTTATTCTTATAGCGCACCTTTCTTCTGTGGGCAACCAAACAATGGATCCGCTGTTTCTGAGCCTAGAGGCAGAGGTAGGAGATTTACACTGTGTGTGTTAAGAAATGGAGGAGAGTTGGGAAAGACATGCTCCCAATCTTGTATGTAGCACTTTAGCACTGTAGCACTGCCTGTTATTCATGGATTTGCTCGAGTGGGCACCAGTAACGTCTCCATTGCGAGACTTGTTGTTACTGTTTTTGGCATGTTGAATATGCCATGGGGAGCTTGCCAAACTCTGCCGTGTGGGCGAGATACTCTCAGTAGCTTGCTGGGCTCTCGGAGAGGGACCGAGGAATTGAACCCCGGTCGGCCGTATGCAAGGCAAACACCCTACCTGCTGTGCTATCACTCCAGCCCAGTATGTAAACTTGTATGTTAGAGAACAAATTGAATTTCTTTGAGTTTCTGCTGAAGATAAAAATTCGGCTTTTTTTTCACCTGGAATTATTGAAAGACGCGACAAAAACTGAAAACGTCCGGTTTTAAATTCACAGAATAAATAACTTTTAATCCTGTTAATCGTTGATTGCCTTGAGCAGGCCCCAGTAACGTCTCCTTCATCCTAGCCCTGAGATTATATTCAAGGCTCTTTAGGAGAATGAGACCCATCATTGTTACTGGTATTTGGCATATTGGGTACGCCACAGGGAGTTTGCCAGACTCTGCCATTTGGGCAGGCTACATTTGGTAGCCTGCCAGTTTGTCCAAAGTAGGAATGAGATAATAAGATGTCATAATAAGATGTCGCGCAGCCGCAAATGCGGCCACATGGTTCCAGGATCTGGTTTTTATAGTCTCTGAGTCTTGGCCGCTGATGGGATTACATGGCGCCAGGGGGCCAGTTGGTGGGTGTGACCCCCGCCTACTGGAATTTGGAGGATCTGGGTGGAGGATGCTCGGCCCAAATCCGAGTAGGTTTGGAGATCTCGGCCCTGGAACCCGCGTGACTTTGTCCCTCTGCCAGTACCTTCATGTGTGCGGAGAGTGGTCTCAGCATGGTGGTGGCTGGTCCTGGAGGTCTTTGGCTGCCGGAGCCCTAATAACTTTTAGAGATCATTTATTGTTGTTGTTGTTTGTTTGGTCACACCTAGCATTACTCAGAGCTTATTCCTGGTTTTGTGCTCAGAAATCACTGCTGGAATACTGAAGATGCTCAGGGAAACAAAACTATGGGGTTCCAGGAAATAACTTGGGTCAGCTGAATGCAAGGCAAACACTCTACCCACTGTACTATCTGTCAGCCCCACTTTTAGGGTTATCATTGATTGACCTGATTTGTATTTTAGTTCACTTTCATTTAGTGCCTGAAATTCTTCTCTTGCTTTTATAGTGCAAGATCTCTGCCTGATTACTTCCAGTTTTAGAAAACAAAATCTACCACCTCTACAAACTTTTCTACACATAGAATAAACTTATTACTTTGGTAACTGTTACTGGTATCGTAAAGATCATGGGTCTAGAAACCAGACACATATGAATTTGAATTCCAGCCCTCCCAGTTCCTACCTTAGTACAGTGGTTCTCAACTAGGAAAGATTTTGCCCCTCAGAGGATCTGGGAAAATTTCGCACAGTTGAGTCATCACAGCAAAGGAAGGAAGACTTTTATCAGCAGCCAGGGGTACCACAAACACCCTGCTTAACATGAGGTTACTGCACAGAGAACTGTCTGACCCCAAGTGTCAGTACTGCCAACATTGAGAAACCCTACCACAGATAAGAATCTGAACTGCCTCAGAATCTGTCTTCCCTTCAGTAAAAGAGAGATATAAATTGAGTTTACTTTGCAGTATCATTGAGAATTGCATGGAATTATATCTACACAGCACTTTCACAGGTACCTTGCCCAGTATGAGCATTCAGAAAAATTAGCTCTTGTAATTATGACATGTGTAATATATAACGCATGTAGTAAGCAGTATGGGATATGTAACTCAGTGATATGAATGTTAAGCGTTAAGCATTAGAATTAGAAGTAGTACTCATGCCACAGCCGTTCAAATAACTGAAGGCAGTTTTTCTTTTCTCTTAGTGTCATATTGTTTGTCTGGACAGTATTACCAGACTTATGACCAAATTAAAACTGTTCCACTTTGCTACTAACCATCTTAATATGACCCTCAATACTCAGCACTGTCCGCTGGATGAAGTTTGAGCACAGTGCAGTGGGGCACCTGCTTTCTTCTAAAATTGCTATTTTATCAGCCTGGACTAAGAATATACATTTATTTCTGAATGACTATCTCAGTAATTGACTCATATTGAGATATGCCATACCCAAATTGTGAATGGGAATGGTTTAGGCAAGGAGAGGAAGGAAAAGCAATCAAATGAATTTAGTTTATCAAATCTACATCCTTGGGAGCTGGTGAGATAGCACAGTGGGGAGGGCACTTTGGTCCAATCCCCAATATCTTATATGGTGCCCTGAGCACCGCCAAGAGTAATTCTTGGGTGCAGACTCAGTAGTCATTCTTGAGCATTGTTGGGCATGGCACAAACACAAACAAACACAAAATCCACAACCTTCATTGACATGAAGACTACTGGGCACATGTGTCTAATCCAGCCACACAGGGCCTGGGAGCTTAAGTCAGGAGTTGGCAGATTAGTGAAAAAGTGTGAAGCAATGAGGACCTAGTTCAGTCTTGTTATTGCATATGGTATCCTGAGTATTGCTAGGAGCAGTTCCCAAGCACAGAGCTGGCAGTAGTCCCTTAACACTATGGGATGTGGCCCCAAACCAACCTACTATCTGGCCAATCAAACAATAAGTAAGTAAAAATGATATAGAGGAAGAAACCGGCACTTAGAAGAGACAGAGCATGCATTATTTGTAATCTTTGAATACCCCATATTAGAACCATGGCTGCAGCATGCATCTCTTTGCATGGCTCTGGGGATCGCTGGGCTTACTACTAGAAGAACTTGATTTGGAGGTTCCATCCTTGCCTCTCCCTCTAGTTCTTTCTTTTATTGTATTTCTCTACCTCATTGTGCTCTCAACTAGCAAAATGAGAGCATTCCTCAAGACCTAGTCGCCCGTGCACACAGGCTCCCTGTGCAAATGGCTCCCCAGGATGGATCTCTATTATTTCACAAAAAAACATCAAAGGAGGAATTTGTTCTGCTCCACTAGAGACATGATTTCTAGTCCTTTCTCTATTTCTTTAGCTCCGTTTTTGCTATTCCCTGGGAAAAGGAGAAGGTATCTATCACACTTAGCTGAGCCAGCTTTAGCCATGTCTAAATAAGGAAAGAAGATAGTTGCGACTCATCTAGCCATGGAATAAAAATAATTCCTGAAAGACAAAGGTGATAGGTGAGATGTGTATGTATCCAAAAGGCAAACCCATCATAGATGTTTAATACAACCCCAATTTTCCACAAGTTCTTGCCTTTCCTAATCCCCCATGCTGTAATTTTGTCCTACAGCTGAGTTTGAGCTGTAGGTCATATTCTGCTTTTCTCAGGGAGATATTAATGCCACCTACTTTCCAAGATGGCAGAAAATAGCATATGCAATATTGGTGACTTGTATAGAGTCAACAATCAGCAAATACTCATCAATGGCATTGTTAATTTGCTCTAAAAAATCTTTTATAGCCGTATTCCTCATCTCCATTGTATAGATGAAGGAAAAGCAAGACTCCAAGAGAAAAGCATCGCTATCCTCCAGGGGACCAGATTGCAACTCAGAGGAATGATAAAATAATTGTGTTGTATATTTTCACTGCTCTGTTTTGTGTCATCTCTTTATAGGTACCCTGTCTCTTAATGAGCAGAGGGCAGAATTTGGAACCTTAATACTTACTAATAAGAGCAAAGTGACAATATTGTAAATTTGATAATGATTTCATTATAATCTTAGCGCCAGATTATCTAATGCCTTAACATGCATATAAAAGTTTGTATTTCTTGTGTCTTAAATTTGGTGAGCTATCCAAAGTGACTTGGTAATAGAGCGGCAGCTGAGCTGGCCTTCCTCCACATCTACGGTTTTCAGTCCAGAGTTCTCTCCTCACTCCAACCATACCCTGGCACTTAGTCATGTTCTCTACTATTCTGCTTCAATTCTTTCATGGTGTGGTGGTAGTATGTGATTGTGAGTAATAAAGCAATCTTATTTGGCCTGTCATGTAGAAACGGGAAATTGAAATTATAAGTCATTAAATGGAAAATCCCAAACCTTATAGTAACGCCAACTCAGCCTCAATCCAGTACTGTCTATATATTTAGCCAGTCTATTTTTAAGAGTTTAATATGGAAAAATAGGACACACTTATAATGTGACTGCATTAATTTTATTCTCAAGGCCCTGTCATTTGATAGAGTTGACATACGTGTGTTTAAATTTATAACCACTCTTTTGCACTGAGAAAATCAGCCTTTAGTTTAAAGGATGAGTTGAAAATCTGCTAGTTGATGTAGAAAGAATTGAAATAAATCATTTATTCATTTTGATTAACTCTATTACCCACTCTAGTATGAACTAATAATGGATCTATGCAAAGACCTATATTTTACACTCATCCTTAGTGCCCATTTTTCTATATATATCACAAAATATTTGTTTATTCATTCATCAGGCATAGCATAACCCTTACAGTTCTGAATATGACTTTGGTAAGTTATTTTGCCAAATAAGGAAATGGGAAAATGTCACTTTTAGGTCACTCCTAATTTGGGGTTTTCCTCATAATTTTCATATTTAATATTAATTATGGTGTAAAGAGAGGCCAGGTGAGTGTAGTTCCTTTCATCTACTCCAATGTGAGAATCAATTTTTTAAACCATACTTATTGGTTCCTCTGCAAAGAAGCCATGAAATAGTCTTTGAGGACATTTGTCCAGCTTTGCTATTTATAGGTTATACGAGTATGGAAAAATTAATTAACCTTGGGTGCCTCACTTATTCAGTTGTAAGATGGCAGTAATAATATATGTCTTGGAAGAGTGTTCTTGATTCCCTGGTCATTTTTTTAGGTTAAATCACAAGTTTTATGAGCAGGACAGCAAGGTATCAGACTAGATACCCCACCATGAACCAAGGCTATACTTCCAGGATTAATGCTGCACTGATAGCACAGTGGGTAGGGCCTTTGCCTTGCACGCACTGACCTGGTTTCGATTCCTTTGCCCCACTCGGAGAGCCTCGCAAGCTACCGAGAGTATTTTGCCCATGCAGTAGAGCCTAGCAAGTTCCCCAGGCAAGCTCCCCGTGGCATATTCGATATGCCAAAACCAGTAACAACAAGTCTCACAATGAAGATGTTACTGGTGTCCGCTCGAACAAATCCATAAACAATGGGAGGACAGTGCTACAGTGCTACAATGCTGTAGCTCTTCCTAGGACCTGGGTGAAGGCCAAAAATACTGGATGCAACCATCATGAGACTGAACTAGGTAGAACTTAAACTTGTTAATACAACAGAAGTCAGGGATGATGATATAAAGTTTATATAGGAGAAGAGCACAAGGAATTTGAGCTCAGGTGTTCATACAGAGGAAGTGAGCTACAAAAAGTGGGAATGATAGAACTTGATAGGTTATATATATAATATATTCTTATTTTTCTATTTTTATTTTATTGAATCACCATGAGATACAGTTACAATCTCTCATGTGTGTTACAATTATACGATGATCAAACCCCCGTTCCTCCACCAGTGCACATTCCACACCACCAGTACTTCCACTATACCCCTCCTCTCCCACCCTCCCACTGACTTGGTTCAAGCTTTTCTGTAAGTTGATCTTATTTAAGCTGATTAAAAATAACAATAATAATGATAATAATAAATAATATGTTTCATCCAGTTTAGCATACATTTTGAGTGCACTGTTCTTGCTATTTCTGCTACAGAAATTCACTGTGTGTATTTTATTCTCACATTGAATTTCATAAAAAAAAAAAAAGCACTTCACAGTTCTGTTGAATTTTGTAGGGGCACACCCACTCAAGAAGAACAAAACTGTGTGCGGTTTTCTCTATACTCCACTTTGTGTTTGACTACTAATAAAACTTACTTTTGGCTTTGCACTCAGGGCTCACTCCTGGTGGGCTTGGGGGAGCATATGAGGTGCCAGGAATTGAACCTGGGTTGGTCACATGTAAGGCAAACACTTTACCACCTGTACTATCACTCTTGCCCCATACCACAATTTGGGGGCAGGGAGGTAGGGTGCAGTTAATACTCAAGTTCTTATGGATAGGCGGTTGGGCAGTTGGGGCTTTCAGAGTTAAGTAAGGAATATGCCAAATACCCAAAGGCACATTACTGGTAAATGATGGAATAGAGGTTTAAACCTATCTTGGTTCCATTTTTATGTGCTATGCATTCATCCCACCCAGAGTATCTGGGATAACAGTAACAGATGCAAGAAAGACCAGTGGTGCTGGAGAGTAGGGCTCTTTAAAAGAGATGACTTTGAACTCAGTTTTAGGATAGAAGGGAAGAGTGTGTAAAAAGAGCTGGTCTTTCTGCCAAGCTTAAAGGTGAAGTTTCTCGGTTGTAAATTGTCATTTTCTTTTGTCTCCAGAAGATCCAGACTGTTTGGGGTTTGCTCTATATTTCATATTCCTTTGGGCTACTAATTAAAACTCTTTTTTTTTGGTGTTGTTATTTGGGTTTTTTTAGGACCATGAAAGGTGGTGCTCAGGGATTACTCCTTGCTCTGTGCTTAGGGATCACTCCTGGAAGGCTTGGGGGGCTATTTGTGGTACCAGGGCTCATATCCAAGGTTTGACTGCATGCAAGGCAAACCTACCTGGAAGTTCTATCACTTCAGACCCACTTCTAGAGCTCTTTATGCAGGCCTCTTTGCCTGGTTTTGCACCCTTTAAGATGAATTAGCCTGTCCTCTGGGAATTTTCCGTTTCCTTTCAATTCACAAAATGAATTAGAAGGTGTGTTCTAAGGGTTCTCATCATGTCACATGTTTCTCTTTACCTGGGAACATTCTATTTTTATTATCTGTATCTGTTTCTTATACTCAGCAACGTTATGCTTTAAGGAGGTAATGCCTTCTGTATGCTTAGCTCCTGTTTCTGGATATAGCTGAGTAACTGCATTGGAGGAACAGTGTCAGTTCTGCCCAAAGGCGGCCTCACTCCCGTGGGGTGTTGGGATACATCCATGGCTTTCTGTGCATGTGGAGGAAGGATGAATCTCTGAAAGTATTTTGGCATTCACATGCCACCTGTGATTGAGCAGAAGGTCTACATTTTCAGGGGGTGATGGTGGAAGATCATTTTTGGCAGTGATAATATTAACTCTCATCTTGGGATGAGATCTCATCTCATCTTTGTATCAGGCACCGAAGTACACAGTTTAACACCTCATCTAATCCAAAAACAGCTTTTTGAGTTTGGAACTGCAACCCCCTTCTTAACACTTGTATATCAGCAGAGGTTCTGAGTGTTTGAATGATTTGTTCCAATTTTGAATCTGGTAAGAAACATAGCTAACATTCCAAATGATGACTAATTCCAAAGTGGTTCCATGATGGCCTTGCCACCATTCTGGTAATAAAGAAGATTTTGGCCCAGGCTCTTATTTGGTTGACCTTTCTATCACAGGTCTGTGGACCTATGGAATCAATACCAGCCATATCTTTGTAATCTCTTTGCCTTTCTAGATTTTTTCAAATGGGAAGTTGCAAGATACCCTAAGTTGGAAAATGTAATAATTTTGCAAACTGAAGAATGCAGTTTTTGAGGTTACACCATTCATCTTATTTAAAGCACTTTTCATTTATGTTTGGAACTATGAGACCATTAAGCAGGAAGGAATCTTACAGATTCATCTCTGTCTTGACTGTGAACCCTAAGAATAAGTTCCAGAGAACCAGGAAGGTGTTGTTTTGGTTTCCAGAACAAAAGGGAAATATCACTAAATTTATCTCTCTTTCAAACTTGAGGCAGTTGTCCATCAAAAATTATGACCACCATAGAATCTGTGGTATTTACTGACAGGGCCAAGATTGTGTCTGGATAAAAGGCTGTTCCCAGATTTTCCAATTTATTTATTTTTACTGTTTGTTCATTTGTCTTGTCTGCAGTCACTGGCTTGCTTGAAGATAAGCTGTACCAGGCACCAAAGACTTTTTAAAAAATATGTGGGAGAAAAAACAAAAATGTGAGAAAATTCTGTATGTCAGGTTTTTATCCCCGAGAAGTGGAAGAGTGGCCATTAAAAAAAATAAAATGTGTACCATGCTCATGCATTTTAAATTTGTTGTACTAGTGGAGATTTATCATCTGGCTAAAATATAGAAATAAAAAAATTCTTTCACATTTTTTTCTTTTCATGTAAAGGTGAATTCTGTGAGAGGTGAGATAGATGAGATATTGGGTTGAGGACTTGGGCTCTCACAACTTCCATATTTAATGTTGTTTGCATTTGTAGCAGTTCTTCCCAGTGGAGGTAGACTTTAAGGTTAGACACCTTCTTTGTTTACTGTTTACTTTGTCCCTTAGATTTGTGCCTCATCCAGATCCTGGCAATGCAAAGGGAGGACAGTATTATTCAGAAAAGCAAAGACAATAGGAGATAACTGCATTAATATCTCTTTGGTGGTCTTCTAGATTTATCCTTCATATTCATCTCTCTCTCTGCCGACCTATCATTTATCCATCCTTTCCTATCTCTGAATTGATTGATTGAGTTTAAGGAATTGACACACGTGATTATTGAAGCTGCTAAGTCCAAAATGTTCAGAGTAGGCTGATAAACTTGAGATCCAGTTAGGAGGTCAGGTTTCAGCTTTAGTCTAAAGGTTGTCTGCTGTCTGCTGGCAGAATTCCTTTCTCTTTGGGAGGTGAATGGGTATCAAGTGTGTTTTGTTTTGTTGTTTGTGTAGGTTTGTTTTAACTATCTGAAGTTCACCCACAGGATAGAGGTTATCTTAGTACTCAAAGTATCTTCATGTAATATCAGTTTCCTCTAAAAACTATAACTTCCCAGAAGCATCTTGAAGAATGTTTGAGCAACTCTCCGAGGATACCAAGTCTGAGTCAAGCTGTAGCATAAAATGAGTTCATATAGAACTTGAGGTTCAAATTATCCTAGAATTTAGTGAAACAGGGAAATAGCAATGGGAAGTGGAGAACTGATTGCTTCACCTTGTTTTGCACTCCCCCCACCCAACTCTTTTTTAAAAATGAATTTTGCTTCTCAGTACCTCTAGTTTTACGATGAATGCAAGGGACGAGGTTATTTGGAAAGAAATTGCAGAGTGCTTATCTTATAGATGAATTCTGAAATGAAAGAATGGAAGGACCATTGAATTATTAAATGAAAGAAGGAAAAAAGATGTTGACCAATCATGAACTTCAAGGGGAAAGGACAAGAAATTGGGTAATGACAGATTTTTCTTGAACTCTTACTGTGTTCTAGAAGCTTGTAGAAACCATATGAATATAATCACATCTAAACTTCCTGACAAGCCTACAGATATTGATAGAAGGAGAAACTGAGATGTGGGGAGGCAAAGAGAGTGCTGATTGTGGAGCCCAAGGAACTGTTCTTTCTTACTTGAGTTAGGCTATGAGTCAGGCTGTGTCTGGTTTCTCTAAACCCCAACATGCAGTGAGAGTGAACTGTACCTCAGCTAAACAGACTGGCCTGTCTTGACCCTCACCGCAGAGGGAGTTTCCTTTGACTTACAGCAGGTCTATCCGCCCTCCCACCCCAACCCTTTCATGGAGCTTGAAATTATCCTGGTGATCTAAATAAAGAAAGGCCTATTTGTTAGAATTACTTTCCAGGTCCAGAGACAACCAGTTCAAACTCCCAAGATGAGAGGCCATCATCTCCACCCCACAAACACCCCCAGAAACCCAGGAAGAGTATGTTCAGAATGGGGGACTTTCAGTCACTCTATTCCAAATCCGCCATAATCTAAACCCCAGCTTTTATTTCTAAGCACTGTGACCGTAGCAGACAATGGAACTTCTCAGAGTCTCCATCTCCCCCATTTCTAAGCCCTAGCCAACACTATTTAACTTTCAAAGCTATTAGGAAGAATTGGTGATTAAAACTAAGGAAACACTGGACCCCTTTTTGGCCTGGCAGAGTTGGTTTCAGAAGTAGTGGTTTTTTTCCCCTCTATAGACAAAGGATGAATTCTACAATCATCATGACAGTGTTAAAGGCATCAGAGAAACTTGAACCTAAACTCTACTTGTTTCCATGGCAGAATGCCAAGTGTGCCGTGTGTGTGTGTGTGTGTGTGTTTGTGTGTATGTGTGTGTGTGTTTGTGTGTATAAGTGCATGCCCTGTATTTCAAGGAGAGGTCAAAGGTAAGATTATCAAACACCAGCATGGCCACAGCATGACCTCCCTTCCTACTCCACAGGCAGAGACTTGTCTGGAGTGCGGAAACAGCATGGAGGGGCCCCTTCTCTTTTGATTTCTCCTTTTCCCTTTGCCATCTCCTCTCCTTCCCTCTCTGCCCTTTCTGTTCGCTCTTTCTTTTGCTTCTTGCTTCCCTTCTCTCCTTCCACTGTTATCTCTTCCTCCTCCTCCCCCCTCTCCTCTCTTTCTGTCTCTTTCTCAGTTTATCTCTTTCTCAGCTTGGGGGCCTCTCCTTAGGCCCCAGCGGTTCATTCCCATTAAACCTGATAGTCTCTCATATGTCAATTAGAAAGAGACAGCTCCCCCTACCCTCCCTTTCCTAGGCCTGCCGCGATGCTCAGATAAAGCACCATCTGTTGCATCCATCCAGGCAACGGGTGAGCATTTTGCTGCTCTAGGGAGGCAGAGCTCAGCAGGGAGCAGGAGGTAATGTGGCTTGTTTGGACAACTTGATATATTGATATTGATAGAACTACCAAATGGGATGGGGGTAGGTGGGCAGGAGGGAAGAGGCCATGGGGGGACTGGCAGAAGCACCTCCCCTCTCTACAGCCTGTTTGGGCTCTTGGCACTGTCGCCAAGGCAAGAGCAGCCAAGCAGATGGACGGAATTTGCTACAGTCAGGATCAGAAACCTTGGAAGCCCAGGGGAGCAAATCTTTCGTCTCTGTGTGTCTTCTCCACCTAGCCAGTCAAATCTGCATCAGCTCTGGAGGCAGCAAAGCAGAAATAGCATAATAGGAAGATGCTGACCTTTAGGAATTACTGAATGTTAGAGCCATAAGGAAAAGGGCTTGTGTATTATTCTAGGACCTTGTGGGACAGTGAAGTCACTCTTGAGAGATATTTTTAGGAGAAAATCATTCACCTATTTTTGAGATGTTGGCAGAGTCCAGGGCTCGCATGGGTGGTGTTAAGATATTGGTGTCAAGAAATACTAGAAAACTTAACAACTAGAACTAAAGGGGCAGGGAAAGGGAATGCGGTATGCAAGTCTGCAAGACTGGATCTGCAGAGAAGGGTCTCCTGGCATAAGTTGAAATCAGATAAGGAACCAGTCTCTATCAGAAAAAAGTGTAGAGAATAAACAAGGATGACGTGTCCCCAGATTCTCTCCTTCCCAATCCTGTTAAAACATCCCACAGCATAAACCCAGCTTAAATCCAGGTAAGGACTCTAGAGGGTGTGCCTCCAGGACACAAGTGAGTGCTATGAACCTCAGGTGCAGGATGGGTCTGGGCAGTGGCCAGTCAGATCAGGGCTGGATACATGTTCAGTGCCTATGCCAGAAGCTCATATCCATCTGTAACCTCTGCACACAGTCTCTTGTATCTTTTTCCAAAAAATGCATGTATTAGAGACCTCTGAGAGTTCGGCTCTCTGTGAGCATGAGGCTCATATAACTTCAGGTCTTAGATAAATGGAATCCACCACAAAGGATTATGATCTTAATCCAAACTCTCACCCCTCAGCTCCTCCACCCGCTTGTGTGTGTGCGCGCATGCGCACACACACACACACACACACACACATACACACACACGTGCACACACACTCCTTCAAGTTTTGTCCTTTCACAGAGAATTACTATCATTCTACATTTTTTACATCTATGGGACATCAAAATACCAGAAGTTGGGCCTTAGGACAGGTCTCAAAGGGCTGGAGCACAGAATGCTTTGCATGCAGAAGCTCCAGGTTCAATTCCCCAACACTGCGTAGTCCACAAATTCAATCAGGATATAATCCCCAAGCAGCACACTGGGAGTGTAGCCCCAGAGTACTGATGGGTATGCCCTTCACACCTCCCAAATTACTAGAATTTACATTGCACTCATTCGTGTCACTGAGCTACCCTTTTCAATCAGTTACCCTGTTTGCAGGGAGTTGTACTTACAAATATCTCTTAACTGTGCTCACTTCTCTACCTTCAGTGGTGACTACTCCATCCCTATTGCCCCTGCTGCTTTTCCTTTATCTCTTTCTCTCTCTGCTTCTTCTACCCATCCACATCTTCATCATCTCATATGGACTACCTCTAATCATATAGGCAAGGTCTTCCACTTCCATTTTGCTCTTCTCCAGTCTTCTTTCTGCTGCCAGGGAAATCATTCCTCAGTGAAAATCAGATCATGTCAGTCTCCTTTCTGAAATTATCAGCATGTTCTAGCCTTAGCAAAGCTCAGAAGGTCAGGATGAGGCAAAGGCTGAGGTGAAGTTTCTTTTGGGACCAGAACTTCCCATTTCTCAACCATTCTCTCACACTAATTGCTGTAACTATTCCAGCTCCCCTGGCTACGTCTTCCCTTTCCCCTAAGGTATCTTTGATTAGACTCTTCACTCTGCCTCTCTTGGTCTCTTGACCTCATCCCTGTACCTCTTTCCTCATCCTACTTGCAGCTTTACTTCTGCCATTCATTTCAGATCTTCATCACTTTGTTTACTACCCGGAAGCATAATTCCTAGATGTGGTTCTATTCCTTTAACAGAGTGTTCTCTGTCATCGTTCACCTCCACTTTGGACTAAACCCCTGTACAATTCCTATTTCTATGGCAGCCATTTCATTTATGTTGCGTTTTCTGCCTATATGGGGAGTGTTGGGGGCCTTGGGGGCTTAGTTTTTCTATTGTAACTTGATATGGACTAAATGTCTGTGTCCCCCACAAATTCATGTGTTAAAGCTATAGCCTCTAGTATGACTGTGCTAGTCTGTTTGAACTGTCATAAAAAAATATCAAAATCTGCGTTGCATAAATAACAAGAATTTTTTTTTGCATGTATTTGGAAGCTAGTCCAAGGTGGGGAGGCCAACCGGATTCTGGCTTGCAAATTGCAGTTTTCTCACTGTATGCTCACATGGCCTTTCATTGGAGTGTGCATGTTGAGATAAAGAGATGCCAGCCCAATAGCATCTGCCCCATCCTTGGGACTTTATTTAACTTTACCTCTTAAAATCCTTCTTTCCAGATATGGTCTTATTCAGAGTTCAAGTTGCTATGTATGAAATTTGGTGGCACAAAAATTTAGTCCATAGAAAAAACCACATTGAAAACAGAATCTTTAGGAGCAATTGAGAGAGAGTGAGATTATAAATGTGGTCTCTAATTAAATACCCTGATTTTCTCCCTCTCTTTCTCTCCCTCTCTGACTCTTGCCTCCATGTAAGAACAAAATGATTAGATGAAAAATGCTAACCATCCATCTTCAAATCAGGAAGAGAGCCCACACCTAAGCCAAACCTTGCCGACACCCTGATCTCAGACTTCCAGACTCCAGAATTGTGGGGAAAAAAAGATATGCATTTCTACTGTTTAGATTTCATTGACAGCCTCAGCCGATTAGGATGTCTTCCCTGTGCTCATTAGATACATAGTAGGCTTTTTTTCTGAAAATATTATTGAATGCACAGATGAATGAATAAATGAGTGAATGAGAAGAGTAAATGTATGGATTTTGGCTGACTTTTATGTATCTCTCCCTTGGAGAATCTTAGTTTATGGATTGTTCTAAACCTTTAACCACAAGAGCACCCTAATATTACCATTTTGGTCAAATCACTTTGCCCTCTGGGTTTGACCATGATGGTGCTTCAAAGTATTGGATAGCTGCTTCTTTCTGGATGCATTTCCATCTCAGACATAAAGTAGGGGTCCCATTTTTGGATCTTCTTCTTAGTTTAACTTAGTTTAACTTTTAAATACACCAGGAGCAAAGGAGGCAGATGAGGAAGTTGGTTTTTTTTATTTTTATTAGTGAAACACCATGAGGTACAGTTGTACACTTAAAAATTTTTGTGCTTGGATTTCAGTTATACAATGATCAAATACCCATCCCTCCACCAGTGCCCATTTTCCACTATCACGGGTCCCAGTATCCCTCCCACCCCCACCCCCCCATCCCACCCTACCTCTATGGCAGGGCATTCCCTTTTGTTCTCTCTCTCCTTTTGGGTGTTGTGGTTTGCAAAAGAGACAGTGAGTAGCAATCATGTTTGGTCTATAGTCTACTTTCAGCATTCTTCTCCCATCCTGGGAGGGTCATCCCAACACCCTTTATTTGGTGCTCCCTTCTCTATCTGAGCTCTCCTTTCCCCTAGCATGTATGGCTGGCCTCCAAGCCATGGAGCAAACCTCCTGGTACTTATCTTGGCTATTCTTGGGTGTTAGTCTCCAATTTTGTCACTTTATGTTCCCCAGATGAGTGCAATCTTTCTATGTCTATCCCTCTCTTTCTGACTCATTTCGATTAACATGATACTTTCCATGTAGTACCACTTGTATGTAAATTTCATGACTTCAAAAGCAGCCCTGAGTGCCCAAGAACAGATAAGGAAGTTTACATGCCACCATATGGTTCCAATTGTGTGGTTAATTCCCTTATCTGTTTCTTTGCAAATAGAGTCCCCCTATACCCATAGAAAGCCCTTCTCGTTGAGTTCAGAGTTCAGTTCAGTCTAGCACTGCATACATCTGTCTGATCTGACAAACTTTCTTGGGAAAACAGTTCGTACAGAACTGGTGTTAGGGTGCTCCCAGGTCCTCTTGGTCTAGTCTGGTGAAACCTCTTCAGAGAAACAGGAATCTTTGGCATGTCCCATTTCTTGACTTGAAACAGCAGGGAGATCAGACTGAAGAAATACCCTCACATTCTGGAGATACAGAGGTGGGAAAGCTGAGTTTGAAGATTTCAAAGTCAGGGCTCTCACTGGGGATTTCTCAGAACAAAGGTATGAAGGCCAGTCAGCAATTTTCTTTTTTTATTCCCTCTCTTTGCCTTTACAATATCTCTCTTCTTCCTTCTCTGGCATATATATATTTTTCTTTTATCTTCCATCTTATTCTTACTGCTATCCCAACCTCACTATTCTCTGCATCTCCACTTATCTGAATTTTGAAATCTTGTGAAAATGTGGCTACTGAAAAATTATTAGAGGAGATAGTTATAATGGATATTGGGAAGAGTTAGAAAACATGACCATCATGGCTGGCCTGGAGTTAGTCATTGCTTGATCGGAGGGAGCTCTCACTTTCCCTTTAGTAAAGTGGAAATATTGTACTCAGTCTCCACATGTCACAACACTAGGTTTGTCTCATGAAATTCTGTTTGACCCTGCCCTGCTCTGACTCTTACAGGTGTCATCTGATTCATGCCTCCATTGCCTCCACCTGGCTCTTGTGAAAACCCCTCTCTCTTCAGCTTGCCTTCTCTTTCCTCCAATTTGTAATTGCTATCCCAAAAAGGGACTCCATTTCTGAATTGACATAGAATGTCGTATTAGTTCCAGGGCAAAGCATAAGAAAGCAATAATTCTAATCTGAACTTATATATTGTCTACCATGTTCCTCATAGCATTAGTCATAGTAACCAAGACAGGAAATCAAGTTACATATCCATCAGTGATTTTGTAGAGGAAGAACTTGTTGTATACACATATATAGGAGAATCTATTTGGACATGAAAAGACTGAAATCTTATGGGAATATTGCCCTTAAAAATATCAAACTGAGGGAATGAAATTGAATAAACTTATTTGTGGAACCTGGAGAAAAAAACAAATGCACAAACAAAGCAAAATTGAACAAGTCAGAGAGATGGAAAACAGAATGGTGGTTACCTGACAGGAGAATCATGAAGTGGCGGGAATGAGTGAGGGGAACAAAAGGCACAAGGTTCCAGTTATAAGTCAGGATGTCCTGTGCAGCCTTGGTTACAACAGTTAATATTGTTCTGCCTATATGAAGATTTCCAAAGGGATTTCCAAAGAGATTTCATTTGAATATGGTAGTTTTTTTTATGTAAAGCCTTTTGGTGATTGGCTTTTGCCATGAAGAGGAAATCCAATTTCCTTGGGATAGCTGACAACTCAATTTCCTTGGGATAGTGAGACGAAATCACTGCCTCATCCCGTCTTTGTATGCTCTGTGGCAGCCACATGTAACTCTTTTCACCTACTTGGGCACCATGTTATTTCTGGCTTTGATTTCTGTACACACCTTTCTCCTTCTCCCTATATCACTTTTGCCAATATCTCCAGCAATATCACCTCAATTTTACCTTCTTTTGTTCTTATTCTGGATGACTTGGTGTAGATATTTATACCACCAGAAAATATTCCTTAACTCTCAGAGGGCACCTTCTAGTTCTCTTATTTCTTCTATCATTGAACTTTGATAAAGTGTGGAGATTTATTCTACCACACTATAGATTCTTTGAGCTGTGGATTATGTCTGACTTTCATCACCATGTGTCAAGGACTTGGGGCCATGCCTAGAACATAGCAGATCTTCAACAAAAAATGATCAAGATAATCATGCTATCTATCCTGGAACCTTGGCTCCTTGTATCACTGGGTCAGGGAGGGAGTTCCAGGGACTCGGGTGGCCAGGCCCAGTCCACCGGGGACTGGGGACAGATCGAGCCCTAACTTCAGCCCCATTACCCGCCCTATAGCAGCAGCTGAGGCGACGCAGGAGACAGTGGAGTCCCTGATGCAGAAATTCAAGGAGAGTTTCCGAGCTAACACACCCATCGAGATCGGTCAGCTGCACTCAGCGCCTCGCAGCATCTCGGCAGGGAAGAGGAAGCGGAGGAGCAAGTCTCGAGGTAGGCCATCCCAGCACCTCATTCTAGGTTATCAGTGGGCTTGGTCCAAGACCTGAAGACACATGGAGATGCTGCTCTTTCTTCTTTTCCATCTCTGTGTTCATCAGTCTTATGTCACTGGTAAATCATCTCAGCTAAGTCTTGACCTTGCTGGACAGCTCACTCTCTCTGAGCCCCACCTAACCAAGGAGTGGATCATTAACTGATCAGTGGTTAAAAAGATAAAGTAATAATCTACAGAGATTCTAGCACAGGACCTGAACACAGCAGAAACTCTTCAATGGTGGCTGCTGCCATTTTGTAAAGTTCAAGATGAAAAAAGTTCTTGTGGAAGAACTTCTCTGCCTGGGATCTCAGCACAGGGTATGGCTCCTGCTTCAAAAGCCTGAGTAGTGTAGATGCCAAGATTATTAGTGCTGCAGATTAGACAGAAGCGGCTCCAACTGTTGCCTTGGCTGTTAACTAATCATGCCATCTTGCTTGCTCTATTTCTCTAAGCCACTTTCATCTCCTGGCATTGTTATAATATCTTAGTACAGTGTCCAGCCCAGTGTGCAATAAAAAGCATGTCTTTCCTTGTTTTTCCTTAATCCCATTCTTCTTCCTTCTATTCTTTTCCTTCTACTTCGGACCCACTGTGTATATGACACTATTTCCGTGTTATCACCTGATTCCAAATCCCATCCCTTTTTTCACCAGTCCACTTAGTAGTTTCCGACTGGTCACTCTTCTTTCTGCCTCACATTTCTCCTATTCTTGTACGTTGGTTCTGATTTTGTCCTCCCTGACTGCGTATTCCAATAGTCTTATTGTTTGTTCAGTGTATTCAGAGTTATTCAGACTTATAAAGGTGACCTTCAAGCTCTGATCGCTTAATATCTTCTAAATCATGTGCTCTCCTTCTGTGTAATTTCCATGCCTTAAGTCTCTGATCTAAGTCCTTGGAATAATTGTTGTCTTTTATTAACACTTATTTCAGACAGTAGGGTCTGCTTTGATGCTCAGCACTCTTTTGAAACAGGTAGAAGAGAGTTCTTATTTTGGAAATAACTTCTCAATAGTGCTGAAAATTGCATAAACAAGTCAGAATGGAGGCATTGAAAGTCAAGTCAGGAAGCACTGAGCAGTCCAAGTCCCAAATTTCTCAACCAAGCCACTATGTCCTGTGCTAGTGAGGTCCTACTTCCAGTCCTATTAGTCTTTCCAGTTTAGCCTATGTGACATGTTTCTGTGGCATCACTGAATATCTCAGACTGCACATTTCCATGGGCAAATTACCCCCTTCTCTTTACCTGTGTTAAGCACTAACTTCATTTTTCTGTAATAAAATTTGTTCTTAGCCAGACAGCAGTACCTTGAAGTGGCTGTTGACTAATTGTTTGAATCATCTTTGTATTCTGGGTCTAAATGATATCTGTAAATATGGTAGAACCTTGCTATTTGCTGGGAATGATAGACTGAGTCATGTGATGCTCTGAATCTTGTGAGCAACCAAAAAACATTCTAGACTGAGTTTTTATATTGAGGGAAAAGTTAGTGGTGGCTTTTCTTTTGGGAACTCACAAGGAAATAACCAGACTGACCCATTTTTGTCATGACTAAGAGCAGTTGCTTTGGTGTTTGGATGTTAATCCCAGCCCAGTCCCTTTCAGCTCACATGGTTTGGAAAAGTCTTTAGATGTCTGTCATTCTGTTTCCTCTTATGTGGACTGGGAATGCAGATCACTCTATCAGAGGACTGCTGATAGCAATAGAATATGTGTAAAACTTTGTTTTGATCCCTAAGCACTGCAAACAGAAAAATACAAAAGTATAGTGATTCTTGAACTTCCTAGAGTAGCATAAAATTAATCTTGTGAGCTACAGGATATTCCAAGGCAGCCACAGGTTAAAATCATGTATACAGAAGACCATAGCATGGGCTTGATGGCCAATCAAGGATGGGGAGGGAGGGGTGTCTCGGAATGGAAACAAGATTGGAAAAGGATCATGGTTAGAAAAGATTGAGAAAATCTATCCTAGAGGACCACTGTAAGGATCTATAGACTGTCTCAGATGTTCAGCTAATGTGTTTCAGAAGATGCTGTTTGGCCTGGTACTGCTGTGACTGTCACAGTCACTGTGCTAGCTGAGTCCTCTATTGCTCTGGATGGCTTCTGTGCAAACCTCTTGCTTCAACTGCTTCTGCTGGCCTTTTTGTTCTCCACCTTGTCATTGCTACCAAAATGACTCCCATTTCTAAATTGACAGTGTTCTACACTGGGTGTGGATGGTCACTTGTAATTCTACTCGGCCTTACTGAATAGAATCTTTATTACTCCATCATTTTCCAAGAATCCCACCCCACCCTATCCCTGTAAGATGTTTTGGGCCAAATTCAGCAGTGTTCAGGTTTTATGCTTGGCTCCATAATCGGGGTGACTCCTGAAAATGCTTGGGGAATCATATGCAGTGCTGGGAATGAAACCAGAGTTGGCCATATACAAGGCAAGAACATGAATGGCTATCTTATCTCTCAAGCCCAAGAACCCTTATATCCTCCTTATAAAATTCACCCTTATCATTAACCAGGGATGAATCCAAATTCATAACCTCCAGTTTATTTCTACCAATCTGAATTTGTTTCCTTAGTGTCATTAACTAATGTTTTTAATATTGCTGATGTTGTCAAAAGATGTGTCATAATTGTTTTACCCAGGCCCCTACTATTCAGCACTCGGAGCATTTTAATGTTTTGCCATTATAAATCGTGCCCCATAGAGTCATTGTTGTTTATTGCATAAAGCTTGGCCTTCACTTTGGAATCTGTTTCCCACACCGAGAGCAGAATTTCAGAATTAGATTGTTAATGAAAATCTATGATAGCAAGTTACTTTAATTTACAAGTTTTCCGGGTCTTAAGCAAACTAATGCAGGAAGGAATTTGTTTTTCTCCTAAAGATTTTTCAAATCTCTCCTCTCCATTTCAATCTCCACTATGACTGCTGCTTACAGCTGTACACTTCTTGAGATTCAGTCATTCCAAAACAGCCACATTCCTGAGATATATAATATATACTAAATAAGGTTTTTTTCTGCTTAAAATATTTCATCATTTTCTTTATTGTGAGATTTCATGGAAATCTCCATGCCATGATGTAGAGATCCAACTCTGTCTGCATTGGCTCCTTCCCTTTTCATTGGCTTGGCATTTTTCTTATATTACAGCCACACAGATGCCTTTATATAGTAAGAGTACAGCTTATGGGGTCCCCACCACATAGAACCTCTTCTGCTCTCTTCTCTCTCTCTTTCTCTCTCTCTCTCTCTCTCTCTCTCTCTCTCTCTCTCTCTCTGTTTCCCCCAGACTGATTTTATCACCTTTCCACTCTTTGAGGAGGGAAAGAGATAAAACTGGAAGAGAATATTTGCCCAGCACTCATCTGATAAAGGGTTGATACCCAAGATATATAAAACATTCTATATTTATGTATGTATATGTATATATATGGGTTGGAGCGATAGCACAGCGGTAGGGCGTTTGCCTTGCACGCAGCCAACATGCCCCACTCGAGTTTGATTCCTCCGCCCCTCTCGGAGAGCCTGGCAAGCTACCGAGAGTATCTTGCCCGCATGGCAGAGCCTGGCAAGCTACCCGTGACGTACTTGATATGCCAAACACAGTAACAAGTCTCATGATGGAGATGTTACTGGGCTTGCTAGAGCAAATCGATGAACAACAGGAGGACCGTGATGGATCGTGATATATATATATATATATATATATATATATATATATCTTTAATTTAAAAATGTTTCAGGGGCTGGAGTGAAATAGTACAGTAGGTAGGGCACTGGCCTTCACATGGCTGACCCACGTTTGATCCCTAGCATCCCATATGGTCCCTTGAGCACCACCGGAAGTGAACCCTGAGTGTAAAGCCAGGAGTAAGCCCTGGGCATGGTGGCCTGTGGCCCTAAAAACAAAACAACAACAACAAAACAAACAAACAAACAAACCTGCTTCAAAGAAAACACACAGATTGCCAAAATGAAAAAAAATGTTCTAGATCACTTATCGAGGAAATGCAAATCAAAACAATGAACTCTCTCTGCACACCATTAACATTAGCACACTTCACAAAGAACAGAAACGAACAGTATTGGCATGGATGTGGGGGAAAAAGAGCCCTCATTCTTGGTTGATTAGAATGTTGACTGGTCAACCTTTTTGGAAAACAATAGAACCCCTTTTCAAAAAACTAGGAATTGAGTTTCTATAGGACCCAGCAATTCAATCCAATCAATCCAAATAAATTCTAGGCATTTAACCCAAAGTTCCAAAATCTAACTCTTGCACTCTTACCTCCAGTGTTAGCCTCTCAGGCTTTCCCAGTACAATCCAGTCTCACCTTATAATATATCTACTCCTTCCATCACTATCTCTCATTTCTTTTTTTTTTAATTTCTACAGAACTGTGGTCCAGAATTAATTTTATTTGCTTGTTTACTGTCTTTCTTTCTAAAATATAAGCTTCATATCCATAAACCTAATGCATAGAAAGTGCTTAATAAATATTTGTTGTGTAAATGGGCATATTAACCCCAAAGATCATTGTGAAGTAGCTCTGTTTTATAACTTTCAAATTGAAGGTGTAAGAGGAATTGAGGATAAACGAAACCCTTCTGGCACAGATCCCCCGGGAATCCTGTTTCCCTTTGAGATCGACTCACTGATGGATGGCACATTAACTGTGCTCAAGTGGATGCTGTTAAAGCAATTTTCAAAATGGCTTAATAACATTATGTTTGTGATTTTTACCAGCACCATCAGATGAGGGTTTTGCAACAGACAAAGGGGCGGGGTGGGGGGGATGTCACCAAGCTTTTCCTGGTGCACACATCCCACCACTAGTCCTGTGTACAGGAGCTTTTCATGACCAATAGGAGTGGGAGGAACTCCTCCTGTTCCCACTTGGAAATTCCTGAATGCACGTTAGACATTGAAAGATCCAAAGGTCCTGCTCATCTAGAAAGTGAGGCTGCTTTAACTGAATGTCTGTGAGATCACCTTGAACATGCATTTGACTTTTTGCCACTACTTACCCCTATTCCCAGAACTTTCATTCACATCTTGAAGAACATAAGTATCTAATAAATGCAATTTTTGAAGTACTGCAACACCCTCAATGATCATTTAGACCCTGAATATGATGGTCCGAATCCCTTATCTAGCACTGTCTGTTCTCTCCCTGACCCTACTGTGGCTACTGACCTTCTGGCCCAGAGTGGGAGCTCCTGACCTGTTTCTGTTTTACTAAGCTCTATGCCTGTCCCATGGACCCAGCAGTTCACAGCAGATGAACTGGGGAGCTGAGAGCCAATCCAAGGGATTAAGCACATGGTGAAAAGCAGCTTCAATGTGTTTCTGTAGCTGTGGTTTCCTCTGGAGAAGCCAGTGGGTGCTGAAGTGCATTGTCCTCAGGCAGAAGGGGAAGGCTGGACAGCACTGCCTGCTGCCTTCTTGTCTGCATCAGGGTTTAATGAGGCAACAATCACCCAGTGGCCACTGGGCAATGAATATGAGATGGTGGCATTTAACTCATGCAGAGGAAGACATCATCCAATGTGAGCAAGGCTTTCCTGGTATCCTCACAGGTTGAGTGATGCACCTTAAAAACCAGACTTCGCCTCTGGTTTTAAAAGTGCAGAAACATTTGTACTTCAAATGTAATTCTACTCTTGACTGATTGACTGATGAGCGCAAGCAAATTAAAAAGCTGCATTTAGCATTGGCTCCAGTTTTCTCATCTGCAAAGCCTTGCTGGTGATATGAAAAATCACATATGCCACAGGAGGGTAGCACCTGCAAAACGTGTAGTCTGCTGCTGGCAGAAAGAGAAGGTAGTAGCGTCATAGTCATTGGGGTCCTTCTCTTTTAGCCTCCAGTCCTTGTCATTGCCTCTGCTTGGATTTGTTTATTTTGATTGGGGGGCTACCGCTGGCAGCACTTAGATCCCTGAGCTCAGGGATCACTTCCTATGTTGCTCAGGGGATCATATGCAATGTTGGTGAAGGAAAGTAACTTACCCTCTGTACTATTCTCTCTGGCCCTGGCTTGGTGGATTTTAATTAGGCCTTATCTAGTCTCTGACAGCAGCCACTGTATCCACAACTCTGTTGCCTACCCTGATGGTTGGAACATTCTTTTGTAATTGTACTGAATCTGGTCTTGTCACTATTATGTTTAGAACACTTTTCTGTCACTTGCCTTGGGGGCTTCTCAAACTTTTGCAGTTGCCTTCTTAAAAAGAGTTGAACGTGAACACAGCCCCAAAGGGACAGTAGCTGTAAAACAAAAACATTGATCAGAAGCCCCCAATTCCAGGGCCCTCTTCAGAAACATCCGTGCCCTTCTCTTTCATGATAGGTGCTTATTTATTTTAGTGCAGATCATATTATTCAATGTTTCCTCAAGCCTCTAGGTCATGCTGACAGCCCAGGGAGAAGAGTTAAGAAGCTCATGATGATTGTACAAGGAAGACAAAGCCACGTCTTCAGAGGGTTTCTCTAGGATCAAATGAGATGCTCTGTATCAGTAGCCTGAACCCAGATCCAGACAAAAGACACACGTGGGACAATGTGTGCTGCTGTTTTCATTTGTATTTTCACTGCTGTTTTCTTACTACTCTTATTTTTGCATTTATCTCCATTGGGGACACGTTTACCTAGCAGCCGACATCTTTAGGATGAATGGTACACCAGTTAATAGGATTCAGTGTTTTCCATAGCCGGCTACACAAGCTCCTTCTTCACCCAGGCTCATTTCTGCCCCTGACAGCCCCTGTATCCTATGCTTCTGTATTCAGTATCACCAAATACTGGCCCTTTTCCCATTCCCAGTAGGGAAGGTCTTGATTTCCAGGTGAGCATGGTGATCATGCTCTGCTCCATGACCCTCCTTTCCCCTCATTCCCTCTTTTCCAAGGAGCATGTTGCTTCTCAGCTCAGATTCAGAATCTTCTCTGGGGAGGTCCCAACTCCACTGTACTCTCAGCCCAAACCTTTCCTCTCTTCGTGTCCCTCAAGACCCTGTGCTACTTTCTGTCACCACCCTTACCACAGTCCATTGTGGCACACCTGTCACACACACACACACACACACACACACACACACACACCATCAGTGACAGTCTCATGATGAAAATGACAATGATTTATGCCTCTTTGCTGTCCACGTGTCTAACATTGAATAGCTGTTGACTGAATGGCAAAATATATAAATAGAAATTTGGGTGGATGGATGAATAAAATGAGGTTTTTGGGGACCTTGTGGGAACAAATGGTTAATGAGATATGTTGTAACTAGAATCTTTTGAGTGTTTAGTATGTTCTAGGTACTGAGCTCATCTTATATTATATCCTGTAAAGGCTTCCTCATATTCCCTAATGTAAGGACTATAATTATCTTTGTTTACAAAATTTATCTTTCATTTTACAAAGGAATAAACTCAAGCTTTCGTTGTAGAAGGTAGAATCTGACTCCAGTAGTGGAGGAGTGAGGTTCCCTAGGTGAAGAGGGGGAAAGAGACAGCAGCCTTGAGAAGGAAATCTACTGCTTACCGCTCTACCTACCTTGGTCACTGGGAAGTGGCTGGGAAATTCAGGACTGATGAGTCTGTGATGTGCCCCTGTGTAGTAGAGACACTTATTTTCTAACAGCTCTGTAGGGCAGATGTCAGGCTGTGCTGAATCCACTTGTTCTGCCTGGTATGGGACAGGGTCCCTTACCACTCATTGTCTCAGAGAGCCATGGACTCAGCAACACATTGCGCTATGCAGTAAAGCAAAGTCCATCATAAGTCTTACTCAAGACATTTGGTGTTTGTTATCTTTACCTCAGGAGGAGACTGGTAGTGAAATAAAACAAGTGTACTGGGGAAATAAAGTGATGGAAGGAGAGAGGTAGATTTAGATACATGCTCCAGGGGGAACATGGGCTTCTCTTGAATGGAGAGAAGTCAGTACACATCCCAAGCATGGCTGTGCTGGCCATTTCCCCAAAATGGAGAAATGCGCCCTAAAGTATAGAAGTCCACATCCCAACAGAGGAGATACAGGTAGTGTATGCATTCCTCCTCCTTTACCAAATTAGTTTATATACATTCCCCCCCTCTTCCACATCCGGTTCATTGCTAGGGCAGTTGCCAAAGGAGAGCTTGTAGAAGTTGGCAGATTTTTAATATTCTTCACATGACCTTTATTCCTGAGGTGTAGACTCTTCTTCCAAGTGCCTCTCCTCACAAAACATCCTTGCACGAGGTCCGGAATTTTGAATCTCAGTGTGGTTTTTGTTTTTGTTTTTGTTTTGGTGGATGGGGCACATCCAGCAGTTGTCAGGACTTTTTCCTGGTTCTGTGCTCTGGGATCACTCTTGGCCAACTCAAAGTACCAAATGAGGTGGCAGGTATGGATCCCATGTCAACCCGGTGCAAGGCAAGCACACTGACTGCTTTACTCTCTCCAGCCCCATCAGTAGTTCTCCCCGGGCTCCAGAGATGCCTTCAGGATGGTCTGGGTTTCACACATTATTTTCCTAACATCCTTTACCAGGACTCCCCTGTCTTCCTACCTGCAGTGCTTAGATAGTTGGTGTGACTCGTACAAGGCAGCAGAGCTGGTAGGCTGTGGAGCTGTGAATTCCCAGAAAGAGCCCATAGTTTCCTTCTCAATGGATTGTGAGTTCTTATGGTTCCTAGCAAGGCTAATCTTTGAGCTCTGAAATTCTAACACCCTGATCTGGATCCTGGAAGGAACAGGTTATAGCTTGACCAGTATTTTTTCCGTGAGGAAAAAAATCAGAGCTCTGGAGGGTGAGGCATCTTTAAGCTAAGTCTGTAAGTCACTGAGCCACAGAGAGACTGGTGACTTGTCTTCAGGAACATCCTATCCAGTGACCACGTCATTGTCCCAAACTCTGCATTTTTAAGGCCTTCCTAACCCTGCATTTGTCAGGTGACGTTCTCTTTGTAAAAAGGGTGCACCACCTAGATCTTTGTCCATCAGCCCTTCTTCATGTAGTGAGAAGTGTGTGGGAAGCGTGAACTGGCCTGGGGTGTTTACTTACCTAGGAAGACTTTTGCTGGGGAGGCCCTTGGAGGATATCTGGATGTTGAGCAGGGAAGTGTTTGGAAAGGCACTGTTGGTCGAAGAAAGAAGATACACGAAAGTCCATGGTCATGGCAGTGTTGCAGAGGCCCATGGATCTGGTATACGGGAGTATCTGGGGAGCAGGGAGTATGAACTAAGAAATTGCTAATGAGATGGGTAGGTAGCAGCTCTGCCATCAGAGAAATGCCCTAGATTGTACGACTGTGTCTCTCCAGAGAATGGCACATTTCTGCTGCTTTCTCCTCCCCCATAGATGAGCCTCAATTCCCTCTCTTATTTGGAGACACTGTCTTTGGAATGAAGTTTATGATAATGCAGTCTCTGTTTATTAGTAACTAGCTATGAATTATTCACTTAGTTGGAGAAAATGATATTCAGAAATAATAATGGCTTTAAATGATTTGTCTTCCTGGTAGTTGTTCTCCTTAAATATTGAACAGGAAGCCCCAGTAACTGTCTTTTTTATTTTGATTCCTCTCTTTGTGTCCCTAAACCCCCATCACTAAAGTAGCTTTCCCTTCCTATCAAAGAGCTTTGTGGAGGAATCATTTCCCTCTGGGCAAAGGAAGTTTTAAAACTTCAGAATGGAGGAGCTCCACTTGGAACCTGGAGATAACTTATAGGGAAAGATAGAAGACTGGAAAGATTTCAGATACCCAATATCTGGCCACACGTTTGCGATAAAATAGTCTTTGTTTTCTTTCCCACTGCGCCATTTCTCCTGCTTTACTTTTCTTCCTCACCACCTCCTTTGTCACATTCCAAAGCCAACTCTTCCTTCAAAACAAACCATAAGGCCACTTCGTCCTTCAAGTCTTCTGAAAACTTTCCCAAATGAAGGTCATACATTTCTCCTCCAAACTTTGATAGCTTCTCTCTCCTGAGTGCTGTCACCTGTTATTTTTTATTACAGTAATTTATGGCCATTCCCTTCGCCCTTCATTAATTTTCTTGCATGCAACAACCAGGTCCAGACTGCCTGTGCTTTCATTAGATATTTAGTTAATGCATAATGAGTCAATGAATGACTCATCAAGTGGGCTGCATGATCTTGGACAAGACCTAGAATGCTTTAAACCTTGGTGTCTCCAAACTAAGGAGGTACGTAACTGTGTGGACATAGGTTCCAGTGTTGGAATCAGATGAAACTGGATTATGCCTTAGTTCTACCTTGAACCCTCTGAAATTTGGATAATGATTTATTGTGCTTATTTTACTGTTATCTAAACTGTGCTTTATGCTCCAGGGAGGCTGGGGGATTTAAGTGAAGGATGTTTGCGAAATGCTTAACAGTCTGCTGCATTGAACATGGTCAGTGTCTAATAAATCTTGATTCGGTAAGCACAGGGGATGGACTTGATAATGTTGATAGGTCTTCTCTATCTCCAGTGGTCTTTGATATGAATCTCATCAAGGAAGCATTGCTGTATAGTAAAAAATCCAGTATTTAGAAAACCCTGGTTCTAACTCAGTTCATAAGGGCAGCCGGGCTCCCTGGGCAGTTGTTAAATCTCCTGAGAATTCCATCTATAGCACCTGGAGATGTGATAATACCTGCTGTTCTTATTTTCCAGTTGTGTGTGTGTGACAGAGAGAGAGAGAGAGAGAGAGAGAGAGAGAGAGAGAGAGAAAGAGAGAGAGAGAGAGAGAGAGAGAGAATTTGGTGGGAAACATAGAAATGCTTCTTGGAAGCACTCTGCAGTTCACCTGAATTCAAGAATCAGTGCCTTGGCACTTTCAAAGGCAGAGAAGGACATACACATTAGATCAAGAGCCTCTCTCTGGAGCACTGGTTGCCTTTTCTTGACCTCAGGACCTTCCTGAGAGATTCTAAGAGGGTCAATATCACAGTCACCTCGTGGTCCCCAAACCTTGTTGGACTGAAGTGTGGGAGAACAGATTTGTAGTCAGAGCGCTCAGCTGCCTCTGTAAATCTTCCCTGATGTGTCTTTCAGAGATGTTTGCATTCCTAAAAGTGTATGTCTCCTGCAGGTGGTTTTCCTTGTCTTTCTGAAATATGCCAGCGGGGGTTCTCACTTGATCCCATCTGGCATGGCTGGGTAAAGAGGAAGCCACAAGAGGCTTTAGCAGAAAGCTGTGGACCAAGCCCTTGGGGGGTGTCTGGGAACACAGCATTTGGATGTTATCTTTTACTGGGATAGGACAATATCATGTCAGTGAGCATTGACATAGTTAAGCATCCCAATGCTTTGTGACTTAAAACAGCCACCATTTGTTAGGTTCTTAATTCAAATCAGACATTTGGGCTGGGCTCAGCTGAGCAATTCTTCTAACCTGGGTGGAACACTCAGCAGACCTCATCCATGCATCGGTCTCAGTCAGCATTGAGAGGTTGGTTCAGATGGCAGAGGGTTACCAAAATCAGTCCGAAAAGGAGCTGTAAGACCTTTGAAAGAGCTAGCGATAGCACAGCAGTAAGGCGTTTGCCTTGCACGCAGCCAACATGGCCGACCCAAGTTCGATTCCTCCGCCCCTCTCGGAGAGCCCGGCAAGCTACCGAGAGTATCTTGCCCGCACGGCAGAGCCTGGCAAGCCACCCGTGATGTATTGGATATGCCAAACACAGTAACAACAAAATCTCCAATGGAGATGTTACTGGGCCTGCTCGTGCAAATCGATGAACAACGGGAGGGCCTTTAGATTTTTAGATTAGATTTATTTTAATTTATTGCTCAAAGAAAGTTACAAAGTGATCTCAGAGTCAAAGAAAGAGAATCTATATAGCTTTTAAAGGAGGAAGGGATTGCATATTGGAATGGGAGTCAGGGAAATAGCTCAAAGGGTGGAAGCACATATTTTGCATGTGCAAGTCCCTGAGTTCAATCCCCAACCCTTCCTTGCTCCACTGAGGACTCTGAGATGTGACCCTAGTGGCCCTCTGAGCACTACTAAGTTTGGTACCCTCTAGCTCTACTGGGCTTGAGCAACACCGCATGGCTAGACCTGAGCATTGAGCCATCAGGCCTGCATAGCCAAACCAGAAGTGACCTACCATCTTTTGAGCACTGCTTGAAAGCAACCCCAATTCTCCTCACCAAAATCAGGACAGATTTTGCTACTTACAAGTAATGGTAACTTTTTTGTGTGATGTATGCACAATTGTTCACAATTTTTTTGCTTTTATTTTTTGGGTCACACCCGGCCACGCACAGGGACTACTCCTGACTCATGCATTCAGGAATTACTACTGGCAGTGCTTGGAGGACCATATGGGATGCTGGGAATCGAACCTGAGTCGGCTGTGTGCAAGAAAAATGCCTTACCTGCTGTGCAATCACTCCAGCCCCTGTTCCAAATTTCTTGTTGGAAAAACTGAGCCCCTAGGTATGAGAGAAATAGCTCAAAGGACTAAGCACATGCCTTGCATGCAGGAGGGCTAGATTTGATCCCTCGCATTTCATGATGTCACCAGAACACAGCAGAAGTAGCCATTGAGTGTTTTAGGGTATGCTCCACCCCCCCAAAATATATAATATATATATACTTTATATATGTTTATATATTTATTTTTAAGAAAATAAGAGGTAAAGAAAAAAATCTAAGACCCATATATGGCAAAGAATTTTTACATTGTGATTGAGTTGCTCACGGGAGGGCTTGGCCCTAATTCTAATCCTTTGGCAGCTGATTTAAAGACTATAATTGACCCTTGTCTGGTACAGATTTGAGCTCCACTTACACAGGAGCTTTCTGTGTAAACATATAGCAGAAACTTAGGGTATAAATAAGTATAATGTGGTACTGTAAATCAACTTTTTTTCTTCCTTTTGGTGCTCATAATATTTATTTCCACTATCTTAATTTTGGCAAAGCCTGGCAAGCTACCCATGACGTATTCAGTATGCCAAATACATCTCACGTAACAAGTCTCACAATGTTACTGGGCCCCCTCTAGCAAATTGATGAACAATGGGAGGACAGTGACAGTGATCTTAACTTGTTATAAGAATATGGAATATTTAATACATATAGCATCACATATGTACCAAATGACTATTTTTATTATCTGTAAGACTTCTTATCAATTGCTGTTATTAGTTTGTTGGGTGAACTCAACATTTCTATGCAGGTTTTGTTTGTGTATCGGCAAAATAGGGGACATTTGTGACCCTACTTCTGTGTTTAGCGCAGCGGTAGGGCGTTTGCCTTGCTCGCAGCCAACATGGCCGACCCGAGTTCGATTCCTCCACCCCTCTCGGAGAGCCCGGCAAGCTACCGAGAGTATCTTGCCTGCCTGGCAGTGCCTGGCAAGCTCCCCGTGACGTATTCGATATGCCAAACACAGTAACAACAAAGTCTCCAATGGAGACGTTACTGGGCCCGCTCGAGCAAATCGATGATCAACGGGAGGGCCTTTACTTTACTTTACTTTACTTCTGTGTTATTCAAGGTTTAGTTCTACTTTTTTTTAAATGTATACCAACTGTACTGTTTTAAACAGTGCTAATGAGAATAGATTCCCAACCATTGTTGGTTTGTAGTCTATTAAAGATAAGAGATTTAGATCTTAGCCAATATCTTTCCAAAGATATTTGATCCAATGTGAGGTTACTGCTTTTTCATTTATTCTCGGGATATTATGAGATAGAAAAATTTGTATGCCTTGCTGATCAATGACAGTCTTAAAGACAACATGTAGTAACTTCAACAATAAAATTTTTCCTTGCATTTTTATTGATCTAATTAAAATATAACAATAATTATGACCAAGTACCATTATTTTGCAATAGTGTTCTATTAATAAAAAGAATGTAAGTTTGGGGCCAGAATCATAGTACAGTAGGTAGGGAGTTTGCCTTGCAAGAGGCTGACCTGGGTTCAATTCCGGGCATCCCAGTTACCTCCAGGAGTAATTCCTGAGTGCAGAGTCAGGAGTAACCCCTGAGCATCACTGGGTTTGACCTAAAAAGCAAAAAACAAACAAACAAAAGGATGTAAGTTACTTATAGATGCTAAGAGGTAAATTTTGTCAATTCCATGCCTTAATGTAATCTTTTTTTATTTGGACCACTAAAAATGTAAAAACCATGATTAGAACTCAGAATCCTAGACCTTACCCCCCTGGAACTGTTTGATTACTCAACACTTTGGATGAATTCAAATGTCTTAGTAGGTGGTGCCCAGGCTTCTAGGCACACAATAAAGGGAAATATTTTCTGTTATCTAAAAAACAGTGTACAGTTTCTGAGACCATGAGAGATAAAAGTGTGTTTCAAGATCATCTGATCCAACCTGCTTGTAGATGTGGAAAATAATGAAGAAGAAGACTGCATTCCAGAGGGGTACGTAGTACAATGGGTCAGGTGCTTGCCTTACACACAGCTGACTGGTATTCAATCCTCAGCAACACCCCATATGCTCCTTGAGCCCCACAAGGAATGATCCTTGAGTGTAAAGGAGAAAATCCTGACCAAGCCAGATGTGACCCGAACACAGACACAGACACAGACACAGACACACACACACACACACAAACACATACACACACGCACGCATGCACATGACCACATCCTAGACCTAGAACTTGAATGCCATGTCCCTAAACTTATAAAATTGTTCTCTTTTCAGTTTGAGGGGCAGGGCTCCCAAGCTGTGCTTGCAGGGAGAACTTGGGGCCATTTCTCAGTCTAATGTTTGTGCCTGGCAATGGGGATTGTTTGCGCCCAGCAGTGCTGAGAATCACCAGAACCACACCTAGCAGTGCTCGTGGAGATGGGGGTGTCATGTGTTGCCAATGATGAACTCAGATTCTTACGCATGTGTCCCTGATCCCTGAGCTATCTCCTTGGCCACTCTTTATATTTTAACTTGCACAACCATGAAAAGCCATGTACCATATACAAGGGCTGGCTGTTGGGGAATTTGGACACAACACTTCCTTAGAAAGTAGCTGTTTGTGCTCTTTCCTAATTCAACCGTAATCAAATGGGTAAATTATTTAGAAGATTACAAAGAGAAACACTTTCCATGTGAGAATCAGACATGGTTAAACATACTGAGGGTATGGGGTAGAGTGCAGGAGCCATTAGCAAGCTTGCTCGTGCTGGGCTCCAAATAGGCGCTCTGGGAACGGGGGTGGGTTATTGCTAAGTTGGTAGGAAGGGCTCTTTTATCAAGCTCTTATTCTGTTGTTATATATTGGCCTTCCATAGTTTAGAGGGGGTGGAGTCCCAGTTTTAAAATATATGATTTTACAAACTGAAAAATATTTTTGTTGATAACAAAAGCGTCCTATACACTAAGAAAACTGGCAACAAGTATGGTAAACAGTCAACAGCATGACCAAGAAAGCTAACAGAGACCTTTGTCCTGTATATGCAGACACACACACACACACTCACACACACATGCGCGCGCGCACACACACACACACATGCACATTCAAGCCTACAACTTTTATATATAAACACCATTATATACTCTCTCAAAATACTCTCTCAAAACAAAAACAGGATATTCTTCAGGTCTAAGGAATAAAATAGAAATATCATGCTTAGACTTTGAGTTTAGAAAGTAAGAACTTGAGGACCCTAAGTTGGTAAGGTGAGGGGAGAGAGTCTAGGGTAAAAATAAACAACAACAACAACAACAACAACAACAAATGATCAAAATAAACCCAGAATGACCAGCTTAATCATAGCACTGTAGCACTCTCCTCCCATTGTTCATCGATTTTTTGCTCGAGCGGGCCCAGTAACGTCTCCATTGTGAGACTTGTTGTTACTGTGTTTGGCATATTGAATACATCATGGGTAGCTTGCTAGGCTTTGCAAGATAAAGCGAGATGCTCTTAATAGCTTGCCAGACTCTCCGAGAGGGGCAGACGAATCGAACCCAGCTCGGCTGGACTGGCTGCACGCAAGGCAAACGCCTTACCACTGTGCTATCGCTCAAGCCCCAGTTTAATCATGATACACATATACATATACTCCACATAAATATGTTTAACAAAACCTAGTTACAAGCTATTTGTAAATATCTTCCTAGAACAAAGATCCAATGTGTTGAATGGTAAAGGGAAAGTGGAAATACGGTAGGCAAATGCTAATCAAATGAAAGCTTAGCAAAAAATATAAATATATAACAGAATCAGCTTTACAAACAAGAAGAAATAAACAGAAAAACTCCTTAGGAATATAGAGAATTATTAACTAATCATAAAAGGAAAAATTCACAGGGAAATAAAAGGAATCTGTACTCAAACATGGAAAGAAGAAATGGAGAGAAGTACAGTGACAAATGATGAATATATAATCTAGGGGGTGGGACTATTTATAAAGAAATCTCCCTATTAGAGCAAGCATGCAAAATAATAATAATTTAGAAAAATGTAACTGTTCTGCTAAAGATATAATCAAATGGGCATATATAAAATTCTCCCTCAAAGAATTAATGTTTAAAGATTCTTTTTTCTTCAGCAGTAAAAAATTCTCTTTATGGCTGTTGACATCTCATGACCTCAATCTTCTGGCTTTGACCCAATTTCCTGAAATTTTATTTTATTTTCAACTTTAACTCTTTGCTACATTTATGGCTAAATGGAGTCTAGGTTTTATCTATTTGTGAGGCATTCCTTTCTACCAGGGAAGAAGCAGGAGAGTACATCTGTGTGTACCGTGTTTGGACCCTTTATTTATTTGAGGGCTGAAAGGTAGTGGGAGGGAGGAGAAAGGAGGTTAGAGTCGAAGGAAGGACAGTTCTAGGAAAATGGCCACTGTCAAGAAAACTATATAGTATTTTATTTTTCAATCACATTTTCCTCACTACATAGAAATAGTTTCTTTTGTCAGCCTACCTTCTGGATGTAAAAACACCCTATGTATAATTTGGTTGTGGGAAATTGATGCCCGCCTTCTCCTATCTGTGCCAGCCTGGACGCTCTGCCTATACTATGAGCTCCCTTCAGGAAGAAGCTGTACCCGTCATTTATTTCATAAGTTGTAAGATGGGGAAGGGCCTGAAGAAATTGTTCTGTTTGGGGTTAGGATAGCAGGCCAGTGACTGCACAGGGTTTTGAGATTTCATATTAAGGCACTCACACTGGTAGTGGTGAACTTCCTGGAACAGCAGGGACCTCTGGTGGGGGTGGCGGGCTCTACCCTCATGCTGAAGAGCTAGGTCTCTGGGGTCAGCATGGCCTCAAGAGTCAGATCACCCCCAAGGCTGAGATTCTTCCAGATTCTTCTGCTCTGCATCCCCTTGTCCTGACTTCCTCAGTCCCTCCTGCTTGGACCCTGCTCAGGGCCTCAAGCTGAAATGTAGTTATTCTTTCAACTCATAGCCTAGCCAGGCAGGGCACTAGCTGGCAGTAGAGGAATGGACACAGCAAGTTCCCCTCCCTGTGGGAGTAATGAATGTAGAGGGGAGGAAACAGGTGATCTATTGAGCTAGGGAGCCTTCAAGGACGATGCTTCTAAATGGTTGGTCTATGCAGTAGAGCTAATGACCTTAGTGTGTGACCACTGAGCCTGCAGTAAAACCAGTCGGACCTTTCTTTCTCTCTTTCTTCTTTACCCTTTCTTCTTTACTCTTTCCCTTCCTTTATCTTCCTCCCTGTCTCCTTTCTTCCCTCCCTCACTCCCTCCCTCCCTCCCTCCATTCTTCCTTTTTCTGTCTCTCTGTCTCCTTTTCTCTCTGTCTCTCTGTCTTTGTCTCTTTGTTTCTGTCTCTGTCTCTCTGTCTCTGTCTCTGTCTCTATCTCTCTTTCTTTACCATAAATTGCAAAGTTAGAGAGTTATTCATGATTGGGTTTCAGATGTACAATGTTCCAACAATCCCTTTGCCAGTGTCCACAGGGGACTCCACCAATGTCCCCAGTTTCCCTCTGCCCACCATTCTGCCTCTATGGTAGGGACTTTTTTTTTTCTCATTTTTCTTTTAGCATTGTGGTTTATAATACTGTTACTGGTAGGTTGTCATGAATATCACTTTACTCCCTTTTAGCAGCCAGTCCTCACCCAGAATGACTACGTCCCTCTATCATTGTTACAGTGGTTTTTACCCTGACTTCCCTCCTCCCACAGTGGAAATTCCTACTAAGGATCAGGTCTATTCTCTTTTTTTGATGTGTTTGGTTTGGGGGGGGAGGGGGGAGCGGTGGAGGATCACACTCAGAGGTGCTCAGGACTTTCTCCTGGCTCTGCACTCAGGAATCACTCCTGGTGGGGCTCAGAGGACCATAAGTGGTGCCGGAATTGTACCTAGGTCAGCTGTGTACGATACAAGCATGTTATCTGATGCACTATTGCTCTAGCCCCTCTATTCCATACCTTTGCTTCCTGCCAAGATGCTGCTACAGGAAGTGTATATTCTGAGGTTAGTGTTGTGGTTTTATTCTTCATCAATTTCCTCCTTTGGGACTTAAGTGTGTTAGGAAACACCAGCCATAATTACCACCCCTTTTGTGCCAGTCATTGTTCTGGGTGCTTGCAAATGTGCCTTTGTATCCATTCTATGAATACGCTTATTTGGAAAAGAAATGAATATTCAAAGACAGGACATCCTTGCACCAATCTTCAGGGTCAGTGTTTGCGAATGGAGATCTCTCTGCTTCCAATCAACTGTCTGTGTGTCCTTTCTTCTGTACTGTAGTTGTGTCTAAGTCTGCTTTCAAATGTCACAGCACACGTGCGGGGTCCCTGCCTCCAATAGGGCTCTGAAGTTCGATTTGCAATCCTTCAGAAATAAAGGCAAACACACGCAAGAAGCGACCCTTTTCTCAACCTCCAAATTACCCTGGCAGGATTTACATTTATTTTCTTGCCTAATTATTATTAAGAATAAGCTTTCTGCATAAATTAGATTTTATGATTTTGTGGCAAACTTTTGTGCAATTTCACTTGAATTATTCTAACCTCTCATTTCATTGCCCAGTGGAAAACGTTGGATTGATGAACAAGGTCTAATTGTCTTCATCACGTGTTAGAAATCCAAATGTAGCTCAACATTAAGGTTAAATGATGATATCACAACTTACTCGGTCTGCATTTTACATCCAATTGAAAACACAAACCCTTCGCCTCATTAATCCTTTGCAATCCAATTTTTCCCCCCCTAAATGAAATGATCCTTTTGGGACACATTTATATCCTTTTAACAGCCGCCTGACAGTTCTGCTGATGGAGTTTGTATCCAACTTTGTTACTGGATAGTGACAACTTGCCCTGATGGATATGTGTACATAATTATTCTCTCGCAGTTAGATTTAATTAATGCTTACCCTCATCATGATCTTGCAGCTAGCAAGCTCTCTCTGCAGGAGCAGTTAATGGCAAAAGGATTTCCTTTGTAGCCAAGAGAGACTCCAAAAGGCTTTGTAAAATGCATACTTTTTTTTAAAGAGAGGGAGGAAAAAGAAGAAGAAAAAAAAGGACATTGTCTCAGCCTGTTTCATTTGTCCCCTCTCCACATTAAATGCCACATGCGAACGGATCTGAGGCTGCGTTTGGGAATGGGGTTGTTAAACCTAATTTCCCACTAAGTACCACTAATATGAGCAGATCCAACAGACTCCCAGGAAGATGTATATTTTTTAATATCCTGGCTTAGAAGTGAAGTATCCTGGTTTCATTTTGTGTATGTCTCTGTACAAAATATGTGTGTGTTTCAAACCAACTGTCTCCCCAAATGCCATCCAGAGTTTAGCAATAAATAGTTCTGTGAGAGGGAAGATATTAAGATGAAATGATGGGTGAGATGAGGGGATAGGCAAAGGGAATCTGAATGTGAGATCTGGAAAGAGATTATTAGGAAGTTTATAATAAACGGATGGAATATGTTCATATAAAACCCCATTAGGTGGGAATAGTTTACAAATAATCTGTCCCAGTCCAGGCTTGTGAAATATTCATGTGCCATTTGCTTTTTATTATCATAATGTCATTTCCGTGTATTTGCAGAGAGCTTAACAGTTTACAGCACATCTTTACATCTATTATCTTCAATGATCTTTGCAAGAACCCTGAAAGATAACCAGAGAAATATTCATCAGGGAAGAGACTGAAGCCCAGAGAGGTTTTGTCACTTCCCCACAGTCACACAGCTAGAAAGTAACCATGGTGGCTTTGAAGTCACAGCTTTTAGAGCTATATCCATTGTAGTCCTTATTTCCCTATGTGACTTCTCTTTATAATTCAAAGTGCATTGAGCTTCCATATGACTCAGCAATAACACTTCTGGGAATATACCCCGGGGCCACAAAAATACATAGTAGAGATGCCATCTGTAGTTCTATGTTCATTGCAGCACTATTCACAATAATCAGATTCTGGAAACAACCTGAGTACCTGAGAACAGATGACTTGATAAAGAAACTATGGTATATCTACACAATGGATTAATATTCAACAGTCAGAAGAAGGAACTCATGAAATTCACTTATAAATGGATGGACACGGAGAATATCATGCTGAGTGAAATGAGTTAGAAGGAGAGGGACAGACATAGAATTATTGCTTTCATTTGTGGTATATAAAAAACAAAAACAGACAAACAAACAAAAACATAGTATGAAACTAATACCCAGTAGAAACAAGGGCCAGGATTGGTGAACTATTGGAAACCTGCCTCAAGTGCTGGGGGAGAGGGCAGTTTGAATAGAGAAGGGACCACTATGACAATGACGGTTTGACGTGATTACTCTGGATGGGAGATGTGTGCTCAAAGTGTATGGCCTCTTAAGTGTCTGTATTGCAGACTGGAATGCCCAAATGGGTGGGTGTGTATGGGGGGAGTGAGGGACAGAGAGAGAGAGAGAAAGAGAGAGAGAGAGAGAGAGAGAGAGAGAGAGAGAGAGAGAGAGAGAGAGAAGGAGAGAAATTGCCTGCTATAGAGGTAGAGGTAGATTGAGGGTTGCTGGGAGGATACTGGGGGCATTGGTGGTGGGATGAGTGTTTTAACATTGTGTGACTGAAACCAGATCATGAACAGCTTTGTAACTGTGTGTCTCATTGTGATTCAATTAAAAAAACAAAAACAAATTGCTGGATGGAAGATGTAGATATATGGCTTAAATAGAAATCCTTCATTGCTCTCATTTATCTTGTAAAGCATCAGCTGACTGTCAACTGAAAGATTCCATCTGATTTGAAAGTAATATGATGCTACTTACTTTAATGATCCTATTAAATATTGATGATCATTATTACCGTGTGTTATTATGGGAAATTTTACCCAGCTAGATCTAAGAGGTCTCCAGTAAAATGTTATCAGATACTACTTCAAGGCTTTGACCCTGAACTTTAAAGAAACCTTCTTGCTTTTAGCATGTCTAGAAAACATTCTAGAAACTTTGGACTGTGGATTAGAAAATGGATGCCTGGAAAGCATCCCACAATAGAGAAGAGGAAAACAAGGCACCAAAGGAAAGTGAATTCTCTGCTATAATTAGTGTCAGATGGGATCCCCTGCTGCTGTATCTTGTCCCAGTCCATCACACCACCACTCATCCCTGTAATCTGGAAGATATCCCAGAAAATCCCTTTTGAACAAAGGCATGACTGGGGCCCGGAGGAAGGGGAGTAGTTATACACCCAGACCCAAAGGCAATAATGGCAATAAAAAACTGATTTCTTAATTTCTGTCATTGAATTCACTTTTGCAAGTGTTGTTTCACTGTCAGATATTGTCATAGCTGCTGATATTGCATCAACCTTCAGCTGTCCAGACAGGCATTTTATCACGATCACGACCATCCTGTTATTCGTCGATTGCCTCGAGCAGGACCCAGTAACGTCTCCTTCGTCCTAGCCCTGAGATTTTTTAAAAGGTGCCATATTCAAGGCTCTTTCAGAATTAGGAGAATGAGACCCATCATTGTTATTGGTATTTGGCATATTGGGTATGCCACAGGGAGTTTGCCAGACTCTGCCGTGTGGGCAGGTTACATTCGGTAGCCTGCCAGTTTGTCCAAAGTAGGAATGAGATAAGATCCTTCCGGGAGCTGGGTTTTATAGTCTCTGAGTCTTGGCCGTTGATGGGATTACACGGCGCCAGGGGGCCAGCTGGTGGGTGTGACCCCCGCCTACTAGAATTTGGAGGATCTGGGTGGAGGATGCTCAGCCCCGATCCGAGTAGGCTTGGAGATCTCAGTCCTGGGACCCACATGCCTTTGTTCCTCTGCCAGTACCTTCATGTGTGTGGAGAGTGGTCTCAGCATAGTGGTGGCTGGTTCTGGAGGTCTTCGGCTGCCGGAGCCCTGGGCAGGGCGGGGAGGGAAATTCAACCCGCTCCCCTCCAAGGGGCCCTGGTGAGGACAGCCAGGTGCGGGGGCAGGAGACTCTGTTATAAGAAAGGAAGTAAGTGATGTGACTATCCTTTGTCACTGAGAAGGGATGAAAAACATGAAACTGATTCCTGGGCAAGTCCAAATCCAGATTTAAGACACCCGGCTTTGCAGAAGACTAAGAAGAACTGGGTTGGGTCAGGAGGAGAAAGGCTATTCCAGTCCCTATTAGCCAGTGTTTTCCTTGCTTTCCTCCTTTTATTGTCACCTCTGTGTCCCAGAATTGAAACCTTGAAGAATCAGGGTTAGAGAGCAGCAGAATGCAATCTCTACACTCGATCAGCACTTTATGGTTTTCAAAGCACTAGCAATTTTTGCTGTCATCATATCCTCCTTTCTGTAGCTTACATTTTTTTCCTATGGGCCCAGTACCATGCTTGTTTTCCCAGCTTATTTCATTAAACCCTCATATTATTTCCAGAAACTTGAAGTCACCATGACTTCCCTTGTCAAGGTGAGACAAATGAGGCTTCCCAGGGGGAGAACCACTTGCCAGTGTGGCATGGCTGGTCAGTGGCCAAGTCTATATTTGAACCCAGATCAGTGGAATCCAAAAGCCTAGACTCTAAACTGGCCTATGTTTGTGCCACAGCTCATGAAGACACACTGTTGATTCATGGGGTCTGAGAGCCCAGAGCCATATCTATGAGGGTACCTCTGAGTCCCAGTTTCTCTGGGACTGTGACTCTCAAAGGGTGAGTCCTGAGCAGCAGCAGGGACACCCCAAGAGGACTGGGTAGAGATGCCACTTCTCAGGCTCTGCCACTTGAGAATATATCCCAGAATTTTCTTTAATCACTTTCCAGATGATCCCGATATGTGATTACTGAGAGTGTTCCATTGCACTAAGACCATACTCTCAACCTTGACTCCTTGATTAGGAATCTGAGGGCCCTTGCAGGCTCTGATCTCAGTCCCCTTTGGAGCCTCATTTCCCTCTTCCAGTCTCTGTGTTTTGGTCCTGTCTTGTATCACTTGTGCAGTCATGGTTAGCTTCAAAGGGGCTGAAGCTGGGTCGACAGTCTCCAGGGAGTTTGGATGTGTGTGTTGTGAGGAGTGCTGAGCTGTCTGAATGGCTAAAAGGGAAGGGTCAGGCTCCCTGTGGTCTCTGCTTGAATTTTCAGTAAAGTCACTGCCAAGGGATAACCCCAGCCCAGTTACTCTTCTCTTTTGGGGTCTTGCAAGCAATGTGCAGGAGACCTGAAAGTCCCAGACAGTTCTTGACCAACTGGTGGTTCAGTGCAAAGGTCTGAAAATGTGCTGCTCAGACTCTGTGGTGTGTGAGGTTATCCTGGACCACCCTGCTGGTGCTTGGTGGGAAGGATGTCTCCAGGGTCACACCTGGTACACTCAGGAGACCTTGCTGTGCTGGGGGGTTGAATTGAATGAGGTTTACAGGTACTGTGTGTCCTAACCTCTGTTCTAGCTCCCAACTGAAGGACTTCTGAAAATACTTTTAAGTTGTCATTGAACAGGGAAAGGGAGGGGATCTTTCTTTCTTTGCCCAGACTCTACCTATCAATCAGTCATATACTTACTGAGTCCTAAATGAATCAATTTTCTTTCTCCAGAAATGGGATGGTACCCCCTTTCAAAGACTCACACCTATAGCAAATACCCTTGTTCTCTGACTTGCAACCATTTAGGAAGCTTTTAATCTCTGTGAAGAGAAGCATGGGCCTTTCTCTTTTCACCCTGGTGGTCATGTAAACTGAGTGACAAACTCAGCGGAAGGTGCCACAGCAGAGACATGAATGATAGGGGATCTGGATTACTTCCTTGTGTTCTCTGACCTTGCAGGAACTGATATTGGATGTGTCACTATTCCTTGAGGACCTCAGAGTCCAGTCATGATGGACAGGTCTGGCCTCCTGGTCTAATGTTTGAACCCAGGCACATACCAAGAGAGGCTCCCCCTCCACATACTTCACTCTCTTGCCTAGGTGGAATGCAGGTGACATGGCTCTACTCCAGAAGCCTGGGGGACTGCTCTCTGTGTCTCATCAGTGAGCATTTGGCATGCATTCCACACAGCCTTTACTGGGCATTCATGCAGCCTTTACTGGGCATTCACCATGCATTCCACACAGCCTTTACTGGGCATTCACCATGCATTCCCTGCAGCTTTTCCTGGGCATTCACCTGAATTCCACACAGCCTTCGCTGTCAGCCATGGCTGAGACTGCAGTGTTTGCATGGGCAGGAATATATAAACCATAGTCTGACCTGCTGCAGAGTCTCTTTCTGATCTGTGATCAGCTCAGAGTTGGAGGCTTGTGTCAATGGAAAAAGGGTCAAGACAATTTTCCACTCTTCTACACACACACACACACACACACACACACACACACACACACATACACACACACACACAACCCAGAGAGGCAAATCAAAATCACATATTCTCCTTCATTCCTGGAGGTGGGTGGGGTACATGCAGAACTCCCTTCTCTGTTATGAGACAGATGTGTGATGTGCCACAGATGGCTGAACCCTTAATATCTTCAGTGGTGTGCTGAACCCCTAATTCTTCCCCACCTAGATCTTGTATCCTCTGGAGGTCTCATAAATCTTACCAGGCCCTTGAACACACTGTTCCTTTCCTGTTCATATGGTTTAATGAACATGATATATCAACATAGTTGGTGGATGCAGTATTGCTCAAACTACCCAGATGCCTACATCCCTTTGGACTATATGGCAGAGTAAGGTGACAGATAGAGCCATGAGACAGGGCTGTAAGTGTGTAAGGGAGCCATCCAATTGAATGAAACTGCTTCTGATCTTTCTTCCAGATAGGAATGGAAAAAAGATACTCATTTTCCAGATCATTGGCCACAAACAGTGTACCTGAGGCTGGGTTAATTGACCGTAGCATGGACACCACATCTGGCGGCTCCAACAGAGCCAACAATTGGTTTGAGTTTGTGATAACTTTGCTCTCTTCAACTTGGACCTTCTGAAAATTCAAGGTACCACGGGTGTGACTTAAAAAAGGCCTGATGGAGATCATGATGTCTACATTTTTGAGGTGGTTAAGAGCCTCACATTACATTCTATATCATCAGCCTGAGATAGTGGCTTAAGTTTTCTGTCTTGGCTGTGGATGAAAATGCCCTTACTGGTCTTCCCCACGATGATATTTTTACTCAAGAGGTCAAGCAAACTGTGGGAAGAAAAAAGGGTTATATAAACTGTGTTTAAGGATTAGAGACATGATTATCTGATTGCGAGCTAAACCTAGGGTCAGACTCCATTCTGTTAGCTGGATGTCCATAGATTCCCCCAGCCTAAGTATGCCATGGATTCCCAGAATAAATGTCAACTCATAACCAACTATTATTGAAAACCCTGGACATTCCTCTTGCCCTGTTAGAGCAGGCTATATAAGTAGCCTTAAATCTTGGAGGAACTCCGATTACATCCCTTACTCTAGTACTGTAGACTTCCTCACGGCTCCCCTGCAAAGTGGGGTTGGATTTGAGAATGGAATCAGGTGCAGAAACTGAGCCCAGAGTCAATGCTGAGCAAATACTTGTCATCACAACACAATGACTCATTTTGCAGGAAGTGTTCCGCGTGTGAGTGGGAAGCTGAAATTCTCAGTCATTCACAAACAGAGGATGAAGTTTTCTCTGAGCCTCTGCTTTCTTCTATTTCAGGTTTGCCTTCCTCCCTCATACCCAGTAGCAGCCAAAATATTTTGTAATTGTTCAGCACTGCACAATTGCATCATCTGTCTGAAATATGAATCCTCTTCTTGGTTAGGAAGTAGGCACTGTGCTGTGGGATGGAATTGCTTTCTCATGTTCCACTGTGACTTCCCTGTGTATCACCTTACCCTACTGAAACACTTATAAAGTCACCCTTCACTGCCTTTGAGGTAACAGACTCAGGTCACAATGAGACCTCCCCTCCTGCCCTCCTCTATGTTTAGGTACACAAATGTAGTATCTTAACGAAGGACCGGTGAATCAGGGATCAGAGTCCCAATTTTTCATTTCATAAAAATCTTTCAGAGCTCTGGGTAGGAGAATTCAAAGGGCTGGAATGCATATGTCGCATGTGTGAGGTCCCAAGTTTCACTGAGCACTGTGGGATGTCACCTTGGTATTCCGTAGCACTCCTAAGTCTGAGCAGAAGCACATGACAAAGTCTGAGCACTAAGCCGTCATACCATCCCCATTTGCAGCCTATATTCCAGTATCGGGCTGGAGTGATAGCACAGCGGTCGGGCGTTCGCCTTACAAGCGGCCAACATGGCCGACCCGAGTTCGATTCCTCCGCCCCTCTCGGAGAGCCCGGCAAGCTACCGAGAGTATTGGATATGCCAGACACAGTAACAAAGTCTCCAATGGAGACGTTACTGGGCCCGCTCGAGCATTCCAGTATCACTGAGAGTGATGCTGGTGCTCCAGGCATACCTGGAGAGGTTTCTCAAATAAGTAGAAGCTGAGATGAAATTTGCCCCACAGTAGCTATTCTTTATAGCATATTCAGGGGTAGACTTTGCTATTAATTGTGGAGTGCGAAACTCTGGAAACAAAAGATGAGGAAGTGAATTTGGTGGGGTGGGGGTGGGGTGCCAATATTGGTGGATGGCAGAGTTGGGACTACTCCCTGTTCTCCTTTGTTGTGGATCATAAGCCCAATTTGCCTTCACAGAGTACCTTCCTGCCTTGGCTGTTTTGACTCTGAAATTCTCTTCCTCAGCCTGAAGCCCCTTCTAGGGAAATTCAGAGCAACTGGAGAAGATGCACACTATAGTGGCTTGGAAAAATGAAACCCATTTCTCTCATTGCACCCTTTCTTCTCCCAGAGACAACCAGTTCCTAAAAAGCGTTTATGCTTTCAAGAGATTCCTGACTAATGAGTAAATAGATCTTATCCACTTTAGAGTAGGCAGGTGGAACTGGCTGGATGGGATGTCTTTCCTTCAGTGCAGGGAGCTGTGGAATTTTCTGCATGTTTCCCTGTGGACTCCATCCCTTCATGCTGCAGATAGGTATTATGTGCCAGGCACTCAATTAAACACTGCATATAGCAGTGGAAAGTTAGAGATCCTGATCTTCCAGAAGAATGTAACTGGAAAACAGAGGAGGGGAAACTGCAAACATAAGGGAGGCCCAGGGTGAGTTTCTACTCACATTTGAATCCCAATGAAAGGAAATTAACTCTTGAATTACTGAATTCTTGAATAATCAAGGAAAGGAGAACCCAGGAAAGTGCTCCATGATGTGCTATTGGGTCACATCTATGACCCCTTGATCTGGTTGGCCCGGGATTTAACCCTTGCCACGCTGAAGGTATTTAATAGTAGGATTAGATTTGGTTCTTTTGAGTGCAGAAAAAGATTGGAAAGTGGCTTCCACCCAAAGAACAAGGTTCTTGGTCTCTGTCAGAGAAATAATCCAAGAATTTGACCATGTAGATAACAGCAAAGTTTTGTTTTTTGTTTTTGTTTTTGTTTGTTTGTTTATTTGTTTGTTTTAGTAAGGAAATTCTTGCACTCAACCCTAGGGCAAAGGAATAGTCATAAATGATGAGACATGAGTACCATGACTGGTATAATTCCAAAGTTGCACAAGCATAGAAGAGCAACTTGCTGGCTTATAATCATGCACATCATTTTATTTCATTAAGCAGCTATAGAATATATGAATTAACATAGTTTGGGATTTGATGTGGTAAAAGTGAAATAGGGTCAGGCTTCTATTCATGGAACATGCTGCAGTAACTGGCTAGATCTGGGCTCCCTTCTATCAGGAGGTTTGTAACCACACGGTTAACAGTTGTTCCTTAGACTCACAGCCAATTTATATTTTTTGTTTTGTTTTGCTTGGCCCACCTCGAAGGGATAAACTTATTGTAGTGCTCAGGAGTCACTCCCTGTAGTACTTGAGTGACCCCCCACAAACACACACATGTGCGTGCACAGGCTCACATACACACACACACACACACACACACACATTTGGTACAGGGGATTGAACTCAGAGTATCATATGCAAAGAATATGCCCAACAGCTTTTTTTATTTTAATCACTGTGAGATAGTTACAAGCTTTCATGTTTGGCTTACAATCACACAATGATCAAACACCCATCCCTCCACCAGTGCATATTCCCCACCACCAATATCCCCGGTATACCCCCCTCTCCCACCTTCCCCCCTGCCTCCATGGCAGATATGATTTCCCATACTCTCTCTCTACTTTTGGGCATTATGGTTTGCAATACAGACACTGAAAGCTTATCATATTTGGTCCTTTTTCTACTTTCTGCACACAACTCCCATTCTGACTGATTCCTCCAGCCATCATTTTCTTAGTGATCTATTCCAGCTTCCTTCTCCCCTTTGCTCATGAGGCAAGCTTCCAGCTATGGAGCAATCTACCTGTCCCGAGTGTCTACTATACTTAGGTGTCAGCCTCATGTTATGTTGTTTTATGCAAATGAGTGCAGTCCTTCTATGTCTGTCCTTCTCTTTCTGACTCATTTCACTTAGCAGGATACTTTTCATGTCTATCCATTTATAAGCAAAGTTCACGATTTCAACTCTCCTGACAGCTGCATAGTATTCCATTCTGTAGATGTGCAGAAGTTTCTTTAACCAGTCATCTGTTCTAGGGCACTTGGGTTGTTTTCAGATTTTGGCTATTGTGAACAGTGCTGCAATGAACATATAGGTACAGATGTCATTACTACCGTGCTTTTTTTGCATTTTCAGGATATATTCCCAGAAGTGGTATTCCAGGGTCATATGGGAGCTCAATTTCTAGTTTTTGAAGGACTGTCCATATTGTTTTCCAGAAAGGCTGGACTAGTGGGCATTCCCATCAACAGTGAAAGAGGGTAACTTTTTCCCCACATCCACGCCAGCACTGGTTGCTTTTGTTCTTTTGAATGTGTGCCAGTCTCTGTGGTGTGAGATGATATCTCGTTGTTGTTTTGATTTGCATCTCCCTGATGGCTAGCGATATGGAGCATTTTTTCATGTGCCTTTTGGCCATTTGTACTTCTTTTTTGAGGAAACTTCTGTTCATTTCTTCTCCCCATTTTTTGATGGGATTGGAGGTTTTTTCTTGTACAATTCTGCTAGTGTCTTCTATATCCTGGATATTAATCCCTTATCAGAGGGGTATTGGGTAAATATTCTTTCCCATTCTGTGGGCTCTTTTTGTATTTTGGTCACTGTTTCTTTTGATGTGTGAAGCTTCTTAATTTGATGTAGTCCCATTTGTTTATGTTTGCTTCCACTTGCATGGTCAGTGCTGTTTCATCCTTAAAGATGTTTTTAGCTTCAATGTTGTGTAGAGTTCTACTACATTTTCCTCTATGTACCTTATGGATTCATATCTGACATTGAGGTATTTAATCCACTTTGAGCTGACTTTTGTGCCTGGCATTAGACACAGGTCAGAGTTCATTATTTTGCAGGTAGCTATCCAGTTTTCCCATTACTAGTAGTTGAAGAGGCTTTCCTTGTTTCACTTCACATTTCTTGCTCCTTTGTCAAAGATTAAGTGATCATATACTTGGGGGTCTGTGACAGAATATTTAATTCTGTTCCATTGGTCTGCAGATCAGTTTCTAGCTCAGTACCATGCTGTCTTAATTACTACTGCTTTGTAGTACAGTTTGAAGTTGGGAAGGGTGATGCCACTCATCTTCTTTTTTCTCAAGGATTACTTTAGCTATTCATGGGGGTTTATTGTTCTGTATGAATGTCAGGTGTGTTTTGTCTATTTCTTTGAAAAATGTCATAGGTATCCTGATAGGGACCACATTGAATTTGTATAGTGCTTTGGGCCGCATTGCCATTTTGATAATGTTAATCCTTTAATCCTCCCTATCCTTGAGCAGAGGATGTGGCTCCATTTCCTAGTGTCCTCTTTTATTTCTTGAAGTAGTATTTTTAATTTTCCTTATATAGGTCCTTCACCTCTTTGGTTAAGCAGAGTCTGAGGTACTTGATTTTCTGAGGTACTATTGTGAATGGTTTTTTTTTAATGTCTATTTTTTCTCTTTTGTCATTTGTATATAAGAAAGCCATGGATTTTTGGGTGTTGATTTTGTAGCCTGCCACTTTACTAAACCAACCTATTGTTTCTAGGAGCTCTTCTGTAGAGTACTTAGGGTTTTATAAGTATAGTATCAGATCATCTGAAAATAGTGATAGTTTGATTTCTTCCTTTCCTATCTGTATTCCCTTGATATCTTTCTCTTGACTAACTGCAATGGCCAGGACTTCTAGTACTATATTGAATAGGAGTGGCGAAAGTGGACAACCTTGTTTTGTGCCCGATCTTAGAGGGAAGGCTTAAAGTTTTCCCCATTGAGAATGATACTTGCTGTGGGTTTGTGGTAGATGGCTTTGACAATATTGAGGAAAATTGCTTCAATGACTATTTTGCTGAGAGTTTTCATCATAAACAGGTACTGGATCTTGTCAAATGCTTTCTCTGCATCTATTGATCGTCTTTTTTATCTTTTCTTTTGTTGATATGATGGATTATGTTGATTGATTTCCGAATGTTAAACCATCCTTGCATCCCTGGGATGAATCCTACGTAGTCATGATGTATGATTTTTTTTTTGATGAGTCGTTGGATTCTATTTGCTAATAGTTTGTTGAGGATCTTTGCGTCTGTGTTCATCGGGGATGTTGGCCTGTAATTCTCTTTCTTTGTGGTATTTCTGTCTGCTTTTGGTATCAGGGTGATATTTGCTTCGTAGAAACTGTTTGGAAGTGTTTTTGATATTTCAATTTCGTGGAAAAGCTTAAAGAGGATTGGGAGTAAGTCCTCTTTAAAATTTGGAAGAATTCACTAGTGAATCCATCTGGGCCAGGGTTTTTGTGCTTGGGGAGACTTTTTATTACCATTTCAATTTCCTTGATGGTGATAGATCTGTTCAGGTATTTAGGTCTTCTTGGTTCAGCCTTGGGAGGCTATAGGAATCTAGGAATTTATCCATTTCCTTGAGGTTTTTGTGTTCCGTGGCATAAAACTTCTCAAAGTACTCTCTGAGGATCCTTTGAATTTCTGTAGTTTCTGTTGTAAGGATCCCCTTTTCATTTCTGATTCTGTTTATTAGGGTTTTCTCTCTCCCTTTCTTTGTGAGTTTTGTGAAAGCCTTATCAATCTTGCTTATTTTCTCGAAGAACCAGCTCTTGGTTTCATTGATCTTTTGGATTGTTTTTGGGGTTTGCATCCTGTTAATCTCTGCTCTGAGTTTTATTATTTCCTTCCTACTGTTCAGATTGGGCTCTTTTTGCTTGCTCTTAAACTGTGAGGTTAGGTTGCTTATGTAGGCTCGCTCCTCCTTCCTGAGGAATGCTTGTAGAGCTATAAACTTTCCTCTTAACACAGCTTTTGCTGTGTCCCTTAAGTTTTGGTAACTCATGACCTCATTTTTGTTTGTTTCCAGGAATCTTTTGATTTCCTCTTTGATTTCCTTTCTAAGCTACTTGTTGTCCAATAGTGAGTTGTTTAATTTCCAGGTGTTTGATTTAGTTTTCTGTTTGTGTGTGTGTGATTTACTTCTAATTTCAGCGCATTGTGGTCTGAGTAGATTGTTGATACAATCTCTATCTTCTTAATTTTATGGAGGTATGTTTTTTGGCTCAGTATATAGTCTATCTTGGAGAATGTTCCATGCACACTTGAGAAGAATGTGCACTCGGCTTTTTGAGGATGAAGTGTCCTGTATATATCTATTAAGTCCCTTTCTTCCATTTTTCCCCACAGATGAAGTATGTCCTTGCTAAGATTGAGTCTGGTTGTTCTATCAAGAGGTTATAAGGCAATGTTGAAGTCTCCCACTAGTATTGTGTTGCCATCGATGTCTTTCTCAAAGTCTATGAGTAGTTGTTTTAAGTCCTTTGCTGGTTTCTCATTAGATGAATATACATTTAGTTTTGTAAATTCTTCCTGTTGTACAGATTACTTGATTAATAAGAAATGGCCTTCACTGTCTCTGTGATCTTCTTCAGTCTGAAATCATTGTGGTCTGTTACTAGGATGACTACCCCAGATTTTTATGGGAGTTATTTGCCTGTAGGATTGTTTTCCAGCCTTTGATTTTGAGCTGGTGTTTGTTCTGATTATTGAGAAGTGTTTCTTGCAGGCAGCAGAATTTGGGTTTGGATTTCTAATCCATTTCGCCACTCAGTGTCTTCTAAATGGTGCGTTTATCCCATTGATGTTGAGAGAGATTATTGTTATGGGGTTTTGTCCCATTTTTCTGTTGAAGTTTGTTGCATTTGAGGGGCTTGTCTTAAAGTAGCCCATTTAGTTGTTCTTGCAACCATGATTTTGAGTCTATGTAGTTCCTGAGCTGTTGTTTGTAGGTGAAACTGTGTGTTGTTCCTTCTGTTATGAATGAGGGTCTTGCTGGGTAAAGTAATTTTGGTGAGGCATTTATTTTATTGAGTTTTTTTTTTTTTACTATGTCCCACCACTGTTTTCGGGCTTTAGGGTTTCATCAGACAAATCGGCTGTGAATCTTAAGGATGCTCCTTTATAGGAAATTTCTTTCTTTGATCTTGTTGCTTTCAGAATTTTGTCTCTATCTAAGGTTTTGGTCATTTTGATCAGGATGTGTCTTGGGATATTTTTATTCGGATTTCTTCTAGCTGGTACCCTTCAATGCCCAAACCCTTTAAGCTGTCTCTGCAGACCCTCCCTTTTGTATTGTTGCTGTGATTGTTGGGTGTAGCGCATTCAGCTGAACTGTTCTCCAGGGTTACATATTTCAGTTGCTGTGTTTGTGCTTGCACTTGCTGGGAGTCCTTGTGCATTCTGATTTTAGTGCTTGCCAATTCCCTGTTGTGCTGCCACACATGCCTGCCACCGTTCTCACCACTCAGTTGTGGTGTTTGCCTGAGTCTGCTTACGGTACACCGGAAATTGCACATGCTGTTATGGAGCTGGGGGTTTCAAAAGAGCCAAGGAGACCGTGCTCAATGCATGTGGGGGCATCAGGGATCAAACTCATGGCTTCAGGCTTGCAAGACAGGTACCTGAACAGCCTATCTTGAACAGCCTCCCGGCTTTTGTATTCACCTTTCTTTCTTCCTTTCTCTCTGCCTGCCTTCTTTTCTTTCTCTCTTTCTCTCTTTCTCTCTTCTTTCTTTCTTTCTCTTCCTTCCTTCCTTCCTTCCTTCCTTTTTTCTTTTTTCCTCCCTCCCTCCCTCCCTCCCTCCCTCCCTCCCTCCCTCCCTCCCTTCCTTCCTTCCTTCCCTCCCTTCCTTCCCTTTTTCTTTCTTTCTTAATGAATCACCATGAGATACAGTTACAGACTTACAAACTTTTGTGGTTATGTTTCAGTCATACAATGTTCTGATATCCATCCCTCCTCCAGTGTCCATTCTCCACCACCAATGTTCCCTGGTATCACTCTCACCACCCCCATCACTTTCCACCCTCTGCCTCTGTGGCAGGCACATTCCCTGTTACTCTCTCTCTCCCTTTGGCTGATATGGTTTGCAATACAGGTAGTAAGCAGCCATGATGTTGGGAACACATCGTATTCACATTTCTTAATTTTGTTTTTCTTTGGGTGCCTTCCTGGCAATTTGGTGGTACCATTGCTACATGTAGTAGTCATTATGAGGGTAAATGATGTAAACTTTGGGGCCTGATGCTTGTGAAGAATGTGCTTTGGCCCTTTGAGCACTCTCTTTAGCCCTTCTGTTTCATTTTGCCATCATATGGCAGATCTTTATTCACCCCCTTCAGGATTCTCACTCTTTCCTAAAACAAATTTATTTACCTAGATCTATCATAGAAACTCTGCTTTCTTTTTTAACTATACTTTTTGTCTTCTCTACCTTAGCTGCTTAAAACCCTAAACTTGTCCAGAAGAGAAAAGGAGTGAAAATAGCAATTGAATTCAGTTCATTTCATTTGAATCTGAGTTCATTAAATTTGGCATTTGCTTAGAGTCTTTTAAATGTCCCCTACTGACTGAGAATTTTTGACCATGTTGAATGAAGGGAAACTGAGTCTCCTCATTACAAATCACATCTCTCTTTCCTTCACCTGCCTGAGCACTTGATTGCTCTGAAAATTCCAATATTTTAACCGGCTATCATTCTAAATCTCATATCATCTGATTAGGAAGATTAGGGACCACAGAGACTCAAGAGCCAGTTGCTTCTCAGCTCCTCTACAGCAATTTTGAAGACATATGCCCCTACACAAAACTGATGAGTTATATGGTCTTCTGTCAATTACATAGATGCTCAGGAGTTGTTCCTGGACTTGCAGAAATGATGAATAAGAGAAACATTTTTATTTGCTATTTCCTGGATTCTTCTGACCCTGAAACATAGGGGCAGGCACACACACACACACACTCACACTCATACTCACTCACATAGATATGGATACATGTGAGTAAGTGGTTATCATCCTTTGCCAATTAAGAATGACCAAGACTGACCAAGAGATAACCACTAGTCCATGGGAGTAATACAGGTGAATCCCCATGTAATTCTGACTTGGTGTAAGACTGCGCATAGTTGTAACAAGGTTTCCACTCTTCTATGTCAATATTCCATTCTATTTGCCTTACATTGAGTAGAATGAAATATTGCTATTTAACTCTTGTACCTGACCCTTGTCTCTTTCTTTATTGGTCCAAAGTGACAAAGATGACTAAAGATACCATGTTATCTGGGATCCTGACCATTGTCTCTCCCATGTAGTAAAAGCAAAGTCCCCATGCTATGTCCCCAGAGTCCCAGTATTGACCTATGAGACAACCTCATCATTAATCTGACTGCATGAGGGGAGGAATTGTAATTAATGGATAAATCCCTACCTACCTGCAAAGACTGGGCATATATTTAATGATGTGTTGAATAAATTTGTAAATAAATAATAAATGAAGTGACTGGAATTTAAGCTTTAAAAAATATTTTTAAATCTTGTAAAAGTTCTAAGAGTAGATGCCATTTCCATTAGAAATGACTTAAGAGATTAAAGAGGTTGTGTGACTCACCCCAGAACATTGATATAGAGAATTTTGCATAATAACTCAAAAGATGCTAGGTGAAGAACAACACTATTTTGCTTACATTTGAGGAATTTTGGGAGGCATTTAGTAGGATCTCAGCTAGACAATTTTGTGTGAAGTCTATTATGTGCTTTAGGACACAGAGCAGAGGGGGGAGATGTATGTGGCCACTTGAATAATATACTTGGGCTGGCACCCCAAATGATCCATTTGCATTATTGGCAGTGGAAGATGGTGGATGAGCAACTTTGTTGGGGCATTTGTGATCTCATATATGTGGTATATTTGGATAGTCCAACTTGTCCACATGTAGCTCTCCCAAGAGGACCAGCAAAAAATTCTTGGCTTCACCTAACCAAACTTTGGGATATATTTTAGTCAAAGAAGTAATAAGCTCTTCAAGGCAAGAAGATGAGACCTCTTCTGTCAACGAGAAGCAAATCAACAAAAGAAAGCGTTATGTTAAAGCCTTCCCAGCAACCCAAGAGTGAAGATCCAAGACTCAGATATAGAGATCTTCACTCTCAAGCCAGTAAATTTAGATTATTCTACCAGATACTTACATGATAAATTTTGAATACACAAAACAATTCAGAGCTAATGCACTGTATCAGTGAGGGCTTCACTTCTCCAGATAGCTGTGGGAAGAATTATTCCACAAAACATACAATTTCTGATAAATTATGAAATTGTTTCTGTTCTAATTTCATGCATGAAATGTGGAGGAGAAGTAAGAACACTTATCCGTCTAGGAATACCTCTGTGCTCCTAAGCCTGACCAACAAGAAGGGTATCATTAGAAATAATTTGCATTAGACTCAAATATGTATCTTAGCCATGCATTTACCAGGGATAGGATGCTGACCTTCATCTAAAAAAAGACCACGGCATGTTTAATTTGTTTAAACTTAAAATGCTTTATGCTCATTAAAATCTGCTTACCCCAAGATCACAATATTATTCTCCTGTTTTCTTTTAAAAGGTTTATAGTTTTAATGCTCACATTTACTTTTGTGGTACACTTTAAGCTAATATGTGCATAAGGTATAAATGATGTTTATTTCTTTTAGTACATGGTCTCCCATTGTTTCAGAATCATTTGCAGGAAAGCCTTTCATTTGACAACTGTTTCCAATATTAGTTATACATATTTTGGACTCTCTCTTCTGATCTTCATGCTTATCTGTTAGTTTAGTAATGCTCTGTCTTGGGCATGGGTGATAATACCGCAGGTAGAGTAGTTGTTTTACTTGCAGCCAACTCAGGTTTGATCCCAGCACCCTGTATGGAACCCCAAGCCACACCAAAAGTACTCCCTGAGTACCAAACCAGGAGTAAGCCTCCAGAGCAGCCACGTGTAGCTAAAACACAAAAGTAAGGGGCTGGGGGTATGGTGCCGCCAGCAGGTCAATTTGTACCTGTGAGGCAAGTGCATCAGCAACCTGATGGCACCGTAAGACTTTTAGATACCCCAAAATTGCTGCTGTGCCTTTGGCCAGGCCCCAAACTTGGGGCAAAGTTAACCAAGAAAGTAAACAGCCAAAAGTTAGGTATGTGGGAGACACACCCACAAACCACCTCTGGCTTAGCTATATAATTGGAGGCATGGCCTCTCTGGTTTCTGATCGAACTGCTTAATGGCCATAATCCTAGAGACTCAGAAATGAACCTCGGAACCCAAAGGCTATTGGCAGAAATGCATCCTGTTCCTGCAGTAGGTTACTGGCGATGGGCCACTCCAGGTGTGGATAGGTTTCGTGCCTTGGCCTGTCCCATTTGGTGGCCCGGTGACCACCATCCTCCAGAGGCCACTCGACAGTCAGGTTTGGGACTGCAGTGACGAGGAGACACGTGGGGCCTCACCAGATGGGGGTGGAACCAGCCCTTTCCTCTCCATCCCAGCGAGACCCCGAGTTGCCGCCTACAAAGGGCCTCTCTGGCTCCTGATGAGGCTAATTAACAGCCATGATCCCAGAGACTCAGAAACAAATCTTGAAACCCAGCGGCTTTTGGCAGAAATGCATCTGAACCGCATACAAGGTGGCTGCCACCTCAGAGCTTCTTGGAAAGCCAGGTATGAGCCAGTGGTGATGGAGCAACTGCAGTCTCATAGGAAAGGCGGTACCAGCTTGTCCTTCACGCCCTACCGAGGTCACAAGTTGCCCCCCATGAGCAACTCTCTGGCACAGCCATGGCTCCAGAGGCAAAAGGACTTAATCCAGAGCTCAGAAACTTGCAGCAGAAAAGTGAATGGACCATGCATTAAACTATGGGGCCATGCTTCCCCGGGAAGGAAAGGGTGTTGCTCCCTTCTGCCTTTTTCCCACCCAGCAGCAAGGTGGCTGCCACCTCATTCCTAGCTTTCCTTTTATTGGAAAGCCAGGAATGAGCCAACAGTGACCGGGCAACTGCAGCCTCATGGGAAGGAGGATGGTACTGACTTGTCCTTCACACCCTACCGAGGTCATGCTTGCACCCAACGAGTGGCTCTCTGGCATGGCCATGGCTCCAGAGACAAAAGGACTTAATCCAGATCCCTGAAGCTTGCGGCAGAAAAGTGAATTGACCATGTGTTAAACTACAGCGCCATGCCTCCTCGGGAGGAAAAGCGTGTTTCTCCCTTCCGCCTTTTCCCCCCCTGGTAGCAAGGTGGCCACCTACTCAGAGCTTATTGGATAGCTAGGTATAAGCCGGCGGTGATGGGGCAATTGCAGTCTCATGGGAAGGGGGGTGGTGCCGGCTCGTCCTTCATGCCCTACTGAGGTCACAAGTTGCCCCCCACGAGCAGCTGTCTGGTACGGCCATGGCTCCAGAGGCAAAATGACTTAGTCCAGAGCATGGCAGCTCATGTCAGAAAAGTGAATGGACCATGTGCTAAACTATGGTGCCATGCCTCCCCGGGAGGGAAAGGGTTTTGCTCCCTTCTGCCTTTTCCCCCCTTAGTAGCAAGGTGGCCACCAACTCAGAGCTTATTGGATAGCCAGGTATGAGGCGGCGGTGACGGGGCAACTGCAGTCTTATGGGAAGGGGAGGGGGCAGTAACGGCTCTTCCCTAACACCCTGCCGAGGTCATGAGTTTCCCCCCCACGAGCGGCTCTCCGGCACAGCCATAACACCAGACACACAGAACCAATCTCGTAATTATCTGGCTCATTAGAGAAATCCAAAATTGCGAGGCTATTGCGGCCATGCGAGATTATATGATTCTCATAACCAGCTATAGAAAACAAGTATTTCACAATGACTTTTCAGCAATTCTGATTGTTGGGGGGGGGGGGCATTCTAAACAATAATGGTGCATCTTTTGTTGCAATAATGAATGTAATCAATGTAGAGAATAGTTAAGTGGAAATCATCTGCCTCACAGGCATTGGGAGGGATGGGAAGGAGGTATATTGGGGTTCTTGGTGGTGAAAAATGAGTACTAGTGAAAGGAGAGGTGCTTGATCATTGTGTGACCGAGACTTAAACCTGAAAGCTTAGTAACTTTTCCCACAGTGATTCAATAAATAAATATAAGGTAAAGGTAAAAGGTAAGGTAAAGGCCCTCCCATTGATCGTCGATTTGCTCGAGCGGGCCCAGTAACGTCTCCATTGGAGACTTTGTTGTTACTGTGTCTGACATATCGAATACTCTCGGTAGCTTGCTGGGCTCTCCGAGAGGGGCGGAGGAATCAAACTCGGATCGGCCATGTTGGCCGCGTGTAAGGCGAACGCCCTACCCGCTGTGCTAAATATAAGAAGAAAAAATAATAAATAAAATTATGAAAAACAAAAAGTAGGATGGAGTTCATGCCCAATTCAATCAGCTAATCAGTGGCTGAATAAATAGCAGTACTCCTACATTAAAAAAAAAAAGTAAGGGGCTGTCTTGGTTACTTTCATCTTACAGAAAATCTTGAAAATATAATGTTAATCTTCCAGTTTTGTTCCATTTGGGGACCAGGGATCCAGCTCAGGTATAAAACAGTAGCCTTGCATGTGTGAAGTCCTGGGTTCAATGCCTGGCACTGCATTAACCTTGACCTCCAGGAACTCTTTTAGTCCCTAGTTCCATTGTAGACTCAAGGTAATGCTAATGTCATGCTTTGATAGTTTGGGAAACAAACTCAGAGTTTAATTGACTTTTCCCAAACGCCGAGAACCAGTAGAGGGCAGAGATGGAGTATGAACTTATCAGCCTTCAAGTTCAGTGCTACTTCTATTAGACCACAGTGCCTCAAAGCAAAGGACCCCTTTCAATACCCACTCTCATCACCACTTCCTTCTACTACTTAAACTAAATTTCACTGCAAACAGGTGCTGCTATCTCTTCCCTTGGGACTGGCAACAAGCATTCTATGTGTCCTTCCGCTGACCTACTATTTGTCTCATAGCAGTGATTCCATTTCTTCTGTGCCAGAGAGTTGCTCATGGGGGGCAACTTGTGACCTCGGTAGGGCGTGAAGGACAAGCTGGTACCGCCTTTCCTATGAGACTGCAGTTGCTCCATCACCACTGGCTCATACCTGGCTTTCCAAGAAGCTCTGAGGTGGCAGCCACCTTGTATGCGGTTCAGATGCATTTCTGCCAAAAGCCGCTGGGTTTCAAGATTTGTTTCTGAGTCTCTGGGATCATGGCTGTTAATTAGCCTCATCAGGAGCCAGAGAGGCCCTTTGTAGGCGGCAACTCGGGGTCTCGCTGGGATGATTCTTGTGGTTCCACAAATGTGGCACCACGTTCCATTTTATTTAGATTTTCTTTCATTCCTTTTAACTATTTTCTGTTATTCTCATTAAAGAGCTCTTGTTTGCTTTTAGTGAAACTTATTAAGTAGTTGAGAATTCCTGGGATTAATGTACATGGAACTGTTCTTGAAAAATTCTTTTTCCAATTATTTTCTGCCTATCTATGAAAGTACACTTAGCATCTTATTGTGATTTATCCTTATCATTTAAATCATAACTTAAAAAATACTTGCAAATACTTCCTTTCTAATTTTTGTGCTTTTTCTGGTTGTGTTAAAATTGCAAAAGAAAGGATACACTATACATTTGATTTTCAGTAGTTTCACTCTAAACATAGCTTTTATCTTTTCTATGTCCATATTGTTTGGTGTTCCCGAAACTTTGTGAATTTACTAGTTTAAAACATATACTATATTTGTAAATTTCTGCCATTATTTCTTTAAATCTTTTTCTATTTTTTATCCTGTCATCTATCTCTCCTTGCCTTTTGCTGGTCTGTTTATCTCTATTTGGAACTCCTAATACTGTCCCAAGTATATATTCAACACTCATTTTTTTAACTTTATTTTTCTTCCTCAGATTGGAACATTTGTATTAATCTCTGTCTTAAAGGCCAGTAATTAAGTTCTGTTATCTCCATTCTATTAAGCCCATTCAGCAATATTTTTAAATTTCATGTTTGTGTTTCATTTTCAGTTTGAAAAAAATCTTCATTTGCTTATGCATGTGTATGTATGATTTTCCTGCTAATTAATCTTATGTATTTTTATTCAGTATAATCCATCTTTTAAAAATTTAATTGGGGCCAGTTACAGCACAATTATGTAAAGTCCTTTAACATAATGAATCAGCTGAAGGTTGGTCTTTATCTTTTCTTTTGGAAAGAAATGAAACTTCCAGTGCTGGAGCCATAGTACAAAGAGTAAGGTGCTTGCCCTTACTGGTTTGATCCTGGACATCCCTAATCATCCCCTAAGCACTGCCAGGAGAAATTCCTGAATGCAAAGCTAAGAGTAACTCCTAGGAATTTCTGGGTATGGCTCCCAAACGAATATTTTAAAAGATATGGAATTAAAATTCTTAGATTCAGCATTTGAGAGAGTAATTCACTACAACTGACTCTTATGAAGACAATGTTTATGAGAAACAGCCTCATTCCTGATGCTCCATTCACTCTCAACGGAATGAACATCTCTGAATGCAACAGTTATGTTGTACCTAGGTCGAGAAGTCAACATGATGAATGACCTGGCACCTGAGTTGCACAGGAGAAAGAGTGGCTTGGAACGCCTTCAAGAGCATTGAAGAAATAGCTAAGAGGACGAAGAACCTCCGGCTCCAGGCACATCTCTTTGATTCCACTGTTCTTTCTGCATTAACATATGCCTCAGAGACCTGGGCCCTATGCAACAGGATGAGAATGCTATTTAGGTCTCCCAAAGAGGAAGAGCTATGCTTGGAGTATCACGTTTCACTCAAATGAGAGAAAGAATCTGGCGTTTCGACCTCCATCGATGATCAAGAATCAGGGACGCTGTCTCGTTTGCCAAGGCGTCAAAAATTAGATGGGCTGGATATGTAATGGCTTAGTTTCTCAAAAACATCAATGTCTCTTTTCTGCAGCCAGTGAACTCCTTAGACCCCCCTCGTCGTCCCCCCCCCCCACCATTCCCACCCCCACTACCTTGTCTGTGATGAATGGCAGCACAGTCTTCCATTGGTTTAATTTCCTTGATCTGCCTTGGTTGGAATAGGCCTTAGGCTCTGTGGTGTTGAGGTGGGCCAGAGGAGTGGGCAGAAGTTCTTAGTGAGGTCCTTCTGTGATCTCTACACTGGATTTCTATTCACTGCCTGATGATGTTGGCCAATCCCAGACTCATGCACCAGTTTTCAGTTCCTGAGGCTAACTGACTTCCACTAGAAGTTTCAGTTGCCCCAAGACCACTCTGTGTTTGTCTGGACAATGATAGCAATTTCATCCTGTGCTACTGCTTTTTTGTTGTTTTGGCTTCTTTACAACACAAGTCTGTTTTTCCTTACTTTCCAGCACCCTCTGTTAGGATTTTTATTTTGTTGGTTTGTTTTGCTCTACATTTTTTATTGATTGTTATTGTTGTCATGGGGGATTATGATTTTACTCCCCATGTTATAAGCAGAACCCACACTATATTTATTATTAAACCATTTTATTAATTTAAAATTTGATTTTGCCTCTTTTAAAAGAATTGATATTGAACCAAAGCATTGTCTATAGTATTTCATCATCATCAAGGCCTAACAAACAACCCAACATAATTTACCGTTTCCTCACGTTAAACATTAAGGTTATTTTCCATCTTTTACCTGTAGATCTTTATATTTATAAATTGTATTGCAATAAGTTTCTGCCTGCATAAAGCTTTTCCTATATTGAGGATGGTTTCCTTAGGGTGAATTCCCAGAAGTGGGTCAGAAGGGAGGGACATTTTTTTAAGGCTTTTTGTTATGTTGCCAAATTGCTTCCCAAAAGGGCTCTACAAATTTGCACGGCTTGCAGCAATTTAGGAAAATGATCATTAAATAAAACACTTGCCGGTGCTGAATATTATTAAACAAAAATAACATTTTTATCTCAAAATATAACCAAGAATTTATGAGCACATATAAAATGATATTTTAATACCTGAGAATAGTTTTTTTTCTGGTTCTATGACCAAAGACGTTAAAATCTAATAGACATATTACAGAGACAGAGTGAAGACTCTCAGAAGTGCAGAAGTGAAATCCTGAGCAAAAAGTCATAGCAGGTTACAATGAAGGATAAATTGGGGTGGGGGGAGGCATGGCAGTGAGGAGGAAGCTACATTTGCACAGAAAAGTAAAAAGATTATAAAAAAGAACAAGAATGTGTAACAGCTTAGTCCAAACCTATGAAAATACTCCAGGAAAGCCTGACACTTCAGATTTGTCAATGCATAGTGGATAAATTTGAAAGAAAGCAAACAAAAATCAAGCAAGCTTTTAAAATTGCTTTTGGTGCAATAAGAACAAGAAAATGATTATCTCATTGCATGAAACAACTGAAACCTTATTATCAAATGAAAGTATAAAACTAAATTCATTCTGAATCTGTCAGATCTGTCACTTATCAAGGGAAAAATCTCAGAACTTGAAATGGGAGAATAAGGACATTTCATAAGGAATGGTGTTCTAACACACAAAGGAGCTACTAAGTATTTACTTTTAGTGTCTGCCTCAATTTCAGTCTCCAGACCCAAGCAAATTACTTTTGCAGGGCTACAATGTCTGACAGTATGTTTGCAGAACCCTAAAATTAGTTTTATTCTTGGAGAAATCAAGATCAGTTAAAAAAAAAAAACTTCCAGAATTCTGAATAAGTGCGTCCTGCTTCTCAATAGCTGTGAAACACTTTTGAAACTTGATTTTGATTCTCAGGAACAATGAGGTCAGTTGGCAACATTTACATTGTGATTGTATAAGAATTGAAATTGGGAGCACCTGGAGCTTGCATAGGGCCTCTAAGAGTCAGTAATTCCAGGTGAACTGTACTTCTGCTTTGGATAGATTTTTTGTATGGTTAGATACTGATTTGGCCAAGAAAATACTTGTTTCTTATATTGCCTTGAAGTAAGGAAGCGACTTTAATTTTCAGAGCTTAAGTTGAGAGCTGCCTCCAGTTTTTTGTTTTTGTTTTTAAAGAAAAACTAACACAAGAAAACTCTGTTGTGCAGTTCCTACACCAATTAGGACTGGTTCCAGTTTAGATGCAACTGGCAGAGGCAAGATATTTTCAGAGGAAAATTTTCTATTACAGTCAAATCATTGGTCTTTGATGAAAGCATGATAATTTCTTATATCCCGGCATAATAAGAAAAAAGCATATTTGAAAGGGATGGAGCAATGCAAAAGTGAGTAGGGTGTTTGCCTCACACACAGTCAATCCGTTTTCTTTCTCTAGCGTCCCAAATGGTCCTTGAGCTCTGGGGTATTCTGGGAGTAGGGATGGGCAGCCTCCTCTTTTGCTGTACTTCTGGAAGCTCCTGCAACCAGACTCACATCCCACAATCACCACCACATCAACTCATTAGCTCAGACTCTAGATTCTGAAGTCTCTGGTTTCACGGCCACATGAGCAGCCGCACCATACCTCCAAATTCCACAATACTCAAATTCCAGTAGTAACACAGCAAATTGGATGGGAGAGTAACATAGAAGTCCACTAACTTCAACAGACAAAAAATAGTAACACAGAAGGCTCAACTACCAACAAGCAGCTTAGTAAATCCTCAAACAAAAACTTAGCAACCCGTTGGTGAGATATAGCAATTTCCACAAATTTTATTTTACTTAGGTTTTTTTGATAATTCCATGAGGCATTTAATTGTAACAAGTAATAACAAATAAATTAATGTACCTGATAAGGAGGCAGGCTGGGGGGGGGGGGGTTGGAAAATGAGGACAGTAATGGAGGAAGGTCACTCTGTTGGTGGGATTGGTGTTAGAACTTCGAAAGCCTGTAACAGCTGTATTATGAACAACTTTATAAACCTTGCTGTTTAAATAAAATATTTTATTAAAAATAAAAAAGGAAGAGATCCCTGAGCAGAGTCAGGAGTAAGCCCTGAGCATCACTCCATGTGTCTCCAAATCAAGCAACAACAACAACAAAACCACTAAACAACGAAACAAAGACAATGCATATTTGGAATTTAAGACCTTATCTCTGTGGCAGGAACTGTTCTAGGTGTGGGAAAGACAAATTAAGTTATAACAATTCATCATAACATTCTTTGGTAGATGGATGATATTTGAACCCAATCTGCTCAGTTACTGGGGTGTATCTAGTCTTTTTCTGTAGTCACGGTAGGGGGGCTAGAATGCTATAGATGAGTTATATGACATAACAACCCCAAATGTAAGGATTTCTTCTTTTCTTTTTTTTTATTTAATCATTTTTTTATCAGTGAAACACCATGAGGTACATTTATAGACTTATAAATTTTTGTGCTTGGGTTTCAGTTATACAATGATCAAGTACCCATTCCTCCACCAGTGCCCATCCTCCCCCATCACGGGTCCTAGCATCCCTCCCACCCCCCATCCCCCCCCCCATCCCACCCTGCCGCTGTGGCAGGGCATTCCCCCTTATTCTCTCTCTCTTCTTTTGGGTACTGTGTTTTGCCAGAGAGGCATTGAGTGGCAATCATGTTTGGTCTATAGACTACTTTTAGCATGTCTCTCCCACCCTGGGAGGGTCTTCACAACACCCTTTATTTGGTGCTCTCTTCTCTATCTGAGCTTCCTTTTCACCTAGCACATGTGGCTGGCCTTCAAGTCATAGAGCAAAATTCCTGGTACTAATCTGAGCCATTACTGGGTGTTTTGTTGCTTTATGTTCCCCAGATGAATGCAATCTTTCTGTGTCTATCCCGCTCTTTCAGACTCATTTCGCTTAACATGATACTTTCCATGTAGTACCACTTGTATGTAAATTTCATAACTTCATCTTTTCTAACAGCTACATAGTACTCCATTGTGTAAATGTACCAAAGCTTCTTTAACCAGTCATCTGTTCTCGGGCACTCAGGTTTTTTCCAGATTCTGGCTATTGTAAAGAGTGCTGCAATGAACAAACAATTGCAGATGTCACTTCGACTATACCTTTTTGCCTCTCTGGGATATATTCCCAGGAGTGCTATAGCTGGGTCAAATGGGAGATCGAATTCTAATTTTTTGAGAATCGTCCATACTGTTTTCGAAAAAGGGTTGGACAAGCCTGCATTCCCACCAGCAGTGAAAGAGGGTCCCTTTCTCGCCACATCCGCGCCAGCACCTGTTGCTTTTGTTCTTGTGGATGCGGGCCAGTCTCTGTGGTGTGAAATGATATCTCATTGTTGTTTTGATCTGCATCTCTCTGATGATTAGTGATGTAGAGCATTTTCTCATGTGCCTTTTTGCCATTCGGATTTCTGTTCATTTCCTCGCCCCATTTTTTGATGGGGTTAGGTGATTTCTTCTTGTGTAGTTTAACCAATACCTTGTATATCCTTGATATCAACCCCTTGTCGGATGTGTATTTCGTGAATATTCTTTCCCATTCTGTAGGCTGTCTTTGTATTTTGGTCACTGTTTCTTTTGAGGTGCAGAAGCTTCTTAGTTTAAGATAGTCCCATTTGTCTATCTCTGTTTTCACTTGCTCGGCCAGTGGCGTGACATCTTTGAAGATACCACTAACTTCAATATCGTGGAGAGTTTTGCCAACTTTGTCTTCAATAAACATTATGGATTCCGGTCTGATGTTGAGGTCATAAATCCATTTCGATCTTACTTTTGTGCATGACGTTAGGCAGAGATCTGAGCCCACTTTTTGGCATGTAGCCGTCCAGTTTTGCCAGCACAATTTATTAAAGAGGCTTTCCCTGCTCCATTTCACTTTTCTTGCCCCCTTATCGAAGATTAGATGATTATATGTTTGGGAGGAGATGTCAGTATATTCAACTCTGTTCCATTGGTCTGCAACTCTGCCTTTGTTCCAGCACCATGCTGTTTTGATTATTACTGCTTTGTAGTAGAGCTTGAAGTTAGGTAGGTTGATTCCTCCCATTTTCTTTTTCCCAAGAATTGCTTTAGCTATTCGTGGGGGCTTATTGTTCCATATAAATTTCAGGAGTGTTTGCTCCATTTCTTTGAAGAATGTCATGCGTATCCTTATAGGGATTGCATTGAATTTGTACAGTGCCTTGGGAAGTATTGCCATTTTGACAATGTTGATTCTCCCCATCCATGAACAGGGGATATTTTTCCATTTCCTCGTGTCCTCTTTTATTTCCTGAAGTAGTGTTTTGTAGTTTTCTTTGTACAGATCCTTTACTTCCTTAGTTAAGGCGATTCCTAGGTACTTGATTTTCTGGGGCACAAATGTGAATGGAATTGTTTTCTTCATGTCACTTTCTTCTCTTTCACTATTTGCATATAGGAAAGCCATGGATTTTTGGGTATTGATTTTATAGCCTGCCACTTTACTATACAAGCCTATTATTTCTAGGATCTTGATAGAGGTTTTAGGGTTCTCTAAGTATAGTATCATATCATCTGCGAATAGTGAGCGCTTGATTTCTTCCTTTCCTACCTGGATGCCCTTAATATCTTTTTCTTGCCTGATCGCTATTGCAAGTACTTCCAGTACTATATTGAACAGCAGTGGAGAGAGTGGGCATCCTTGTCTCGTCCCTGACCTTAGTGGGAGGGCGCTCATTTTTTTCCCCATTGAGGATGCTGTTTGCTGTAGGTTTGTGGTAGATGGCTTTAACTATATTGAGGAAGTCCCCTCTATCCCCATTTTGGCAAGGGTTTTCATCATGAATGGGTGCTGGATCTTGTCAAATGCTTTCTCTGCATCTATTGATATGATCATATGATTTTTATCTTTTCTTTTGTTGATATGATGGATTATGTTGATTGATTTCCGAATGTTGAACCATCCTTGCATCCCTGGGATGAATCCTACTTGGTCATGATGTATGATCTTTTTGATGAGTTGTTGAATTCTATTGGCTAGTATTTTGTTGAGAATCTTCGCATCCGTGTTCATCAGGGATATCGGCCTGTAGTTTTCTTTTCTTGTGGTGTCTTTGTTTCCTTTTGGTATTGGAGAGATATGGGCTTCATAGAAACTGTTTGGGAGAGTTTCCATTTTTTCAATTTCCTGGAAAAGCTTGAGAAGAACTGGCAATAGGTCCTCTTTAAATGTTTGGAAAAATTTGCAAGTAAATCCATCTGGACCTGGGCTTTTGTTTTTGGGAAGACTTTTGATTACAGTTTCAATTTCCTTGATGTGAATAGGTCTATTCAGGTACTCTATATCTTCTTGCTTCAGCTTTGGGAGATGATAGGAATCCAGGAATTTATCCATTTCTTCTAGGCTCTCTTGTTTCGTGGCATACAGACTTTCAAAGTAGTCTCTGATGATCTCTTGAATTTCTTTAGTTTCTGTTGTGATATCCCCATTCTTATTTCTGATTCGATTTATTAAGGCTCTCTCTCTGTTTTTTTGTGAGTGTTGCTAGTGGTTTATCTATCTTATTTATTTTCTGGAAAAATCAGCTCTTGGTTTTATTGATCTTTCGGATTGTTTCTTTGTTTTCCATGTCGTTGATTTCTGCTCTAAGTTTTATGATCTCTTTCCGCCTGCCTGATTTAGGCTCTTTCTGTTGATCCTTTTCTAGGGTCTTGAGATGTGAGGTCAAGTTGTTTATGTGCATCGTTTCTACAGTCCTAAGATATGCTTTCAGAGCTATAAATTTTCCCCTTAATACAGCTTTCGCTGCATCCCATAAGTTCTGGTAATTTGTGTCTTCATTCTCATTTGTTTCCAGGTATCTTTTGATTTCATCCTTGACTTCGTTCTTGACCCACTCATTGTTCAGCATCGAGTTGTTTAATTTCCAGGTGTTTGATTTTGTTCTCCGTGTCAGTGTGTGATTCACTTCTATCCTCAGTGCATCATGGTCTGAAAAGATGGCTGATACTATTTCTATCTTCCTGATTCTGTTGAGGTATGTTTTGTGTCCTAGAACATGGTCTATTTTGGAAAATGTTCCATGCGCACTGGAGAAGAATGTGTATTCTTTCTTTTGGGGGTGTAAAGCCCTGTATAGGTCTATAAGCCCTTTCTCTTCTATTTCTTCTTTCAAAGCCAATAATTCCTTGCTGGGTTTTGTTCTTGTTGATCTATCCAGAGTTGATAAGGCGATGTTGAAGTCTCCAAGTACTATTGTGTTGGTAACGATGTCCTCCTTAAAATCTGTTAGCAGTTGTTTTAGATATTTAGCTGTTCCCATATTAGGTGCATATACATTTAAGAGTGTGATTTTTTCCTGCTGTGTGTATCCCTTGATGAAGAGAAAATAGCCTTCACTGTCCCTTCTAATCTTTTTCAATGTGAAATTAATGTTGTCGGATACTAGTATGGCCACCCCAGCTTTTTTGAAGGAGCTGTTTGCTTGCAGGATTGTTTTCCATTCTTCTTTTCATGGATGAATCAGAAAATCTCTACAAATTCACTTCTTTTGTATTCAGTTCTCATTCCACATATCACATACAAAGACTATCTTAATATCAGTCATATATTTTATAAAATTTCTCATATGTTTATTACTTTTGATTTATTTTCTTGAATATTCTGTTTTCCCCATTAAGTACAAGTTCTAGAATGACTGGAAGTATTTCTGTATTAGTTCTAGGATGACTTGAAGTCTTTTGTATTAGTCTCTATATTAGGTTTTTTACTGTTTGATTTTTTTGGTTTGGGGGCCACAAATCACTGCTGGCTTTGGTGCTTAAGAGACCATATGTGGTCCCCTATTGAACCAGGTCAACTCCATGCAAGGCAATGCGCTACCTGCTATTTATCTCTCTGCCTCCAAGTTCCCAATTCTTACCTCCTTTCTGACACCTTATCAGCTCTCAACACATATTAGTTGAATGGACTATAGATACATTATCAATAAAGGAGAAAAGTATAGACTGCTTGATAGTTTATTCATATTGTTCACTTTTACTCAATTATGTATTCCTAAAGAGCCAAAGGACTTATATAAAGCTAAAAATAATTCAGTTGCTATGAGGTAATGTATCTGTTCACCATCTAGTTTCCTTTGATATTCTTTTCTTTGTTATAGATATTGGAGGGCTGGAGCGATAGCACAGCGGGTAGGGCTTCTGCCTTGCACGCAGCCAACATGGCCGACCCGAGTTCGATTCCTCCGCCCCTCTCGGAGAGCCCGGCAAGCTACTGAGAGTATTCGATATGCCAGACACAGTAACAACAAAGTCTCCAATGGAGACGTTACTGGGCCCGCTCGAATAAATCGATGATCAACGGGAAGGCCTTTACTTTACTTTACTAGATATTGGAGGATTTAGTGGGACTTAGTGCCCCATGACAAGTACCCCTGTGAAAGTCACTGTCTTAAGTTTAAAACAAGGATACTAACATCAAGATAATTGTACTCAAATGTTCTAAATTGATTTAACATGCACAGATTTCTAGTCTATTGGCTTGGCATATTATAGACATTCAGTAACTATTGTTCCTTTTCTTATCGCCTGCTGCTTTTCATATTTATCCTGTTAATAAGGGGCATGTAGACTGTGAACAATGAAAACAGGATATCACAGAATAAGGACAAAAAGTATCTCGAGACACTGGAAGGGTTGAAACATACAGATGCAATTAGGTAGCACAAACCCTTCTTTACTCTGGTTTAGAAAAATCAATTCTACAAATACATGGTGGGGAAAGACCAGATTTGTTTGCAATGCCTGTGAACAAAGATCTGAAGGCATTTCAGAAATAAGTTAGCTTCCAGCAATGCAGAACTTTTCCTGTGCTGCATTGTTACAAGCTTTGGTGCTTACAGGGCAGTGATTATTCCTTTTTACTCCGGATAAGTCAAGTTACCCCTAGGGATCATACTTCATCCTGGACATTAAAGTTCAAAAAGGACTTGAACAAATTGGAGTGTGTTAAAAGGAATTTGACAAAATGAATTTGAAATAGGTATATCCAAATCACAAGATTGGAAATCAATGATGTAATGCCCAGTGTTATAGAGGATGTAGTAAAATTGTGTCTCATATACACAACTGATCAGGAAGGAATTGGTATAACCTTTCTGGAGGACATCTTGACAGTATGGATCAGAACTTTAAATATGTACACACCCTTTGGCTCAGTAATTTGTCGTTTTACTTATGAAATTTTACACTTGACTATGTGAAAAGATTTGTCTTAGAATTATGTGATGCAGTATTATCGATAATAATTGGAAACTAGAAAATCTAGAGCATAGGAATGAACTTCATAAATGAGGATAAATTGATACAGTGGACTGTGATGCAGACATTTAATGATATTGGATGTTAATTCTTAGTGACAAAGGATAATGTCTATGACAAACCTTACTTTATTTTAATTCTGCAGTGGTCTTAGTTCATTAAAGAAATGGGAGTGAAAAAAATCTTAGAATTCAAATAAAATCACTGTGAATACTTTTGGTGGAGATATCTGTACATATAGATGTAGATGATGATATTGATGCTCACAAATCTACAACTAGATGTTTATCAGAGGTTCCCAAACTTATTTGAACAGCTTCCCCCTTTCCAGAAAATAATTTACTCAGTGTTTCCCCAAAAACCTACCTTATTTAAGCAAACAAATAGAAAGCACCCCTAACCCAAATGCACTGGAGGCTGCTGCTGCCTCCTGTATCATTCCAGAACTCCTCAACATAAGGTATCGCCCACCCTGGGGAAATCTGATCTAGATGCATATAGATATGACATATGTAAATCATGTGTGAACAAAAGTACAGTGTATCTAATTAGATCCCAATGTTTATTCCTTACATAAATGAAGGCAACAATATAAGCATAGACATTTAAACAAAACTTAGTACATATTATTGAGCATAAGACAATATATAGTTGTAAAATTGCATTCTATAAAAGCATGATTAAAAACTGTAAATAAGTAAGTTGAGAGTGATAGTATTTCAATTGATTTTTATTTTCTTTTTTTTGTGCTTTCTTACCTTTGTTTCCTATTTTCTACAGTCAACATATATTGACTTTGAACTTCAAAACAATAATAGTTTTTGTAAAGCACAGGACATAAGACATGTCTAAAGGCATCTATAATAATATTTATTCTGCTGGGAAAGAATATAAACAGGCACATAAGCAACCTTCAGACCGCTGAAGGGCTATTGTATGGGGTCATGGAACAGCCTGTGATTTCAAAAGGCCAGACAGAATCTACTGGGTGGAAATTGCAAGGAGCATGAGTGCTCATCAGCCTCAAACACTTGAGTCTACTTTTTTATTCTATTTTACCTTTAGGAACTGCCACTGTATATTAGTTTCTGTTGTGCCACTTATTGGTTGCATGACCTTGAGCAAATCTTTTTCAGTGTCTCTGACCTTGTCTCCCCATCATTCAAATGAAAAGACCATTCAGTTATTGAATATAATTAATAAAACTAAATGAATGGGAATAGCATTCATTGTGTCAAATGGGTTGCTATCTTTGGGCAGTATTTAAAGGTGTTATGCATTACGCAGTATTTATCAAGCTCTATTTTTCAGTTTTAGAGTATGTCAGTATCAGACAAGAGTTAGGATTTTGGTCTCTAAACACCCAATTTATCTTTGCATCATGTGGACTTCTACAGAATGGAATGAATGGGAGGAGATTGAATATGATTGGAGTACTGAATGACAGAATCTTTGTTATCATCTCCTTCTACATAATACACAATCCTAAATTTAGTATATTAAGATCAAAATTTCATTATACCATTGGATTCATAGGAATTAGAAATTACTATGTAAGGAAGGAGATGTGGGTTGTTTTACCTCCACAGTGATTGGGCCTCAGGTAGGAAAATGCAGATGTCTGTGCAAGACCCAATCTTGAATCAACTTGAAGCTTCTTCTCTCAACTTTTTGCCACTTGAGCTGTAATGTTTTGTAGTTCAAGCTCAGCTAGAACCATTAACTAGACCACTTCCATGCAGCTTCTTCATATGTCTAAGGCCTCTGACAGTATATTAGCAGCTTGATGAGCAAGAGCCATTGTTAGCAGTCTTGGTGTTGAACAGAGTCAGAGAGAAGATGCTTTGTCTTTTAGGACTCAGCTCTGGAGATCTCAGATGACTTCCTCTGCAGCTTCTTTATGACAAACTCATCTCTAGGGAACTTGAATGAAAAGGAAAGAACACTAGATTTCCACCTTTAGTGGGAGAGTGGCAAAGGTCACACTGCAGAAGAAAAGAAATGATGGAAGAGTTAGTTATTTCCATTTGGAGGTCATAGAGCCTCCCACAGGAATATTCCACACATATGCTAACTTTCTGGGATGTGGTCTTTAACTTCATTGGAATACTGCTTCTTTCCAGGTAGGTCTTTGAATAAAAATTTGAAGATAAATTGAAATGTGTCCCTTCTTGACTGATGGGATCACCTTGGAATCCATATTACACTGAAGGTCAATCAAGGAATGAATTTGAACTCTAGCAATAAAGGAAAACAAAATTTATTGCCAAATTCAGAAGAATTTAGGGAAAAGCAAAAGAAGAGACACTCCCAGATTATGGGAGGGTTCTCCTAAAGGGAAATTTCCAAGAGAATCTAGTTTTTAAAATAACAGACACAAGTTTTATTGAGTATATTATTAATTATCATTGGAGGAAAATAATAAAATGAGATAAGTAACGATAAAAAATTTCAAATACTCCAACTTTTTAGTGACCCAGATAATTGCAACTATATTATCTTAGCCTATTTATTCCACTGTCTTCAATGTATATGTTTATATATTTACATTTTTATGTATATATTTTTAAAAGCATAATAGAGTCCTTGTGTGTACAGTTTTGTGATTGCTTTTTTTGCACTTAGTTCACAACTTTAGCTCATGAACATCTGTCTCAGGATGACTTTTTTAATTTCCTCTTTTTAAATTTTAAAATTAAATATATTAACTTTCTAATGCACACATTCGGTGGGATTTGTGCCAAATCTGAGCAAGTGTCTATGCACTACACATGTGGACTTCCTCTTTTGTATCCTCCACTGTGAACTTTTTCACCCAATAGTATATCATAGAGATGTTTTCACATCAATAAATATAGATTTGTGTCTCTGTATTTAATGGTCTCATGAAAGTCTACTTTAGAGATATGGCATCATTTCAAAAAAAAATCCATCCTCTATAAATGGACCTCTAGGTCATTTACAATTTTTTTCTGAACTTTAAGCAATCATATTTAATTATACCTTACCATAAATAATTTTTAGCCAGAAAGATCAATTTTAAATTTTCACTAGGAATGCGACAGAAACTTCTGTGGGGCCTCAGATGAACCAGGGTTTGAATTCTGGTCCTCCCTCTTGCCTACTATGTGTCTGCATATAATGAGCTCTGCTTCTTTCAGCCTGGTCAGGAATTGACACAATCGCCTCAGGGTAATATGCCTGGTGCTGGGCCTGGCCTCTAGCGAGTGCCCCGTGACAGGTTCCAGTTTTTGTCCAAACATCTCCAAGTAGTGCATGTATATAAGCACGTGTGATTGAGCCCTATAATCCAAAGCAATCATAAGTGGTGTTGTTTGTGAAGAGTGGGAAGTTTTAGCCACTTCTGTCCTCTCACTGTGACTGGCATCATTTGTATTCCCTGGACACTTGGGGTCACATGGGGTTTTGCATTCTCAAGCTACATATTTCTCTATTTGGTGAAGTTCTGGGCAATCTAAAAATGCAATATCGCTGTCACCAGTTCGAGGAAGACACGAAGCCAGAATAATTTAACATGTCACCTCCATCCATCATGATAGAAAGAGCGTGGTGGATGGAGTGTGGAGGGGTGGGCCTCCGGGAGGCTGGTGGAGCAGATCTGTGGGCAGAGAAACCATTTACCAATGCTAAATTTGCACAGAAAAGTAAGGAGTTCATGCTTCTAGCTTCAGTAAAGACCAGGCTTTCCCTGAGTCAGGGAGATAGCGCAGGGTTGGGGGCACATATTTTGCAGATGTGAGATACTGGTTCTCTTTCTGGCTCTGTATGGCCTCTAAGCATCACTGATTATAGCTCTGGAGACTCCGAGCACCACCAGAGTGACACTAGTAGTTCCCAATACTGTGGACTCAGAGGAACACTACATCCTCAGACCTTAGCAGTGAATCATTGGTTCAGTTAGCCAAATATTGCTAGTAGTAGCTCCTGGGTGCTTCGGACAGAGAAGCTAATAGCTGTTGTAAATAACTGCTATAGCTATTCCTATAATGTGAATTTCAAATTGTTCAGATCACCTGATTCACTGAGAGAACATTGGGAGTCAGGTTCCTACTTTACTATTTATTACATATTGTTGCCATCTTGAGGATACCTGTAAATACCTCTGAGTATCTGGGTTCATGTATCAGAAAATGGAAATAATAGTTGTCACCTAGAGGCCATGGCATCATCCCTAGAATATCATCATAGCTTTCTTACTAGAAAGTAAGCTCCAGGAAGCCAGGATGTTTCTGTTTTGTTCTCTGGTTTGATCTCAGTGCCTAAACCAGTGGCCCTTGGGAAAAAATTGTTGAGTAAATAAATAGTATCAATGTTATTCCTTGAGTCAGGACCCTACATCCTCAAGTATTCCAGGCTTAGGAAGCTCAGGCTCACCCCTTCCAACAGGATTCACTGTGAGTACAAGGTACCCCCTTCTCCCACATCCTCCCAGCCTACATTTCTGTCACTAGTATTGTGGTAGTGCAAAGAGAAAGACGTACTCTCTCCTTTTTATATTTTATTCATTAAGGACCCATATAATATAGAATTATTCCTTAATGATTTCAAACTATGTGATTTGTCACCTTAACACACTCAGGGATGGTGTGATTCTACAAACATGTTTGTACAAACATCTCTTCTGTCAACTTGTGTGTTCTTTTCATCACCCCTAAAGGAACCCATCTTTTTCTCTTCTTATCAGCTCTGGAAACCATTTTCTGCCTCTGTAGCTTTAGAGTTCAGGATTTTTGAATATAAATTTGTATATGACCTTTTAAGTCTGACTCCTTCTACCTAACAAAATGTCTGCGAGGTTCCTCCACATAGCATGCGTTGCATTTCTTTTAGTGGCTGAACAACATTTCATTATGTGGATAAACCTTGTTTTTTGTTATCTGTCCATTAGTTGATAGACATTTGGATTGTTTCCACCTTTTACCTATTGTCCATAATGCTGCTGTGAACATTTGTGCATAAGTGTTTATTTGAACACACTATGCTGGAGCGATAGCACAGCGGTAGGGCGTTTGCCTTGCACGCAGCCAACATGGCTGACCCGAGTTTGATTCCTCCGCCCCTCTCGGAGAGCCCGGCAAGCTACCGAGAGTATCTCGCCCGCACGGCAGAGCCTGGCAAGCTCCCCGTGACGTATTCGATATGCCAGACACAGTAACAACAAGGTCTCCAATGGAGACGTTACTGGGCCTGCTCGAGCAAATTGATGATCAACGGGAGGGCCTTTACTTTACTTATCCAAATAAATTCTTTGGGATCATGGGTTGGGTGGTAACTCTGCGTTTGACTTTTTGAGGGGCTGTCAAAGTAGTTTCCACAGTGACTGCGCCATTTTCTGTTTTCCCCAGCCATGTATGGGTGTCCCAGTTTCTCTTACCACTTGTTCAGTTTCTCAACATCTGTTCATTTCCCATCATTATTGACTATGACCAAGCTAGGCGACATAGTAAAACGGTATCTCACTGTGCCTTTGACTTTCATTTTGCTGTAGGAAAAGTAATGGCAATTCTTCAAGAGAACAGAGGGAGTTTGAGTCAACTTCAGATTTCAGGACTCTACCCTTTGTCATTGCTCTGATCTTGGACATAATCAATGATGAGATTCTGAAGGTGTATTTTTCACTCGGGAAGACAGGGATGATTTTTACCACACTAGGAGGTGTGGCTGGGATATTGACTTTGAAGCACCCAGCGATGACCTGTTTAGCACTCTCTGGTATGTACTTTTCTTGCCTTCTTCTGGTTTCTGCCCAGACCCTTTAGGACTAGAAGAACCAAGGCTCCATGGAATAAGGATCAAGGTAGAACTATTCCTCTTCTTTGCTCTGGCCAGTACCTGGCAGTTCTTTCACTCAGATCTGATAGTTCTCTCTTCCTCAGTATCTGAATGTGCTTGCTTTCTCTCAGACCTTCGATGGAAATGCTCCAGGGTTCCTGTGTAATTAATGGCCACACTTTAGTGCACTAAATCACCAATTTCATATTAAAATGCTTGCAGCGGGGGCCCTTTTTCATCCATCTGAATCATCTCCAAGTCAGACTGCACTTGGCCTGTGGCCCCTTCACACACTGTGGACATCACATCCAGGGCCTCTGTGCCTTGGGTAGCTGCCATCTCCCTGGGCCAGGTCACCAGTTGCACTCACTTGTACTTTGGTTTCTTCTTTTAAACACAGGCAAGCTATGCCATCACCTTGCTGCTTTGGTGTTTTTGGGGGGAGGGGGGTTGGAGCATGGATAGGATCTCTCTCACAGTGCTTAGTGGCTATGGGAGCCAGTATCACTGGTACACAGCTAACCAGACAATGCTAAGATTTGAGGTTGCAGCAGTGCATAAACCCTATGGTGCAGAGGATCATCAGGGTCACACCGATAGTGCTCATGGAACCATGTGGTATCTGGATTCAAATTCAGTTTCCAGCACCTGCTTTACTGAGCTCTCATCCCAGCCCAGCTTTGATCTTTAAGCTAAAAGTTTACATATCATTTTCCTCACAAAAACTCTGAGACTTGAGAGGCATTGTCCTCCCCCTTAAAAAGATGAATTTAGAGGTCAAGTGTCTTGCCCAAACCCACACAACTCATCAGTTGAATGGCAGATTAGAACTCACGCCTGACCCTCAAAACCTCAATTTCTTCCAGCTGAAGTGATGACTTCTCACGGCTCAGGGATTAAACTGGTAGAGAAGCCTACTGGGGTTTTGGTGCCTGAGGGCAGAGTCAATGGCTATTGTCTGCTAATGGAATCTGAACTAGCACACTTTTCATTCAAGTCACATTAAAAAAAAAAGATTCCCTTCTTTGGTGGGTACTAAGGCTTATTCATCAGTGCTGCAGGAAGTTACTGGCTCTGTGCTCTCCAAATGGTGGGCACTTGAAAAGCATATATAAAATACTTCAGTAAAAATCATGTTAGATTAATTACATGTCACAGGATGAAGCTTTGACTATTGTGGGCCAAATGCAATAGATTCTGAAGATTTTTCTTGCCTGTTTATTTTTGCCATTTTAACATGCCTAGCAGATTGTGTCCAAGTGTCTATGTGCTTCCCTCATCTTTCTGCCAAACAGATTGATGGGGGCTTCCCATTCTCTATGGAAATAGTGCTTTGATATCTGCATGGTAATTGGACATCTCTGCTTGGGGCAGTGGAGTCACCTGCAGGACCTAGCTAGCCATTCTGAATGTGTTTCTCTACACAAGTGTCAGTAAGGAAGTAAGAAAGAAAATCTAGTAGAACATTTAATATGCCATTAAAATACATTACTGTTACAGCAAAGAAGAGGAAGGAAGGAAGAGGGAGGGAAGTAGAGAGGCCCCACTCACCTGGTGCCCTCCCTGGACAAAACCTGCTGATTCTTAGTGGGCAGCTCATCAAGCTTCATGCAGTGCACTATCCATATGCTCACTAAATACATATATATAGGTACATACTACATGTACCCAATACATGCCATACAACACAATGCATACCACACACATTCACACAAACACCATTTAAACACATAGCACACACAGCACACAAATATCACACATGCCACATTTATGCCACACATATGGAACTCTCCTATGCCCTGCTTCACACACACACACACACACAAACCACACATCATCACACACATCCCATAATACCCTTCCTTGGGTGTGTTTTGTTCTGAGGCAGACTGTGGTAAGCTGCCCACACTTCCGGTCCAGCCCCCTCTCTTTACCTTCCTCCTCGTTAAGCTGGATCCCTGATGCTGTCCTGACTCGGCAGGTCACAGCGGGCAGTGATGTCTGTATTGGCCTTTTTCTGCCCTTTAGCTAGTTTGTAGACAAAGTGGGTGAACTTCCCCAGCTTTCTGGGTTTAAATTGTGGGTTCATTCCTTCCAAGCTGTATGGCCCCCAGAATGTACTCTCTGGTTCTCAGCCTTCCTTTCCTCCATTCAGAAGGCGAATGAAAGCATTGGTCACCTGTACTTATTGTACCATGAGGGAAGTCCGTGGGACTGTTTAAAATGGAATCTGGTGGAGACAAACTGCACCCAGCCAGCTCTTTTCCACTGTATTGGAATAGACTGAAGAATGTTCTGTCCCTCCCATTAGACTTTTTTTCTCCATTGTTTCCTGTCTGTCATGCTTGTATGGAAAGAAAGGAAGCAAAGGGTGCAGTGGGAGATGAAGGAGGGACTCAGTGAGGCCCTCTGCAGAGCTAGCTGGGACCGTATGAGAAGGCCTTTGAATAGGCTCCTGGCATGAGCTGACTCCACCCAGTTTCTCTGATGCCCAGGACACAGCAGGAAGCCTGACAGATGCCTCCTGTACAAGAACAACTCCTTTTTCATATGCTTCATTTCCCCTTGGCCAGGAATAGTAAAATAGATGCACAAAGATTCTTCCCTTCACTCCTCCTCGCCTCCCGCCCTCTCTACTTCCCTCCCTCTTCCTTCCTTCCTCTTCTTTGCTGTAACAGTAATGTATTTTAATGGCATATTAAATGTTCTACTAGATTTTGTGCTTTCACTGCTCCCAGAATCTCCATGAGGCATCTGCCAAATCCATATCCAAGGGGAGCCTTGGACTGGAACTGCATTTGGTCGAATCTGTTTTCTCCTGCTGTGTGCAGACCCAAATTTTAGTTGTAAAGAATTGGAGAAGTTTTCAGGAAGGAGCAGGGACAAACCATGTGTAAAGACCTTTGGGTACAAATATCAGACATTGCTGTTCCTTGTACTTGTCCATCCATGAGAGCACACTATCTCAAAGAAAGGGGACATGCATTCTCTTTTCCATCTTACAGACCATTGAATCCAGAGATAGTGTAGCGTGGTGAACAGTATGTACTTGACCATCAGTTCCACCTTGGGTACCAAATCTCATTCTACTTATTAACAAACCACTTTTCTCTTCTGAACCCCGGTTGATGTGTCTGTAAATGGGCATCATGATGCTTCCTTCTAGGAGTACTGTGAGTTTGAATGGAGATAAATTATGCAAAACTCCTTATTCAGGACTTGATCCCTTGATGACTGGAAGACAACTGGCTTTCTCAAAGATCCCTGTGAGTTCTTTCCAGAAAGTGGCTTGCACACTAGAAAACTTGCATTCAAGCTGGTTAGATTTGCCTCACATACCAACTCTCTATTTTTTCGCAGTGTGACTTTCAGCAAGTACTTTTCCCACACATGTCTTCCTGTCTTTATTTTATCATCTAGCCTGCTAATTGCATATCCCCTATGACTATATCATGATGAAAATTGTACACAGAAACATATTACCATGTTCTAAGTGCATAATAGTATAACAATGCTGGTGCAATGAATGCATAGAGAATAGCCAGATTGCAGGAGTGTATAGGCATGATATTTCTGGATATTGAACCTCCTTTCAAATGCCAAACCAGAAGAAAAGGCATAGTAAATTCTTAAATTCAGGGATGGGACTCAGTGGTAGAATACCTGACTTGCATGGTTTTGGGGCCCTGAATTCAATTCTTGGCAGCTGAAAAAAAAAGAAGGAAAAAAAAGAAATATTTTAAAAGCTTAGTAAATGGTATAGTCAATTGGGTAGAATTGTTATTTACTTTTGTGAAATTTTTTAATAGATGATAGGTTTGCATGATGTTAGCTTAAGAAAAAACAAAGCATTTCCTCAATAATTAGCTTCTTCCTCTGGCCCCCTCTGTCATCCTCTTCACTTAAGACAAGTACTATACCAAATTCTTGAATTTTTGAGAGAAAGTCTGTTAATGTGGTATCTAAAGCCCAATATACTATACCATTTTTCCAAACCAAAGTCCCTGTTCTTCCTGCCCCATTGCCCACTTTCAGTATGCTCCATTGTTTTCCCTTTCTGAGGTACAGATAAGACTCTTTCTCTCCATATTCATTGAGTTTCTCTCTGAAAACCTCTCCATACCCATCAGCTCATCCCTATCCTCTCCATAGTGAACATTTGAGTGAAGTGCATGTGACAAGAACTTTCTTAGAACGTGGGCTCTTCATCCTAAGCAAAAGTCTAGTTATTACATATTTAGTACCCATTAGTACTTAGTACCTATTAGTACTTGTGTAGTGACCACTTAGAGCTTTATATCACTAACAGGAGTCATCCCTGAGCACAGAGCCAAAAGTAAGCCCTGTCCTCATCCAGACCTTCTGCTCCTTACATGGGTACAGTCGGCCTCCCTAGCGCACTCTCCTGCCCAGGTACCCATTGCTGAGACTGCCTAGCTGCCCTGTCCTTTGTGTCATGAGCATCTGTAGAACTATCCTCTCCTTCCTGAACCTTCACAGTTTTCAAAGTGATGTCCCTGATCCTCATGTGGCACTCAAGGCTTTCTCCTATGTGGCCTTAAGATGTCTTTGCCAATTTCTGTTGCCTCCCTCTGCCCACACTTACTAACACTGAAGGTGTTTTCTTAATCTCTTATCAAAACTCTACCCTCTGTCACTGTAATACTTCTATCCTTCTTCTTAATTCATCCCTTCCTTCCTATAAAAATTTCTGTTCGGACTGGATTGTCCTACCCCCATATCTTTTTTTAAAATTTTTTAATAGAAAAAATAATTATCAAATCACCATGAGATACACAGTTACAAAGCTGTTCATGGTTCTGTTTCATACATACAGTGTTCCAACACCCATCCCTCCACCAGTGTACATTTCCCCCATATTCTTAATATCTCATATAATAAACAGTGAAATAAAGATTTATTGGCTCTTTTGGGGGATGGACCAATAGTAAAGTAAGTAGGTAGGGCATTTGTTTGCACATGGCTCACTTGGGTTTGATTCCTAGCATACCATATGGTCCCCCAAACCCTACCAGGAGTGATCCCTGAGTACAGAGCCAAAAGTAAGCCAAGAGCGCCACAAGGTGCGACCCCAAAACAACCTCCCCCAACCACCAAAAGATTTCTTAGCTTTAATTTGTCTCCTGAAATGGCAAGTGACTCCCCTGTTGACAAGGATCAGGTAGTAACTACCATCTTATATCCAATGTCAGACCCACCTCACAGTGAGTATTTGGATGAAGTTTACATAATAAGAACCTGCTTAGAGTGTGGGCTCTTCAACCTAAGCATACTTAGTACCCATTAGTACTTACATAGTACCCATTTAGTGCTTATTTAGTACCAAGGTGTTTTTGCTGTCCTGTCTCCTGTGATCTACAAGAGCCCCACCACCCTAATTATGATTGTGCCTGTTTTAGGAACACAGGGTTGAAAAAGGTGAGACTGTTTCTCAAGGTCACACAGCCCTGGGTATGCCAAGCCCTATTTAGATCCCAGATTGATCTCATTGCAGAGCCAGAAGTCCCTCCAGAAATCCTGCCAAAGCTTGGGTCACTGGGGATTAACAGAGAGAAGGCTGGGACAGGATTCCTGCTCTTTGTGAAGATTTTCAAGGACTGATGAATTGTGCTTCCTTCCAGGGGGAATCAGCTTTGGGAGAACCAAGGGAACATCAGGTTCAGAAGCAGATGATGAGACGCAGCTCACCTTCTACACTGAGCAGTACCGCAGCCGTCGCCGCAGCAAAGGTAAGAGAGTCCCTGGGAAAGTTTTCAGATCTGATTGTAAACACTCTGGGAGCCAAGGCAGTGCTCAGTGACAAATGCTAAAGCTTCTTCATTCGGGTCCTGATTAGGCAAAGACTGGTTTCCAGTACTCTTGCTAGCCTGTGAGGGGTATGTTTGAATGCTTTCTTTCCTATCTCATTTCCTAAAGACACTTGGGAATGATTTTTTTTAAGTTTATGCAGAATTTTCTCTTTTTTACAATGTCTGTATTTGAAGGACATAAGTTTAAAAACCTCAAGGGAGTCAGAGTGAAGGAAAAGTAGGAAGGAAAATTATTTGAACTCTAGATTGGTATTTAGTCATCCATGCCACATGGCATTACATAGTCCTTAGCACTAACTAATCATTGAGAACTCAGAGATTCTTAGCAAATAAGCACAAAACTAAAGATACCAATTAAATGGGCAGAATGTAGAACCCAGATTTTAGAAAATTCTGCTTGCCTCATAAAGTAAGACCAGCACTTTAGCACTGTAGCACTGTCTTCCTGTTGTTCATCGATTTGCTTGAGTGGACACCAGTAATGTCTCCATTGTGAGACTTGTTGTTACTGTTTTTGGCACATCGAATACACCACGGGAAGCTTGCCAGGCTGTCAGAGAGGGACAGAGGAATTGAACCCGGGTCTGCTGCTTGCAAGGCAAACCTCTACCCGCTGTGTTAAATTAAGACCAGAGAGAAAGTTTTCTAATTGTTCCAACTCAGCAGGACATGAGGCAACTTTCTAGATGGTCTTTAGCAGATGAAATCACTATCGGTGCATAATTATTTCTCACAATGACACTCTGTGTGAGGAGATGTCAAAATGCTGAGCCAGGTTCCATGAAGGACTAACCCTTGTGGCGGAGGTCCAGAGTTCTCTGATGATTGAACGTGCTCTGAAGGGCAAGTAGAGCCTATTTTAGCAACGAGCACTGCATAAGATTCCTTATCCCTGAGTGATTTATGAGAAGGGGAAAGCGATGCATTCAATATTGCATACTTGGCATACAACTTGGTCTGCAGTGGTGTATTCTAGGTTACCTGAGCTTTTCAAACTCTCTTTGCTCGAATCACCTAGAGAGCCTTTAAAATTTCTAATGTCTTTTTGGTTCCTTGGGTGGGGGGCACCACTACTGGTGGTGCTTGGGGCTCACTCCTGGTTCTGAACTCAAGGATCACTTCTGGAGTGTGTGTGTGTCCCACTGGCTGGTATATATGTGGGTCAGAACAGTAGAATTGTTCAGGTAAATTTGGTTCTCATTGTTGTTTTCCATATATCGTTCCACCCCAAAACTCTGGTCCAAAACTCTGGCACCTTTTTCTGAAAATGCCATTTCTGTAAGGGGCATGGCTCTCTTGACATGCCTCGGGAGAAGATTATAGACTGGAGCCATCCAGTAAAAGGAACTGCCTTTTACAGGAATAATCCTTGCCCTGCCTCAGTGTCCTGATGGCTGCTATATGATTCTTAACTTATCTTCTCTCTGTGATTCCCCCCCACACACATACACACTCCTCACCTCCCACTCCACCCACCGCCAGTGTAGTGTAGCCAAAAAACAGACTGAAAAGTCAGAAGGGCCAACTTTGCAGGGATGGACTATTTACAGCTAATTGGAAAAGCATCCATGATGAAGTACACCCTTCATAAATTGGAGCTAAACTTAGAAAAAAAAAGTGCAATCCACAGGACTCGAGATAAATGATTTGGCTCCGGGCCACCACACGCTTCTTAAGGCCAATTGTGTTTCCAGAGTCTCAAGGATGCCCGAGAATGCGACACCCCCATCTCACATGTCCCTTCCCCAGCACTCCTGCCAGAAGATGCCAAAGCCTTCCTGCTTCCTCTCTCCCTGCTGCTTCCTGTCCCCTCCTGGCAGGTTCCATCCTCCAATTCTGCTTCCTGCCACAAGCTTTCTTTACCTCCTCCATACCCTGGTTTGTCTTCTTACTCTTTTGCTTTGTTTTTTATTTTGTTTTGAGGTCCTCACCAGCAGTTCTGTGGGCTTTTCCTCATGTTGAGGGAGTGGGGGTGAGAACAAGGTGTTCCCCATGGTCCTTACGGAACCATACCCTGCCAGGAGCTTGTGCTCCAGCCTTTGAGCCTTCTCAGTCCTTCGTGGTCATTGGTTATTTGTTGTGTATCTGTTTCCTTTGGTCATTTTCTCTTCTCTTCTCTTTTCATCTTCCCTCCCTCCTTTCTCTTTCCTTCTCCTTACTGCTTTGCCTTTTCCTTTGTTTGTATCTGCCTTCACTCTCTCTTTCAATATCTCTCTCCTTCTCCGTGCTTCCCACTCATTTCTTGTCCCTATTTCTCTCCATCACTCTTTGCTCTTTTCTCCATCCCTATCCTTGCCCTCCCGTTGATCGTCGATTTGCTCGAGCAGACCCAGTAACGTCTCCATTGGAGACTTTGTTGTTACTGTGTCTGGCATATCGAATACTCTCGGTAGCTTGCCGGGCTCTCCGAGAGGGGTGGAGGAATCGAACTCGGGTCGGCCTGTTGGCCGCGTGCAAGGCAGACGCCCTACCCGCTGTGCTATTTTCCCTTCTCTTTGCCATCCTTTCCTTCCAAACACACCTCATATATTTGTTCAACACCCACTACGTGTCTGACACTTCTAGGCATTGGGGACAAAACCTGAAACAATGATTTTAAAAGTCTCTAATGCTTGAATATTATCACGGTGTAAGTGAATTTGATGGTGCCAAAGCTAATGAATAAGAGCATATTCAAGAAGGCACCTGAGAGTGTAGGGGTGGCATTAAAAGTTCATTTTTCCTGTGTTACACCCTCCCTCTTTCTCCACTTTTATTTTGCAGTATCACCAGGAAAATCTTTCTGACACTTAACTTGCTGTTATCAAGGTTCTTGGTGGTAATTCTGCTGCCGGGGCTACATATCAAGCCTTTAACATAAACTTGGTTGTGCCTAGTTGTGCCAAGACCTCTGTTTTAGCCAACTGAGCAAGAACCTGATGTCTAGATCTGTAGGGACCCCAGTTAAGAAGACCCTTCTTTTTTTTTACATTGCACAGGAGTCAGCAATTCTGATGATAGCACAGGGGGTAGGGCATTTGTTTGCCTTGTATGTCGCCAACCTGGGTTTTAATCCTCTGTCCCTGTCAGAGAGCCAGCAAGCTACCGAGAGTATCTCGTCTGCACGGCAGAGCCTGACAAGCTCCCCATGGCATATTCGATATGCCAAAAACATTAACAAGTTTCACAATGGAGACATTACTGGTACCCGCTTGAGAAAATCGATGAACAATGGGAGGACAGTGCTACAGTGCTATTCTGATGGGGGGGAAAGCACCGGGAAGTATGGCAGGGCCCTGGGGGAGAGAGAGAACAGTGAATTAGAGTGTTGAGAGCATGGAAGGGGGCTGTCTGCATTCAAATCCACTGTGGTAATAGTCCCATCTTGCTTGGAACTGGAACATCTGTACATCTGTGTCCTAATTGATGAGACAAAGATAGTTGCTATCTGTAGTGTCTGGAGGGCATTGGGGAAGGGGAGAATAAACTGTGGAAGAGATGAGCTCCTGGACAGGAGCAGTACCTTGAGGCTGGGAGACACATCTCAGCTCGTAGACATGCTGCGAGACTTTCCTTGAGTCCTGTCACTTTGCTGGGCCTCTGTTGGATGCCCGAGGCCCTTTCTTCCATCCTTGGGATCAGCTATTCATGAAATGTTTCCGACTTCCAGCTCTCCTGATTCTCCTATCACTCCCATGCCAATGCCTGTCATTTCCCACAATCTCTTTCTGGAAAGGGTTTCTTTCCAATGCCCCCTTCCTGTTTCTCCCTTTCCTACCTCCATTATCTCCCATACCTGCCCTTCTTAGGTGAATCCACACACTCCGCAGTACTCTGAGGTCTGCCCAGGGCCATGCAAACCAGCCGGCTATGCCAGAGAAGAGTTCAGGTGCAGCAGGATGGGCAGATAGAGAGATCAGCATCCCAGTAAGGGAGAACCCTATGCTGTCAGTCCTCATCCCAGAACATCCGGAGTCCTAACCCACTCCCTGTTCAGTGCTCCTCGAAAGCAGGAGCTGGGCTGTGTTCCCCCAAATCTCAGCACACATAGACAGGGTCAAGGCTACCAATAGTTGTTTTCCTTTCTGAAGAAACCTTCCTCAGCAGGCCTTCTGATAGACTGTAACAGTAATTTTGAGTCCTGGAGCTGCCACCAATTTCTTCTGTGACCTTGCCTCCTTGGCCAAATTGTGATCCTTCTCTGAACTCACTTTCCCCATCTTAGGCAGAAGGAAAAGGGAAGCCCAAGAGCAGGCAACACCATTGGTCCAGGTCTTCCTGCAAGCCCAGAGCTGTGCTGAATCTTTCTGGGATCTTTGGTGAGAAGATTTTTGGTGACAAGACTCTGGAGGACCAGACCTCACCAGCTGACAAGCCCGCGTGGGAACCTCAGAGAGACAGAGGAGCCCCCAGGACTGCCACAGATCAAGAAAGGGATCAATCAAGAAAGTGAGCTGGACACTGTTGTGTCCCCATCCACTGTGAACTGGATGGGAGCCTCAAAGTTCTCATCTTAACATTGGGGTGGCATTGCTTTTCTCTTCGGACCTTTGTGAGGATTCAGTGAGGGAATGAACATCTTCTTTAGAAGTCGGCCCTGTTGCCAGTAGACTTGTCCCTGACACAAACATTCTTTGCTTAGAGGTGCTAAATGGTCCCTTCTCAGGAACAGGGCGATGGCTTAGCAGTGGCACACTTGCCTTGTATGTGTGGGGCTCTGGGTTTGATGTAGAGACACTGCCCCCCAACACACACACACACACACACTACCACCACACACACACACATACACACCCCCACCACATACCCACCACACCCCCACACACAATACACCCCCACCACACCCCCACCACACACATACATAAATCCCCCCCACACACCCTCACCACACACACCACATATACCACACACACACACCACACACACCACACACATATACACACCTTCACCACACACACACCACACACCCCACAAACACACACTCACATACACCGCACACACATGCACACCCCCACCACACACACACACACACACACACACACACACACACACACACAAAACTGCCCAGTGAGCCTTAAAATTGTGGACAGCGGTTATGTTGCTTTTCTCTCCAGTATCCTTTGCTGATGTCTCTACCTCCATGAACCTTCTTCCTGCACCCAAAGCCCCTAAGTGAGCTCCCTCCACCAGTGCTCAGGCTCAGTCTAAGCCTGTCTGTGCTCTCTCAGCTCCAGCATCCAGGACTCTCCCACCCGCCAGAGTCTCCTACACTCTCTTCCCTGCTTATGGACTCATGACTCCTGCTTCCCAATGTCTTAGGTGGTGTGTGTTCTGCTTGGCTACCTCACACTTAATTTTCCTGTTCTATTCTGGTGGGTGTTTTATTTTTATTTATTTATTTTTTTTGGTGGTGAGGGTACACTCCCAAGCAGTGCTCACTCCTAGTGAGACAACCAAAGAGACTTGCTTGGCCTTGGCCTTAAGATGCTGCTCAGACCCTGTAGTGCTGGAGGCCCCAGGGTCACCCTAGCATTGGTGTAGGGTACATGGTGGTGGTGGGGGGGGAAACATGCAGTGCCGGAGGGCAGGTCTTTGCCTCTGCAAGTCATGTGTCCACCCCCCCTAAGCTGCTCTCCTCCTTGGCTCTTGTCTTTCCACTCTGTACCCAATCCTGCTGTGAGATCGGTTCCCCTCTGCCCACTTCATCGCCATTCCCTGCCGCGCTCTCGGGACTATGCTGCTGTTCCCAGCCTTCCATTCCTGGCACCAAACCTCAAGGGGAGTCACAGCTTCTTTTCTGTGAATGGCTGAGTGATAAGTGCAGGAAGGCGATAAATGCCTCTTCAGGTGTCTGGATTATTCAAAGCACTCGGGAGGGATGCGGCTTTGCAGCTGTCCCTCGGATTTTCTCTGTATCCCCACTGCAGAAGCCTGGAGAAGGTTCTCCCTCCTCCATTCCTCATCCATATGCAGAGCAGAGGCCTTGCTTCTGCCCTGGCCTCCCCTTCAAGGCCACTAGTCAAAGATGTGGTGGGAGGATTTGTATCCTGAGGGGTACAGAAGCCTCATTCCCTTAGGTTTCTTGAGCATGACAGCAGTGTGTGCACACTGAAGGGATGTGACAAGTCGAGAAGAATCCCTGGATTAGAAGGTTGCACTTACGAGTGATGATTAGTGTTTCCTGAGCTGGTTTAAAGGGCCCCTGAGCCACAGCTGGAAAGTTCCAGAGGAACTTTCTCTGATGTTGAAGCCTCTGATACAATTGGGAGTCACTTTCTATTTGTTCCCCAAAGAAGTTATGTTTCTAGGGGGACACTGCATAAATTTTTTTTCCTGAAAAGAAAGTGGTAGGCCAGTTGCATTTGGGAAAATCTATAATATAATAATAAAATGCAAGAATCTGGGATGGGAATTCATGGTATGGGAGTATTTGTGCATAGAGTGTTGTACATAGGCATTTGGTATGGCCATGGAGAACCTCATCATAAACTAAAGAACTGAAGTTTCTCATACTTCACAAAGAGCCCATGGCTAAATGTGTACCGGCCCCCACTAAGAACTGTCAGTAAGAAGTAAGGGCTTAGTCACAGGTTGGAGTGCAGGGATCGTTTGCTTGAAATGATTTGTGCAGTTGGAATCTTCCCCAGAGGACAATGCACTGAGTCTGGGGCAAGCGGAGTCCAAGGTTCCAGGCAAACAATTTATTCCCAGAAGCAGGGAACCCAGTGAACTGAGAGGCTGGCACTGGGGCCTGTAACAGGAGGTCATACATGCTGGCACTGCCTTTTGGAGGGAAAGAAGACCCAGAAGCTAGACCAGGGTAGAGCTGATGACAGAGCAGGTATCCTCAGCTGAGTACTAGGCAGGGGTGTTGGAATCTGATTGATCTCTTGCATCCCTGAGCTTTAGAATTACTTGGGAAGCACTTTTTAATTATCATTTTATTTTTAAAGCTAACCAGTTCCAAGTGCCTAGAATAGACCGAGAACATGAGAATGTTCAATCAAGGGGTCTGGGTATGGGAATATGGTTCTTCCAGATTCCAGTTTGATTTGTTTATTTGTCTTTTTGGGTTTTGGACTGTACTCAGGAATCACGCCTGGTGAAGCTCAGAGGATCATATGGGGTACCAAATGATTGAACCTGAGTTAAGCTGTGTGCAAGGCATGCACCTTACCTGTTGTGCTCTGGGCACCCCATCTCCCTAAATTCCAATTTTTATCCATGGACGATACCACTCTGCAGCTTCCTTGACATTTTAGCCCATAGCACATTCTCTTCCTATTGGATATGGACTCCCGCAACATGTGTACCTCTTTCCCAAGGCATTATCTGATACACAACACCTGCTTTAGCACTTCTCTTTGGAGTGTTGTCGATAAGCCGCATCCTAGCTCCTCTCCACCATTACGGATATTGCTGTGTGGTTAGTCACTGTCCTTGCCACATATGCAAAAATCAAGAAGATGGAAAACAGCAGAAGTTTCTCCAGGGTTATCATTGGAAAATGGAGAGTAAATCCCTATTCTGGCTGGTTCCAAAGACACTCTCAGATTATCAGTCCCTCCTCCTTACAATAATAATAATTTTTCCCTGGTATTTGGCAGTGTAATTACAACAGGTAAAAATTCATCTCTGCCCTCCCCACATACACAGATACACATCCTAACCTCCTACCCCCCAGCCACCACACACACACACACACACACACACACACACACACACACACTCCAAAGGTTCTAGTAGCGCTTGCAGGCTTTTGTTATAGGAAGTCTTCGCTATGGGCAAGAAGAGACTGGAAGTTTGCATTTCTCTCACTGAAAGGACAGCAATATGCAGAACCCTTGCTTTCATCTGCGACTGCATTTGGCTCTGTTTAAGCTTACATTACAGAGGAGAAAATTACATATTCAGAAATGGTTATGGGCTCAGAAAGCTCCTGTCTGATGTCTCTCTTCTTTCCCTTTCCACAAGCCTCAGCAGAAAGACACATTGCATTTTTTTTGTTATTGGTTTCTTTCTTTCTTTGTTATTTCCCCCCCTTTTAAAGGTTGCTTCTAGATTCTCCCTTTATCCAACCGTCAGAAACATTCAGCATTCTTGGCAAATGAGGGATCCTTACATGCAGTGAGCGAGCCAGCCAACTTCAAAAGCCTGCCTCCCCCAGCCCTGTCGGTCCCTGAAATGCTGTTTAAATTGTTCTCAGTTTTCCTCCTCCCTGGCGATGCCAAGCAGCTCAGCACCTGACAGCCCGGCGTGGAAGGGAGGGAGACGTTGTCAGGAATCAAATGGGAGACCAAAGGCGATAAAGCAAACATGTCGTGTTTAGTTGCTTACACTAGCGAGAAGGGATAATCAGTCTCTCTTGCTTTCATGTTTTTCAACTAAGCTCAGCAGGATTCCCCCGCCCCCTCCCTCCTGATACTCAACCATTGGACTCCGCTTCCTGCCCCAAGCATCATACTTCCTCATCCTCATCCCTGTCTTGGCAGCTCTGTGGGATAGTCAGGGAACATGGGCCCTGCTAAACCCTCTTTCAGTTAGAGATGACACTTGCCACTTGGTCCTGGGCTGTGTCTTAGTTTGGGTGATGTTGGACACATTACTTTTCAAGATCCAGTTTCATCCTCTGGATCATGGACTTGATACCCACCCCTCACCCCCAGCCCTCCAATCCACACATGACACACTTTTTTCTTTATAGAGTTTTGTGATCACTCCACAGAATTGTGTGTGTGTCCAGAATAGAAAGGATGTGAAAGAGTTTTAAAAATCACAACAAGCAGGCTGGGGAAGAGAGACAAGATGCACATGGAGAGAGAGGTTGAATCCCAAGGTCCTCTGTTTCATCCACTAACTTTTGTGTTCTGTCCTTTCTTCCACCTCTATGTCAGTGTTGTTCAAAGTGGGTGATATCACCCCATCTGGGAGTGGTGGAATATTTGGGACAGGGGAGGGGGGTGATGGTAGCCTTAGGTGCAATTGGAGGACACTTTTTATTTGCTTAAAGAGGGTTGATTTCTCAGGGATCATTGCTTTTGTTTCTAAAAAGGGGATAGAAGGTCAAATAAGTTTCGGGATGCTTACCATGCTAAGAACCAGGCTAGAAAAAATAGAGCAACTATAGGGACTCGTCCTGTCTTGCCAGAGAGAAAAAGCGGGCCCAATCCCCACATTTCACAGAGCCCTTTCCCTCCCGAGGTGGGAGTGTCTGAACAAGAGCAAGAGAGGACAGTGTAAAGGGGACCATATTTTTGAGATGAGAAAGGGGATGGAGAGCATTGCTCCTGTGGGCAAGAGACAGTCTCCCCTTGAACCTCATAGTATGTCACAGAAAAAGAGACTCATCCTCCTGTTTCTCCCTGGATAAGATCCCATTTCCCCCTAGGGAGAAACATGGGAGGAGGATGCTGGCAGCAGGAAGAACCCTGTGGAGGCTTCTGCAGTTAGCTTGAGAGCTGGAAAGAAAGGACAGTGTGGGATGGGACAGGTAGACTGAGCCTGAGTGCAGGCCAAAGAGGACCTGGGCTCCTGGCCTTGGAGCAGGAGAGAAGCAGAAAGTCAGGGAAACAGAATATGACAATACTTTCGACAGACTGGGATGAAGTCCCCTGATAGCTGCTGCTTTTCAGGTGTCTGCTGGATCTCCAAGTGGAGCCTTTGCAGTTCAAACCTGAGCTCAGGAGACTTCTGACTAGGGGAGTGAGTGGGAGCCAGCAGAAAGAGGCTGTACATGGAGTCTCTGTGTCATAGGTCTGGCCCCCTACTTAGCCAACCAGACTCCTTATACTTAGGCATTGGATTCTGTTTCCCATCCCAGTTCCAATACTTCCACATCCCCATCTCCATCTTGGCAGTTCTGTGGGATAATCAGGAGCCATGGACTTCAGGAGTATCTCCCAGTTAAAGAGGTTCCCAAGCTGTATTTTAAACTTAACACTGGACTCTGCTTCCTGTCCCAGCACCAATACTTCTTCAGCCTGTATATCTCTTTATGTAGGTCAGGAATATGGTAGAGAGATGATTGGGTTCTTTATCTAGGGGCTTAAGTAAAGGGGTCTCTGAGGCTTCCATCTCTGCTGAGGCTTAGGCCTCTTCAAAGCTCAGGGATGTTGGCAGGATGCATTTCTTGGAGTTGTCTTATACATATGCCTGTTTTTCTGGGCTTTCAATCAGGGTTGCTCCCAACCATATGGGAAGTGGTTGGACCCAGATACCCCTGACTCCTGCATTTCCCCTGGGCAGCCTACACAATTGTTGGCTTCCTTGAGTTCATGGGATGATGACTTTCACACATAGGCTTGCTTCCTTTGAGCCTCAATCCCTTCCAAAGGCTCCCTCGTATAGGCCAGATGTCCACGGTCCATGGTCCTCCCGTTATTCATCGATTTGCTCAAGTGAGCCCAGTAACATCTCCATCGTGAGACTTGTTGTTACTGTGTTTGGCATATTGAGTACGTCACAGGTGGCTTGCCAGGCTCTGCCTGCAGGCAAGATACTCTCGGTAGCTTGCCAGGCTCTCCGAGAGTGGTGAGGAATCAAACTCGGTCGGCCATGTTGGCTGCATGCAAGGCAAACGCCCTACCCACTGTGCTATCACTCCAGCCAGATGTATTTAGGGTAAATGCCTATGTGATGAACTCCAGAACAACTGACTTGGAGGTGTAAGAATATCTGAAAAATAAAATCCTTTATTATTGTCTTAAAACCTTACTCAGAACTAGGATGACAGTCTATTTTGTTCCCACTCACATTCAAGAGGAGCAAGATATCATAGCATGTCCAAGAGGTAGGGAACCTTGGGCATCCAGGAAGAATGTGGCGCCTTCCTGCCGTGGTCCATGGGAAGTAGTCAATCCTAAGGAGCCCATGTTGAACAGAAACTGAAGAGACTGTCCTTTATGTCCTTCCCTCAGTATGTGAGTATTGGCCAAACTTCTGGTGCTCCATGGGAAGAGATCAAGTGACACATTTAGGGACATTTGCCATGATAACTATAGAGAGATCTTGTGATCTAGCATTTCAGAGGGATTTTGTCATTAAATTCACACAAGAGATCAGGTACATCCTTGTGGCACTGAGTGAAATTCCTTTTGTGTTGAGCCACCAAAGGGATTTTTCTTCCTAGCTACCATGGCACACATTTGCTCGTCTTTTCCAGTTAGGGTCATATTCGGGGGAAAATTGGGCTTTGCAATGGCTCCTACACTCCAGTGCTGGGCAGAGATTTTTTTTTGTTTGTTTGTTTGTTATTTAATGAATTACCTTGAGATACAGTTATCTTGAACATTATCTCTTCGGTGTTCCGTGCACTCAGTAAAAACGTGATGTTCAAATGTATAACCTCCATGGCCTTTTGGAGCTCTGAAATGTGATGCTTTTATTCATTGAACACACATTGTTGATTCCAGTAACTGTGTGGCCTTGTGGGGAACTGGAGGTCAAGCAGCCATGGTTCCCACCTTTTAGAACCTTTTCTGTGCCTGCTATCTGCAGAAGTCAGAGCACTGACTCCTAAACTCACCTCTCTCAGGACTTCCAGAAAATCGAGTGATTTCATCTGTTACTGTGATTTCATCTGCTAGCCTAATGTTTTTAATTTTTTCCCCATCAACATGAAAAAAATATACTACCTTCAGAGGCAAATAGGAATATAAAAACAAACAAGAACCGTCCAGACTAAGAAGCACATTCCAGGTTTCCCCATCCTCATTTGCATATATATTCTTTTTCATCATTGTAACTGTAATCAACATGCACATTTACACTATATTTTTTACTTGACATTATATCACCACCATATTTTTCCCTGACATTCCCCATTTTTCATGGCACACTAAACCTGAAGATAGTCCTTGTAACATAATATGTAATATTGAAAAATTAGAATGAGCCAGAATGCCCAACAATAGGGGAAGAACTCTGTAAATTATGATGCATCAACTTGATGGAATATTATGCAGCCAGATAATTGTAAAGAATGAGTTTTTAAGAAGGGAGGAATTACAAATCACAGCGATTGCTCTTGAGGACAAACAGAACAGAACAATCCATTTTAAAAGCATATGTGGGTTGGTTGCAATACATCGCCTTTGCGTGTGTACTTATTTATCCTGCTGCTTATTATTTATTTGCTGCCTAGTTCCTCCAGGGATTTGAGACAAGTAGATTTGCAGAGGATAGTCCAGTGTGTGAGGTTTAACTCCTGGTCATTGGAGCCGCACACAGTGAGTTATGAGCCCTGGCAGAGTGACTTTGGGAAATTCATTCAAACCCACCAGTCTCCACTTTTGTCAGTTGTGTAATAGCACACTTGGAGTTCTGAGAATGGTTCTGAGGTTGAATAAAATAATACAAGTAAAGCACTTAGCATAGTTCCTGGCAGGTGGTAAGTGGTGAATAAATGGTGACATCGGGTCCAGCCACTTTACTTTACACCGGAGGAAACTGTATCTTGACCTCAAAGCTCTATTATTGATTTGAATTCTTGAAAAATTTTGTCCATCCTCTCTCATTATTCATTCAAACTATTGTGTGTCTGGTCGCAGGATCCCTGGAGGCCTGAAAATGTTTCATCTGTACCTAAAGGGGGGAAATAAAAGAAAAAAAAGACAAGAGAACTCAAAACTAAATATTCAGTAAAAATAGTCCTGGACTATCCAAATCATCTACTTGTATTCAGGCCTTGAGACAGGTTTTGAGCCAAGGCTTCTTTTCTATTTTAGTGTGGTTCCAGCTCTGGGTACACAGAAAACATGTCTGGGCTTTAAAAACAAGTTCCTGTCTTTGATTTTCTATGCAGAGTTTGATTCTGTGGGTTTGGATGGTTTGAGCACCCCTGGTTTCTTATAGAAAGAGTATGGAATGGGAGTGACTTGGGATCACTGTGATGGGTGCAACCTGATAAACCTAAGCTCCTTGTACTCTGACACTGTCAACACTGTCCTCCTGTTGTACATCGATTTGCTCGAGCAGGCCCAGTAACGTCTCCATTTTGAGACTTGTTGTTACTGTCTTTGGCATATTGAATACGTCACGGGTAGCTTGCCAGGCTTTGTATCTTGGGCGAGATACTCTCGGTAGCTTGCCTGGCTCTCCAAGAGGGGTGGAGAAATCGAACCCGGCTCAGCCAGGCTGGCTGTGCGCAAGGCAAACACCCTACTGCTGTGCTATCGCTGCAGCCCTGAAAGAGTGTGTATATATATATATATATACACACTCTTTCAGGGCTGCATATATATATATATATATAATTATATATATATATATATATTTGCTTTTTGAGTCACACCCAGCAATGCTCAGGAGTTTCTCCTCACTCTGCACTCAGGAATTACTCCTGGCGTTGCTCGAAGGACCATATGGGATGCTGTGGATAGAACCTGGGTTGGACATGAGCAAGGCAAACACCCTCCCCCCTGTACTATCATTCCAGTCCTCTTGGTTTCTTATAAACATGCTTCTGGTACAGCACGATTGAGACTCACAGCCTTAAGGAATGTCAGGAAACATGGGCAAGTGGTCTTGACCCTCAAGGCATTTTTAAGCTAGTACAGGGAGAAAGAAAATACCAGATCAATTGAATTCCTTACAGCAATAGAAATGATAATTCTGTAATGTCTTTCTCGCCTCTGCAATTCTGGTTGCGTGATACTTTTTTACTTTATTTTCCATAAAATGTAAGATGATATCATGTAAATCCCATACCATATGGTTGTAGAGGTTTGGAGCAAGGGTCGTTATCTCCCTATGTCTCCCAGGGGTCTCCTACCAAACCAGGATGGCTTTCCAGAGAAGGCACTTTGAAATAGATTTCAATGTATAATATAAGTATATGATAAAAAAGATAAGTATTCGGTGTTGTCACTATTATTATTGGTTAGGGGATACACCCAGCTGTAGTCGGGGATCTGTGCTCAGGGATCATTCCTGATGGTGGTTGACGGGGGGGGGGGGGGGGGGGCGGGGTGTAGAAATGCATATATGGTGCTGAGCGTGAGATCCCAGTTGACTGCATGCAATACATGCGCTGTATTAGCACACCATCCCCTAGAAATAAAGTTTGGGTAGGTTTCTTCTTCTCTGAAACAAGAGTCTTCTATCACATGCCCCACCCTTTAAGTCAAAAGTAACTTCAGTTTGGATAACGTTTCAGTATTAATATTGCAAACCGCAGTGCCGAAAAGGAGAGAGAGAGAGAGAGAGAGAGAGAGAGAGAGAGAGAGAGAGAGAGAGAGAGAGAGGTGCCTGCCATAGAGGCAGGCAGGGGGTGGAAGGGAACCTGGGGACACTGGTGCTGGGAAATGTACACTGGTAGAGGGATGGGTGTTGGAATACTGTATGACTGAAATTCAATCATGAACATCTTTGTAAAAATAAATTAATTTAAAAATAAAAAACAAATATATAAGTTAAAAAATAAAAAAAATAAAAGTAACATCAGTTCATAATTCAAGCTGAAGCATATTCAGATCTTGCTCTCTGGGCCCTAGGAATTACAGAGAGAAATATAAGACAGTCTGTGACCTTATGGGTCTCACAGTCTGCTTGGGAAAAGGATTGCGATATAGGGAAGCAGTGAATTCCTTACTGGGAAAAGAACCTAACCAGCTTTATGGAATCTTGGTAAATGAGCCGGCCCAGAAAATATCTAGGCTGTATTATAGTAAATAAGATGCTATAGTTGAGGGGAAGGAGAGAGGAAATTATTCCTGCAGAGGGATTGTGGATTAATAAGACTGAACGGAATTTTGGCATATTGTGGGTCCTCAAAATAATGTCAGTGGAAAGAAGTAAGGAAGAAAGGAAGGGAGGAAGGAAGGGAAGAGAAAAAGGAAGGAAGAAGGGATGAAAAAGCAAAGGAAGGAATGAGGGAAGGCAGTAAGCAAAGAAGGGATGGAGGGAAAGATGAAGGGACTGAAATCTGACTGCTCTATCTCGTTCCTTGAACTTTATATTGAAATATAAAGTTCAAGGAGCAGAGAGCAAGTGGGGACACAGGCTGGGTGATTTGGACTTGAACATGATGAGAAGCCTTCAAAGGATGTCAGCAGGGAAAGTGATGTTTTTTAGACTTGCATGGTGGGAAGGTCAGTCCTGCTTTTCTGGAAGATGGGAGGGTGGGAGGACAAGAGTGAGGTGAGGAGACCAATTAGAAAATAGTTGCAATAATTCCAGTGAAATAATGACATATCGGCCTCTAGTCAGAGCCAGAGAGGATGGAGAACGTCTCCTTCATTATAGGATATAGTCACAGTCCACACCTACCTACTTGCCTCTTGTGGGCCAGCCCTGTTGCCATGGCAACGTCTCTTTAACATCCCTGGCCAGAGAGAGCGAGAGCTCCCACATCTGTTCCAGGAGGTCCAGCTTCTCTCTCTCTCTCTCTCTCTCTCTCTCTTTCTCTCTCTCTCTCTCTCTTATCATTTCTTTCTTTTTCTTCTCTCCCCCCCTCCTTTGATTGTATCTGATCCAGCCTCACTGGGTAATTGAGTGTTTGAGAGTGAAAAATTATCTCAGCAGCTTGGCCCTTATCTTGACAGCAAAGCAGCACTTTTAATTTAATTTTGTTCGGAGACGCATGGGTAACAAATTTCACTAATCGCCCCGCTGTCGCCTTCCGCATGGTAACGAGCTGTTTCTTACCAGGCAGCCCAGTGTAAATACATGTGGAGGAGAGGCCAGGGACACGGGCAGGGGCTGAGAAAAGGAAGGGGGAGCAGCCAGGCAGAGAGGCCCACCGGACCTCTGCCATCAGGTGCCAGAGCAGAGAATGCAGATCGACCTATGTGGGATTTTGGTAGTTCTTTCAGGTATATTTCAGTCCAGCTTTTGCTTGCCTTCCTCCAGTAACCGGAAGGTCACTCATTATAAAGGCAGCCAAGAGCTCTCAGAATTGCCTTGCTCGTGCAGGTAACACGTGCTTCAAGATTTTATCCTAAGTTAGTCAAACCCTACGATTTGGATCCTTGCAAAGAATGAAATGTCAGTCTTTTTTTTGTTCAAAGTGGGCCCACTCCCCACCCCAGATTTCAATGTGAAAATAATTTCATCTCTTTCCATGCCCAGATCTTCTTATGCCCATGTCTTATGTCTAACTAAATATGTCCAGAGTAATTATATTTGAAGTGTCTCACCTTGTCATTTGAGACAGCTTTGCATTTTACATATGGGGAAATTGAGGCCTCGAGGGAGGAAAAGAAAATGTAAAATGCTTGTTACTTATGAAACACCCATTAAAGATCAAGTGCCTTTTTTGGAAAACAAGGTCTCATTTAAGTGTCACAACACAAGGTCTTACCTGGCGCTTGAAGACAGTACAGTGAGTAGGGCGCTTACCTAGCACATGGCTGACTTGGTTTCGATTTTCAGCACGCCTTGTAGTCCCAGAAACCCTCCAGAAGTGATTCCTGAGCACAGAGCCAGGAGTAAGCCTTTAGAACTGCTTAGTGTGGCCTAAATAAACCAAAAACAAATGAAAACAAAAGATGTTTGCTGGATTTTACAGAGGAAACTGAAGCACAGAGACAAAGGCTCATGGCTGTAGGACAATTTTAGCTAATTTTTTGTTTGTTTTATAATAATTATTTTGGCCTGGGGGCATGCCTAGCAGTGCTTAAAGGCTGATCCTGGCTCTGAACTCTGAGCTCAGGAGACGATGCTTAGGAGTTGAGCGTAGGTCAGTCAGGACACACACAAGGCAAATGCCTTCACCCCTTACTCCACAGTCCCTAAGTGCCTCTTCTGTAAAGATCATAGAATGGGGATTTAAGGCCACATCTGCTTGCAGATTTTCCTGTTGGCATCTGTACCTCCGGTTATACCACAGCTCAGTGGCAGGGGAGGCTCTAGAAATGATATTCCCAGACCCCCAGTCAGATATCTGGGCTGGATTTCACTGCATCCCCGGGAGGCCCTGTGTTACAGGTGGCCTAGATTTCTATGTTCTCTGTAGCATCTGGACCAGACAGCTAGCAAGACCATGAAAAAAAAAAGCCCCCAAAAGCCAGACAGTCTGCCCCCACCCTCCACCCCAACCACTGCCAGACTCCAGTCAGTGGGTCCTTGGATCTGGATTTATGAGCCTTCTGGGTGTCTCTTTCTTTTCATTGGAGAGGGCTTGACTCTTCCCTCTCTCAGCTAATTAAAAACCCCAGCCTGGGCTGCCAGCCTTGGATCGCAGGCTGCTGGGCAGCCAGGCTGACGCGGATCTGATAAATCGCTCCCTGGGGCAGAAAAGGCTGGAGTGTGTGTCTGAGGGCCGGGCCCAACCAGCATGACTCTGGGATACTGGGGGGTGCTGCTATAAATAGGCATTTAGGCACTTAGTCACCCCAGAATGGGGGCTTCATTAGGAGGAGGAAGGCAGGGACCACCCAGAACTAAAGAATGACAGGAGAGTTGACTCCTGAAAGCATTTTGTGAGGCTGTGCCGTTCGCCTGGACACCATGGATGGCTCCCTCCTGACCCTGGCGATAAATTCTCCGCTTTGGAACCTGACACTGGCTGAGAGGGTCACATGGCCTTGAAAAAGCCTTGCCTTGGGAGAGACACAGATCTTGGTATAGATCTCGGTTTCACTCATTTTCTTATTTGTGACGAACCCCTCCTTCCATGTTGTTCAATAGCAAAATGAAAGTTAATTATTTCTTTTTTATTGGGGGAGGAGGCAACCTGTTGGTGCGCAGGGGCTACTTCCGGTTTCATGTACAGTTGTTGCTCTTAGTGGGGGTGCTCAGGGACCATGTGTGGTGCCAGAACTGACTCTGGAACTCTGATGTGCCATGTATGCCCCCTCCTACCCACCCCCTGCTCCCCGATTATTGTGCTCTTTCTCTGACTGTGGAAATGGAAATGAAGGCTGTATCTTGATAGATATCCAAATATGCATATGCCTGTGAATGTGATACGTACATGAATAGGACTCTGGGAGACATTGGTTACTGGATACACAGCTCCACGCAAACCCCTTGGCTTCCTGTTCCTCAGAGCAGCTGATGCCATGGACCCTATTCGTGTACCCACATTGCTAGCTCTGCTCCCATTATTGCTATGCCCCTTGTTAATGTCAGCCAGACCTGCCTCTCTAGCCTGAACATCCGTTCCGTCCTCTGCTCAGACCTCATGCCTTCACTCTGCCTCTCTGCCCTGCCAGCGTTTGCAGGGGTTGCTCTGTGGGCCTCAAGTGCCATATCAAGTCACCTCTAATGATCCCTGACTGTCTAAAGTCCAGCTGGAATCCCCTCTCTCAAGCTTTCTTTGTCCTGCTACAGAAAATGTCACCGCGGCACACTGCCTATTTCTCTTTGATTTTGAAGTTCTTGTCTTGTTAAAAACCCTGGTCAGAGCGGGGCATCTCTGCTTCCCTCCTGAGTACTGGAAACCAGGAGCACTGACTTGCTCTTGCCCATCTCACTGAAACTTGAAATCCAGCACATCTGTTATCAATTAGAATACGAATCCCAGATACCTTCACACCTTATATTGCTAAGCCTCTCTTTTCCACATAGATCAACACTTTCTGTTGCACGGCCGTTTTCCCCTTCCTTGCTGGGGAGGGCTGGTGATAATGATGGCCATCTCCTGGGCCTGTGTGGATGAAGGGAGCAGAAGGCCTTGGGGGGTAATTTTCCCAGGTTACAGAGTTAGACTTCCACAGACTAGAATCCACTTCTTTTCCCTTTTATTAGAGTCTTTTAACTCACTAGAGCAGACTCAGCCTTACCTGGACAAGAATGGAAGCATCTCTCCATATGGAGTTCCTTTTGCCTTTTCTGATGTAGAGTTGGCAGGCTGTCTGCTCCTAGGGGAAGCAGGGGAGGGTCCCTGGCTGATGTTACCCACCAGTGACCCCCAGTGGCCATAGATGTATTTTCCATTCTTCTGGGAGGTTCATCTACCATGTTTTCCTCAGGTACACCTTCATCCCTCCTGCATGGAACATACCTTCTGCTTTGCCCTTCGTTGGGCATTGATGGAAAGTTATTCAAAACTGGCTCTTGTTCCTGAGAAACCCTCTGTTAGAATAATGGGTTGGATGAGGTGTCATGGGCACAAACGGGAGACTCAAACCAATTAGGAGTAAAGAAAGACGACAGAGGAAGATTTCCTGAAGATGAAATATTTTTATTGTTGTTGGAGTTGGTGGAGATATTGGGCCACTCTCAGTGGTGCTCAGGGGTTTCTCATGGGGGTTGCTCAGGAGTTCCTATTCAGGGATGCTCCTGACATTCCTTGGAGGATCGTGTAGTGCTGAGGATCATGTAGGCCAGGGTTTGCTGTATTTAAGGCAAACACCTTAATCCCTATACTAGTTCTCTGATGCCAAAAAGATGTGATGTTACAGGCAAAATGCTTCTGGTGAGACTCTGAAGTGGAAAGGAGAATGCAATTGGAAACCTTCCTGGAGACAGAGAGACTAGGGAGTGGGACAGAGCTGAGTCTAGAATAAGAAGATGAGGGACTTGAAGAAGGAGCCCAGTGTTTGTGGGTCCCAGCAATTGGAAAGCATTCAGTTATTTGCTTATAAGGTGACTTTGTGGTTAACAGACCTTTTTATTTTGGTAATACCCCCTTCACCCCCCTATTTTGCTACCACTGGCTCTCTCGTGGCTTCCTCCTGCCTCTCCACCTGCATTCATGGTCTATCTCTCTTTTTTCTCTTTTGTAGATGTTTTCTCAATCCACTTCCATCCTCCTCTCATCTTACCTCCTTTAAGTCTTAACTTCCCAGAAAAATGTCTTTGATACATAGATCCAATTTTCTTTATTTTTCCAAATGCTTGACTCCTAATAGACTGAAAAGCTCCTGATTAGAAGTTTTCTGGTTTTGTGATTACCTGCAGGTTTATTTGGGAAGTTCCTTAACTTCTCTTACCTTAGCTCAACAATTTGTTTCTTAAAAAAAAAGAAAAAAAAGTGGGGGGTGGGCAGAGAGATAATGCCAGGGGGCAGGAAGGTTTCTCTTGCATGCAAATGACCTTGGTTTGATCCTTGATACCATATATGGTCTCCTGTGCACTATCTGGAGTGATTCCTGAGCACAGAGCCAGGAGTAAACCCTGAGCACCTCTAAGTGGCCCAATTCTTCTCTGAAAGAATTGAAATGAAATGAAAATGTTGGCCTGATATCTATGTCACCATATTTCAAGTTCCAGGAACCACTGCGATCCCTTAAATGATAACTCTTAAGAAGGAAGACCTTAAACTTTCCTGAAAGGATTTGAACATAGATAAGATCTGAACCTTTTTAAATCGATATGTCTGTGGAGCTGGAGAGATAGTATAGCAGGTAGGGTGCTTGTCTTGCCCACAGCCAATGCAGGTTAAATCGCTGGCATCACATATGGTCCCTTGAGCATTGCCAAGAATAATTCCTGAATGTAGAGCCAAAAGTAAACCCTGTACCATGTGTGACCCCAAAATAAAAAATTAGTGACTCCACCATTGTTTTTCTCTCTCCCTTCTGTCTTCTTCTTCTCCCTCACCTTGAATCCCTCTCTCAACAGCTAGATTCTAACTAGTGCCAGACTGTAGGTGTCTTGCTGTAAAGGGAATGGCTTGCAAACAGAGAGAGCAAGCTGTAATTGAAAAACGATGATTTGGGCAGAAGGCATTTGTTTTCATACTCCCAGCATTGCAATCCACAGTGTCTTAAACCAGCTGAGACTCCGGAGACTATATTAGATATGGATTTAGGGGCCTCCCCAGGAGCCTGAGGACTGAACAAGATAAATTCAAGGATGTATGCTGCTTCAGGAAGGCTGAATTCATGCAAACAATAAATTATTTTTTTTATCACTCAGTGACTTGATTAGGAAAGTCTCATTGGCCTAGTCGAAAAAGTCAGGGTTTTGTGCCATGTGTTATTAACCATCATAGACTAGGTACTGCTGGGTTCAAGTCCTGAAATTGTACTTATTAGAGGTTCCATGTGAAATGAGAACTACTCACTTCTTTTGGATTCAAATCTTCATCTATACAGCGAGAGTGAAAGTGCTTCCCAAAGCAGTTCTTGTCCAGATTGCTTGCATTAACTCATTTGATCACTTCTATTGTAAGAAAGAAAAACTTCAGAACTTCACAGAAGCTAAGTTATGTGCTGGAATATGATGGAATTAGAGCTATACACATAGCTATTTTTAACCCAAACCTAGAACGGGGTCTTTGAAACCATGCTACCTATGACTAGACATAAAAATCTCTATATTTAATTTTTATTTGAGCGTCACACCTGGCAGTGCTTGTTACTCCCGTACTCTCTCAGTGTTTGTGGGTCACTCCTCAGAGTGGTTAGCAGACCATCCGGTGCCATGGATTGAACCCAGGCTTCCTGCATGGAAAGCATGTGCTCAGTGGCTGATACCTCTCTCCAGCCTCTACATTTGTCATTTTAGTAGACTTCACATCAGGGATGGGGAAAACATTAGTATATGGGCATGGGAATACTCAAAGTATTGGTTCTATAACTTGGAAAGGATAAAGAGAATAAGGAATGATCAGGGGCTGGAGCAATAGCACAGTGAGTAGGATGTTTCCCTTGCACATTCGTGACCTGAGTTTGATTCCCAGCATCCCATATGGTCCCCCAAGCACTGCCAGGAGTAATTCCTGAGTGTATGAGTCAGGAGTAACTCTTGTATATCACTGGGTGTGACCCAAAAATTAAAAAAAAATAAGGAATAATCATTCATTCAATGTTCATCTTAACTCTACAGACATTTGCTGAACATTTGTATAGGGATGGTGATTGGTTCAGGGGTTCAAAACTGGATCCCAGGCATTCCAGGCTCTATGTGAACTCAGAATTATGGGGCTAGTACAAGTCACTGAAATAATGAGCCTTGGGACCTTGACTTGTCTTATCTCATCAGGGTAGAGGTACCATTCTGGCTTTTGCCTCCATCATCATACCACCTTCCCCTCCAGCTTTCTCAGACCTCTCTCGATCTTTTTCTAATAAACATTCAAGTCCTTTGACGTTGAGGACTTTTCCCAAATCCCAGGGTGATTTCATCACAAGTTTCCAAAGTAAGAACATCTGTAATGCTCATTTTTCCAAATAGGATCACCTTCTGAGTTTCTAGATGGGCATTTCTTGGAGGCCACAACTCAGCCAACTCCAAGTGAACAGGAATAAAGAAAAATCTTAATAGATATTGGGGAAAATCCAAGTGGGGCCTTATGCCATTGGTGGGCTTTTGGAAACATAATAAGCTTGGATTTTGGAGGCCAGATGACATTGGGCAACCCCTCCAGACTTCAGTTCTCCAAAGAATTCATAGGGTTTGGCTGGGATGTCCTCTAACATCTTTTCAAGTTTAAGCTTGCTAGACCTTGAGGTTTTAAGTAAAGGCCAGTTTGCTAAATAAATCCCCAAATGGCACTCTGGACAAGAGCTCAAGCATGGCAGCTTGGAGGGAAAACAGGCGTCTCAGTGGCCCTGGCTGGACTTTGGTACAGCTCTTGAACACTGCTGTTAATCTTTAATTGGTATTTGATTTGATTTAACATGATCTTCTGCTTGTAAAACACCTTGAGATGTTTCTGTGTTGTGCGTGCGTCCTGGAAACGCCAGTTTATTGTATTAACAAGTCTCGGCCTGAACATAAAGGGAGATAATTAGAAACAGCAAAGTCCCTTGACATGCTCAGGGCAGCCAAAAAGCTCTCGGGAAAACAATCCTTCCAGCCGCTTTCATGTATCTAAAAGAGAAAGCTATTGGAGCAGCCCCAGTGGAGAGCAGGGCTTGCTAGGGTCACTTGGCACAATATTTATAGCTCTCTGCTAGTGCTGCTTTTATCTGGTTCTTATGGTCCTTTGACCTTACAGCACCCCTGGCAAGTTTTTGCTTCAGCCCCTAGGAACCCAACCCAGGAACCCACTTGGTAGCCCACTTAAAAAAAAAAAAACAAGTTCTTTAGGTATGCAGCCTGTGCTTCATCATATGAACAGACATGAACAGGGACACCATTCCTAGGCTGAAAAATACCATAATGCTGTCAAGATGCCCAGATGAACCGCAAATAGTTCTTTTTTTTTTTTTTTTTTTGGTCTTTGAGCCACACCTGGTGGTCCTCAGGGAACTCTGCTGTGCCATGCATCAATTTTCACCAATTTTTTTAATTTGAAGAAATATTTCCTGAGTGACATGGTTGTAACTTTCTTTTCCTAAAAACAGTTCTTGTTGACTTCATGTCTTATCACGAACACGATCACGACCATCCTGTTATTCGCCGATTGCCTCGAGCAGGCCCCAGTAACGTCTCCTTCATCCTAGCCCTGAGATTTTTTTAAAAAGTGCCACATTCAAGGCTCTTTCAGAGTTAGGAGAATGAGACCCATCATTGTTACTGATATTTGGCATATTGGGTATGCCACGGGGAGTTTGCCAGACTCTGCCGTGTGGGCAGGTTACATTCAGTAGCCTGCCAGTTTGTCCAAAGTAGGAATGAGATAATAAGATACTTCCGGGAGCTGGGTTTTATAGTCTCTGAGTCTTGGCCGTTGATGGGATTACAGGGCACCAGGGGGCCAGCTGGTGGGTGTGACCCCCGCCTACTGGAATTTGGAGGATCTGGGTGGAGGATGCTCAGCCCTGATCTGAGTAGGCTTGGAGATCTCAGCCCCGGGACCCGTATGCCTTTGTTCCTCTGCCAGTACCTTCATATGTGTGGAGAGTAGTCTCAGCATAGTGGTGGCTGGTTCTGGAGGTCTTTGGCTGCCGGAGCCCTGGTTGGGGCGGGGAGGGAAACTCAACCCGCTCCCCTCCAAGGGGCCCCGGCGAGGACAGCCAGGCACGGGGGCAGGAGACTGCGCTGTTCTCTTCTGGGAGCTGGGTTTTATAGTCTCTGAGTCTTGGCCATTGATGGAATTACATGGCACCAGGGGGCCAGTTGGTGCGTGTGACCCCTGCCTATATGCCCTATAATATATTTGAATTAAAGGAGGGTCTCATATAGCATGTATATAGTGAAAAATTTGCATAATGTAATGTGATTGTGTTCCAAGGCCATTTTGAAGAAATTATATTTACTCTGGATTCATGTAGGGGAGGACCACAGTGTTGACTAGGTTCTGAGGCTTTGAATTCTATTGAACTACCTCTAATATGCTGAGATAAATCCATTGTTTAAGTGGTGCTTTGGAGTCAAGGCTAGCTTTCAGACTTTTCTAGATCCATTATCTTCCTGATAATTCACTAAGTTAAGAGTATGCAGTAAGTTTCCATTCTAACTACATGCCTGATAAGCCTGTTAATATATGAGTTAGATGATAATGATGCATTTGCTTCGTGTAAATTTTCTTTAGGAGTTAGTTTTGTTGTTGTTTTGGAAACACATCTGGCCATGCCTAGTGACTACTCCTAGCACAGTGCTTAGGGGACACTTCTTGATGGTGCTCAGGGAAACCTATGATGCCAACATTTAACCCAGACCTCCTGTTTTGAAGCAACCTCTCCAGCTCTTTGAGTCATTTCTCTGACAAATTAATTTTAAAGAAATGCATCTTTTTAATTTTTGTACAATGTAGTGAGTGTGTATGTATACTTATAGGTACACACATGCATACAGTCACACACCATCACTATTGCTCTGAAGGCATCAGCTCAGAGGCAGAAAAAGGGCCTGGTCTGGGACTAATTCAAAGACTAGATTACTTAGAATGCACAATTTATCCCTGTGTTTTTATAAATAGTTTTTCTCTGATTCTTCAACTTTAAGGATGAGGGATAGTCATTCTGGCATGTGGGAAAAATAATAATTTAAATCTTGGTTTCCTGGGCCCCACCTCTGGAGATTCTTTTTTTCAGGAGCTCTTAGATAGGAGTCATTGTGCTGTATTAAAAAAACATTCCATAGGAAATTCTGGCAGGGAGTAAGTGACACAGTATCTGCTCAATAGAGGTATGATACCATTGAAACAAAGCCCCCTTGTAGCTACTAGGTGGTCTTGAGTGATATTTGAGTGCTATTTGGGGGTGGTATGACCCTTTTCTCATCCAAGGTAAGAAGACAGATCAGCGATAACGGGATGAAGAAGTTAGGCATGGGTGGTCCAGCTGGTGCAGTGGGCCATGCTTTGTGCTCTACAGAATTCCCTGTGTGATTCAATTGCTGCTCATTCTTTGGTCTTAGAGTCTGGTTCCATCACTGCCGGCTATATGACCCTGGCAAAATACAGCTTCCCCAGGCTACTTGCTAGATGTGTGGAGATATTGACTGTTTTGTAATGAGATTTACACAAATTATGTGGGGGAAAGAAACATTGATACACAGTGGCACTTTGTTTTCCTAATGTTTCTGTCTCTGCTTTCTCTCTCTCTCTCTCTTCCTCTATGTCTTGCAACCTTCCCCTTCCTTCCTCCACCTGTCCTTGGAATAAGAAAACCATCTAAGGACTGCATCAGGCACCATTCTCTGCTTCTTCAGTCTCCCATTGAAAGTTCAAGGATGACAGTATTTATGTCCCTCTTCAGATAATGTAAACAAGCTCCAGCCTGGACTAGCATTAATAATTTATACAGCGAATCACATCATGTGCATTTGCGAAGCAGAATTTACAGGCTCTTGCTAACTTCAGGAATTCCCCCCACTTAACTCTACCCTTGTGTGTCAAGGGCTCAACTGGACATTTCGGGGTGGAATGGTGAGAGGTGAATTATCTACATGCAGAGACAGGGCCTAGAAACAGACAGGTAGTCTCTCCCTGGAGAATTGTTCACAACAATAAAATGAATCTACTAATCAACAAAGCAGATTGGTGGTAGAGGGGTGGTTGGGGGGAGGTGTTATTTTTCCATCAAGTGAAACGAAGAAGAAATTGAATTGTAATTGGGCTAAATAAGGCCTTGTAAAGAGGAGGAAAATAATAAGATGAAAATGGGTGACTTGAATCCCACACTGATACCCAGCTAGGTTTTCTGAGGACTTGAGAAGTCCTGTTTATCTGTTCTCAGGCCAGGAACTTGTTGAATGTGCTCCTTTTCAGCCCTGGCCTTAACTCTGATTCAGATACATCCTGAGTCCTTTCTTGCTATTCCCACAACAGCTACTAGATAGATGCAATTGTAAGCAAGGCAGTGAGAACAAGAGCCTCCTGGTGAGTTACACTGACCTTAACTTTTGGTCCTTATGATTCTTATGTAGCACACAACATAGACTTTTAAAACATTTTTTTGGATCAGACCAGGCTATATTCAGGAGTTTATCCTGGCTCTGTACTCAGGATTTACTCCTGATGGTGCTAGGGGGAGACATGTGGAATGTCAGGGATCGAACCCAGGCAAGCCAAACCCGCTGTCTGCTGTACTATTACTCCAGTCCTACCACATAGGCATTTTTAGGTAAATCCTAGGATCCTGAACATGGTTTTTTCCTTTAAAAATGTTTTTTCGGGAGGGATGTCATTCCTAGCTCAGGTACTTGGGGAAACATGCGGTATCAAGAATTGAACCCAGTGCTTCTGCATGCAAAGCTTGTGCCACTTATATATCTTCTCTTGTGTAACTGTCAAGTCTAGTCTTGTGACTTTTTTGCTTTTATGCTCCAAGAGCTTAACAATGGCGTGAGATGGACACACTGACACAATAGCATCTCCTCAGCACCTTGAGGCATCTTTGTTTTTATTTGTTACTTGTTCTTCCAAAGTCCAGAGTTGTATTATTCAATTTTAACTGACAACAAATCACAGAGTAAAAATGTGCAGATATTACAACGAAGGGAGTTTACCTAATCTCCCAGAAGTCACACAGCTAGGCAACCTCAAGCTGGAAATATTACCCTAGGTCTCCTAATTCAAATGCCTGCAGTCTTTTTTAAGTTTACCGGTAGAGTAGACAGTTTGTATTGCATTGCTAATTGTTTTGGTCTCTGACCTTGATACATCTTGAATAATTTATGATGCACATAACAAATGTTTGCATAGCACATTATTAAACACATTAAGATGCTTGATGGAAATTATACGATTTTCTGGTTCATAAAGATACTCTGTGTACTCAGAGTTGACTATTGATGGTGTCTGTTGTGTTGAGATTTGTGAGATTCCTGTTTATGATCTCTGTCAGTAACAATTGTATGCTACTATGGTAGTAGGAAGTTACTGGTTCAAGAGGGTGTTTAGAGGAAAGAGAAAATTCAGGGTTGTAATGTGCTTCATTCATTGAGGGCTTACTAGGTACCAGGCACTGAATAAGCTCTTACAAGCAGCCTAGTCTCTACATATAATCTTCAACTTACGGGCAGAGGAATGAGTATCATGATGATAAGTCCAATGATCTGATATGGGTCATCACTGACATGAACTCAGGTCTAATCAACTTATTATTCTATGATCTGGCCCTGGTATTCTTTGATTTCTTGCAAAGGATTGGGACTAGTTTTCTGCACATATTTCTGCCTTCTCTGAACTCAAAAGAGAAACAATCAGATGTCAGTCTCAGTGGGCAAGTTGATTCAACCCAGTAGTGTACTGGTTAATCTGGATCTATGAAGAAGAATTGTTAAAAGCCTGATTTGTAATGTCTGTTTGTTTCTGTGATGGTACAGTCCACTGCCAGTATCCATTTTAAGCCTCTGGGTTCAACAAGCATCATGAACACTCTTGGTTGTTTGACAGTCACCTCCCTTAAGCCAGTTGTAGGTGCACACACCATTGCTTCAATACCTTTGGTGAATCAGGAACACATCTTTTAAGAATTGCTAAAACTTCTCTTACCTGCATCTCCAGTGCTCAGCACAGTTTGGTCTAGCATGAAAATATAAGAAGTAAAAACGTTGGTTGATCAAAGGAAAAATAACCAATTCATAGCTCTCTATGAGTATAAGAACTATCTTAACCCCTGAATTAATGATATAAAACACTCAAAGGATTCTTCGTGCACTTAATTTTACTTCTCTTTGGCAAAAAGGTGGTCTGTTTAAAAACTTCTGCTTGGAAATAGAATTTAGATATAGGGGTTAAACCGCCATCTGTCTCCTCTCCTTTATACTTTTCAGAAAACCCCATTCATTCCAAGGCAGTATAACTCCAAATACACCTTGCATTTGACAACTTTTGTTCATCTACAGAATTTCTACCAAAATGCTATGATGTCACCTGACTGTTTACTGTTTATCTTCACTCCAATAGAGATGTGCTTCTTTCCAACAGCCAGATTGAGCATCTTAACACATATCTCATCATTTCATCTCTTTTGCAGCACCCTTCCACTGTCCTCTCTTCTTGTCAGGGTCTTATTCCTTAAATTGTCCTTCTAAGCCCTGAATTTCCCCCACTCTACCTCATCTCATCTCATTCATAGCTTTTATTTTTATATTCTCTTTTGTAGTATCTATCCATCCTGACTTTTGGAGTTTTCTTCCTTCCCTCATCAATAATGAGCTTTAAAATGTCCTCTTTTAAAAAGAGATCCTTATGGTATAAGTTCCTATTCTGTTCTGCTCTTTTCCATTCAAACATTAAGCAGAATACAAGCAACATACTCATATTCATAAATTACCATCTCCACTAACTTTAAACATTTCATAATGAAGGGATATGCATTTTTTATTTTTCCTTGCTCCCTAGACCTAATGTTGTTACTGTTGTGATTCCTCCGCCCCTCTCGGAGAGCCCGGCAAGCTACCGAGAGTATTCGATATGCCAAACACAGTAACAACAAAGTCTCCAATGGAGACGTTACTGGGCCCGCTCGAGCAAATCGATGATCAACGGGAGGGCCTTTACCTTACCTTTACCTAGACCTAATGGCATTGGAAAATCGTTTCAAAGTAGCTTATGTGATGAAGCTTCCTCTTATGGGTCAGTAAGCATTTTCTGGGGGGAAATTCTGGAAGATAATTTTGAAGGATGCAGGTGACTTCAGCCATCTTGTGCTCATATTTTATCAGCTTTGAGATATTAGGTGAGCAGTTGCATTCCTATACTCTAAATATTCTCCTCTGTAAAATTGATATAGTAAAATTACTTCCATTGAGGATGTATTCAAAATTAGTTATGAGAGTTGTGGACAAAATGCTGGCCTAAGCCCTTGTACTGAGAAGCTACTTGACTTGGTTATTATTAATATCATCATCATCATCATCATCATCATCTTCATCATTAACATCATCACTTCATTCTCTGCAAGGTGATAATGACAATTTTGTTTCTGACCCGCAGAAAGTTTCTGTCTGAGTCTCAATCTCTGTCTATCTGTCTCTAATCCTCTCTCTCTCTCTCTCTCTCTGTATGTGTATGTGTGTGCATATGTGTATGTGTGTGTGTTTCTCTCTTACTTAAGGGGTTGGCTAGGGAATCTGTTCATTTTTTCATTTACCCATGTCTTTTTTGACCAATATTAATTTAGTGGGTTACACACCAGGTACAGTACTAGAGAAAATAAGACAAGGTTCAGGCTCTTGTAGATGGTGAAGTCATGTGAGTGAATGGTGAATTCTAGATTTCTCTCACTGGCTGTAGGATTTTTTGCTAAACAAACTTTGCAAAGAGCCAGTTGGGAGGATAGTCTGTAGAAATGGTAAGTTTTGGTATATCCTGTCCTCTAAAGTTTTAAAAGTGAAGGGAAGGTAGAGAAAGGGATAGTGTCATCTCTGCACTAAACTAAATGTTGAATAAGGGGACTGGAGAGATAGTGTGGCAGGTAGCACACTTGTCTCATATGCTACTGAATCGAGTTCAATATCCAGTTCAATATCCTATTCCAAATGGTCACCAGTGCCTTTTCAGGTGTGATCCCAGAGCCGGGAGAATGCACTGCCAGGTGTGGCCAAAACCCCAAAATAAATAAATGGTAATTGCTGAATAAGGCCAAAATATTACTATTGCATTTTATCATGTGAGGAACCTGCTACAACAAAAACAGGAAATGGCCTCCCCATGGTTGTGGAGCCAGAAACTAGTCAAACTGGGTATTAGAACCCTGCTGACTTCTGCAGTTGCCTTTTCCCATCTGTGAGCAGCTGACTACTGGTAAAGCAGAAGAAGGAGCATTGCCAATACTGGACCTGGTTGACAATTGAAATGGAAGAAGAAATTCATAGTTATGATTCCCAGGGATGCTGTTATGTCAACTCTAAGCATACCTACATCCTAATCTCAGTTCTTATATACTTACCCAAACATTCCCATCCTTACAGATATACATGGACTTCTGTAAAATTGAGTAAGACTTCTATTTTAGCTCTTCAGGCTGTTCAGGGGTAGATTTTATAAATAAGTACCTACTAGTGTTGTTACTATTATTGCTGTCCTATAAATTTAACAACACTGTGAGAAGCTCCAGGTGTGGGCAGTACCTGAATTATAGTTACTGGGGGAGTGCTGCTACCTTGTTCTGCCATCAGTACCTCAGCGATGCCTGGGCACAGCTCTGTTGCAGAAATAATTGGTACCCTTCCGTTTCAGCTCAGGGAGCCAAGTGCCACTGGGGTGGACATGAAGCCTACTTAGAAATATATAGGGACTTCTGACTTTGGTGGATTCATTTTGAATGTATGAGGTCTAATATGGGTTGTGAATATTTATGGATGTTCATGAATGTCTATTGTCCACCCACTGACAATAGAAATGAGCAGAGCAGCAAACACTCATTGAATGCTCAGTATATCCCAAGAAATGTGTGGAGGACAGAACAAGCCCACAGAAGCACAAAGAAGTCAATTTTCTGGAGATATGAATCAATAGTTTTGGAGCCTTTTCTAGTCTCATCCACTGTGGTACAAGCAGCTTGCTATAACTCAAGTCACTTGGGAAATAGGCATCTGAATGCTTCCTGCGGTACCAGTGAGTAGACTTGAACTGATATCTTTCATGAGTAATGGGAAATGTGGGTGCTTTGCTGGCTCTCAGCTCTGTGGAAACCTCAGATTCCTGCTCTTAGTCCTTTGTAATGTCTCTCTAAGTTCACAGTGTGAGGAAATCATCTAACTGGCTTTCAGGGTGAGTTGGTCTGATGGTTGAGCTGTCAAGTCTACTTTTACACCAACTTCATTTCCAGGATTCATGTCTGAACATAGGCTCTTCTAGAGAGAAGCATCTATAGAAACGATAAAGGGAACTTACTTTTCTGTGTTTCTGTCATGCACATCTCAGCCTCTGTTTTGATTCAGCTCTCAGTAGCTTGCTTAGTCTTGAGTAAAACCATCAAATATGATGGTCTCTCAGTATTTGAATTTCAAACCATAATGCCCAAAAGTAGAGAGAGAGTAAGAGGGAAATTGTCTTACATAGAGGAGGGGTTGAATGGGGAGGGATAAGTATACTGGGGACATTGGTGGTGAAAAATGTACACTGGTGGAGTGATAGGTGTTTGATCATTGTATGATTGAAACTCAAATATGAAAGCTTTGTAATTGTATCTCACGGTATTCAATAAAAAAGAAAAACAAAGACACCTAGCAGTCATCTTGGTGTGATGTTAGTTAGAACCTTTATCTCTTCCAGGGTTGAACTGTGCCTTGTCCAGGGTATAGCATACTTCAAATGCTCCAGGAAGCCTTTTTAAATTGAATTAAATATTCTGAATTTTCTGGAAAAATTCTACAATACTAATATCCAAGGAGGAATACACCAGATTGCATGGAAATGTGACCTGGGCTTACAAAAACATTAACACAGAAGCTTAAACTTGCAACAACAGCTTAGTAAATCCCCAGACAAGGACTTAATGTTCCCATGGTGAGATACAACAATTTTCATAAATTTTCTTTCACTGAAACATTTTTTGATCATTCCATTAGCCATTTAGTGGGAACAAGCAATATAAAATAAATTATTGTAGGCCTGCTACAGGAGCAGGCTTGAGGGGTGGTTGGGAAAATGAAGACATTGGTAGAAGAAAGGTGACAGTGATGGTGGAATTGGTGTTGGAATATTGAATGCATGTAAAAAATAGTCATGAACAACTTTGTTTACCACGGTGTTTAAATAAAATGAAAAAAATGAATCAAGGCCTCTTTCAAACTCAAAGTTCCCTAAGTCTCCTAGAGATGAGAGCTCCTCAGTGTGTCCCATTTTCCCAGTTAAGTTGGGCCTGGTTCTAGTTACCAAGTGCCATGTAACAACCTCCAAATTAATCAGATCAGTGGAAAACAAACATGATCTCAACAGACATTGTCATATCACTTATTTTTCTTAAAAAACAATGATCTGGGGCCGGAGCGATAGTACAACAGGTAGGGCTTTGCACGTGACCAACCTGAGTTCAATCCCCGGCATCCCATTTGGTCCCCCAAGTGCTGCCAGGAGTAATTCCTGAGCACAGAGCCAGAAGTAATGCCTGAGCATCATTGGGTGTGACCCAAAAATAAACAAACAAACAAAAACAACAAACAAACAGTGATCTCAAGATCTCAACAAACATCTATTTCTGACATGGATGTTCTCAGGAATCTGACTGCATAACGGGTCCCTCTCTCTTATTGTTTCCCATGCTGTTGTAATAAAGTTTTCCATCAGAGCCATGGCCTCATATTTAGACTTAAATGAGGAAGATACACATGGTTTCATCTCCCTCAGCTTTATTTTACTTGTTCAGCAGTTCTGGTATTTACTCCAGAAGTTTGACTGAAAGACTCAGTATGGCAATGTGAGACCAGCACCTCAACCAATGTCTGGATTTGCAGTATCTCACATAGCACATCTGGTCCCGCTTGCCTTTTTTCTCATTATGAATATTTTGTATGAAACCTCCATCAAGATGCCTGATCCTCCTTGTTTCAGGGATAAAAGATCTTATCCTTTATCCTGTGCTCTTTCCTGATAATATCCGGTCCAACCCTGGTTTGGAATATGAGCTCCTGTTCTGTGTCCTGTTCAGAACATCCCTCAACCTTGAGGCCGTATATGTTACCACAAATCAAATCTGGGTCAGCAGCACGCAAGGCAAACACCCTACCCACTGTACTGTCATTCCTGTTTCGGGAGGCCTTTTTATTTAACCTCAAAATTAAAGGACTTCCCTAGAAAGGGGGAATGAAAAAAATTTTTGGAATTATTAATGCAAGGAGTATGTTTAGATAGTTACAGATATAGGAGTAGAATTTTATTTTACATTAACAGAGTTTCATAGGACAGTTAAATACTTAAGGATCCAGATCTTGATTTAAAACCTGGGTTTGAGGCTCAATAAGCCTTGAAGTAGACTCAATACCCCTCGTTTATAAAGTGAAGATCTACCAAAACTTTATAATTAATAAAATATTTAGTATAAATAAAAATATTTATAATTAATAAAATATTTAGTATTTTCAGATAAAGGTCATACATACTATCACCACCACTACCACCACACCATGACTACTACCACCACCATAACCCTTACCACAAACCTTACCCTAACCCTCATCACCATCACCACCACCATCATCATCATCTTCATCTTCATCAAATAGATTTTCTTTCGAGCTAGTCAGGTCTCATTGTGGTGATTTCAGACATATGCTGGATAACCCTAAGTAGGGATGGGGGCGAAAATGTGGTAGAGAAGTACCTGTAATGCATAAAATGTTAGGATAACTAACTCTCAAAATGCTGACTCTAATTTGGAGATATGACATTTATCTTAGTTAAAAGAATCATTGAGTTCCTATAACATTGGTTTGGGTTCTGTCTTGTTGAGAGCATAAGAAGGGTAGTACAGAGGCACACAGAGTATGTGCAACCTATTGCAAGGAGAAAGACTAGTCAGCTGTCTGCACTGGATGGTTTATCCATCATGCAAAGTCTCACTTTCCATTTCTAATGTTTGGTCTGAGAATCAGACAGAAGTGGTAAGGAAGAGGAAGCGTGTAAATGGTATGAACCCCCTTGCTTTAGAGGCAGTGTGGTATATGGAAACTTCACTGAGATTGGAGGTCAACAGTCTTATATTCTGTCTCTTCCGCTCACTAGTTTTGAGTCTGGGAAAGTCCATTAATCTTATTTTTTTACTCCCATTGTCAGATAATGATATCAGCATTGCCTCAAGTCTGGTGGGTCTTTAGGGGCCAACAGAGATCGTGGAGGCGAAGGACACCACCAACTACACATTTAACATGATTTCTCTCTTGTACACATTGTAGGTCTAAGTTCAGTGACACCTAAGAGAATGGAATTTTTCCTGGCAAACAGAAAAAGAAGCAAGCAATATGCTTTGCATGGATGTGGGGGATAATTGGTCATAATCTTTTCTGGTAGTCTTGGAAACTTATGGCTGCTCTTTTATTCTGTTTCCCAGCACCAGCAACTGGTCCCCCACTCTTCCTTGCCCTTCTCCATTAGTAAAGTGATCTGCGTTTGGTGGGTGTATAAACAACCCACAGTCTATGTGGTTGAACACAGGAAATGAGTACCATTGTATTTTCTTTTTCAGATGATGCTTAATTTAAGAATTTAAGTCTCTATTGATAATCACTTGTGAATCTGAAATCCAAGTGCTACTTTGCTTCTGCCTTCCTTCCTATGTACCCCTGAGACTTTAATAGTGCTTTTACTTTTGTGTTGTGTTGAGGCCACACTCTGCTGTGTTCAGGACTTACTCCTGGCTCTTTCGTCAAGGATCACTCCTGACATGGTCAGTGGACCATATGGGATGCTGGGTATGGCACTTGGGTCAGCTGCATGCAAGGAAAGCACTTTATCTGTTGCACTATTTCTCCTGTCCCGAACTTTTGCTCTTGGGAATCATCATCTCCACTGCAATTCCGTCTGTTGAGAACAGCATCTTTATCCTTTCGTTAATGGATTCTACCAGCCTGCTAAATATCTGTTGGATAGTCTTTAACCTCTTGAACTGGCCTCTTCGCCCTGCCTCTTTAGTTTTTTTCCTTGCTCATATTTTCCTGTAGCTCCAAACTCCGTTTTCTATTAACACTTGGTAACTAGAAAAGTGCAGGCATTGGTGTTAGCGAGACTAATCATAAAACTCTTCTGTTATTTCCCTATGCTAAAATCTCAGTTTATCCATTTTGGGGAAGGAGGTATTAATCTCAGTATGAAAAATTGTTGAAAGTGTAAATAAGTACTTTCTGATGAAATCTTTAACACAGTGCCTGGCATAAGGGTAACAATTAATTATTGGGAGTTACTGACAGTACTAAGAACAACCTTTATATAAATTATTAAGCTAACTCATTGTTTTTCCTACTTTGTTCCATAGCATAATGATTCTGAATTCTGCTTAATGGAATTTAATACAGGCCATTTAAGGGAGCTTAATTATTGATACATACTCTATCACTTTAAGATATGAGAATGGAATATATCATGTCCCTAGAATTTTAAAAGTGGAATTTTTTTCTTTTCAAGATGTGTTTTGGGAAACATTGCTGAGGCATTTTTGAACATTTGAATGCACTTGTTTCATCAATAGATAAAGAGATAGGGAGCCAGATTCTACCTTTATTCCTTGTCACTTGGGCATAGTGTCATGGAAATAGAATTAGGCTGTGATTTGGGACATGTGGCTCCCAGCACAATAATTCTTTTAGTGTCTGAATATGACTTCACCATTAAGTCTCTGATCATTCATATATTGGAGATAAAAATCTGTGTATTTTGCCTTGGATTTTGGTTGAAAATAAAAGATAGGGGCCAAAGACATAGTATAGTGTGTGTAGTGCTTGCTCTTGCATACATTTGACCTAGGTTTGATCCCCAGCACCCCATTTTGTCCCCTAAACTGTACCAGGAGTGATTTCTGAATGCAGAGACAGTAGTAAGCCCTGATCAATGCATGGAGTTGCCCCAAAACAACAACAAAAATGATATTTGGGAATAATTTGTAAACTAGTAAAACTGGGAATGTATGACACTGTCTGAGTTATATTTACTGCCAAAACCATTGTCACCAACTTTATTTTCACTGTGTAAGATTCAGGTGTAATCTTTGAATGGCCACAGGGAAATTCTAATTGCCAGTTTCCTATATCCTTATTCAGTGTTTGCAGCCAGTACTTCTCATCTTGTGTGATTCCACAATCCCAGCCCACTCTCTAGAAACTGTCCTGATTCCAGAAGCAGAGCTAGCTCAAGGTGGTCTCTAGTGACCCTATGGATGAGGATTTTGTGCCAGCTAGTACACTTAACAGGTTAAAGGTAATTTCTAGGGTTCCAAGGGGGCGGTAACATTTATTTAATTTGATGCTCTCACCGTCTGAATTCCTTGTCATAGTCCCTTTGCTGGGGTAGGAAGGTTCCAGTGAAGACCAACAATTGGCATGAGTTAGAATAATGAGTCCACCATGTGTACACTCCATTTGTCAATGGTTCTCAAGGCAAGCTGGCCTCTATAAGTGTCTCAGGAGTTCAGAGATGTGCTTTTCTGCTCAGACCACATCTAGAATATTGCTAGAGAAGCTGTTGGGGGGTAATGGTTTAAAATTTGGACTCTGAAGTCAAATGGTTTTCTATTACCTGTGAATTATATAGCCTTGGGCAAGCTGTGAATTTTCCTGCATATCAAATATGAATGGTAGACAGTATCTCTGGAAATTTCTATGTAGATGCACTGAGATGTTCCATGAAAAAAATAGATTGACATGTGTGTTCTTATAAATTTACTATTTTTTATCAATGTTAGGTGATAATGATGTCAGTTTTGATTTGGAAAGCAATTTACAAGAACAAACCTATACAAGGTGTGATAAAAAAAATAGCCAAAAATATGACTTAAGATAGAAAGCTCTTGACACTTGAAGGAAAGAAGGTCCGTAGAAACTTCGTTGCTATCCTTAAATCACCAAGCAGTTTTTCCAAAGAGAAGGGATTAGATGTAGCCCATTATACTTAGCAGAAGTTGGGTCTTAGAGAAATATGTATATGATGGTTTGGTTTAACTATTTAAGAGTTAAAATTCTTCTTGGTAAAGGTTAAGTTTGCATTTTCTGCAGATAGACAAAGACTGGCATTTGGCTACCTTAAGAGAGTCATAGTTACTCCCTTCATTTACCCGTGCTTCATTGAATTTCTTCACTTTGACATTCAGAGCACTGGGCTGGAGTGATAGCACAGTGGTAGGGCGTTTGCCTTGCGCACAGCCGGCCTGGCCTAGTGGGTTCAATTCCTCCGCCCCTCTTGGAGATCCCAGCAAGCTACTGAGAGTATCTTGCCTCTCGCCCGCATGGCAAAGCCTGGCAAACTACTCGTGACATATTCCACATGCCAAACACAGTAACAACAAGTCTCACAATGGAGATGTTACTGGGCCTGCTTGAGCAAATTGATGAACAACGGGAGGACAGTGCTACAGACAACGACTGGACAAACAACTGCACAGATTCCATGAAGGAAAATCCTATGGAGTATGGAATTGGGAAAATGACATAATTTAGGAGTCTCTGTATCTAGGAGTACAAAAGAGCAATAGATTTGTTTAGAGCAGAGATAGAGGGGTAGGCGAGGAAGGGAAACTGGCCCCAGGTAGATGCCTTAGTCTCCCCACATATTCCTGAAGTTGTTCATGGAGAATGGAGACAAGAAGTGAATTGAGATAACAAGTCACATTTTCCATTATTCTGAAAGAGCAGCAATTTCAGATATTGTTTCCTCCAATGTGACAAATGCACTGGTCAGACAATGTACCCAAATATTAGTTTCTAGAAATACTCAACATTGAGTGGCAGAAATACCATGTAGTGCTCAGTAAGAACATGGGGGCCTGATGACAGTCTGCAGTACTCACTTGGACATGCAGCCTGAGTAGGTACCTTTTGGGTGCCTTTTGTATTATTTCTAGCATGGTGGAGACCAGATCTTACCTGACAAAGTGAGTAAATACATCTGACCCGAAAAGATCTAATAGCAACATTCCAATACTGACACCTCTTGGTAGAAGAGGAAACAACATTTAAGCAGTCATTCTTTCCTTCCTTTCTTCCTTCATTTATTCAATAGATGGTCATTAAGCTCCTAATATAGTCCGACATGCTTGTACACATTATCAGCATAGAAGTAATGAGAGCACAGGAACTGTAAGGTGTGGCGCATACTAGATGCTTGTGAAATCACTACTTATAATTTATTTACTGACAGATAAGTATACTGGGACTTAGAGAGATAAGGTGACTTGCTCATGGGTCTCATCTCCTTAGAATGAAAGCCAGTATTTTATCTCTAGCTAAATTATGACATATCCTGCTGATGACATTGTAGATGGCTAATGTTGGGCTTGGTAAATTTGAAGAATTGAGATGAAAAGAAAGAAACCAAGCATTGGCAGAAAACTAAGTTCACATGCTTACCATTATATGACCATCTCCCATTTGATCTAGTCAACTTCTCTACCTGTTACAGATGATCACTACCAATTTACAGATTAGAAGACTGATACTCTGAGACTTAGGAAACTCAACAAAATTTAGACCGCCATTCAGTGGAGGAGTTTGGGTGTGAATCTCTGTGTTTAGATCCAGTACTTTGACCATTTCTAATTTTCTAGATCATGCAGCCACCTCCTGGGCTCTACCAGTCCTGAATTTCTAGAACATTTTTCCTCATTCTGATCCCTGTTGCTATTTAAATATCTAAATGACTTCTTACCTTAGGGCCTAGTCTCTTGTCCACCAGAGGTGACAGCAGAAAGAAATCGATGTAGGGAGAATAGCTTTAAGTTTTCCACACACAGCGGTCTGAAGGGGATAGATCTATTTCCTTCATTGTAAAATGTGATTGATTCAATTCCAAATTTAGCTTAAATTTGATTTTGTTCTCTCAACTTGGCATTTCAAAACCGAGAATCAATCAAAGCCCAAATTATAGGCAGTGTGTGGATCAACAATGCCCAGTTATTTCCGGTCACATTTCTCAAGCAATGCATCTTATGCCATTCTTGGCTGCCTTGAGAGGAGTTGAGCTGGGGGGTCGGTGGGTAGAGTGGCAAAAGGGAAATTAGATTATTAACTTTCTCCAGTTCTAGCAATCGATAGACCCTCGTGGAATTCTATTCCCACAGTCTAGCTCACTTCACTGCAAGTGATGGGCAGAAACTGGGGTGTGAACCAGGGATTTCATGCCCTTTACCGTCTGAGGATGCTTACAGTATGATCTGGGTCTATCATTTAGTGTATTTCTTATGCATAAGGGCGGGGGCAAGGGTTTCAATCATACATTGCCTTACTTTGTCCTTAGGTCATATCTGAAAGAAGGGAAGCACTGTATCCCTGTTCTAGAAGAAAAAAAATTATCTTATCACAGCAAAACCAACTGGCAACAATTCCGTGGCTATTTTGTGGGAAGCAAGGATTAGGACCTATGCAGGTCTGGGTCTGAAGGTGTTGACATGGTGCTATGCAGGGTCTTCAATTCTGTGGTGAACTAGGAGATCATTTAGGTGAGAAGGTGGCAAGGGCTGGTCTGGTCTCCCTCTACTGCATTTGATTGTGCAGCCTTAGACATTGCATTGTTCTGACCCCTCCGTTGATATGTAACATAGGGTTAGTAGAAATAATTTGCTCTGAATATTGAAGAAGGACCTTTTCCCTCAAGGACTTTCACTATTTTGTTCACTATTATTTCCACTGTGGACTACCTAGAAGAGTGCAAGGAAAGAGTTAGTGTTTGATAAATTTGGGTTAATCATGTGTGCATGTGTACGTGGATAACTGTGTATACAGAGAAATAAAAAGGTGAATGGATGAGTGGATAGATTGATAGAGCCATATAAGTAAGAACGAGAAATAGTGCCTTAATCATAGTAAGCTCTCAACAGATGGAGTCTTTCTTCCTTGCTTTGCTTCATGCTATGCAGCATGGAGCCTGGACGAGAAGTCAGTAGGCATTGAAGTACTGATAATTTCTACTTTGCTGCTATCTGCAGTCTTTACCCAGAGCTAAGCTGCAGATGCTCAGTTCCCTGGGACAGAAACTCTTAAGAAGTCACCTCTGTTTGAGTCCCACTGTGAAGTTTCTGCTAGGTCCAGTTGCCATGGAAACTTCCCAAGCTCCCATGGCTGCACCATGGGCATCTGGCCTGTGTGTAGACTTGGCTGGCATGCTTTCCTGTTCCTGAATTACAGAGACAATAGTGATTCAGTCTTTTTTTTTTGTTTGATAAATCATTACTTCAGGACCCTGGACCCTGTTTATTTGCGTACTCTATTCCTCTTTCTCCCTCCCTAATTTTAGGACTTACTCTTGACTAGCCATTTTTTTGGCTTTTGGCTTCAATTTATTCCATAAAGACTAATCCATTTTCTAAGATTTTTTTTCTCTTTTGGGAGTTTGGGTGGAGTTGAGGCCACATCCAGTGATGCTCAGAGGTTACTCCTAGTCCTGCATTCAAGAATCACTCCTGGTGGTGTTCAGGCAGTTATACGGGATGCCAGGATTGAGCCCAGGGTGGCCACATGCAAGGCAAGTACCTTACCCACTGTGCTATCACTCCTGCTAATATTTTCTGATAAAGTGTTGAATAAAGAGATAAAAAAGTCTTAGTCTCTACTGTCAATGAAGATGTGTCTGACTCACAAATGTTCATTGACTAAGAACTTACCAGGTGCCAGAACCTGAGCTATGCATTTGCTATCTCATATGTTTCTTTCAAATCTCTTAAATGATACATCATTGTATTCTTATTTTCTAGATTTGAAAATGAGCATCCATAAACTAATGTGACTTTGCTCTATACCCGATAAACTTATAAAGGCTCTGGGTTTCTGTGAAATCTTAAATGATACAGACGAAAAAAAATAAATAAATAAACAGCCTAAGTATGAATCCAAGCAGGTTGTATAAGTAAACCAATTCTAGACTCATAGCTGACTTCCCCCAAGCTGGAAAATAGCCCTTTGGAGCTTGGATGGTGTTTCTGGTCATTGGTCAATGAATAAAAGGGGTATATTGGTCCAAACCATTTTGTGTCCGATGACCAGGTGTAATATACCATATTGCAACCATGCTGCTGCTATCCATACAGGCATCCACCTTACCACTGACAGAATCTCCAACTACCTTTCATACCTCATCCTTAGGTATTCTTCATCTCAGAATAGTTTCCATAAGATCTAGAGGAGGAAGCTAAGAGCCTCTGCCATCATCTGAGGGCTTTGCTAATTATCTTGTTGTGGGCAACTATATTAACATTAAGGAAAACCCGTGAAATTCACCAACTCTTAGTCCATAGTCTTTCTAGCATAAAATATTGATATTATCTGACTTATGCTATTTACTTTCTAAAATGTTTATATTATTAGGGTTGAAATAGCTATTACTCTTAGATAAGAGATAAAATTCTGTGTGTTGGGGGAAGACGTGGGGGGGAGGGTCCTTGTAGGTTTAAGTAGACTCCATCTCCTAAAACCAGAACCATCCTTTTTTTCTGTTTCTTTTATCTATTCCATTCTACAAATATTTTACAGCACTCACAAGTACATAAAAAGTTTTTAGCATAAGTCAAGCATCATCCTTGGACTGACAATAAAGACAAGAACCTGTTTAGTTTGTTGATTATTTTTATTGAAGTAACTTTGGCTTGCAATATTAAACAGGTTTCAGGTATGTGGTGTTGTAAGTTATCATCAGTATGTACTACCAGAAAAAAAATCTCGTTTCCATTCTCCACCAAATCATCAATCCCTTTTGTACGATTTACTTGTCTCTTCCCCCTTCCTTTTTGATAACCATAATTGTGTTCTTACTGCTGAAGATTCTTTTCTTGTTTAGTTTTGCTCATTGATTCAAGAATCCTATTCTTAAATTAAAGCAGTCTTCTAAGGTTCCTCACAAAATAGTGAGTTTGCTATGAGAAATCAGAAGGTGGTAATGATACAGTTTCCTTCATTCAGGCAGCTCTGTGTTGTTTAATTAAGTTAATGGCTATCTAGAGCCTTGAGATAGTACAGAAAGGTTGTAAACACTTGCCTTATATGTAGCTGATCCTAGTTTAATCCCCAGCTCCACATATAATCCTTCCCCAACCCCCCCCCCACACACACACACAGCACTACTAGGAGTGACTCCTGAGCACAAAGCCTGAAAGATTCCCTGAACACAGCCTAGTGTGGTCCAAATCATGCTTTCCTCTCCCTACCCCTACCCCATATATCCCTCTAGAACATGTCCACATTGGCTACCGTTCACTTCTGACTGGCATATGTTTGGGTTGGGCAGTGCCTGTGTCTGGTTGCTGAAATTGTTCCTGTCATCCCTAGAAGTACTAATGTATTTGCTGAGAGGTCATCATGTGCTGGACACTATTCTGGACATTGCATTAGGAACATACAACGTGGTATCTACCCTCAAGGAGTTTGCCACCTGTTTACTAGACCAAGTGTTTCAATAAGATATTTTGAGAAGCGCCATGAGTGTAGGTAGTTTTTTTTCTGCCTAGAGGGAAAGAGATTTCTATTCAAATTTCATCCCTAAGAATGAAAGCAAACAAGGAAACAAGTGGGTTTCAGTGCAAAAGAAATATCACCAATAAGAATATGAATGTGATGAGGAGTCTTGAAGGTAGCTCTGCGGGAAGGCAGCTCTGCCAGCAACGGGGCGAGGTAGGAACAGCAGAGGCTTGAGTTAAGGGAACCACAGTGAAAGGTCTGGCACCAGGCTAATGAGCACAGATGGCATCCTCCTCTAGTGGCCAGAGATCCAAAACAAGGGGGTGGTGGTGGTGGGGGGGGAAACGCACAGAAGGTTGTCGCCACCACTCCCTCACTTCTCTTATTTCACAAGCATGATAGAAGATAGAATCTGGGACAGATGAAAATGCTAAGGACATAGTTTACTTTGCACAGCTGTGTAGACATTATAAAGAAAAAAAATAGGAAACTGGAAAATAAATCTGCATTTATCATGAGTTTAGATGGGGGTGCTTGCAAAATCAGCTGGGGAACATAGGAGGAGACGGAGTGGGGTTGCTAAGAAGAAAACTTTATGTCCAGTTTTGTTTCTTTATTCATTTGTTTTGAGACCACACCCAGAAATGCTTAGGGATTAATCCTTGCTCTGTGCTCAGAGATCACTCCAGGTGGTCTCCGGGGACCATATAGGGTGCCAGGGTTTGAACCCAGGTAAACTGTGTGTAAAACAAATACTTAACCTGCTGTACTGTCTCTCTCCATATAAAATTACACCCAAATAATTTTCTGTGTATTGTTTGCTATTTTTATTGTCTTCTCTGAGGTATATCCACTGAAGAATGAAGTAAAGGGGAATTTTATTTATAGAGATTTGATAAAAAAAAAGAGCTTAGTGTATAATAGAAATTTTATAGTCATAGTTTTAAAAATGGTAATCAAAACCTTGGAAGTAGAGGTGAATCGCAAAACCTAAATAATGAGACACAATGGGAGCTTAGAATGTAGTCTGTGGATTTTCTCTGCCAGCCCTGGCTCCCCTTGCCAAGCAGATCCAATCTATTCATTCCACTGCACCGATGAAATTGTCTTTAATTTTCCCAAGCAAAAGTCCCCTTCCTGCTCTGTGCCCACTCTACCTCTCATCTCGGCGTCTAATTAGCTGTGGATAGGTCCGCCACTGACCCAAAGTCTATTAAGTTTCTGAAGATCAGGGACTGTTCTTTCTGTTGGTGGGGGAGGGGACAAACATTCTCACATATGCAATGCTCAGGCCCTGTGCTTCTGAGGACAGCTAGGGTCATATCTTGAAGTGTTTGAGGGCAACTGGGGCTATACTTTGAGATGTTTGGGGATCTGTGTGGTTCAACTGGGGTTCAACTCTGAGTCATGTACATGCAAGGCATGCACCCTAATACCTTTACTATCTCACCAGTTCCAGGAACTATCCTTTTATTTTTGTTGTTTTGTTTTGTAGCAATACCTGATATTGCTTTGGGCTTAATCCTGGCTCTGAGCTCAGGGATTCCTCCTGGTGGGGCTGCTGTGGGTCAAACCTAGGTCAGTTGCTTACAGGGATAATGCCCTATTACCTGCTCTGTTATCTCTCCAGCCCATATCCTTCTAAGATGTGTTTCACATGGTAGTTGTTCAGTGACTGTCACTGTCTGTCCTCCCATTGTTCATTGATTTGCTCAAGCAGGCACCAGTAATGTCTCCATTGTGAGACTTGTTACTGATTTTGGCATATCGAGTATGCCACGGGGAGCTTTCCAGGCTCTTCTGTGTGGGTGGGATACTCTCAGTAGCTTGCTGGGCTCTCCAAGAGGGACAGAGGAATTGAACCCGGGCCGACCATGTGCAAGGCAAATGCCCTATCTGCTGTGCTAGGAAATTGGTTTAACTGATCAGCTACTCGTGTCCCCTTTCAGATGATAGGCACTATACATCTAATATGCTTTGGAATTGAATCATCCTCAATAAACACCTAAGAAAACAAATATTCAGTGATGGAAGCAGATAATACAGACAGAGATAATTAAATCTAGAATTGCAAACCAGGATCATCAAATTTGCAAGCCCATAATCCTCTCTTTAAGTCCTCACCATCATGGCGCCTTCTCAATTGACTTTGAAAGAGAGCAGAAGGATTAATCTCATCTTGTTACTGAACTTTGGGGCCAGAGAAATAGTACAGTGCTGACCTGGGTTTGATCCTCACTGGGCATCCAGTATAGTCCCCTGAGTCCCACCGGGAGGATCCCTAAGTACTTCCAGGTATGACCCATAAACTAGAAAGACATAGACAGAGAAAGAAGAAGAGAAATAGAAGACTAACCAGCTTCACAGAAAGGTCGGGTAGGAATGAGAGTTCACCATCATTTTCAGGAAGTATGTTTCTTTTGTTTTTAATAAGAGAAATAATCAACCCATTTTGAATACTGTTGAATCAAAACCCAATAGAGAGCACGGAGATATCATTGTAAGCCCAGAAGTTGAGAAATCTATTTCCTTTGTTCACCCTTCCCCAACCTTTGAGTAAAATAATCAGGTTCTCAAACTCTCTGCTACTGTACTTCGTCACCTCTTAATAGAATGATGTCTTTGTGTGTGTCTCTCTGTCACCAGGTTTGTTGAAAAGCCCAGTGAACAAGACAGCCCTGACACTGATTGCTGTGAGCTCCTGCATCCTGGCCATGGTATGTGGCAGCCAGATGTCCTGTCCACTCACTGTGAAGGTGACTCTGCATGTGCCTGAACACTTCATTGCAGATGGTAAGAGCTATGTCGAGGACATGTTTCACACCCATTTTGAACTCCTGGCTGGTCAGTGTCCTCCAGATGTGCTGTACCCTTCAAATTATATTACAGGGATTAAATGACTAACCAAGGTGTTGGGAAGAGACCCTTGTTGCTCAGAGTCCTCCATTATTTGAATTTAACTAAAAAAAAATCTCCATGGAAGGATGGATTTTATTGAATTAAGAAAGAATTTAAATGTGAGTGCACAATGCCTCTCTGGCAAAACACAGTACCCAAAAGAAGAGAGAGAGAGAACAGGGAGGAATGCCCTGCCACAGCGGCAGGGTGGGAGGGGGGGGGAGGATGGGGGGGAGGGATGCTAGGACCCGTGGTGGGGGAGGATGGGCACTGGTGGAGGGATGGGTACTTGATCATTGTATAACTGAAACCCAAGCACAAAAATTTGTGAGTCTATAAGTGTACTTCATGGTGTTTCACTAATAAAAAAAAATGAAAAAAAAAAAAATAAATAAATGTGAGTGCAGAGAGACTGCACCATTTCAGAGAAATCTACTGTTCTGTTTGTCATACCCATTCCGAAGTAAATCTACTCCCCATCACACACACACACACACACAGTGGTGGGGGATTTGCTGATTTAAAATTATGACAGGGAAATCTACATGAGCTTTGTTGGAATTTCCCGAGTGTCCTGGAGACTACTTATATCTCATTCCATGTAAATGTGCTTTACAAGTATCTTACATCCTACCATTTACTCTTCGCCCAATTAATTTGAATTAATGAGAGACCATAGTCACTAACATCATTTGCAGAGAGCACGGTCCCTGAAACTGATTAAGGTGCTTGATATCTATTGCTAAAGTGCCCTCCAATAAAGTTATTTTATCTACTCTAGTAGGATGTGAGGGGGCCTCTTTCCCCAAACACTTGTACTCGCTCAGCATTACTATTTTTAAATGTGTTGGAAATTATCATAAGTACAACAAATAAGACATATGTTAAGCATACTGCTTAGTTAACTTTTTCATAGGCATCAATCCAGATCAAATCATAAAACATGTCCTGCCCTTTTATGCCCCATTCCAGTTAAGGGATAACTACACTTCTCACCTCTAGTAAAATATTACTAGAACTATTATTTTTTAATCTTTTCCCTTTGAATGTGTGTTGAATGCTGTTGAGATTGTTGCCCTATTTGTTTAGTCTTTTCCTAATGTACCCTAAACTTATTTCTCATTCTTAAGTCACAGTATATAGTACTTAGTACCAATTTCTTCAATATGTTTGGCCAAAGTAGCATTTTAACCCCTTTTTCAGAAACCCCCAACTCTCAATCAGTACAACCTGTGTTGCTTTCACTTTGCCATAGTGAACATGCCCTTATTTGGTTTTCACTTGAAGAGAAAATAAGGTTAGCATTTCCCATCTGAGGTATATTCAGTTTACTTTCATCCTTATCAGTTCTTATGTACACCTAAGATAGGCAACCCTATGAATAAAGTAGTGCAGAGTGGGGCAGAAGAAATATAATTTAGAGAAGCGTTAGACAGGTAGGCTCATGAAGCTTCGTATTGCAAGAGTGGTTAGAACCTAGATGCAGCTGAAATACAGGGATGGGAAAATGGGAGCAAGGACTGATGGCATTGGAAAACCAATAGGGACAATCTCAGCCATGATCAAAAACACGTGATTTATCTTTCATCCTCATTAGTTACTGCTCATTATTATTATACCTCATTATTGTTATACCTTCAAAACATTTTAGTTCTTAATATTTATTTTTGGCCTTCAAAACATCCTAATTTTGAATATTTATTTTTGTGTGTGTACAAATGGAGTTCCAAAAGGCTAATCAACAATTCCAAGGTCATGGTGAATAGTTTAATGGCTAAAGGAAAATTTCATGGAATAATGAAAACAGAATTAAGTACTTGTTCTGCTTCTTTTTCTTGTGAAGTCTGGTGGTTTAGGGAGTAACTCACCTTGCTTAGCCTCAGGCTTTGCATCTATACAATGTAAATGATAAAAATATCTTACAGAACTTCTTTGACATCTGTCATACATCTAAAATTTTATAACTGGGTGGTCCTGTCTGTGTCTATGCTGAGATCACAATCTCTTTGAGGATGGGTGTTGTGTCTCTGGGAAAAGCTGTTGTGTTCTTGCTGCCAGCATACTTCCTGGTCCACTGGACAGTCATGAATATGTGTTGAATGAATGAATAGAATAGAAAAGAGGCAACAAGTAAGGGAAATTACTTCAGATTATGCCTAGAAATAAAAGAAAATTGAAAATAATAAGGAAGAATAAATTACTAGCAATGTGCTGGCACAAACATGACGAACAGTGCTAGAAGAATCTAACCCGAAGTGCCTCATTCTTGAGGCAAAATGGAGTACCTTTCTTGATGTGTTATAACATCTTGGTTAGGACCATAACCTTTAAAATGAGGTATGGCTATAAATGTAGGAGAGTCAGTTAAGCTCCCCAAATCTCATTTTTTTCTCATCTGTAAATGGGAATTATTTTGAAAAGATGGAATGACATGATGTGTATAAAATGGCTAGTGAGTATATAAAACATTGTGATGGCTCAGTAACTAGTGGTTATCATTACTCTTATTCTTAAAATCATCCATAAAGGGAGAGATATCAAAAGCAGGAATATGGGAGGACTCAAAGGTATAGGAAACAAATAGCTGAGAGTAGCTAGTCTCAGCTATGAAAATGGAATTGAAAATCCATTATATGCTCACCAAAGAAGGGACTCACATTGGAAGATATTAACTCTGTAAGGTTCTCAATCTTTTGGGAATCAGAAGGAATTCTGAGAGCAGCCTGGGCATGAAGTTAGGCAGATGGATGTCTTGTAGTTTTATTAAAGTAGACTTTCCTCCAAATAACCCCAGTGCCTTGTATGGAAGTTTAATCTACATGCACTGTTCATTCCATCTCCCTCCAGTAGCTGAACAAAGTAGTTTTTATTATCTCCATTTGACAGATAAGGAAACTAGTGCTTGAAGAGGAATATAACAAAAGTAAAATAAAAGAAGTTTTCAATGGAGATGAAGACCTATCTAGGAAGGAACCAGTCTTATGTATTGCACAGGTGACTTTCCTAGTTCTGCTTTATGAAGAGATGAGATTTGTATGGGGGAGGGGGACAAGAGGGTAGACGATGGTTTTATCCTTAAATCCTTAAATCTTATCTTTGTGAAATTAGTACTTATAATGCATTGCAATATAGCATAAATACTCTATGTAGCAATGTTCCAAGTATATAGTCACTGCTTTTTTAAACAAATATTTATGCATCAAGATCATAACATACCCTTTACCTAGCAACCGTTGTCTAGTAACATCATCATGGTGACATCATCATCATGGTGACAACATCATCATGGTGATGGCTATCCAGATGACAGCAGGCCTTCAAATGGGAGAAACTGCATTAAGACCGGGCCACATCTCAGACTATGGCTAACACAGTGTTCACTTTTGTCACTTCACTCACCTTTTCCTGTGAGCTTTATCTGCTAACTGGCCAATCTTTTCTTAGAAAGTCCTCAGGCTAGTCCTGTAGGGATGGGCTGTCCATGGTGGTGCAGCATTGTAAGGGCTGAGTAATAGGTTTGGTTTCCAGGAAGAAAATGAATTCTGCCCTTTGTGTTACAACATAGTTTTACTTGATGCTTACTGACCATTATGGGGGAAAGGTCGGCACAATAGAGCACTTGTTCAGAGCCCAGCTGGCAAGAGCAATAAATACTGACACAGCCCCCATCTAAGCCCTTGGCAAATATCACCCTTTTCTTTTTGGTCTGGGCATTCTCAAGGCCACTCTTGACTTTTTGTTTGGCTAAGCACACAGTTAAAGATGGACTGAATTCATCTTAGTGAAGTTAGCATTGTTTTCTACCTGTTGTCTGTAACTCATCTGCATCTGGGCCATTTTTCCTATAATCCTCAAATCTAATGAATCATGTCCTTCAGGCTAAGAGCCCAAGTATTAGAATTCTTAACAAAAACTTTTGATGGTCCCTTTAACAAAAATATGCAAGCTGTATTGATATATCTGTGTGAGTAAATTTTTCTTCCATATAACAGATGGAATAACTCCTTAAAAACTTTTATGGCCTACATAATAGGTTTTGGATTCTTCTATCTTTGATTGTGTCATTCTAATGGAACTGTCTTTTGTATGGAACACAATGTGGATTATCTACTCTGAGTTTTTTGTTTGGTTTGGTTTTGGTTTGGGAGCCACATCCAGGTGTGCTCAGAACTTACTCCCAGCTCAGTGCTCAGTGATCACATTTGACAGGGCTCTGGGAGCCATAGGTTGTGCCAAAGACTGAACCAAAATCAGCTGTGTGCAAGATAAGTGCTTTACCTTCTCTTCTATGTCTCTGGTCCTAATCTAAGTATTAGAACAAAGAATCACTGATTATTCGTGGTTTCATTCAAATAGTCTTGCAGGTAGAGTTACTGATGAGTGGTTATTGATTAACATTAAGCACTCATTGTCTTTCCTTGGCTTTTGCTCCCACTGAGGCAGCCAGTGTAATCCAGGACTCAGTATTCTCTCCCTATAGTAAGAAGGTAGAGGAGACATCTTTTAAAGGAATAGTTGTTTAGATTAAGTTGGTAAGATGGTTCCACTCAAGAGTAAACAGGTAACAATAGAGTTCTTTTTTCCATTCCTAAAATTTTAATTTGAAGGAAATGAGTCAATTATGCCTTGTAAATCATCCAGAAGAGGGGATTTCTACTCAAAGAATTAAAAAAAATATTGTAGATACCTATGACATCTTTAAGGACAGGGTGGAAGCAAGCTATTCTATAAGAAAAGTTGGAGGAACCTAGAAAAAGGTGCATTTAATATTATTGATTATACATTTCAAAACATGTCAGTGTTCAGAACACTGTATACAGAATTCTGACATAATTTTCACAAAAGAACTATGAAGTGATATTTGCATTCTTATTTTGCATACATAAAAAGTGGGTTCATAGGATGATAAACAATTTGACTAGCGATAACACAGAAATGAAGCATGGCATGATATCTAAGTCCACCTAAGCCCCCTGTCAAAGGTTATTCCATGTCCTAAGCTACCACAGATATGGCCTTGTCAGTTATTATTTGTCTTTGAAATGTGGATCAGGATTTGGAACTGGAGAACATACAGTGGGTAGGGCACTTACCTAGATTCAATCCCTGGCATCCACTATGGTCCCTTGTGCATGGCTAGGAGTAACTCTTGAATGCAGAGTAAACCCTGAGCACTGCTGGGGAGATAACCCGAAAACAGAACAGAAAAATGGAGCAGGCTTCTTAAAGTGTTCATGAAGTAATCCTGGATTTATATGGATGATGAGGGTGGATGGAAAGAGAGAAGATGGAATCTTAGTGTGAAGATGTCTTCACAGGCCCAGCTTCAGCCTCATTATCTACAAAGTGGAGATAATAGCAGTACTTATCTCCTAGAGTTATTGGGAAGAAGAAATGAAATAATGCTCATAAAGCTTTTCTCTCAGTATCTGAGACCTAGTAAATGGATCAATAAATCGTACAAATGTTAGGGTTGTGATAATATTTTTTTAATATTAGGAGAGGGTCATTGCAAGGTAATGAGTTCCCCATCGTAGGGAATTTCCTGAGAATTAATGACCGCATTCTGGTGAAGCCATAGAAAAGAAGTGAAGGAGTGTGTTGGGCTAGATTATATGGTATTTTGATACAGACTCATTTCAAAAGAATATAAAATGTTAAAAACAATGTTTTAGAACTGTTCAGGATATATTCGCTTATTCTTTACAAGATCATCATTGAATGTCACCAATGCTTTACCTAGGCTTAGAAATAGCATGAGATTGAAGGAAGGTGAAGGCTAGGAATGCCTCTTGAATACCCTATTTGGACACACAGAGAGGAGGAGGAGGAGGAGGAGGAGGAGGAGGAGGAGGAGAAGAAGAAGAAGAAGAAGAAGAAGAAGAAGAAGAAGAAGAAGAAGAAGAAGAAGAAGAAGAAGAAGAAGAAAGAGTTTATACATTAATGCATGAGAATATCCTTGCCATTGTAACTTTGGTATGAAACTATTCACTGAAATTCTATGCTCTCATCAATTAATAAATCCTATAAATAAATTTTTCCATAATGTAACAATATCTTCCAAGTTGCCTAATAGCTATGATATCATCTGTTGTCTTAAACCAAACCTTCAAATGTATTGAAAATAATACCTATGCCAAGAAACCTGTTAAGATGGAATTCAGTTATTAGACACAAATTTGGGGGTTGAACTAGGGTGGTATTCAAATATTCTCAGTTCATTGTGTTGAGAAATTCACTCTCTGGGGATTTCTTAGGCATCTATGAAATCATTAAGTGAAAGTATTCATCATAGATGGTCTAATTTGTTAGTGTGCCACAGATGTAACTTAAAACACACACTCACACACACAACTAAGTACACTGAATCTCTTCCTACATTAGTTGTTTTTTCTACATCTTGTCTTTCAACCTAGTATGAGCTAATGTGTGGTTTGTAACTGGGCTGTAATGAGGAATGGGCTTTGTAAATTGACCACAGAGCTAATTTATTGTGATTTGAGTACATGGGGGAATATTTTCAGCTCTTGTAAAGGAAAATTACTTTACACTGAAGGTGTCCAATGCACAAACTTCCAAGAAACTTACCTAAAACAAAGTTTCTTAGACCACCTGCTCTGTAATGAGTGGAGCTTTTGTTTTGTTTGGCATGGCTGCAAGGCCTTTTAGTACTATGAAAAAATGTTCAGAATTTGGAACAGCTTTCAAAACCTGTTTCCAACTCTCACCCCCCTTCCTTGTTTCCTTTTTATGGGCCCTTACCCTACATGTTGCCCCCTAAGCCTGTGCCATGACCCCCATTTGTGTGATTTTTCACCTGTAGCCCCCTTGGAATATTCTGGGCCATTGGCTTCAAGTTGAGAATTGTTCCCTAATTTGGTCCCTGCCTCTTCCTCTCTTCACTTCTTTGCACATACTAGGCTGCAGACACATACAGACAGAGCTCTCTTCCTCATATCTGCCTCTCTCTCTCTCTCTCTCTGCATTTGCTTAAGCATTGCTCCCCACCAGCAGCACCCTTTCCAAGGTCCCTATTGTGCAGCATTACCCATTCTAATGTGCTCATTTTTTCTCTTTCCTTCTGAAAAAAAAAAAGAAAGAAAATAACTTCATTTATGTAAATCTAAAACCTCACCTAAGAAAACTCCAGTAAGAAATGCTCTCCCTTTGGGGCTGGAGCAATAGCACAGTGGGTAGGACGTTTGCCTAGCACGTGGCCGACCTGGGTTCAATTCCCAGCATCCTATTCTGAGCACAGCCAGAGATAATTCCTGAGTACAGAGCCAGGAGTAACCCCTGTGCATTGCCAGGTAACCCAAAAAGCAAAAAAAAAAAAAGAAAAAGAAAAACTCTCCCTTTTCTTAGATGTTGCATCAAGTTCCATGGGCATCTTTCTAGTGGCCTCCACCTTCTTCCTGGCCTCAGTACACTCTTGAAACACCTGAAGAATCTAAGCACTGGCCTTCTGCATGAAATCTTGCACCCCTCTAATTTGTTTACAATACTGCAAACTGTGCGTTCTTTTAAAGTAAAAATTCTCAACTTTCAGTACATCCTCTTGAAATGATGTGAGGCCTTCTTATTGTGCTTGCTGTTTAGATTGACCTTCTTTGCATGGTCTTTAAATTCCTGTAACATCCAGGCGGATCTCTCCTGGAGGACCGCACCCCTCTTTCTCTCTGTTGGCTCCTTAAATATCCCTGACTGCTTCCAGTCTCAGGACCTTTGCTCATGAAACATGCCTGCAAACTCCCTACCTCCCTACTGTCTTCCAGAGAAAATTCAATTTACCCTACAATGCTTGACCTCCCTTTTTTAATATCCCAGCTTTTGTTCTCCTTTCCAGTCCCTTACTAATCATTCTTCTTAAACCCTGCGTAGTGTCTAGATTGCACTTTTTTTTTCATTTTCTAATTATATATCTTCTGGTGAATGCTGGTCTCTCTGACTAGGTCATAAGTTCTTAAGGGATATAGATCATATTTAATTGTTTTACACATTATATTCTGCACCCAGGACAGTGTCCAAAACATAGTTGGTGTCCCTAGATATCATTCTGTCTAGGAACAAATACTGATTTTTATAGCTAGACTTAAATTTCCTCTGAGGCAAGAGACCTGCCTTTTTTTCCCCCACGCCTTAACCTATGGTAAAATCTAATGCAGGCCAGGCCCAATAGATTTATAATAAATTGTGTTGGTAAAATGAATGAGGGGGGGGGGGGCGACAGCTGGCCTAAGAAGATCTGTCCTGGAAAATGACGGTGCAGAAATTGAACATTGCCATCGCTTCTATGGTTGACTGCTTGCCAATGCTTCTGTTCCCATTCCCAAAGATTAGAAACTCCAGTCAAACTCACACTTGTCACCCTCCACCCCAACATCAAAATGAAACCGGCTTTGTTCCTGAGCTCAGGAAGAGAGGGAACTATAAATTGAGCTGAGATTCAGAATACTCAAGAGGGAGGTGGCAATGAAATACCAATAAACCATATTAATATGCTGAAATCAGGAAGAATAGGTTGAACTCCAACCCAGATTTAATAACTATACGTGAAAGAGTACAGGGAGAAGGCAAAGCTAGGTTTCTGTCAGGATGGAAATGAGGTCTGTAATGAAACTGGTAATATAATTATAAACTGTGAACACTTTTTCCTCTTCTCCCTCTTCTGGTACTTAATACACAACCTGCTCAGCAGTGGTTTGTAGCTTCAAGCTGGAGCTGGAAGCTCTGGATTTCCCCTAGGGTGGAACTGGCATTTTTCCCCCCTCTAAAACTCTTCATTAGGAAAGTATAAACCTGCAAAGCCATGGAAGGGGGAAAGTTGCTTCTTACCGAAATAATAATAAAACTCCAGATAGCGTGTGGCAAGAGGCTGGATGGGTAAAATAGTGGTGGGGAGGGTTGGGGGGCCCTCTTGAAAAAATTGTTCTAAGTACCTAAAGCTAAACCTCTTTCAGGCTTTTGAAACCATCACACAGGTAGTTAAGGTGGGATTTTTTTCCATGACACCCTGTGCTAAAATGTTCGCTGGCCTTCCAGCCAAGGTGCATTGTTTCCCATTTTCCTTCTTCACAAAAAGGGTTAACTGCATTTGAAGACCAAAATTGGAAACTAATTTCTGTATTTTGATAGCAGATTGAGTCCAAAAATACGTTCCATGGAACGTGGGGTGGGGCTCGGGGGAGAGAATGGCTGCAAAGGGTAGAGAAAGGTAATTTCTTCTCATTAATAATTCCATTCTGCTGCTGTGAGCAGAAGGCCAGTTTGACATTTAGACTGGGAGGAGAGAGTGACAGGTGGGAGTTGTGATGAGATGGAACTCAAGATTATAGAGTTTGATGTTCCATCATTAGTGGCTTGCTACTTTTAAAATGACGCAGGGTGGTACAGTGCTGGGAGAAAGAAGGTGATGTAGTCTGTAGTTACATAAGTTTGAGTCCGGGGAGACATGAGTTCTATTTCCAGATCTTCTGATACCTAGTTTTGTGACCTTGAGTATATTAATTCATCTCTCAAGCCCAGGATTTTTCCCCTAAAAACCACATGACTACTCCCTGCTTCAAAGCAGTGCTCCTGTTCCCCACTTCAACAGGGCATTCATAGAGATGGGGGTGTTTGGCTGCCCTGGCTCACCAGGAGGGAAGTTCTGATTATGAGAAAGTTTTGCTTTTTCCCTTTCTATTTGTTCCCAGATTTATTATTTATAAAGATGATAAAAGGGTTGGAAAGAGGTCTCCAAGGGTCTGTCCAGATGAGTAGAAGGTACAATTTCCAGGAGACTCAGTTTGGCCAGAAGGAAAACAAAATTGTTTAAAAAATACTTTTTTTCATAATAACTTTACTCCCTTAGCCACACAGAAGACCTGTTTTCCAGACCTGGAAGATATTGCCTTTCCTCCTCTACTCTAAATCAGGCAAAGGCTGAGTCTTCAGAGATGGGTATAACATGGTCCGTGCAAGAGCCTGACTTACGGGAGTGAAACTCAGAGATGAAATTCGCACGCAGAGTGGCAGGAAACACTCTAGGATTGGAATGAAGGCTGAGCACTATGGAAGACAGCCAGGGGTCTGAGCTGGGGGTCCAGTGTGGTGCTAAGAAGCAGAGCCCGAGAGAGGTATTCCCTAGACTTGGGACACTGGTGACTTGGGAGATATCACAGTCTTTCCAGAGGGATTATGGAGTCATTTCGCATCTTTATATACACCATGCAGTCCCAGTCTCCCAGAGATGACAGTAACAGCATCTATCCTCAGTCTCATTGACAGGATGCTATAAGTACCAGTCCCTTTGCCCGGTGTCTTGTAAAGTAGCACCTCATTTAATTTGGTAGCCTCTTGAGTATATTTTATGTTTTATCTCTAGTATGTCATAGAAATTAAACCTTTGACACTAAAGTTTATGCAGTCGACCATGTCCACATTGCACAAGGTGCCAAGTAAAATTATTTCAAATGAGCAGCCCTAGTCCATTCAGCCAAGAATGTGGAAGACAGTGATAGGTCCAGCTTTGCCATTGAGTCACCCTAACTTCACAGTCTGGACTTCTCTAGGCTTTGGGGCTTGTTTTTTTCTCCCTGTAAAAGGTATGATGAAAACAAGACGTTACTTCAAATATCTCCATGCCCTAACACTCTAATACTGGAATGGTCAATACTGGGAATCAAAGTTCCCTTTAAATGAATAGAGTCATGAAATTTGCTTATAAATGGATTGACATAAAGAGTATCATGTAGAGTTAAATGTGTCGGGGGAGAGAGAGAGAGAGAGAGAGAGAGAGAGAGAGAGAGAGAGAGAGAGAGAGAGAGAGAGAGAGGTATAGAATGACCACATTCATTTCTGGAATTATATGTGTATATATGTGTATAGCACTGTAGCACTGTCCTCCCGTTGTTCATCGATTTGCTCGAATGGGGCCAGTAATGTCTCCATTGTGAGACTTGTTACTGTGTTTGATATATTGAATATATATTGAATACGTCACAAGTAGCTTGTCGGGCTTTGCCATGCAGGCAAGATACTCTCGGTAGCTTGCCAGGCTCTCTGAGAGGGGCGGGAGAATGGAACCTGGCAACACACACACACACACACACACACAGTGAGGGTAAACAGGGGTAAGGAGGATAGGACAATGGTGGGAAGCTTGCCACAAGAGTGTTGGGGAGGGGGTGAAGGGCAGAGATAAAGGGATATACCTGATAACCTTTCATTATCTGTATTGCAAACCATAAGGCTCAAAAGTTGGAAAGGAGAGAGAGAGAGAGAGAGGAGGAGAAGAAGAAGTGTCTGGCATAGTGGCAGTAGGACAAGGGGGCGGAAGGGAAACTGGGACCATTTGCCATTGGAAGAGTACACTGGTGAAGATGGTAAAGGGATGGGTGTTGGAACATCATATGACTAAAACCCAATCAAGAGCAACTTTGTAAATATGTATATCACTGTGATTCAATTAAAATAAATTAAAAGGCTCTCTATAAGCCATTCTATTAGGTTTGTGCCCTTGAGACCCTTTTTGGAGGCATTACCTTAGCACCCCAAGCCCTGCCTCTTCCTACTCTTGTTTGGGCCCTTCAAAGGCTACAAAGCCCCCTGGGTCGGGATCTGGGGAGTAGAGACAGCTGAGCAAACCTTTCACAGCCCACAGGTTGCCATTTGAAGAAGGCTTAACAGGACCCCAGCCAAGATTCTTCAGGGGCTGCAGGCTCTCCAGACTGGCTGGAAAAGAAGGGAATCAATGGGGAAGGGGCCTCTCCATCCTGAGTCAGTCCTCAGCTCCCATAATAGTGACCTTGTACAGACTGGATGTAGGGAAGAGCTCAGGAGAAAGGGTGTGTGCACACATACCACATCAGAGGGATTTGAGAAGCTGAGGGGTGCAATAAAACCTGAACATCCCTTCCACCCCTAATATGCTTCTTCCCACGCTTGGTGTCCAGCCTAGCTTTGCTTTTTAGCTTTTCTCCCCAGCTACCATTTTGGCTTATCTAAGCCAAACATCTCTGCAGATGTTCTGCCTTGGGTTTAAAGCAGTTCTTAGCAGTTGAACCTCTTTTAAAAGTCTGGGTGCCTCACCTTTAGCTGGAACCTTCTGGGACTTCCTTCCTCTGCTTAACCTTGGCACTCCTTAGGAAATTATAGGGGGACCCATAATTGACCTAACTCAGTGCCAGATTCATACAACGGGACTGATTCCATCACAGAAACATAGGAGGGGATAAATCAGGTAAGACATGCAATGACTTACAATACCCAAAGCTCACAATTGACTCCGTGATCCTTCACTCTCAAATTATGAATCTTTATCAGATCTCAGACTCACTGTCTGTAAATGCTTATACCTGGTAATTCCATTCTTGATAGGTGGTAATGGAGAAAGCTAGAGGGTGGCATGGGAATAATATAAAACAGATGTTTTGTCATTGCTAAGCATGTCCTCAAGGGAAGCAAAGGGTCCGTTATGTTATTTAAAGTGGCAGGTCCACTCTACCCTTGGACTGTCTTCACCCTCTCGGGATGGACCTCACCAAGATATAATCTGCTGAAAACTCAGGTTTGCGGGGTTTGTGACGGAAATCTCCAGGCTTTCTTGGAGTCGGAATGAGCTACCTCCCCCCACATCTGTACTTCTGGAAGCCTCAGCAGTCACATTCACACTCCAAAGTTGTCACCCATTTGGAAAGCTACTCCAGACTTACCATCCCGACAAAAATACTGAATCCTCTGAACAAACATCATGACCTTTCAGAACCTGTATTGCAAACCATGATGCACAGAGGGAAAAGGAGAGAGAGAGAGAGAGAGAGAGAGAGAGAGAGAGAGGTAAAATGCCTCTCATAAAGGGAGACTGGGGGTGGACGTGGGGTGTTGGGAGATGGTGGCAGGGAAACGGGTACATTGGTGGTGGGAAACATACACTAGTGGAGAGATGAGTGCTGGATCATTATATGACTGAAACCCAATTATGAACAGCTTTGTAGTGGTCTATCTCATGGATATTCAGTTAAAAACATTTTTTAAAGTAATGTGGATTTTGTGCCCAATTCAATCAGCTTAATCAATGGCTGAGTAAGTAGCAGTGCTCCTACATTAAAAAAATATGACAGGTGGCAGGTGAGCAACCAAAGACCTGAATAGATTTTAGAGTGGAGAACATGGGAATAAAGACAAGAAACAGTCAGCAAGGTATATCCCTTTACCTACTTTCAACACTAAGTTCTTGTGTAGAGTGATCACTTCTAACTATTGTTGTCATACTGATCCCTTCTGTATCCTAACTATAGCATCAGTGATCACTTCTAACTATTGTCATACTGATCCCTTCTCTATCCTAACTACAGCATCTGTATTGCAAACCATAATGCCCAAAAAGAAAGAGAGAAAGTGAGAGAGAGAGAGAGAGAGAAGAAAAGATGGGGTGAAAGTGGGAGGGAAACTGGGGACATTGGTGGTGGGAAATGTACACTGGTGAAGCAATGAGTGTTGGAACATTATATGACTGAAACACAATAATGAACAACTTTGTAACTGTGTATTTCACTGTGATTCAATACAAAGAAAAGAAGGGAGGGAGAAAGAGAGGGAGGGAGGGAGGGAAGGAAGGAGGGAGGGAGAGAGGAAGGGAGGAAGGGAGGGAGGGAGGAAGGGAAGGAGGGAGGATGGATCAGCAAGATGGTCATGGAAACCTGGGATGTTTCCTGCTTGGATAGAGATGGGTTCTAAGAAACAAGAAGGTACATATCTTGGATATCAACCCATTGGAAGAGATGTCCAGGCACTGCTAGTGAGGCTCTGTGGGAGAGTGCAGGAGAGAGTGAGATCTGGAAAGGTGGACTTCCAGGTCAAAGGATCAGCATGAGCAAAGATGTGATAGGAGATGCATCGGGAGCACCTGGTGTTCTGTAGACCCGATTCTACTGGCAGGGGTGTCAGGTGGAAAGCACAGTCCTCTCTGAGCTGAGCTTTTATCGTGGAGATGGTTGGAGTCATGGATCCATTAAAGATTTAAAATATATTTGGTGTTGGCCACTATGAATACTGCAGGGCCACACACCTTGGTCGGGGGGTTCCCTGGTGATGTACGTTTGAGTGCAGTTTGCACACGTGCTTGCAGACAGTTGCACATGTCAGTGGTGATGTTCTTGCATATTGATGTTGCAGTGCTCACCAGGGTTCACAAACTTGATAGCAGTGCTCAGACCCATTTAGTGCTCACAGCTTTAGTTGTGGTGCTCAACAGGGGTTAGAGTCTTTTGTTGTAGTGTTCACCCACAGTTGGTCTAGTGCTCCAGAGACTGTAGTCTTAGATGTGTGGTGCTGGGATCCAAAACACCAAAGCTGCCAGGACCATGCCTAGCACCTATGGGCAGCTTTGGGGATTGAACTCAAGGAGTCACACTTTCAAGGCAGTTGGTGTTGGTCACTGAGCCAGTCTCCCTCTGACCTTGTTTCTTTCATTGTTTCCCTCCTCCTCTTCCGCCCCCCCCCATTTTTGTTTAGGCACCATGATTTGTACCAAGATTAACTGTTAGTAATCAGTGTTTGCTGTTTCACCTCTCCACTCAGTGGTAGTGTCCTTATTTCCCCATCAATGTCTTGGGGTTTCCTCCTACTCAGCCCTCATTCCACTTATGGGGAAGGAAAGCTCTGGAGGTTGAGTCTCAGGTTCTGTTGCCACTAGACATGTGTAATTCCCTTACTATGCTCCTTAATATTCCTATTATCACAAAGATCATTCTGTATCTGTACATCCTCTTCTGAATGTTTCACCAGCATGATATCCTCCAGATCCATACACATAAAAGAGATTTGCATGACTTGATCTTTCATTAGAGCTAAATAGCATTTCGTTATGTATGCATACCATGACTTCTTTCCCTCTTATCTTTTCTTGGGCACTTTGGCCTTGTTTCTGAATCTGTAGAATGGGTATAATCTAATGATTCCCTTGCAGGGAAACTAAATCAGACCATATCTGTCCAATTTTTAGCAGAATGTTTACTATGTAGAAAACACTTGGTAATACTAGCTTATTTATTTTTATTACTATTTTAAATGATGATTAATTTAGATCGCGCCCTGCAGTGCTGAGGGCTTACCCATGGCTCTGTGCTCACTGCTGGTGGAGTTTGGGGGACCATATGGAGTGCTGGTAATCAAACCTGGGTTGGCCGTGTGCAAGCCAAGTTCCCTTCCTGCTATACTAACACACTGACCTGGACAATATTGTTTATATTGACATCATCAACTTGATCCCACTGTCTTAGTCTAAGTTATGTTTCCTTGGTTTTTCTTTTATACATTCAGTTACACTTACAAATCCTTCCTCAATATCTAACAGGGTTAGAGTCTGGAGTTTGGGCTGAGGTGATGTCTCATAGGCCTAGAGAGAACACAAGCTTTGCCCTTGTGAAAACCTTTAGTTCAACACCACTCAGTTCACTGAGCATCCTGGAAACAGCCCCTGAAGACTGCTGGGTGGATCCCACCCAGATAAAGAGTCTGGGCTATAACATTGTACTCCTTAACTTAATATTTGACTGTGATATTCCCCAGCGGTGTGGCCTTGGGCTGGTTATTTAATCTGAACCTCTTTGTTCAGCTGTGATATGGGAATGATAATAGGGTTGAACCCCTCAAAGAATAATCTCAAGTCCCTGGATCAGAGTCAATGTGCAGTGATATCCCCTATTAAAGTGACTTGTAAGCCCTGGAAGGGCATAGAGCATTGCTATTTCTATGACACCTTCAGGACACTGTGCTCAAGAAGGTTTTATGGACTGACCCCACAGCAAAAGGGACTCTACAAAGCCAAGGCTGGAGAAAGGGAACCTCTTAGGGGACTATTTCATTTAGTCTGTGCTAATGAACAAGGCATTGGGAATACAAGTGAAGATAAGGAGCAGAAACCCAAGTTTGCAGCCCACTGTAAAGAGGTAGAAGGGAGAGGTAGGTACCTGTTACCGCAGCATCTGCTCCTGGGATTCCAGAAAAGATTGCCTGATCCTCGTAGTCCAGAGACTGATGAGCCCAGAACACTGTAGAGTGTTTTTGCCAGACTGGGAGGTAGAGATGGTTGAGGGCATGAGCACCATACTAGTTTAGGGAAGTTCAAACCCCCCACTCACCTTTCCCCAAGTCATAGTTTCTCGTGAATAAGCCAGGAACTGTGGTCTTGAGGATTCGGTGTTTGTTAAATGCAAGAGGCTGGCCTTGGGCAATATGCTCAGGAGCTCTCTCTTATTATTATTCAGCTCATGTGCCAGCTTTGGTGGTGAGATGAAAAATCAGATGCCAAACCCTTGGCTACACTTATTGAAGAAAATAAAGGGGGAAGGAGGTAAGATGCAAGCAACTTTGAAGAACATATAGTATTGGGACCTTTACAAATCCTGCCTGGATGAAAATTATTAGTAAACCTTGGCACCGGGCTTGGTAAGCAAAAATTAATTCACCAGATCTCTCAGGGCTGCTCTTGCGAGGGCTTGGATCCTTCCAGCTGCATCTCAGGTGATGTGTCTCGGCAGTCCTGGGGCTAGGGTGAAGGAGGGAAGGAGTGATTGGTCCCCTAGCCCTCACTCAGGTGCTGACATGCCCTGTGAACGTGTGGACTCCTGTGGGGGTGGCCATTTCCTGCCAAGACTCCACGGCAGCATTAACTCGGGAAGCACAGGGAGCCAGGGGCCCAGACGCAGGCCCAGGGGCCCGTGAATGGAGCAGATGTCACGTTTGAAATATGGAATCAATTAAAAATGGCAGCTCCGCCACCTCAAGGGGGAGAGCGTGGGTCCAGGGGTGAGGGCACAGTGTGGCAAGTTGCAAAGTAGCTAGCACGGCAGTTTTCGACGGAGTGGAGCGGTGGAGCCACAAAACACTGGCAGGCACACCGTTGTCTGTTTGTCCCCAGTGCGTGCTCTGGCTGCCTACAATGTGGCTTCTTGAAAACCTGGTCTCCCTTTTTGTTGATTACCGGGCACCCCTTTGTTTTGCTTCAGTGCTCCTCGCTCTGTACTTCATCTAGTCGCTGTGATGGGACAGTCTTCAGAGGAACACAGGGTGCTGCTGCTCTGTTCCACTCTCACGCCGAAGAAAGCTCTCTGTCCCCTCCACATCACCACCCTGCTGATGCTTTGTTGTAACCATTCATGCCATTATGTCCTGACTGAACCTTTCACTTCTTTCAAGCCAGAATTATTTCATTTTCCTGTCCAGCTTCCAGATGTTGACAGGCATTCCCAAAAGACGGTGTTTGTGGTGTTCATTGCTCACCCCCGTATTAAAGAGTGACCCACCCTCACTCAACCTGAGATCATGCGTCCATCTCTGTGGTTTTGGTCTCCACTGCAGTTCCGGTTTGAAATTCACAATGAGCTCATATAACTGAGCAGCATGATTGGTTCTTGCCAAACCAATCTTGACCCCAGGAGATATTAGCTGCCCTCATCTGCCTTCTCCCCAAAGTGACATCATGTGCAGATGGGGTGATGCAGGAGATCATTTTCAGTGAGACAGAGTTCTCTAGTGATTCTTCAATGGAGCAAGAGAGATAGCACAGGGGTTAAGGCACTTTTCTTGCATGAAGCTGACTCTGGTTCGATTACCAGTACCACACACGGTTCGTCAAACTTTACTAGGAGTGATCCTTGAGCACAGAACCAGGAGTAAGCCCTGAGAACTGCTGGTTTTGGTCCATCCCAAATCCTTCACCAAATAAAAACTAATATTTTTTTTGAGAAAGCAGGGAATAAGTTGAACATCTTAAAAATTGGCTGGGCTGGGTAGATGTATCACCACCACCATGCCCCATTCAAGTAGAGTGTGTGTGTGTGTATCCTGTGTGTGTGTCTGTGTGTGTGAGACAGAGTGAGAGATAGAGACAGACAGAGAGAGGCAGAGATAGAGACAGAGACAGAGAGCTGGGTGAGACTGGTTTGCAGCAGGGACCTGGTCCTCATCACTCCCCTTTCCCTAATGCCCCTGCTGTGTCAGCTCCTAAGAGCTTCCTGTCACCCGCATTCCATACTCACACTTGCAATACAATCCATGTATGCAGCAAGCACATACAGAGGGCAGAACGGGTCTTCCAAACAAAGTGAGGGCTGCGAGAGAGGCCTTAGTACCCTCCGGTCGCTTTTTCAGTCTCCATCTTTCTGCCTCTCCAAGATCAAAGCCGCTTTTTGATTCCAAATCAGTATAATATTAATTATTAAAATGTTAGCTAAAAGTCATCTCGTTCCCTGATGTGGTAGGCATTGTACTGAGACTTCTGATAATGTATCTGCCATGTCTTTCTGATTCTTTACAGAATTTCTTTATGCATTGAGCGTGTCTCTATTTCATGTTCCTCTGGACCCAGGACAAGCATAATCCACAGGGCTGAGGAGATAACACAGGGAGCTGGGGAATATGTTGTACATGCAGGCAGCCTGAGTTCAATCCTTGACACTGTGTGGCCCACTGAGCAACCCCCAAACACCCCTGAGCATGCCCCTCTCAAAAAGAAAGAGAAAGAAAGAAAGAAAGAAAGAAAGAAAGAAAGAAAGAAAGAAAGAGAAAAACCCTGACTCCCTTGTTCACAAAGCTTTCATCCTCAGCATGATGTCCCAGTGAATCGGCAAAACCAAGTCCATACATTGTAACTATCAAGAAAGGGAGAACTACTATTAAAACTAAATAGTTAAAATGAGCAAAAATGAAGGAAAACCAAGAGGAGACCTGAGCAGTGATGCTCAGGTCAGGTATTCAGGGAGGACTTCTCCGAGGAGGTAGCCTTGAAACTGAGATGGGAAGTGTGCAAGGGAGGAGGCATGAGTGGGGCAAGCAAAGGCAACAGTAAATTCAAAGTTTCACTGCAAGAGAAGCTAGAACAAGATCTGCATTGGTTGGGGGCGGGAGGGAATTGGAGAGATGATGCAGAGGCGAGCGGGGGAAGAAGCCTGCTGGGGGCCCTTCTACCATTAAGGAAGCACATAACATTCCCTGTCTGCCCCAGCTGGCTGTGTGGACATGAGACTGCGCCACATCACTTCCGGTCAGTTTCTACTCCTGCATGATGCCAGGTCCCAGTTCTGGCCACTTCTCCCTTCAAGTCCTACCCCTTACCCCCTGCCTCAGGTCATCCCTCCACGTTTACTGCCCTCAGTTTATTTTCTGTATCTTCTTTTTTTATTTTTATTAGTGAAACACTATGAGGTATAGTTGTAGATGTACAAATTTTTGTGCTTGGGTTTCAATTATACAATGTTCAAGTACTCATCCTTCCACCAGTGCCCATTCTCCACCACCACTGACCCCAGAGAGATCGTCCCAACACCCTTTATTTGGTGCTCCCCTCTCTATCTGAACTGCCTTTTCCCCTAGCATGTGTGGCTGGCCTCCAAGCCATGGAGTGAACCTCCGGGTACTTATCTTGGTTATTCTTGGGTGTTAGTCTCCTATTTTGTTACTTTATGTTCCCCAGATGAATGCAATCTTTTGATGTCTGTCCCTCTCTTTCTGACCCATTTCGCTTAGCATGATACTTTCCATGTAGTACCACTTGTATGTAAATTCCATGACTTCATCTTTTCTAACAGCTCCATAGTACTCCATTGTGTAGATGTCTGTATCTTCTTGATCCCCCAAAGACATGCTTTCCCTCTTTTGCTCTGCCTATCTCCCTGCTGCCCTGATAACCAGGGGCAGATGACTCTCACACGCGTCTCCCACCCCCGTCTCTGACCCTCCCCCCTGCCCACTTTCTCATGCCCCCTCCCCAAACCAACCAGTTCACTGAATTTCCCCACCCAACAATCCTCAACCTCCCAGCTGACACACAGCATTTCTGAGACACATAATTTGAAGAGATGTTAATTTTAGTTTTAAAAATTTTGAAAGTGGGATGTCAGAGTGATAGTACAGCGGGTAGGGTGCTAGCCTTGCCTGTAACTGATCAGAGTTCTATCTCCAGAACCTTATCTGATTCCCCCTGAGCCCACAGGGAGTAAGCTCTGAGTGCAGAGCCAGGTGTAAGTCCTGAGCACCGCCAGGTGTGGCTCCTAAACCAAAAATTAAAATAAAAACTTTGGAAGGCACATATACTTGACAGCCCAGAGACTTCTTCTGCTTCTTGCTCAGGAGTCCCAAAGCTACTCGGGAACCATGAGGTGCTGAGGATGAAACTCAGGACCCCATGTGCAAAGCATGTAATCCAAATTTTGGAGGGAGGTGTGGAATGAAAATTCTCTCAGGCCCTGGAATGAGGATTTTAGCCAGTCATCTGAATAGCTGAAATTTCTAACGTTTCCATTCATATGGCTGAATCTCAGATGATAATTCCTCTTTGAAGACAGTAGGGGATTTGTCCGGCGTCCCACTGGCTTAAGTCCTTTATTCAAAATTCTTGTCCTTTTCTGTTCCTATTGAAATCGCTCCTTGGGAAATCTCAGGACACTTTTCCCATAATGGAAACGAGAAAGTCAAAATAAAGCACACTAGCAAATAACGGTCCTTTTTGCCCTGGGATCCTGTTGGTGATGATTTCTCCGAAGTGATCTTTAATTGTTTCATCTAAAAAGTATGCATCTTCCTTCCTCCGACTGTCTCTTCATAGAGGCTTGTGAATTGGATCCAGCTATTAGTAGCACTTACTAATTTCCTCTGAGTCTTGCTGGCTGAATCACTGGGCTTGGAACAACTTTTAATTTTGTTTTTAATTAAATTTCAGTTGTTTCAAATCACTCACTTTTAATGTAATTTCTTTGCAACCCTCTGAAGCACCAGGCGCTGTGTGTGCTTGCCACACATACAATCTGATGTGTATGGATCCATTGCGTGGCTAAGGACGGGCTCCTGGCAGAGGTCCAGAGGAGGAACAGGCAATTAAGGAAATAGAAATGAGTCACAGAATGAGCTTTTGTTTACACTATTATATTCAAAGCTAATATGTTGTTTAAGCAGGAGTCTTGGTTATTATGTTTGTTTTTTTTTGCCAAACTGTATTTGAAGAAGGCCTCACTCCCTTGAATTTTACAATGGGATTATCAAATAGATGCAAAATGAAAAAGCAGCATAAGAATAACTAATACTTATTAGGTACTTATTATGTGCCAGGTACTGCTTTAAGCGCTGAACATAAATTACCTCATTTACATTAAAAGTGAGTAATTTGAAACAAGGGAAATTTAATTTACATACATTGTCTCTCCCTCTGTCCTCAGATATTATCATCCACAGTTTTACAGATGGGGAACCAAGGCTTGTCTAACTAGTTTGCTGTCACTTGGTTGGTTTGTGGCAGAGCTTGAAAAAGGAGACTAACAATCTAACCCTAGTTGAGTTGGGTGGGTCAGGAATGGCTTTAAAATGGGGGCAGGGGCTGGAGCAATAGTACAGAGGGTAGGGTGTTTGCCATGCACGGGGCCAACCTGGGTTCTATTCCCAGCATCCCATGTGATCCCCTGAGCACCGCCAGGAGTAATTCCTGAGTGCATGAGCCAGGAGTAACCCCTGAGCATCGCCCGTTCATCAGTTGCCTCAAGCAGGCCCCAGTGATGTCTCCTTCGTCCTAGCCCTGAGATTTTTTTTTTTAAAAAAGTGCCATATTCAAGGCTCTTTCAGAGTTAGGAGAATAAGACCCTTCATTGTTACTGGTATTTGGCATATTGGTATGCCACGGGGAGTTTGCCAGACTCTGCCATGTGGGCAGGTTACATTCGGTAGCCTGCCAGTTTGTCAAAGTAGGAATGAGATGAGAAGATGTCCGGGAGCTGGGTTTTATAGTCTCTGAGTCTTGGTTGTTGATGGGATTACATGGCGCCAGGGGGCCAGTTGGTGGGTGTGAGACCGCCTACTGGAATTTGGAGGATCTGGGTGGAGGATGCTCAGCCCCCATCCGAGTAGGCTTGGAGATCTCAGCCCCAGGACCCGCGTGTCTTTGTTCCTCTACCTGTACCTTCATGTGTGCGGAGAGTGGTCTCAGCATGGTAGTGGCTGGTTCTGGAGGTCTTCGGCTGCCAGAGCCCTGGTCGGGGTGGGGAGGAAAGCTCAACCCGCTCCCAACCAAGGGGCCCCCGTGAGGACAGCCAGACGCGGGGGTAGGAGACTCTGCGCTGTTCTCTTCTGGGAGCTGGGTTTTATAGTCACATCGCCGGTTGTGACTCAAAACTAAAATTTTTAAAAAATAATAAAATAAAGTGGGGGCAAATGGACCAGGCACCAGAGAGATAGTGCTAGAGATAAGAAGCTTGCCTTGCATGAAGCTGGCACTTTTAAATCCCACACACCACATATCCTGCCCCTAGGTGCCACCAGGAGTTACTCCTTAACAAAGAGCCAGGAATAACTCCTGAACATGCTGGGCGTGGCCCCAACCAACACCGGCACCACCTTCCCTCCCCCACCAAAAAGAGAAGGGGTGGCAACAAGGGCAAAAGGGAGGAAGCCCAGAGGAGCACAGTAGAAGTTCTAGAAGAAAACCAGGCACATATCAGTGCCCCCTGGAGATAATTTGGGTTGGTTGCAAACAGCACAATAAAGGTGATGTAGTAATGAATGCACACAAAGATTTGGGCCTGCAGTGTCTAGAAAAAAAAGGTTTTCTGTCTGCTAAGTATACAATTGCATCATTCTTTAAAACTGCATTGCTGGTAACACCCAGGAGTGGCTGAGATTAGTACCAGGAATTTTGCTCCATGACTTGGAGGCCAGCCACACGTGCTAGGGGAAAAGGAAGCTCAGATAGAGAAGAGAGCACCAAATAAAGGGTGTTGTGAGGATTCTCCCAGGGTGGGATAAGCATGCTGAAAGTAGACTATAGACCAAACATGATTGCCACTCAGTGCCTCTCTTGAAAAACACAGGACCCAAAAGAAGAGAGAGAGAACAAGGGAGAATGCCCTGCCACAGAAGCAGGATGGGAAGGGGGGGATGGGGGAATGGGAGGGATCCTGGGACCCGTGGTAGTGGAGGATGGGCGCTGGTGGAGGGATGGGTACTTGATCACTGTATAACGGAAACCCAAGCACAAAAATTTGTAAGTCTATAACTGTACCTCATGGTGTTTCACTAATAAAAAAAAATTTAAAAAAAAAACTACATTGCTGGGGCTGGAGCAATAGCACAGTGGTTAGAGCATTTCTCTTGTATGAGTTGGACCTGGGTTTGACTCCCAGCATCCCATATGGTCTCCTGAGCACCGCCAGGAGGAATTCCTGAGTGCAGAGCCAGGCTGAGCATTGCTGGGTGTGACCCAAAAAGCTAAAAAAAAAAAAATCAACTACATTGCTTAAAAAATACTTGCCACCCTCAGAACAGTGGACCATGAATGATGTCCATAGACTTTCTGTATGCAGGGTTGCCACTAATGGCCAACATATAAAAATCACAAGTTATGCAAAGCATGATAAAGCAGAGCACATAAGGCAAGCATGCCTTACTTCATACTTCAGCTCAACACACCTGCTACAAAAATACAAATCACAGAGCCAAGATAGGACAGGCTGATTGATGATCAGATGCAGAAATGCACCTGTGAAGGTCTAGCTCCACCCGCTTCACTATGTCCCATGGTGGTCTGTGTCCCCTGGTCTGAGTCTCAGGGCCTCCCTTGGCTAGACGTTTCTTTTTTTGCTTTGCCCAAGGAATCTGTACAAACGTCAGAGACTGGTTGGCAAAGACAGTGTGCAACTGTGAGCACTAAGAATAGCCATATTAGCAATTCCTCCTGGAGCTGTTTCATTACTCCATGGTGGGTTCGGAATGCCAGACAACCAAATTAGTCCTGGGCACCTGCCTGTGCATTTGTCTCTGTCAGCCTGTGCATGTGCACATGTGTGCATATGTGGGTTCTTCTTTTTCATCTTTTGCCCTCTCTTTGGTCTAGAATGAAGTTTCAAAAGAGGAGTTCAGACTTTTTCTGATGTGGGCAGACCTTGGATTCAAAAGGTTTCAACTTATTATTGGACAACCTTCAGAAATCCTTACTCATTCTTTTCTCTGCTTCCTCTTTAAAAGGACAAATAATACTTACCTTGTATCATTCACAATATTAGATGCCATTATAGCACACCTATTGGAAATATTTATCCAATGGGAGTTTTTACTGCTGCTGCTGTTCACCTAATTGATCTACGAAAACACTCTGGGAAAGTGGGAGTGTTACTCTTAGCTCCATCCTCCAGTCAAGAAAACTGAGGCTGGACCAGAGAGACAATATAGCAAGTAAAGCATGTGGCCAACCTGAATTCAATTGCTGGCATCCCATATGATCCCTTGAGCCCTGTCAGGAGTGATCCCTGAGCACAAATCAAGGAGAAAGCCCTGAGCACTGCTGGGCTTTTCAGAAAACTGAGTCTAAACTAGTTTCAAGGCACATATTCTAAATTCCACAACTCAGGAGATGATGATGCCAAATTAGAATTCAGTCTCCCTGTCTCAGGGCTCAGAGCATTCTCTCTAGGACCAGACTGCTTGCAATTCCTCTCACTTTGTAGGGAACCTCTCCACACTACCAGGAATTTAGTTTTGTGCATTTGTGCTGGGGGAGAGGGGGAGCCATGGATTCATTTCTCCTCCTTTGACTTCTGTCAATATTCATGTGTAGTTATTTCTTTAAATTTGGAGCTTCTGGGTGGTGACTGACACATAAATCAGACTGGGCTGAAAGGAGAGCAAGAGAGATGGCAGGGGAAGGTGACATAATATTGTAATCCCATCCTTAATATCGCCAAAGACAGGCAATACATCCTCAGCACATTTACAGAAGATATTTTCTGGAAACTGAACAATAATTCAAATTCATACTAAGCCTAAATCTAATTGTTTTCTGATGCTGCAAAGGACTGTGAGGGGCAAAACTTCCCAAGCTCAGCGGTTTCAATAGCGCTGTTGATGGAAGAGACCGCACAGCTGGGCATGGATGAGAGCAGGTACTCCTAGATCTGGTGTTGGTGCCCAGAACAGCAGCAGTGTGGGGGCAAGTATGGTCACATCCCCACCCTCTGTGTGTGTGTGAGTGTGTGTATGGCAAAAATGCTAGAATCACCAGCCTATAGGACCCAAAAAGTGTCATCAAAGCAGTATTAGGATTAAACTATTAAAAGACATATTCAATAATTGTTTTATTCACTTCTCTTGTAAGCTAATGTGATTGCACTATGCCCCCACTGTTACTATTTCTGCTATTCCCATCACTAATACTACCACCATCTCTTACCAGTACTGCTACTGCTACTGCGATCATTTCTATTGCTGATACTCAATATGGTTACCCTCATTGCTATCTCTGCTACTTCCATAATACTACTGTCATTATTGCTGATGCCCCTACTACTATTACTACCGCCACCACCACCAATATGTTGTTATCATACTATTGCTGTTGCTACTATCACTGCTCCTACCACTATGCCTACTATTATCACTATCACTATTGCTACTAATAAATTACTTCTACCACCATTAGTACTGCTGCGGCTGCTACTATTGTTATGGCATACTACTATTAATATTAAAACTATTTTTAGTAAAGTACTACTAATGCTGATATAATCCCAATAAAATAAAATGATTTGAGAATGCATAAAGAAAAGAATGTATAAAGTCACAGAACTGGGTCAAACACATCAACACATCAGTTAAATAGGCACACATTAAAAAGTACATACTATTTCTATCTTCTTTTCTTGACAACTAATGACTATATTCTTCCTCTTTGGGAAAGGAAAAGCATGGCATGAAGAAAGGGATAGAGTCCATGGCACACTTCCTTGCACATATGGCTTTCCTAGCTAAGCCCCAGGCTTGTGTTCATGTTGTCCCCACACCTAGAGTGTCCTTGCAGAAAGAATCATCCTAGACTGACGTCAGCAGCAGGGCTGTCTTACCCTTCTAGCCCTAGTGGCCTGGAAACATTCACTTCACTTTCATCACTGTTACAATGGCTGCTCAGCACGCATGCACGACAATATTCAGGACCTGATGATGTCTCTTGGAGGAGAGGGAGCATTTTGAGGGAGATTAAATCACCTCAGATCACCGTCTCCCAGCAATGTTGGCACTTACCAGGCCTCCCCTAGTTTCCCCCAGTAATTCAAAAGATGGCATGACAAATGGTGTTGTCTGCAATTTGTGTCCAGTGCTTCTGATATGTTACAGAGGAAACCAAAGAAGTGAACCACATTGTGCTGGAGGGGTAGCTAATGGGCTGGAACACAGGCTTTGCATGTAGAAGTCCTGGACTCAATCCCAGCACCACATGGTCCCCTGATCAATTCCAGGAGTCACTTCCAAGTACTGATTTTGAAGTCACACTGCCAAGTGTAGCCCCCCAAAACAAGAACGAATAAAGGAAGGAAGGATTGATCAGACCACATAGTTTTCACCAGTGCATCTTCCTGCACATGGAGACTCACTCCTAGGTCTAAACTATGGGTCCTTTGTGGGTCCTTTTTGCTGTGTTACTGATAACATTCATTATTTTTCTTTCTCTGCCCAGTGAGAGGCATCCAACATTCTGAATTAGACAGGTCTTCTCAGCAGCTGGGTGGACATGGGCAAACCTCACACCCTCTGTGGGACTCAGTTTTCTCATTTGGAAAAACTGAAGAAAATAGCAGTGATTGCATCTAAAACTCTTGTCAGGAGGACTCAGTTAATGGATATAAGCTCTTTTTTAGAGAGTGGCCAACATTCCATTTTTTTCTATTCTGTCCATATGCCAATATGGTCTGCAGCTGTTATCATACCCATGTCAGAAATGAAGATGTGAACCTCAGTAAACGGGACTTGCACACATTTCTCACATAATTATTTCATGATAAACCTGCACTGGTGATCAGATATCTGGACTCCCATGTTTGCTTCATCCACACTCACTATACTGCTCTTCAGGTGACTGTTGTGTTAAGTCTACTAATATTCCTACCCTCAGACATGTTTATTGAGAAGCATACATCAGCAAGGTTGGGTGAAAATTGAGGAACAGCTGGGAGAAGCCACCAATAAGCCCAGGGCTGTACTCGCTTTGGCACCACATATACTAAAATTGGAATGATACAGAGAAGATTAGCATGGCCCTGCACAAGGATGACACGCAAATTCATGAAGCCATCCATATTTTTATGACAAAGATGGTTAGAAATGATGATTCTGGAGAAGTGGCATGCTGAAAATAGTAAAGGAAAAAACTTGATAACCTCCTAGAATCTGTATTGCAAACCATAATGCCTAAAAGAAGAGAGAGGAGAAAGAGAGTGAAAGAGATGATAAAGACAAAGAGGGAGGGGAAAAGAAAGGGAAGGAGAAAGAGAAAGTAGATGGGGAAGAGAGAAAGAAGGAAATTGCCTGTCATATAGACAGGCTGAGGTATAGGATTGTGGGAGGGAAACTGGGGACATTGGTTGTAGGAAATGTACACTGGTGGAGGGATGGGTGTTGGAACACTGTATGACTAAAGCACAACCATGACTAACTTTGTTACTCTGTATCTTACACTGATTCAATATTTTTTAAATCTTTTTTTAAATTAAAAACTAAGCTAAGCGGTAATGAACATACTTTGTAGAAGAGGGAAAATTTCCACAATCCCAATCAATAAATCATCTCAATTTTATTTTAGAATTATACCCTGCAGTGCTTGAGAACTGTCCCTAACTCAGTGCTTGTGGGATCTTGTGGTACCAAGAATGGAACCCGGGACTCCTACACACAAAGCCTAGACTCTTGCCCTATATGGCATTTCTTCAACCCTCTTCTACACGAAGCTGTTGTCTGGCTTAGCACGCAGGAGGACCATGTTGCACAGCTCCAGAAGGCACCATTCATACAAGACAGAATTATTCATGGAATTCTTTGTGCTTATTTGGACATATTATTTATGCATACATGCAGTGGCATATTTTCCTGGAGCACATGCATGAACCACACATTACTATACAGTATGGTGGATGTGTGTACAGTTATATTGAAAATGTATTACTTGCATAACACTTTCTGTCCCCTGTGTAGTGTAGTGGTGAGGTCCTAAGCCAGGTATGACCCTGTCCTCAGATATTTCAGAAGCATTGTATTTATGTCACAGAGAGTCTTTGGAGTATTATTTCCATTGCACAGCTAAGGAAATACAGGAAGCCCACCAGCATTTGGGGAATTTTTCCAGGGTCAGCTTCTGTGACTGTCTAGGCTCTAATTTTTGGCTGTTGGACTGTGTTTTAGCCTCCTGACTTAACTGTTGTTTTACTTGGGAAGAACACAAGAGAGATTGTTCAGTATTAGCATGTCAGTGTTAAAGGACATTTTGTGCTTGGGGAGCAACTGTCCACCGGATTGGTAAGCAGCACTGCTCTTAGATTTAAAAAAAAAATAGTCTGGAATTAAAGCTGGGTTGGATGCATAAATTTCCACTGCAGCCATGAGGAAAGTATTTTAATAAATAAAAAACAAATACGTTCTTAAATTAAAAGCAAATAGCTGTTTTCAATCTTGAGCCACAGATCCCTTTAAAAATTTAAATAACTTAAAGGAAAATGAGAAGTATTTCGTGACTTTGTTCTTTTCCTTGGTTGCCTCTCTGGGTACCTGGTTATAACCCTGGGGAGAAAAATAAGTTTCTGAAATGTCAACACTTCAAATCTTATTTCATTGAGATTCAAACATCCCCTAACTCAACTTTGAAGCAAAACCAGGGGTACATAAAGACATATGGAAGTCTGTGCCAATATTTCTTTTAGCCAGACTTTGATCACTGTTTCAAGTGTGGGGGTGAGGGGGGCATACATAAAATGCTAGAAACAAAACTGCCAAAAGTACATGTGGGCCTGGAAATAAAGGAAAACCATCACAGGGGCTGGGGGAGAGGATGTGAGACTTAGATACACTTTTTTTTTAAATTGAGTCACCAAAAGATAAACAATTACAAAGCTATTCATATCAGGTTTCAGTCTTACAATGATCCAACATCCATCCCTGCACCAGTGTCCATTTCCTACTACCAATGATCCCAGTTTCTCTCCCAACACCCTCTCCCCCAGCCTGCCTCTGTCGCTCTATGGCAGATACTTTCCTTCTCTCTCTCCCCTCCCTCCCTCCCTCCCTCCCTCCCTCCCTCCCTCCCTCCCTTCTCTCTCTCTCTCTCTCTCTCTCTCTCTCTCTCTCTCTCTCTCTCTCTCCTCTTCTTTTGAGCATTATGGTTTGTAATACCGATACTGACAGGTTGTCATTATCATATTTGTTCCTTTACCTGCTTTCAGCATGCAGTTCTTATCCAGAGTGATTATTTCCAACTACAGATTTAGATATGCTTTAGTATGGGAAATAACCTACATAGAATACCAAAGAACTACCTCATTTTTTTCCCTCCCACCACAATCCCATAACCAAGTAAACTCCTCCATGTTCCCTCCCTGATGTGCTCTTCTCAAAATTTTCAGCCTGATCCCCCCTCAGTGTCAGAGTGCTTGGCTCCTAACTTCTCACCTCTATGGTTCTGTTCTTTTTTCAGAGTAGTGGATGAGAAGGTTTTTTCTCTCTCACTGTATCTTTTTATTCTTCCTTCCTAGCCTTGCTTGCATTGATGAGGGATGCACCCCTGCCCGGCAGCCATGCTTGCCAGGGTTCTCACAGCAGGTTGTAATACTCACATTCAGCCATGATATTCACCAGCGTTTGTACCCATTTAGCTGTGCTGCTTACACTCCTGCTTTCTGGGGCTCTCCCTCTCACAGGGGTCACACAGATGATGGTTGATGCCACATCCTTGCTGTCACTGCAGAACTCTATGAGGTCACATTTTATGGTTTAAGTGCGCATGCATCTTTTAGTTTAGGGTACCCCATTTAGAAAAACCAGAAATTGCTTGCAGCGCCTAGGATCCAGACAGTCTAGCTGCACCAGCTCAAAGAGCATCGCTGCCACGCGTGTGTGGGACACCAGAGGATTGAATTTGTGACCATATAACTGCAAAGATCAAAGCCTTTGCACCGTTCTGCTGAGCCCCACAGATGTGTTGATGAAATATTGGGAGGAAGTCTGAGTGAGCAGTCACAGCACTTCAATTCTTATGGTCTGACCCTGGCCCTTTACAGCTAGGGAATCTGGGAGAGTAAGTCCTTCTCTTAGAACTTCTCTCTCATGGTGCTAAGAATGAGAGAACCACGCAGTATGGGTTCACACTATGTGGGTCATAAATATTTCACTGATCCAAACTCCCTCTCTTTCCTTCACCCTCTGCCTCCTTATCTCCAAAGAGGAGACTATGACCAGAGCATCTCAATGAACACAGTACTTCTAAGTTGAGGTGGACTTTAATTTTCAGGGCAGGGAGAACACAGCAAAATCTTACTTTTATGTACAGTAAAAGCAAATATTATTTTGTATTTATGCTGGAGCGATAACACAGCGGTAGGGCGTTTGCCTTGTGCATAGCCAGCCTGGCCGAGCAGGGTTCGATTCCTTCGCCCCTCCCAGAGAGCCCGACAAGCTACCGAAAGTATCTCGCCCCACACGGCAAAGCCTGCATGGAAAAGCCTGGCAAGCTACCCGTGACGTGTTCAATATGCCAAACACAGTAGCAACGAGTCTCACAATGGAGACGTTACTGGGCCCACTCGAGCAAATCGATGAATAATGGGAGGACCATGACCGGACCATGACGCATATATTTTAAATCACTGTCCTCCCATTGTTCATCGATTTGCTCGAGCGGGCCCAGTAACATCTCTGTCATGAGATTTGTTGTTACTGTGTTTGACACATCGAATATGTCACGGGTAGCTTGCCAGGCTCTGCCATGCGGACGAGATACTCTTGGTAGCTTGCCGGGCTCTCCGAGGGGGGCGGAGAAATCGAACTCGGGTCGGTCATGTTGGCCGCTTGTAAGGCAAACACCCTACCGCTGTGCTATCGACGCATATATTAAATATACATATATACACATATTGCATATATTATATACACATTATATGTACATATATAAACATATGCATACACACCTGTGGCATTAAACATTTATGGATGGTATGCAGTTTGTTTAAAATGTCTAAAAATTCTCTTTAGTGGGCAATAGAAGGGGATAAAAATGTTGAGAAACTTTGAACAAGAGAAACAAAGTTTCCTAGCTATTTAAAATAAATCCTGGTAGCCTGAAAAAAATAGTTGCAGTAGGTAAGGTGTTTGCCTTGATTGCGGCTGACTGGGTTTGATCCCTGGCACCACATGCTGTACCCTATGCCTCAATAGGAGTGATCCCTGAGTAATACCTGAGTACCACTGGGTGTGGCCCCAAAGTCAGAGAGAGGGAGGGTGGGTGCTACTGTGTTTGCCAAAGAGTTGACTCATTGGTAAAGCACATACCTTGTCTTATATGCAAGAGGCAAGAGACCTGAGCTAGTTACCCCCAACAGCACTACATCAACAACAACAAACAGGGAAACTTCTCAACTTTTTGCAAAGATCCTTCATCTTATCATTTACAACTCATCCTCATCTTAGTAGGATTACACATTTAATGAGCCACCACTCCCTCTGTTATCTAGTAATTGGAACCAGATCAGAGCCAGCATCAGCAAAATGAGAAGTGCTTACTCAGGCTACCATTTTATCCTGGGCCCCATGAAGTTCTGAAGGTTCCTTTCTTAGAACTGTATTTCATCAGTTTCTTTTATATTATTATGCATTACATTTTAGACACTGAAAACTTTATTCTGAGAAGTGACCCATTGGGATCTATGTCACCAAATAAAAGTTAATAAATGGAGCAAATGTCAGACTTAAGGAGAGCTGTCAAGTAAGACAACTGTTGTTATCAAGTTGTCAAGTTATGCCCGCCTGTCCTTCGCCAACTACAAGACCAAGATGACTGCCCTCCGACGTCCTGATGGATCCATCACATCCTCCAGAATGGCAATGGAGAAGATTATCCATGACTTCTACCCAAATCTCTTCGATAGCCATGTCCACTTGCCGACATACCAAATTCCACAGGATGGATATGTCTTTCCCAACATTCTCCCTTCTGAAATCCGACACGCCATTTTGTCGGTAAAGAAACAAACAGCACCCGGCCCAGACAAGGTCAGACCTGAACACCTGAAGAACCTGCCATCAGTACTCATCAATATACTGGCTCGGTTCTTCACTCGCTACCTGTCTGAATGCAAGGTTCCATCCCAGTGGAAAACCAGCAGGACCGTACTACTGTTCAAGAAGGGAGACATCCATGACATTGGCAACTATCGCCCTATCTGCCTATTGTCTGTCATCTACAAGTTGTTCACTCTAGTCATCCTAAATAGGATTGGCAGAACACTAGATGAAGGACAACCATGCGAGCAAGCTGGGTTCCGCAAAGGATTCAGCACCATCGACCATATCCACACAATAACCAAACTCATTGAGGTTTCTCGGGAGTTCAAGATGCCGCTCTGTTTAACGTTCATTGATTTAAAGAAGGCCTTTGATTCTGTTGAGGCGGAAGTGGTCATTGAAGCCCTAGCCAATCAGGGCATTCAAGCCCAATACATCAAGATCCTCCGTGAGCTGTATTGCGGATTCACTACCAGGATCTCACCATTCTACAAAGAAGTGATCGTTGATGTCAAGAGAGGGGTTCGGCAGGGTGATACCATTTCACCGAAACTCTTCAGTGCCACCCTCGAGAACATCATGCGATGACTGGAATGGGAAGTAATGGGAGTGAAGATAGGTGGTCGGCAACTACACCACCTCTGCTTTGCTGATGACATTGTTTTAATAACACCAAACATCAGCCAAGCAGCACAAATGCTGGCCGACTTTGATCGTGAGTGTGGAAAGGTAGGACTACAGCTGAATCTTACAAAGACAATGTTTATGAGAAACAGCCTCGTTCCTGATGCCCCATTTGCTCTCAACGGAACGACCATCTCCGAATGCAACAGCTATGTGTACCTAGGTCGAGAAGTCAACATGACAAATGACCTGGCACCCGAGCTGCGCAGGAGGAAGAGAGCGGCTTGGAATGCCTTCAAGAATGTCGAAGAAATAGCTAAGAGGACGAAGAACCTCCGGCTCCGGGCACATCTCTTTGATTCCACTGTTCTTCCTGCATTAACATATGCCTCAGAGACCTGGGCCCTACGCAAACAGGATGAGAACGCTATTCAGGTCTCCCAAAGAAGAATAGAAAGAGCTATGCTTGGAATATCACGTTTCACTCAAATGAGAGAAAAAATCCGGAGTTCCGACATCCGTTGACGATCAAGAATCAGGGACGCTGTCTCATTTGCCAAGGTGTCAAAAATCAGATGGGCTGGTCACGTAATGAGATTTAAAGACAATGGCTGGACTAGAGCTGTTACTGACTGGATTCCACGGGATGTCAAAAGACCGCGTGGCCGCCCACCTACCAGATGGTCAGACTTCTTCGTGAAGATCATGAACAATCGGTTTGAGGCTCTTCATGTTCCCAGAGCGAACAGATGCCATTGGGCTACACTAGCACGCGACAGGGACAAATGGAGACGTTACTGGTGCCCGCTCGAGCAAATCAATGACTAACGGGAAGTTAAGTGATAAGTGATTAAGTCAAGTAAGACACAAATGTTTTTTGAGTGTTTTAGGGCTATCATGGCAAATAGCGCAGAGCCTGTGGCTGAAACAACAGAAAATAAATCCTCACAGTTCAGGAGGCTACAAATTAAAAATGAAGTTATGGGCAGGATACAAGCTTTGCTCTGCATCCTCTCCTGAGCTTCTTAGTGGTTATATTGCTCACTGGCCCATATCTTCACATAGTCTTCCCTCTGTGTCTCTATTCTGAAATGCACTTCTTACAGGGACAGAAGTCATGTTGTATTAGGGACCCCTATGCTACTGACTTCCTATTAACCTCATTTACTTCTGAAAACCATTCTTTTAAATATTCACATTCTAAGCCCCTGGAGGATTCAGATTTCAACCTGAGAATTGAATTGGATTGGATTCAATTCACAGCGGGCAGACATTAGTAACAGAATAAGCTGTAGTCGATCCATGAGGAAGGTGGTTGGGAAGAGGACTGAGAGGTGAAGATTAGAAGATGAAGCCATGGGAAGTACTAACCTATGACTCAGAGGCATTTGCAGTGGAAGCTGTAGGCTCTGCTAAAGTCATGGTGATTCTAACCCCTTTCAGAAACCCTCCAACTGCTGGCTCTAACTTCCTGTTGGCAACTGTTGGTCACTTGTTCTTTAAGTAGCTCTCCCTCTAGAGTAGATGGTGGTGTGTGTTCAAGGCTGATTTGGGGCTCTGCATACTGGGCAGAGCAGTGGGAGTGGATGCATCCTTCATGAGTCTCTAAAACTTTAGTTTTTGTGCACTTCATTACATGTTTTCATTCTGGGCCTCAGAATGTCATTTCTTTCAAACTAAGATTCGCTCATAGATAGGTCCACATGGAAATAGAGGATAGGGCTCCTTTACTTTTTTTTTCCACCCAAAGAAAGATAAAAAAGAGAGTCAAAAAGAATTGACCCTCCAAGTTCCCCCTGAGTTTCACTTGTGAAGACCTCTTTTCGGCCATGCTGTCTTCCTTACTTCTGCACCCCGTTCACTACTGTGACCACAGCCTTCTTTGAAAACTCTTCTAGCCTTCATTCTTCTCAGAATCTGTCTCAGGATTCTAGCTTTAATGAAAGGGATTTGCAGCGGCTGTCTGGCTTTCTAGGCAATTTTATCCAGTGATACCTCCTTCCATGGTATTTTTAGTCCTCATCTATATCTTTCTCTTGCTTCGGGGGGTTGAAGTGCCTCCAGCTTTTTAGAGCTCACGACAGAATGGCCTGAGCTCCCAGCTCACCCCTGATCTATGCTGCACAATTACAGAAGCAGGCTTATAATCAATGTAATTGAAGATCAGAGTTAATGAGGACCTCCGTGCCCGTACCGTCCCCTGAGCAACGCTGAACTTCAGATGCTAGATAAGGAAATGATTGGGCTGAACTGAAAATCCATTTGGCTAATTAGATGATGTATATTCCCACAAGCAAGTGAGAGAGGGAAAAAAGCATATCTATATATATATTAATATATATATTTAAAAAATAAGGAAACATGACATTTGGAAGTTGAGATTTTTGCAAAGATTCCATTCAGAGTCATTGCTCTCTGGGGAGATCTAATTCAGCACAGTGGAATCTCAGAGCATTCAGAAAAGGTGGGAACACTTTTGATCAAGTGTTTATAGACATATATAAAATGAGTGTCCATTGGAAGACAAGAGAAACATGAACCACGTAGAATAATGCCTGACTGTTCTTGTCTAATGAGATTTTTAATCCCAAAGTCATGCTTGAATTGACCCAGAAGCTGACAATGCTTTGGCTTTATTGTGTCCTCTTTACTCTCTGTCTCTGTCTCTCTCATTCTTTACACAAATGCAAAGTGTGACCATACACACATAGATGCAACACACCTACATCTCAGTGTCTCATAAAGTTCCACTCTGTCTTAATCATTATGGTAATTGAAGAGTGAACTCTAGTTAAAGGCCTGGTTCTTGCCTTTTAGAAATGGATGGGAAAATAAGGGGAATACTCTGCAATTAAAGAAAAATAAAAGAAGGCCTGGGGGTTTTGCTTATATTTGCCATTTCAGGATTATCTTCTTAGAACTTTTAAGAATTCAGAGGACAGATAATATATTTGTACTCATCATCAGGACAAAACCTAATACTTTATAGCTACTCAAATGAATTAATGAATGAGTCTGTGTGTAATATGGCTTCTTTTAGAACTGCTGTTGAATGTGATGCCTTGGGAGTGTTAGAGAAATGAACAGGAGTATGACCCTAGTCCCAGATGAGCCAGACAGGCAAAAGACACCTTGGACTTCTGCCCTGCTGTGGTTCTCCTCTGTATCTTTCAAAATCTATCTTAAAGCCATTTATTCTAAGATTCCAGACTGATCCTTTTTATCTTTCCTTTGTAATCACAGACAGCATCCATCTCTTTTAGAAAGTCTTAATACCCTCTTGGTGATAGTTACTTATAAACACATGTAACCACTCTTGTTGGTAATTTTCTTAATGTGGTCCACCTCATCCTCATTTCTTACCCAAGAAGTGGTTTAATAAATGTTAGTAAAATGAAACCATGAATTAAAGCTTAGTGATGACACATTACCCCTTCCTTTCATAATACGATGCAGAATCACCCTCCCATTCATCCTTGTGGCTTTACTCAAGGTCCCCCTTGCATCCTATTTTAATCATTGACATCACAAGCCTGAGGGGTGAATAAGCCATGATAGTAAAGTTCCAGCTTGTTGTTAGAATTGGAGAGTCCAAATAGCTAATCCCATATCCTGGCCTTCACAGAGTGAAAATCGTAAACTTAGGGATCAAAGTAGAGGCATTTCTGCATCATAACCTCATGATGAAGGGAGCTGTATTTCCCTTCTGTTCAAGCATGGAACTTGTATACAATGAATTTACTTATCTCTCTGTCTGTGCCAGGCATTTTACTAAAAATTATTTGGATAATGACTAATTGCACTGTAGCACTGTCCTCCCATTTTTGCTTGAGCGGGCACCAGTAATGTCTCCATTGTGAAACTTGTTACTGTTTTTGGCATATCAAATATTCCACAGGGAGCTTTACAGGCTCTTCCCTGTGAGTGGGATACTCTCAGTAGCTTTCCATGCTCTCTAGAGGGACAGAGGAATCGAACCCGGGTCAGCTGCGTGCAAGGCAGACACCCTACCCACTGTGTTATCACTCCAGCCAATTAGTAAAAAATGACTAATTGATGAGTTTTATTTGCTTCCCTATAGGAGATCACATACTATCAAAGCAGCAGTCCCTCTTACCCTATGTACAATATACTCAGGGGAGTTCACACCCCTTCTGTGGAGGAGTGAAGGAAATCCTCTCTGCCTGAGACCCTACCAAAGCCCTTCACTCTCCAGGCGGGAGAATTGGGCATATTTCAGCTTTGTATACTGAACAACCTGTGTTCTGTTTCCTTTCTGCCCTCTTAGCTGTGAAAATGTGATTACATCAGTTTCTTCTCTAACCTCAGAATTTCCTTTAAAAACAAAACAAAACATGGGGCAATGCCTCTACTGCAAGATTCATACAAGGATCAGGTGAGCAAAACATTTAATACATTTTCCCCCAAGGAATGGAAGAGGGAGGCTGGAGCAATATTACAATGGGTAGGGCGTTTGCCTTGCATGTGACCGACCTGGGTTCAATTCCCAGCATCCCGTATGGTCCCTTGAGCACCACCAGGAGTAATTCCTGAGTGCAGAGCCAGGAATAACCCCTGTGCATTGCTGGGCGTGACTTCAAAAAAAGCAAAAAAAAAAAAAAAAGAAAGAAAGAAATGCAAGAGGTCATTTAGGGGAAACAATCTCCCTCTACCATTAAACAAACAGTATGCCTTGTAGTATAGTATCTTTACTAAGGGTATTGAGGAGAACCTACTTTCAAGTCGATGTCTTCCAAAGTGACTCACATGTCTCACATTGTTATGAGATCTGTGGTGGGCATTGCATTCAAACATTACATTCCAAATTTGTAAGAAATCCATTACTATGCTAATCCAAGTAGCTCTATTAGTTGAGATTCCATAGTGTGCCTGGAATGTTACATCCTGTATTAGATGCTAGAATCCTGTTTCCAGAACTCTCACGAGAGCCCAGTTACTCATTCATTTCTCCAGATGCCAGAAATGTGAGAGGTTGACCATTCATATGAGTCTTTCTTATGTTATGTTCTTCAGTGAAATGGACCACTTCATTTATTTATGTACTTCCCCAAGGAATGTCCACAGCCTACGGATGCATAATGTTGAGGTACAAAGACCTGACACTCTTGTTTGGTTGTGATCAAATCTGAAGGACCATTTCTATCTGTAGCTCTCAAAGAGATCAGCTTCGCTGCATTTGCATGCATGATAATTTATTTCATCCTCTTGCACAGTTCTGCTTTTTCCTCCATTTCCAGTAGAATGCCCCAGAAAACCGAACCTTCTGCACACCATTCTGTACCTCTGAGTTATATTTCTGGTTCACTCAATCTAAGACAAATGTATTGTTTCATTTAACTTTACCTGACCCCAAGGAAAGGATTGGTCTCCATGATTTTCATGACCCAGGATTTGGTTTCTTGTCCAAGTTTACAGAGCTAGTCAGTTATAAAGTTAAGATCTGAATATATATCTTTCTAATAACTCTATTATCTTTGTCTTTGCATTGTGTAGCTATTCTGAAGAACTGAGATTAGCATACTCAGCCCTGGGACACAATTCAATATCCATCCTTCAGTCTTTAGTGAGAATAAATACTAGAATTATCTATTTAAACAGCATGACTGTGCTTTTTAAAAGATAAATCTGGAGTTGATACTGATGGTTAGTGCTTTGCACAAGGACCCATGTGACATGTTTCTGCCCGGGCTTGGTTCCAGGGGGGAAAATATGGCTTTACAGATAGATTTGCATATCTTTTCTTGCCAGAATTTTGAAATATGGAATACAGCACACTTATTCGTTTTTGCTTAAACTGCCAAGAATTTTTGAGGCTAACTTCAAATATGGTCATTTTCCCCACTCTGTGATTGATACTCTCTACTCCTCTGCTTCACATGCAACTCCTCTTTTTATCTTCATCCCAAATCACATTGCCCACTGACTTAGGAACTCATCCAGGAGGATGGTATAAATCCAGCAAGTTGAGTGAGTTAGAGGACATCAGCATTGTCTTCCATGCCCTTATCCTTTTCATGGAATCTAAGCACCTCAAGGCAGCCAGGTCAGGTATGATATAGTCCCACCTTCATGGTCATTGCTAACTGATAGACAGAGTAGTATTGGGGCTGGTAAGATTACAACCATTGATCAACTCATGTGACCTGACTGAAGAGTTGCTGTCCATCCCATAGATGCTTAATATCTGTCTCCCTCTTTGGGAAATTTGAATTGCATACATGGAAATATTTTGTTGGTTGATACTGAGGTAGAGATAAGCAAATGTGGGGAGAGAAGGCAAGATAATGAAACAATTTAGTATCTACTTATGAAATGCCTATATTGTGAAAGAAGAACTACTCTCTAAGACCAGTTATGCGATCCTAATCATTTTTCAACCTTTTAAAAATTTTCTCCCTGTTGAGGGTCGGAAAGGAGGGGGGGGTATACTGGGAATATTGGTGGTTGAGAATGTGCACTGGTCGAGGGATGGGTGTTGATCATTGTGTGATTGTAACCCAAATATGAAAGCTTGTAACTATCTCACGGTGATTCAATAAAATTTAAAAAAAAATTTCTCCCTGTTAAAATATTCCTTTGCTGTATTTTTACACTTACATTCTCACATGCAGTCACTGAATGGACTTTTCTCCCTTGCTGCCCAAAGAATATTTGTCTGAGTGTATGTATAATATATATTCTGTATACGAATATGTATTTGCCTGTGCATGTGTATGTGTGTGAGAGTTGTAAAGGGGCATTCAAGAGAATAGATTGCTAAGCTAGGGTCTTTTGTTTTGCCTGCACAGATTTTTCAGAAACAATCTTAAGCTATCATTTTAAAAATGGTCGATTATAACAAAAGTGAATTTTCAGTCTCTTTTGAAGAAAATCAAAAGAACTGGCACAATTGGGTTTTTTTGCTCCCTTTGGCAAGAACTGCGAGAGCTGGGTCACAGCCATCCCGTTGTGATAGAGCGATACAGGGTGCAGTTTGCCCCAAACTGTTTCTCCCTATTATTTTCCAACATTAAGGCACTGTCATTTCCTAAATGCTGCTCTTTATCTTAGAGGGGCAAGACATTTCTTTAATTTCATCTCTCTCTTTCTCATTCTTTCTATTCTTTCTGTCCTCTGCCTCATTTCTTTTCTATTGCATATTAAATACACACACAGAGAGAGAGAGAGAGAGAGAGAGAGAGAGTTAGATCAAGAGGCCAAAAATTTCACCCCTTTGTCCTCAATCCAATCTATTACCTCAACATCACCCAGTCACACATCTGGTAATAGTGAAAAATATATCGTTATTTACTAGGACAAGCCAGATATACCTAAACACTTTGTCTACGTTAATTTATTCCTTTCTCACTATAACCCCAGAAAGTGGGTTCTATTAACAGTCTTGTATATCAGTGGTACAACCAAATTCCACAGGAATTGAGTGACTTGCCCAAGGCCAGTGGCTGCTAAGAGTAGATTTAGGTTTTGAACCTGAGTATTTCAGTCCAAAGGAACCCAACTCTTCATCACAAGACTTAACTGTCTGTTGCTGATTGATCTTTATTATTTTCTGATAGCATAAATGACACATGGTTATTGTGTATAGGCTTCTAAGAACAGGTGCTGGGTATGACTTGTATACCCCTATCTGCATCGCAGCAAGATAAACCTGTACCCTAAGACTGGGGAGATAGTAGCTGTCTTCTTTTCTGTTCATCTACAGGGAGCAGCTTTGTGGTGAGCGAAGGGAGTTACCTGGACATTTCTGATTGGTTAAATCCAGCCAAGCTGTCTCTGTATTACCAGATCAATGCCACCTCCCCATGGGTGAGGGACCTTTGCGGACAGAGGACAACAGATGCCTGTGAACAGCTCTGTGACCCAGACACCGGTGAGTCATGGGGCAAGGATGGGGATAAAGGACAAAAGGCTTATGTGGTCTGCACTCTGCTTGCACACTCTTGGCTGATAAGTAGCTGACAAGATGTGTAACCACTAGACACTATACTGTAAAGGTCTATCCACTGATTGTTGGTTAAAGCATGTGCTGCCACCACCTAGCAAGAGAGGAAACGTTCTCAGAGCCACAGAATCTGAAGAAGAAGCAACCACAAAGAATGTTTCTTCCATTCAGCAGAGCAGAGTATTGAATGAAATAAGGCATCTTGAGCTCAGATCTACTTATGTCTTACCACCTAGATTTTTAATTATTTTCCAGCTTTATTATGATATAGTTGATATAAGCCATTTTGTAAATCTAAGGTGTGTCCTGGGCTGGAGCGATAGCACAGCGGTAGGGCGTTCGCCTTACAAGCGGCCAACATGGCCGACCCGAGTTTGATTCCTCCGCCCCTCTTGGAGAGCCCAGCAAGCTACCGAGAGTATTCGATATGCCAGACACAGTAACAACAAAGTCTCCAATGGAGACGTTACTGGGCCCGCTCGAGCAAATCGACGATCAACGGGAGGGCCTTTACCTTTACCTTTTAAGGTGTGTCCTATGATGATATGATCCATGTATGCAATGAGAAATGTCACCATAGTATTTTTACATTTCTATCACCTTTCCAAATTATTTTCTTATGTATGTTGCTCACAGTGAAGATCTGCACTCATAGCCCCTTCTAAGTACGATGACTTTTACTCAGAGTTTTGAGCATTTTTACATATATGCTGTGACCAGCTATGTAACCAGCTGATTTTGGAAGTACTCAAGGATATGGCTATTCTAACATAGGCAGGAGCTAGACGATGCTTGAACTTCAAGACTAAGGGAAGAAAATCAGATTCTGATTGAGAGAGATGATGCGGTAGAGGAAGGAGACTGAACTTTCATGGTGTTTAGTTGTGATCAAAGCACATAGTGGTATCTCAGACTAATATTGAGAGTATATAATTGACATAAATTGTTATTGGATGTGGGAGGTGATAAAAAAAGAGAAGTGTAAGTTGGTTCCACATTGTTCTGTGTAACCCAGGAAAGGAGTGGAACTTATTTACTGAACAGGGGTGCTATGAGAGGGTCAGGGTGTGACTGAGGTCAAGTGTGTTGTTTGGGATGTAAGTTCAAGTTAAATATTAAACACCAAAGGCAGGAAATGGACATTGCATGAAAAACCCAAGTTTAAATAAGAGGTTTGAGCTAGAAATGTGTGAGTCAATAGTATGTAGATGGCATTTAAACTTGTGAGACACTACCTTATTTATAGTACATATGCTTAGTAAAAAAGGGTGACATAAAATTCGTAGTGTTGCTCTATAAATGGTAGTTGTCAGTGTCCACCAATAACCTACAAAGAGAGAAGCAGGAGTTACAGAGAGGCAGAGATTTGCCAGTGTTACAAAACAAGTTAGAAATAAAGCTGGTATTTGATTCCCTGTTCTTATTCACTATTCTCTACTACCCCCCCCCCCAACTTATGTTGGTATCTAATTTCTCTGGAATGTCATCACTCTTAAGGAAGAGTCTTGCTCAAACACTCTTTGCCTAGATTTCCCAGAGACATCCTCTATGCAGAATGAGGGGTGTCAACCCAAGTGTGCTCCCTGAACCTGAGCTCTCATTTGCTTATCCATAAGATCCCTATTCTGGAGGAAGAGGGCGTCTCTCAGGGTAACCCTGTATTTCTGCATCTTTATGCAAGGATTTGGCTTTTTGTATAGGACGGGAAGCCTCCCAAAGCAGTGCTCCAAGTATTGGGGTCGTGTCCTGGCAATTTTCTGCCAACCGGAGCAGGATCAGGGGATGTGGCACTACTGCTTGGGCCTTATGGTGGAAGAAAAAGATGGAACTCATTTATTTGCCACCCTCATGAAGGCCCAGTCCAGCCCAGTGAAGTAATGAGTGGCTGACCATTTAACCTTCTGGTTTCACAGCTGATCTGCATTCAAGGGCAAGTTCATGGTCTCCAGTCTATTAACCATAGCCTAATGGTTTAATTCTTGATAAAAGGTCATCCATGAAGCAGACATACGGTAGCCAGTGTTGAAAGAATTAGCAGTTCCACCAGTACTCCTAAGAATTAAACATGTGCACATGTACACACATACAAGGTAGACATGGAAATTATCTGTGTTGACCTTATTGATTTGATGCTGTTGATTTAAGGAGAGGAATGAGAGGCCAAAGCCACAGATAACAATGGCAGAACTAGAATTCAAACTCAGGAGCCTGTGCTCATAACCAGTGTTTCTAATGTCTCAATAGAAATAGAGTGGGGCCTCAGATTCTGTATCTTGATGAGTTATCAGCTTCATAGATACTTCTGGCCCAAAGTCTATTCTTGGTGCAACTAAATTTTAAGCATATTTTACAGCACAAGAGAAAATAAGTAACTGAAAACTCCCCAGCAGTTAATGACCTGACTTCTAGAATGCTCTCTGCATGTCAAGAGTATGCCTTGCATTTGTATACTCTGTTCATACCCACTATTGTTTCCCAAACACCAATGCAAACAAAGGCTTACCCTCTAACTAGAGTTTGGATTACTCCCTTTGCCAGAAATATTTTCTATTATTTTACTATACTCCAAAATTCTGTTCACTTAATTACCTCTCATTTTCTCTCAGTAGAATGGATGGCTTATTTTAGTGTCATCGGAGTTCACTGTTGACTAAAAATCTGATTAAAAACTTGAGTTATTGTTTAGAAGCCCTGCTAAAATGTAAGCTTCTTAAAAGCTAAGGACTGTATCTAATTTATCCTCGTATCTTTTCTATCCCAATTCCCAACAAAGCTCTTATTCTTTCAAGTCACGAAATGCATAAATGCATGGTCTATCTACAGGTAAAGAGCAGAAATGAGAACATAAGATCCCTGAGTATATTTTCATGGGACTTGACTCAGATCCACTTTGCAAAATTTACTTCAATTCGTTAGATTCAATTCAGGCAAGATTTTCTTAATTCCACAACTCATAAGTCTGTGTGTTAAGTGCTTTGGAAAATCACAGATAAATTGGACAATGTCCCTGCCTTCATTTTCTCAGGGATAAAAAGAATATGCTCATATGTAGCTATTATAAAGACACAATATGGTATAAATCAAGAATAGGCATTAATAAAGTATCTCATGCCTAGAGAACAGGCAGAAATAGATTCAAGATGGGGACTTCAGCAAATATATTATAGAAAAGATGACCTTTTTAACTGAGCCTTGTAGAATCAGTAGGGAGTATGAATAGGACGGGTGGTTTAGCAGAGGGATTTTCATTATTTAAAAAAAAAGTATGAGAGTTTAAAATTATTCCAGGAAGCAGAGAACAGTATCATTGGACTTAGTTTTGAAAAACATGCCCAACACAGAAAATTAAGGAGTGACAAGGGATGAAGTTGGAAAGGTAAGATGAAGAGAGCTCATGAAAAGATAAAGATTCAGAGATTCTGATAGCCACCAAGGAGTTAGTTTGACTGTGTTAGGCACAGAAGCAAAAAAAAATGCCTTTTTCATCGGCTAGATTGCTTGGAGGAAACTAAACTCAAGGGAACAGTGAAAGCTCTCTTCTCTCACCTTCTATCATTAATTAGGATTTGGCAGAAGTTCTGGGAAAGATGAACAACCACCCCACTAACCTCTAGCCCTATACACATTCAGATATTAAATCTGTCAGAGATGACCTTGTTTTCATCATTTAAAAAAAGCACCTTTACTCTGTGTGTGGGACATGTTAGTCTGATGGACTGATAGAAACTAAGCATTGTGCATTCAGGTTCTAAAGAGGAAAGAGGTAATTGCTGAAGAATAGATCCTTGATTACCATGATGTGGCCATGAGCCTGGCCGACTTTTTGTGGCTGAATGCCATTGCTGGTTCAGGTGTGTTTTCTCAGAGATTTCAACAATTAGTACTAATGATAGGACTGATTCTGAAGTTGGATTTGTGGTAGGCTGGAATTGGTTTGGGTGATGAGTGTTGAATGTTAGCATTTCCTCCCCCAATTTTTTTTTTAGTTACGTTGTGTAGAGAGCTTGGAAATTGGCTATGATGAAGGTATTTATGAAAACACAATTGGTAAATGTTATAAATCATTGCATACTTTCTTTGGAAAGCTCATCTGTAAACATTTGCTATCATAACAGTGGATGGGATGAGAACAGCCTGTTAAAGACTAAGGCAGAGAAGGGTCTAAAATATTTGAAAGGTTTGAAAGCACTGCCAGAGGGTAGCATTGTGTTCTTTTTTTTTTCAGAAGGGACTGCTATTACTCTTTATCTTCTTGAAGACAGAAATCAAATCCTCATGGCCAACTTGAGTTGCCCCATAAAACACAACACTGGACAGCTTAAGTGGCTCCATTTTGACTCTTAATACTGCCATCCTAGGATCCAGAGAGACAATAAAGGGCTTAAACCTCTTGCCTTATATGTTTTGGACACCCCTTTATCCTTGGCACTGCATAGGGTCCTCTGAACACTGCCAGGAGTAATTCTTGAACATAAAGCCAGGAAAATGCTGTGAGCACTGCTAAGTTTTGTCTACCCCAGTCCATTCACCCACACATGCACCACAAAGGCTGCCATCCTGGATAAATATTAGGGCAAAGCAGGTGTGTGTGTGTGTGTGTGTTTGTGTATGAGATGTGATATGAGAGAGATGCCTAATGGTGATGAGAGAGTAATGAGAACTGATGACACTTCCATTGGTACTCAGGGGCTATCTAGACTATGTCTCATGCCTTGGGGTATTGCAGATCCAATGGTGCTAGGGATGGAAATTGGGCCTCGCACATTCTAGGAATGTCTTCTAACACTTAAGCTATCTTTCTGGCCCTGAAGCAGCTTTACTAAAATTCTGCACATGGGTAATGCCTACTTTTCATGCTAAATTTTCTATAAAAAGCCTTTGACAACATTACCCAAATTATATCAGGCAAGTAATAGAATATTAATTCAGTCACTGATACACACTTTTATCTATTTACTTATTCATTCAAGCACTTAGTGAATCAGAGTGGAATTAGGCGGTTCTTTGGTGTCAGACAGACCCCTGTCACGTCCCTACTTCATTGTTTACTGGCTGATAGTAGGACTTCTGGTACGTCATTTAACCTAGACAAGACTCATTTTTAGCATATGCTCAGATGAGAAAACAATTGCTGTTTTGCAGGGTTGATACGGAACGAGATAAAAAATCAAATTTAAAGTAAAATGGGACCTTATTTTTATATATTTTTCTTATTTTTAATATTTGTTATTTATTTTGTCTCTTGTGCCTTCACTTAAATCAATAAACATTTCAATAATATTTCACAAGACACCTTTAATCCAGCAGTATACCACAGTGTTAGGCCATGTGCGAAAAAAAGTAAAATAAAAGGCTGCATTTTCAAGGGACTGATCACCAAATACAAAATTTAGCAATGGGTTGCTTTTCCTCCCTGCTGGCACCTACATGTAACATGTAACTTTTAAATTTGTGCAGGCAAATAGTCACGGACTCCCAACTTTAACAGCAGCTTTGCACACATTTGCCCTTTGATCTTGAATCTCTCTCATGCTGTGAACTTTGTATTTCTTCTCTACCATAAGTATATGCACAGAACATAACTGTTAATGCAAGAAGGGTCCTCAGAGATCACCTCACCTGATCTAATGAGAAGATTGAGGGCCGCTGAGGCTAAGCAAGATGCCCAGTGTCACTCGCTAAATTAGTGGCAAGATGTGAATTACAACCCGGAATAATTTGCAAGATAGTTTTCATCTCAAAATTCATGTTTCTCTGACCTTTGAAGCACTAATAACTTCGAACATAAAGTATGATTGAAACAATTTGTAAATGGCATTTAAAGCAGATTGAATTTTCTTTTCACAATTGATAGGAACTTCAGTTATGTTCACCATTCAAATTCAGTTGATTTTCATGTCCTTGGCAGCCACTTTTCATTTTGTAAGAGGATCTGAAATGAGAATTGACTGTGTGTATTATGGCACGTGTTTGTCTGTCCTCCCATTGTTCATCAATTTGCTCCAGCAGGCCAGTAACGTCTCCATTATGAGACTTGATGTTACTGTGTTTGGCATATCGAATACGTCACGGGTAACTTGCCAGGCTTTGCCGTGAGGGCAAGATACTCTTGGCAGCTTGCCAGGCTCTCTGAGAGGGGCACAGGAATTGAGGCTGAGCTGACCAGTCAGCTATGTGCAAGAAAAACGCCCTACGCGCTGTGCTAGCGTGTGGTACTTATACGGTAGTACGTATGTCTTGTATAATTATAAATATTTATAACGTTCATAGATGGTTTCTGTGATTTACTGAGTTCTATTTTTCACAATCAAATCAATCACAAATCATCCTGTTAATCGTCGATTGCCTCGAGCAGGCCCCAGTAACATCTCCTTCATCCTAGCCCTGAGATTATATTCAAGGCTCTTTAGGAGAATGAGACCCATCATTGTTACTGGTATTTGGCATATTGGGTACACCACGGGGAGTTTGCCAGACTCTGCCATGTGGGCAGGCTACATTCGGTAGCCTGCCAGTTTGTCCAAAGTAGGAATGAGATAATAAGATGTCATAATAAGATGTCGCGCAGCCGCATTTGTGGCCGCGCAGTTCCGGGATCTGATTTTATAGTCTCTGAGTCTTGGCCGCTGATGGTATTACACAGCGCCAGGGGGCCAGTTGGTGGGTGTGACCCCCGCCTACTGGAATTTGGAGGATCTGGGTGGAGGATGCTCGGCCCAAATCCGAGTAGGTTTGGAGATCTCGGCCCCAGAACCCGCGTGGCTTTGTCCCTCTGTCCTATTTTTATTGATGTTGAAAGGGATGCAAGGACTTCATGAAGTTGTAAAGTTTGAGAATCTGCAGAGATGGGGATTGTAACATGGATGTGTGCATTTCTAGGTAATGTAGCACGTCAAGTGGAGAGTGCATAGGGAAGATAAGCTATTAAAATAGGTGACTCTTTACATAGAGCCAACTTTCTGGTGAGCTACAAGAGAATATTTGTGTATAAGAGCATTGTTTAAGGAAGACTTAGTTTTTCTCATTTGGTTATTACTGTATTTCAGAGACCAAATGGTTTCTGCATCAGTGCACCATTCGGGATAGAGATGGAAAGAAGGAAGGAGTGATTCATTTGGGCTACGTCAGTGCACAGGCTCTAGATTGGTGTAAAGAGCACAAATGGTTTCTAGGTGCTGGCAATACTATTTTGACTGAGTGTGTTTTTAACTAAAGAATTTTATAAGATAGATACAGTTAAATCTCTTCTGAAGCTAAACTTTCCCTGTGAGCACTGTACTACTAGACTTTCTTTAATTCAAATATACTAGCTATATCCTTCATCTACTTAAGATTGCTCCACATAACTATGCTGTTATTCCATTGGGTCACAACTGGGAAAATCAATCTTCCAGGGGAGATGAGTTACTCTAATCTTTAAAATCCATAAAACTCTCTACCTCACTACCCTCAGGTCATGAGTTTTGCTAGACCTTGATTTAAACAAAACTTGTGAATTAATTATCCTCAAACCCAATTTTGCCAACATGCAAGTAAATAGAACCAATGTTTTAAAAAACATTTCAACAAAAACAATTCAAATACCAAGACAACGGCTTTCGGATTCTTGAAATCCATGAAATGAAAATTAATCACCAAAGTCTTGTTTATTTTGTTGATGAATCCATTTGATGTGGGTTTGTGATCGGTATACAGTGGGTGAGGCATTAGACAATGACCTTACAATTAAGTGCTTATAATTAAGAAGAGACCTGGTAAAGTTTTGGTGAAATGTCAAAAGGTGAATAAACAGTGGAGAAACCATAACAGCATATATAGTTTTTTATGCACTATTGTGTCCCCCATTCATGCTGAGACTTTATATAACTATCTTCATCTTTATAATAGTGTTTCTGGGTGGTTATTATTGCTTCAACTTTTCATACAAAAAATTGTGTTTTAAAGAAGTTGATTGGCATATTGAAGGTCATATATTTATTAAGAATCTCAGTTGGGATTTAGACCCACACTGAGTGACAAGCTACTATTTTGAGGAGTCAATGTGTGAGAGAGTAGGCTTAGTATGAAGAAGAGAGAGGAGTCCACACAATCTTTCTTTAATAGTATTTGCACAGAATTCTTAGAGGCCAACATAAGTGCTTTGGAAAAAAAGTTTTCAGAATTAGTTGGTTTGAAAAAATAAAGGGATTCTATTGGGTTGGAGAACAGGGAAAAGTGCAGAACTGTGAGGGGGAACATGACAGCATTTATGAGTTGAAAGGAAAACTGTTTTATTTCTCCGCCATGGAGTCTTTCTACATTTGGTTTAAAAGTGTTGTAAAATGTTATGTTGTGGAAGAGGCTTGAGGTGCTTTGAAAAAGGACAATGTGTGTCAAAGAGGAGGTCTTAAAACTTCAGAGAGTCTGCAGAGGCAAGCCACAGGATTGACTGCTCAAGCCCAGGAAACACAAGAAGGTGAAAAGTGGCTACAAAGGACACTTGAACGAATTTCTTTACTGGAAACTTGTCAGTCCCACTGAGAGTCCAAGATAACCTTTGCTTCTGAAATTGAAAGTGAGAGGTTGTGAGAGATGTGGCAGCTCATATTTTTAAGTCGTATATATGTAGATAACTTGAGGGGTTATGGAGTTCTCAACTTCTTAGACTAGATGTTATTAAAATTAGACTCTACGAGCATTTAAATGAGACTGCATTTGATTGATTGATTGATTTTTGTTTTGTTTTGTTTTTGAGAGCCACACCTGCCCCCAAGGCTCAGAGGTTACACCTGCCTCTGACATCAGGAGTCACTCCTGGTGGTGCTCAGGGGACCATATGGAATGTGAGGGATTGAACCCAGGTCAGACGCACACAAGGCAAGCACCTTACTAGCTTGTAATAGTAATATCTCTAGTCCCTGCAATTGTGTTTAATTTAATTTAGCAAAGTTACATTTGGAGAAACATGATGGAATCTAAAATGTCATATTGTCACTATTTTTCAAAAAATTCCTGGAGTCTTTTGAATAAATTTGTAATACTATATAACCAATAAGTTATCAATGAGCAGAAGTATTAGGGAGGTGATATTAAGAGTACACCCTGGGACTGAATGTGTTATTAGGGTGCTGAAGTCAGGCCTGAAGTTCTGGCACCAGGGAACAATGAGTCATTTCCAGTAGCCAAGGTGAAAGGATCTTTGCAGAAACTGGTACCTCTGCAGGAAACAAAGTGCTGCCCACCCACACCCTCTTCCATTAATTCCCCTTCTTACTTAATAATTTATTCCTTATCCTTTACATTTCAGCTAAAAGACTGCATCTTTAAAGAAGCTTCTACCATAGACTCAGCTACTCCTCCATGTTGAGGCACCATTAGTAGTACATTCAGTAATCCTTCTACATAAAAATAAATAATCAGAATGAAAATAATGATGACAATGTGCATTATATTGTGTAAAAGAGGTATCAGCTGCTCTTGTAAACAGTCTACCTGTATTATGTCATTTAATTCTCTCTGTAACCCTATCTAATTTAAATCTCTTGATCCAATTTTAATTAAGCCAAAACAGAACTGAATCTGTGTACTGCTGTTTAGTGTACTGCTACTTAAAACAAAAAATAGTGTTGCCAATAATGATCATGGGATTCCAATAAATATCAGGCAATTTTCCATTTCAGGAATGTTAAAATGTGGAAACATGAGTCCTTATAATTAATGTCATGCCAAATCCTTTTCATTATTTTATCAATAAAACTAAATCTTGCAAGATTCCGCCCGCCCCCCAATCACTCTACTGAGACACAGTGAAAACTCTATTATAAACCAAAAGTCTTTCTTTGAGATTTTACTCTCTTCATTGCTCACCTGTGCTATGAAAATATTATGAACTGGAAATATACATTCAGTTATGTGTTTCTCTGACCAATTTCTAGCTATTTGAGACTATAAACTGTATAAAGGCAAGATTTGCATCTTTTTTTTACTCTCTACTTTACACCCGAGTCCAAATCTCTGTCTCACACACTGTTGATACTTAACAATGACTAATGGAGTCAGGAAATGAAAGAAGGTACAAAGATATATTTGGAAAAAAGTTCTATAGACCTAACTTAAAGATTTCCAATTTTCACTCTCAGCCCGATCTTTGACATTCCACTTTGTTCTATGTCTCAGTTTCCTGATAAGACACTGAATATTCTTTGTGTGCTCTTCAGTTCTGCAATATTGTATACTATGCATCTGCATTAGAAATAAGTGATTGCCCATCTCTGATTTTGGAGGTTATGGGAAGAGAATGCCCTATGTTTTATATTGCTTAACGCAGTATTTCTCAACCAAGAGCCATATCCTAGCCCCCTCCTCATCCCCTATATAGCCCAATGGTCCATAGGTGAAAATCCCATGAAATGAGGAACATGAAAACCATATGATACTAGGGTGCCAACAGGTATGGCAGGGGGCCACAGCACACGAGCAAGTACAGAAGGAGACCACAATTCAAGTAATTTGAGGCGCCTGAGAGTAGTGCAGTGAGTAGGGAGCTTGCCTTGCATGCACCTGACTTGAATTTTGTCTCCAGTACTCCGTAAGACCCCCCTAAGCACTGCCAAAAGCAATCCCTGAGCAAAGAGCCAGGAGTAAACCCTGAGCACCACTGGGTGTGGCCCAAAAACCAGAATAAATTTTTTAAAAAGTTGAGAAACACTAGCTGAAATGATAGGAAACATGTGCAGGCTGGACATGGGATCAAAGCTAGTTTCTGCTCTCTTTGTTTCTGTAATTTTTAAAAATTGTAATTGAGATATCACAGTTATACGCATTGACATATATTTTTTGTGTGTGAAGTCACTGAACATCCAACAGCACCCAAGTGTCAAAGGGTCTCTACTACTTTCCTTATGTCTAGTTGGCCCCCACTAAGTTACCCCTGCCTCCACTGCCTGGTGACTTAGTTCTGCAATTAAAGTTCAAGGGATTATTGTCATTAGATATTGCACATTCCCTTGCTTTGTTTCTTTGTAGACCATATTTAAATGAGAGCAACCAGTATTTGTCATTCTTCCTCTAACTCAATTTTGCCAAAAATGACACCCTCTATCTCTATCCGTGTTATAGCCAAAGGCAAGATTTCCCTTTTCTAATAGCGGAGTTGTATTTCATTGTGTACATGTACTACTTTTTCATCCACTCATCTAGAGTTATGTTGTTATCAATCTTAGCTAAAGTATATGTTGCTGCAGTGAACATTAGGTGTGAATTTAAATTCTCATATTAATGACAGGGTTTGGGGGATAGATTCCAAGGAGTGGAATTATTGGCTCATACGGGAATTCTGGTATCAATTCTTTGGGAAGCCTTCATAATATTTGAACTGTAGACAGCATTCCTACCAACAGTCAGTGAGGATTCCTTTCTAGCTACTACTCACCAACTCTGGAAGTTTTTGACATAGATTATTCTTACTGGCATGAAGTGATAGCTTGTTGTTTTGACTTGCTTTTCCCTAAAGAAGTGATTATAAACGCCTTTTCTTATGCCTATGGGATTCCCTATGTCTTTTTTTTTTTTTTGAAGAAATGTCTGTTTATCTCCTCTATTTTTTTTGATGGGGTTGCTTTTATTTTTGTTGTTGAGCTTTGAGGTGAATCAAATATCTTGACACCCTCTTAGGTGTAAGGCATGCAAGTAATTTTTTTTTATTTTTTTAATTTTTATTAGTGAAACACCATGAGGTAGAGTTGCAGACTTATAAATTTTTGTGCTTGGATTTCAGTTATACAATGATCGAGTACCCATCCCTCCACCAGTGCCCATTCTCCACTACCACTAATCCCAGTATCCCTCCCACCCTCCTTCTGTGGCAGGGTATTCCCTTTTGTTCTCTGTCTCCTTTTCAGTGCTGTGGTTTGCAAAAGAGGAACTGAGTGGCAATCATATTCGGTCTATAGTCCGCTTTCAGCATGCATCTCCTATTCTGGGCAGATCTTCCCAACACCCTTTATTTGGTGCTCCCTTCTCTATCTGAGCTTTCTTTACCCCTAGTGTGTGTGACTGGCCTCCAAGCCATGGAGTAAACCTCCTGGTACTTACCTCTTTTTCTGACTCATTTTGATTAGCATGATACTTTCCATGTAGTACCACTTGTATGTAAATTTCATAACTTCATCCTTTCTAACAGCTACATAGTACTCCATTGTGTAGATGTACCAAAGTTTCTTTGACCAGTCATCTGTTCTCACACACTCGGGTTTTTTCCAGATTCTAGCTATTGTAAACAGTGCTGCAATGAACAAACAAGTGCAGGTGTCACTTTGACTATACTTTTTTGCCTCTCTAGGATATATTCCCAGGAGTGGTATTGCTGGGTCGTGGTCTGAAAAGATTGTTGATACTATATCTATCTTCCTGATTCTATTGCAGAATGCTTTGTGTCCTAGCACATGGTCTCTTTTGGAAAATGTTCTGTGCGCACTGGAGAAGAATGTGTATTCCTTCTTTTGGGGGTATACAGTCCTGTATAGGTCTATAAGCCCTTTCTCTTCTATTTATTCTTTTAAAGCCAATGGTTCCTTGCTGGAGTGATAGCACAGTGGTCGGGCTCTTGCCTTGCACGCAGCCAACACGGCCGACCCAAGTTCGATTCCTCCCCCCCTCTCGGAGAGTCAGGCAAGCTACGGAGAGTATCTTGCTCACACAGCAGAGCCTGGGAAGCTACCTGTGACATACTCGATATGCGAAACACAGTAACAACAAGTCTCATGATGGAGACATTACTGGGCCCGCTCGAGCAAATCGATGAACAATGGGAGGACTGTGACCATGATTTGGTTCCTTGCTGAGTTTTGTTCTTGTTGATCTATCCAGAGGTGAGAAGGCGATATTGAGATCTCCAGCTACTATTGTGTTGCTAGCAATGTCCTCCTTAAAATCTGTTAGCAGTTGTTTTAAATATTTAGCTGTTCCCTCATTAGGTACATATACATTCAAAGGTGTGATTTCTTCCTGTTGTACGTATCCCTTGATGAAGAGAACATAGCCTTTGCTGTCCCTTCTAATCTTTTTCAACCTGAAAATAATGTTGTCGGATACTAGTATGGCCACCCCAGATTTTTTTTTCCCCTTTATTTTATTTTATTTTTTTTAAAGTTGTAGATTTACAATTTTTTGTGCTTTGGTTTCAATTATACAATGATCAGATACCCATCCCTCCACCAGTGCCCATTTTCCACCACCATGGATAATATCCCTCCCACCCCCATCCCCCCATCCCCCCGTCTCTGTGGCAGGGCAATCCCCTGTGTTCTCTCTCTCCTTTTGGGTGTTGTGGTCTGCAAAAGAGGCATTGAGTGGCAAACATGTTCAGTCCATAGTCTACTTTCGACATGCATCTCCCCTCCTGGGAGGATCCTCCAAACATCCTTTATTTGGTGCTCCCTTCTCTATCTGAATAGCCCTTTCCTCTAGGATACCCGGCTGGCCTCTAAGTTATGGAGTAATCCTCCTGGTGCTGATCTCAGCTATTCTTGGGTATTAATCTCATACTTTGTTACTTTATATCCCCCAGATGAATGCAATCTTTCTATGTCTATCCCTCTCTTTCTGACTCATTTCGCTTAGCATGATACTTTCCATATTGTACCACTTGTATGTAAATTTCATGACTTCATCTTTTCTAAGAGCTACATAGTACTCCATTGTGTAGATGTACCAAAGTTTCTTTAACCAGTCATCTGTTCTTGGGCATTCAGGTTTCTTCCAGTTTCTGGCTATTGTAAAGAGGGCTGCAATGAACAAACAAGTGCAGATGTCACTTCGACTATACATTTTTGCCTCTCTGGGATATATTCCCAGGAGTGGTATTGCTGGGTCAAATGGGAGCTCAATTTCTAATTTTTTGAGAATCGTCCATACTGTTTTCCAGAAGGGCTGAACCAGTGGACATTCCCACCAACAGTGAAGGAGTGTCCCTTTCTCGCCACATCCACGCCAGCATCGGTTGCTTTTGTTCTTTTGAATTTGGGCCAGTCTCTGAGGTGTGAGATGGTATCTCATTGTGGTTTTGATCTGCATCTCCCTGATGATTAATGATGTAGAGCATTTTCTCATGTGCTTTTTTGCCATTCGGATTTCTTCTTTGAGAAAGTTTCTGTTCATTTCATTGCCCCATTTTTGGATGGGGTTGGATGTTTTCTTCTTGTGGAGTTTAACCAGTATTTTGTATATCCTGGATATCAACCCCTTGTCAGATGTGTATTCGGTGAATATCCTTTCCCATTCTGTAGACTGTCTTTGTATTTTGGTCACTGTTTCTTTGGAGGTGCAGAAGCTTCTTAGTTTAAGATAGTCCCATTTATCTATCTCTGTTTTCACTTGCTCGGCCAGTGGCGTGGCATCTTTGAAGATACCATTAGCTTCAATGTCATGGAGGGTTTTGCCAACTTTGTCTTCAATGTACCTTATGGTTCACCCCAGATTTTTTGAGGGAGCTGTCTGCTTGCAGTATTGTTTTCTATCCTTTAACTTTAAGTCTATGTTTGCTCTGACTGTTGAGATGAGTTTCTTGTAAGCAGCAGAATGTTGGGTTCTGTCTCTGAATCCATTTTGCCACTCTGTGTCTCTTAATTGGTGAATTTAGATCATTGACGCTGAGAGAGATTATTGTTATGGGGTTTTGTGTCATCTTTTTGTAGGAGTTTCTTGTGCTTGTAGAGTTTGTCTTGTCTTATAGTAGCCCCTTTAGCCCTTCTTTTAGATTTGGATTTGAGTCTATGAAGTTCCTGAGCTGCTGTTTATCTAGGAAATAGTGTACCATTCCTTTGAGTTTGAGTGAGAGTTTAGTCAGATAGAGTATTCTTGGTGAAGCATTCATTTCAGTGATTTTTTTCACTATATCCCGCCATTGCCTTCGGACTTGGATGGTTTCCTCTGATAGGTCTGCTGTGAATCTAAGGGGTGCTCCTTTGTATGTGATTTCCTTCTTTGACATTGCTGCTTGCAGTATTGTGTCTCTATAGGCAGCATCGATCATTCTAACTATGATATGTCTTTGAGTGTTTTTGTAGGGTCTCTTTTAGCTGGCACCCTTTGGGCTCCTTGAATCTGAATGGCTGCATTGTCGAGCTCTGGAAATTTTTCAGCAATGATATGTTTAACCGTGGCTTTTTCGTTGGGATTGTTTCTCTGAGCGTCTGGTACTCCAATGATTTTAATTGTGTTCCTCTTGGAATCATCTCCTAGGACTCTGATTTGCTCTCAAGCTATTTTGAGGTCTTTTGCCATTGTTTGATGTTGCCTGTTGGCCTGGTGCAGCTGATCTTCCAGCTCACTGATTCTGTCTTCAGCTGTGGTCATTCTACTGTTGAGGACACAGACTGAGTTTTTTTATTTCATCTTCAGAATCTTTAATTTGTGGCATTTCTGTGTGTAGCTTTCCATTTCTGCTCTCATTTCTTCCTGGATTTTCTCGATTGTCCGATCCATTGTATCTTTCATGTCCTCCTTGAATTTACTGGATATCTGTCTGACTATTTCATTGAGTTCATTGAACATCTCCATGACTTCATATCTGAATTCTTTGTCAGAGAAGACCCTTAGGTGAGTAGCACCTACTTAGGCTTCTGGACTCTTCATCGTCCTCCCCACGTGGTGGGGATTTGCGTTGTTTCTTCATGTTGGTGTGTAGGTATGGGGACTGTGATGTTACACTAGATTTCTTGGTATGATTAAACTACCTGCAGCCGCCTAAAATTAGGCCATGCTCACTTCTACCAAAGCCATACCCACTTCTGAAGAGGCCACTCCCCCGCAGGAACCTGGTTGCGGGGGTAAAGGCTGGGTGGGGAAGAAGACTGGAACAACGTTGGGGATGAAGAGGAAGAGGCGGAGACTCAGGGCTGCTTTTGTTCCATGGTCCTAGAGGACACCTGGGGCACTTGCACGGAGAAAGCCATGTCCCAGGTTTGAATACTGGTGGATAGACTGACCTGGATGGGGAAGAATACCGGAACAGGTTTGGGGACGAAGAGCCATGCAAGTAATTTTTCTCCCACTCAGTAGGATATCTTCTCATTTTAGTCCTAGTTTCTTTCACTGTGAAAAACACCTTAGTTTTATGCAATCCTATTTGTTTATTTTTTCTTTTGTTAACTTTCCTGTGAAGTTGAATCATTGAAGATACTTCTGAGGTACATATCCTGGAAACTCGTTTTTATGTTTTCCTCAATATCACTAAAGGATTCTGGTCTAATATCAAGTTATTTAATCAATTTTGAATTAACTTACATATATGATGTGAGATAGGGATCTATTTTTTTTGCAGTTTACCACCATTTTTCAGTAAATTTTCCTTCTTGCACTTAATATTCATAGCTCCTTTATCATTAATTAACATTACATGCATATGAAGGTTTGATTTTGTGTCCTTGATTCTATTCCATTGGCCTAAAAAGTCTGTTCCAGTACCACACTATTTTGATTACTAGAGCTTTATAGTAAACTTGAAGTCAATACATTGTTCTCATTTTCTTTATCCCAGTATTGCTTTGAGTATCCAGGGAGTTTTATGACTCCATACACATCTTAGCAGTATTTTTCTAAGTTCTTAAAAACTGCTATTGGAGTTTTGATAGGGATTACACTGAATATTTTGAGTACTTTGGGTAATATGGTTACTTTGGAAATGATAATTCATTCTTTCAATTCATAATTGTTGAATATATTTACATTTCTTTCTGTTGTCTCCTACTTCTTTTTATAATGCCTTATAGTTTTGTGTATAAATCTCACATTCTTTGTTAATTTGATTCCAAGATTTTTAATGTTTTGGGCCACTAGTTTAATTTTTTTAATTTCATTTCTTTTGGTTTGTTGTTTGCATATAGAGAGAAGCTTGTTGAACACAAGCTTTTACTTTTAAAAAACATGTTGTGGTACTTTAGAATTTAAGATCCAGAATCTATTGGGCTCAGATTCAAATTCGTTTATATTAGACCTACACAAATTTGGGTAATTTTTTCCCTTGGTTTCTGGGCCATACCTGGTGAGGCTCAGGGAACCACATGACGTGCCAGGGATCAAACCCAGGTGAGTTCCATGCAAGGTAAGTTTGCATTTCTCCAGCCCCAACTTAGGACAGTTTCACTGACCTTTCCAAATATCTGTTTTTCTCAGTGGTAAATGGGAGTTATGTAATCAGTATAACAAGACTCAGAGGATAATTATGACTGTTAAACAAGATGAAGAATATGCACACAGCAGACCTTTCTGGTGCAGTTGTCTGCTCATACTATGCTATCAAAACTTGGCACCATGGGAAGCTTCAGTAGCAGAAGCAGATATTCTCAGGGATGTGGGAATTGAGATGTACAAAATCAAGATAGTACAGAATTTGTTCCAGTTGAATGTCTTCTGTCTTGCAGATGGTTGAGTTCTCAGTTTCATATATATATATATATATATATATATATATATATATATATATTATTAGTGAAACACCATGAGGTACAGTTGTAGATTTATAATTTTTTGTGCTTGGGTTTCGATTATATAATGATCAGATACCCATCCCTCCACCAGTGCCCATTTTCTACCACCATGGATAATATCCCCCCCACCCCCATCCCCCCATCCCCCCCTACCTCTGTGGCAGGGCAATCCCCTGTGTTCTCTCTCTCCTTTTGGGTGTTGTGGTCTGAAAAAGAGGCATTGAGTGGCAAACATGTTCAGTCCATAGTCTACTTTCGACATGCATCTCCCCTCCTGGGAGGATCCTCCAAACACCCTTTATTTGGTGCTCCCTTCTCTATCTGAACTGCCCTTTCATCTAGAATGCCCGGCTGGCCACTAAGCTATGGAGTAATCCTCTTGGTGCTGATCTCAGCTATTCTTGGGTATTAATCTCATATTTTGTTACTTTATATCCCCCAGATGAATGCAATCTTTCTATGTCTATCCCTCTCTTTCTGACTCATTTCGCTTAACATGATACTTTCCATGTTGTACCACTTGTATGTAAATTTCATGACTTCATCTTTTCTAACAGCTACATAGTACTCCATTGTGTAGATGTACCAAAGTTTCTTTAACCAGTCATCTGTTCTTGGGCATTCAGGTTTCTTCCAGTGTCTGGCTATTGTAAAGAGTGCTGCAATAAACAAACAAGTGCAGATGTCACTTCAACTATACATTTTTGCCTCTCTGGGATATATTCCCAGGAGTGGTATTGCTGGGTCAAATGGGAGCTCAATTTCTAATTTTTTGAGAATCGTCCATACTGTTTTCCGGAAGGGCTGAACCAGTCAACATTCCCACCAACAGTGAAGGAGTGTCCCTTTGTCGCCACATCCGCGCCAGCATCGGTTGCTTTTGTTCTTTTGAATGTGGGCCAGTCTGTGAGGTGTGAGATGGTATCTCACTGTGGTTTTGATCTGCATCTCCCGGATGATTAATGATGTAGAGCATATTCTCATGTGCTTTTTTGCCATTCGGATTTCATCTTTGAGAAAGTTTCTGTTCATTTCATTGCCCCATTTTTGGATGGGGTTGGATGCTTTCTTCTTGTGGAGTTTAACCAGTTTTTTGTATATCCTGGATATCAACCCCTTGTCAGATGTGTATTCAGTGAATATCCTTTGCCATTCTGTAGACTGTCTTTGTATTTTGGTCACTGATTCTTTGGAGGTGCAGAAGCTTCTTAGTTTAAGATAGTCCCATTTATCTATCTCTGTTTTCACTTGCTCGGTCAGTGGCGTGGCATCTTTGAAGATACCATTAGCTTCAATGTCATGGAGGGTTTTGCCAACTTTGTCTTCAATGTACCTTATTGTTTCTAGTCTGATGTTGAGTTCTTTAATCCATTTTGATCTTACTTTTGTACATGGTGTTAAGCAGAGTTCTGAGCCCATTTTTTGCATGTACCACTAGCCTACAGCAAGCATCATCCTCATTGGGGAAAAACTGAGAGCCTTCCCTCTAAGATCACGGACGAGACAAGGATGCCCACTATCTCCACTGCTGTTCAATATAGTACTGGAAGTACTTGCAATAGCGATTAGGCAAGAAAAAGATATTAAGGGCATTCAGGTAGGAAAGGAAGAAATCAAGCTCTCATTATTCGCAGATCATATGATACTATACTTAGAGAACCCAATAACCTCCACCAAAAAACTCCTAGAAACAATAGACTCATATAGTAAAGTTGCAGGCTATAAAATCAATACCCAAAAGTCCATGGCTTTCCTATACGCAAACAGTGAGAGAGAAGAAAGCAACATGAAAAAAACAATCCCGTTCACAATTGAGCCCCAGAAAATCAAGTACCTAGGAATAAGCTTAACTAAGGAAGTAAAGGACCTGTACAAAGAAAACTACAAAACGCTACTTCAGGAAATAAAAGAGGACATGAGGAAATGGAAAGATATCCCCTGCTCATGGGTCGGGAGACTTAACATTGTCAAAATGGCAATACTACCAAAAGCATTGTATAAATTCAATGCAATCCCTATAAGGATACCCATGACATTCTTCAAAGAAATGGAGCAAACACTCCTGAAATTTATATGGAACAATAAGCCCCCACGAATAGCTAAAGCAATTCTTGGGAAAAAGAAAATGGGAGGAATCAACCTCCCGAACTTCAAACTCTACTACAAAGCAGTAATAATTAAAACAGCATGGTACTGGAACAAAGGCAGAACTGCAGACCAATGGAACAGGGTTGAATACACTGACATCTCCCCTCAATCATATGATCATCTAATCTTTGATAAAGGTGCAAGTAATGTGAAGTGGAGCAAGGAAAGCCTCTTTAACAAATTGTGCTGGCATCACTGGAGTTCTCAGTTTCTTGCTTGTCTTCTCACTCCCTTTCCTTGATAAAAGTGTTCACAGGGGCCGCTCTTTCCCCCTGCTTCTTCTACTGAACCACTAAATCCATGGGGGTAGGTGTAGGGATGCTACTTCATGACCTCATCAATCCCTTATTATCTTCTAATATCTTCTTCTCCAAACACCATCACATATGGAATCAGGGTTCCAGGTGATCTTGGGAAGACACAAACATTTATATGCCAGACACCAGTGTCCAAGGATGAGATAAGCAGTAACACCAAAGTGAGGGGCCAGAAGAGAGCTTGACATGAAGAGGAATAAACATTGATTCCTGACAGTATCCTCTTCAGCTTTCTTCTGGAGCACCGAAAAATTCTCTCGCAGAGCTTGGGGGATAGCTCAAATAACTGGAATGCAAACTTTGCAATGTGGGTTCCCCCAGCACCGAACATCAAGCTGGAAATAACATCTGTGCACAGTTGACTGTAACCTAAAACCCAAAACAAATGAACAAGCAAATATTCTCTTGTGATAGGAGTGCCTAAGTGCAAAGCAATTCTGAGCTGGGAGGGACTATGTTGATTATCTAACCCTATACCCTCTGTCAATGTCTAAAGAGGTTGATTTGCTTATGTTCATGTCACTCTGTCAGTAAGTTACAGAACAGAGGTCTTTCAGAGACCTGGTGCTGCTTGATTTCCTGACACCTGAACACATTATAGGGAGTCTATTTTATCTGTGGGATATAACACCCCACTACCCCACCCCACCCCACCCCACCCCACAACTGCTGCTTAAGCAATAGTTACCTGTAGGCACTTTTTATATGTCTGACATTTACTTACCTGGCATTGGCTTTTGATGCTGCTTTTCCAAACATGATATGGAGACTTATGATCAGGTTGGCTCAATGCATTATATTTTTTTTGAGATGACTTGGCTGTTTTATTTTATTTATTTTTTAATTTTTATTAGTGAAACACCATGAGGTACAGTTGTGGGCTTACAAGATTTTGTGGTTGGGTTTCAGTTATACAATGATCGAGTACCCATACCTAATCCCCCCATCCCACCCTACCTCTGTGTCAGGGCATTCCCTTTTGTTCTCTCTCTCCTTTTGGGTGCTGTGGTTTGCAAAAGTGGCATTGAGTGGCAACCATGTTCAATCTATAGTCTACTTTCAGCATGCATTTAAGGGTAAAACGTCTGGGGTACAGCAAGCCCTTCAGTGAGCTTCATGTATGCTTTTCTTTCATAAACATGAACTGAACCCCAAGATTGGTTCCGCCAACTAAGGAGGAACTAACATAAATCTCCGCCCCACCTTTTCATTGGCTTCTGATTCATCCGCCCTCACCGTGGGCTAGGTTTTGTTTGGAGAGAGGCTAGTAGAAAAAGTCTGGGTGTTGGAGTCAGTGAGACCTGCCTTAGAATCTTGGCTTTGTCACTAACAATTGATATGGTTTGAGCAAATTGCTTAATTTCCTGCTCCTTTTCATCAGAGAGAAAAGCATTCACCTTTGCTTGGTTATGTGATGATTCTAATCAGTACAAAGTACCTGCTACTTTTTATGACCAATTGCAGTGTTCAGAAAATGGGTATTATTGAATCAGGAGCAAAAAGAATCCCTCAATGTTGGCGATGCTTAACCCATAAATGACTTAATCATGATGGAAGGAAGATGTGGTAGTAGCTTTCTGAGCAGAAGGGGCCTCCCTAAAGCCATTTAAGGTGCAGCTCTTAACAATGATGCCAGCCCATCCAGGACATCTGATAACTATTTATAGAGAACCAACCCATTGAACCACACTGTGTTTTCCTCATGGGCTATTGTGGTTTTCATTTTAATGTAGATGATAAAAGTTCACTGAATAGGAAGACTGAGAGAGAGAGAGAGAGAGAAAGAGAGAGAGAGAGAGAGAGAGAATGTGTTCCTGTTTGCCCTCGCCTTTGGGTTGCATATTAAATGGTGTCTTCATTAAAACTCAATAGGTGAAGTCTGGGGAGATGGGATGCTTTTCAGACAGGAAGCCAAGGTTTAATGCCTAGGTTCATTCCCTAGCACCCTGTGTTCCCGGAAGTACCACTGAATGTGACCCCTACTGTGCTAGCAGCAGCTTCCCAGCAACATTGAGAGTGTGGCCTTACCCCCACCCAACGAAGCAAACAAACAAAAAATCTAATAGATTACTTTCTGCTGGAAAACGTGTAGTGATGAAAGCTCATGAATTCTAGATCACTCACACTTGGGGTTTGGCATCCAGAAATTCTCAGTGCTCCACAGCAGGTTGATCAGATGACCCCGTCCTGTACGGGGTAAACAGCCTGCAGCCTGTCACAGCCTGTCCAGTGACCCAAGCTGCATTCCACAGCAAAGCCTGGTTCCTGATGGAGCCTGGTGCTGTGTGCTTGGACACACATAGTTTAATTCTAATGATTCACAGTGATCCTTCATCATATACTAGGAAATGTACCGTAAAAATGTTTTGTAAGAGAATGTCCTAGTAATGAGAACTTGTGCTGTTCTACAATTAAATTGAAGACATAAAATGGTGGTGAGGATTTCTGGGTGGGGGCAGTCTGGTGTGACAAGGATGTGGAAACAAAGTGAGTGCAAATGAAGGGGGCAGCTGAAGGAAAGGAGATTGAGAGACATTAAGGAAAGGAAGCAAAGTAGGGGTAGAATAGTGACAGAAGAGATCTATTCTTGCCTCTTTATCTTGTGTGCTGTTCATCTTCACTTCAATCCTTTTGAAGTCACAGATCCTCCTATACCTGGAGGAGGAAATGAAAGTTCACCTCTGAGTTCCATATCCTGTTACTCAGCGTCAAATTCTTTTTAGGACATAGTGCTGACCAGAAAGAGACATATTGAGAAAGACAGTGCAAGATACACACTCAGACACACATGCACACACACACAGAGTGAAAGAGAGGGGGGCAGAGATTGAAAAGAGAAACTGAGGCAAAAAATGGTGAAACATAAAAGAAAATCAGAGCACGTGGCACTGGCAGTAGAGGAGAGGAGAGAACCGGAACACAAGATGAGATGAGAGGAGGCAGAGAATAAGATCATGAATGTCAGCATGATCAGGGATATATTAGCCACATGATATGAACTTGGGTCTACATGCACATTATGTGGACTAGCATAATATTCCAGATGGAAAGGGCTGAAAATAGCTCTCGTTTCTAGACAGGTTTGCGTTGACCCTGACCATCTGCTTGTAGTGGTGGCTAAGGTCACTTTGAGGAAGAAACCCTCCATCTGAAATAGAGGCCAAGGTTGAAAACTACCTAATTAATTGGTTCTCTTCATTGGCCTGCAATTACCACCTCGACTAAGGCAGAGGGTCCCACTGACCCTCTGTGGATTCTGGAGACCCTTTGCTTTCTGATCTAGGTGGGAGGGTTGCTGGACATGTATGTGGGGCCCATCATGGACAGTGCAGCTTTGGAAAAGCGTCCATCATTTTGCTTTAGTTTTATAACTGAAATTTTCTTGTAAACCCACAAAGATAGCTAATGCTCTGAGCCAAAATAAATAAATAAATAAATAAATAAATAAATAAATATCAGTGCATCTCTTTTGTGGAGTGAGTAACTCCTTCGCACAATGAATTATCATCCTCTGGCTTAATTTATTTTGTTTATTTCACTTTACTGTTTCAAGTTTTGTTCAAGCAGGGAACAAGTACATTATTAATCATCATATGTTCCGAAGGGACTAAGTATCCATTTTATATCCTCCTGTGAATGGGAAAAGACAGCATTTCTGTTTCTGATTTTCCAGGAGAGAAGGATGAGGCTCAGAGAGATGAAGGGGTGAAGGTGAGAGAATTATGAGGCACAGAGAGATGAAGGGGGTTTGAGCAGACCCAGCCACCACCTCACAGAGAGAGAGAACTGCAGGGGGCCCCAGGCCTTGACAACTAAGCTGCCTTGTGCCATCTCTATGCCTGGAAGTGTCAGTGTCTTCCAGGTAGAACCACCAATGAGCAGTATTTGGAGTGAGCTCCATACTTGTTCTTCCTTTCTGAAGGACTGACTCCATCAAGCAGATCAGACTAGCTCACTTCATCTGGGATTAGATGCTGACCTAGTTGCTTTTTGCTCTGGGAACCGAGGAGTGATGGAGCATAGTGTGTGGTGAGAATTTAACTTTGGGATACAGGTTTCAGTTTTCTCATTGGTGGTCACCAGGACATGAATAGTTGCTTCCCTGAGTGACTTAGTGATGAAAGATGAAGACATAGATCAAAGATGTTACAGTTTACAGGACTCCAGGCCCATCTTAATTTTTTCTTTTTCTCAAATTATAACCGCAGGGTCCAGAGTAAGGGTCCTTACTGGAAAAGATAGCACAACGAGTAGGACGTTTGCCTTGCATGCGGATGACCTGGCCGACCCAGGTTTGATTCCTCCGCCCCTCTTGGAGAGCCCAGCAAGCTACTGAGAGTATCTTGCCCACAAGGCAAAACCTGGCAAGCTACCTGTGATGTATTCAATATGCCAAACATAGTAACAAGTGTCACAATGGAGACATTACTGGGCCTGCTCAAGCAAATCAGTGAACAACGGGAAGACAGTGACAGTGACTGGAAAAGATAAAAAAAAAAATTATTATTTTTGTCAGAGGGGCCATACCTGGCCATTCTCAAGGGTTATTTCTGGCTCTACTCTCAGGACTCACTCGTGACAGTGCTCAGGGATCCATATGGGATGCTATGGTGGGGAATCGAACCTAGGATGCCAGGCAAGTGATCTATCTGCTCTACTGTTGCTCCAGCCCCTAAACCATTCTGAATGTTGTTCAGTGACCAGGAAAATGAAAATAGCCTTATTGTGAAACAGGAAAATGAGTCTTGCTCAAAGACAGGAAGTTTTACAGTAATGGAGCCCTGAGTGACAGGTGTAGAGTTCCAACTCTGTCTTTCTGACTTCAAAGCCTCCTCTGCATTCCACCCCCTCCATCCATGCACATTGCTTGCATTCTGCTATGCCCCACTTCCTGAAAAGGTAAGACAGGATTTATTAGTGCCCTCCACCCCTCTTACTCACCTGTCCTATTGGCTCATTAGGACTCATCTTTGATTTTGCTTTTGTCACTTGCCTTTGTCTGAAAAGTTCTAATCCTTCATGGCTCAAGGAGGCAGCACAGTGCCACCTGGGAGCAGCAGTGACCCCTACAGCTCTGAAACCAGCTGGCTGGATTCAAATCCTGACTCTGCCATTCTTGGCATTTGTTTGTTTGCTTATTTATTATTTGCTTTCATGTGCAGGTTTTTTTACTAGTTCCGTAATTTTATTTTAAATCTGTACTATAGAATCTTCCAGATATCAGGAATTAAAACCAGGTTGTGCAAAATGACAAGTAATGCAAAATTACTGTTATCAGCACTCAGAGCTTGTAGACTTTAAGTAAGAAAGGTACCCAAACTCTCTGTGTCTCAGTCTCTGCATCTGTAAGATGAGATTTCAGAGGACCTACTGAATTAGGAGATCATAGAGTTGTTAGGGGTGCCTACTTGACAAGTATGGGGACTTGAACTTAATTCCTGGGACTACATGATCACTGGATTATTTCTAGATATAGATCTGTTGGCCCACAACTCCATGAGCCACGTGGTGGTACATTGCCAGACTGAGCATTGAACTATCAGTTCAATGCTTAATGGCATTTTGCTAAGAGCGGCCACCTTTTGCCTGAGTGCTCCTTGGGTAATTCAGAAGAGAGTGATAAATAGAGAGGGGAGGGGAGAGAGGGAAGGATGGAGACAGGGAGGGGGGAGGGAAGTTAGGAAGACTGGATGGGAGGGAGGGAGGGAAGGAAGGAAGGAAGGGAGGGAGGGAGGGAGGGAGGGAGGGAGGAGGGAGGGAAGGAGGGAGGGAGGGAGGGAGGGAGGGAGGGAGGGAGAGAGGGAGGGAGGGAAGGAAGGAAGAGAAGGAGGGAAGGAAGGAAGAGAAGGAGGGATGGGAAAAGGAAGGAAGGACTCTTTTGTAGGTTTAACTCTTGAAGATCTCATGAGTTATTAGATGTTAAGAGCTCCTAAAGGTGCCTGGAAGCATACAATTTATCTGAATTCCCACAGGATTTTCTAACTTTTCATCTTCACTTGTGTTTCTCCAAATTTAGGATGGAATTCCACAACCCTTGGTCTGGAGCCTGAGGTTCCAGTTTTTAATTTTGTGGGTTTTAAGAATTCAATTGTAATTGCCATATAGTTTTTACTGGTTTCAGGTACAGTACATGACATATATTGGCAGAACAAGATAGTCAAACCAAAAAGTCCACTTTCCATCTATTCTCAGTGGTTTTTCAAATTTAAAGAGCAGGAATGCTGCAAGGAGGTTAATAACAGATAAGGTTGGAAGTTGGCAGAGCCTGGTTATGGGTGTCAGACAGGGTATATGAACTCTAAGTAAACATCTTGGGGACATGAAATGAGGGCCCCAGTGTTAGGTCATTGTCCATATCTCACATGGACAGTGTTGAGGCAGGAGTGGTGAGGATAGATGGGAAGGTGTGATTAAGAGTGACCACCATGATGTGGACCTGGTGGGACTCAGATCCCATTTGGATGTTAAATGTAGAGTAGTTCAACCCAAGACCTATTATGTGTTCCCACTTTGCTAAGAACATGGAATCTTTAGTCACTGAGAGGGAGGGATACAGCTTGTATGACAGCCACATGTGTAGCATTCTGCCACAATCTTCGCTTGTCAGCAGCCTTTGTTACGCACCTGGGTGGATTGGCCTAGCTGCCACTTGGCTGCACTTGGCCCCAAGTTCAGAAGGCATCTGGCTCCATTCCACGTGTCTCTCATCCTCCTTGGCCCAGCCATGAGTGGGGACCTACGTTCTTGTGGTGAGAGGCAGAAGTACAAGAGAACAAATTAAGTCACAGTCCCTTTTAAATTTGAATTCCCATTCTGACTGCTACCAATCCACTAGCAAAGCAAGTCAGGTGCCAAGGGTTAGGAAAACTAAGGGCAGGATAGAAATATTGTTCTTCCCACAATTATCTGGGGGGCTGGAGCGATAGCACAGTGGGTAGGGCGTTCGCCTTACAAGCGGCCAACATGGCCGACCCGAGTTCGATTCCTTCGCCCCTCTCGGAGAGCCCGGCAAGCTACCGAGAGTATTCGATATGCCAGACACAGTAACAGCAAAGTCTCCAATGGAGACGTTACTGGGCCCGCTTGAGCAAATCGACGATCAACGGGAGGGCCTTTACCTTTACCTTTACCTTTACAATTATCTGGGACATGGATGTGGATATATCTATAAAGAAATATAGAGCTTATCTCCTATAATTCTATATACAAGGGCTGTATTTTCTTGCAGCATCCCAGGATACACCATTCTTGTCACTTTGCTACACTCTCTTAACAAATTTCTTGCGAAGAGTTGTTGAATAGCTTGGGAAGAAAGAGATAGAAGAAAGATGCACTTGGATGTTCTATATGCTTTTCACCAACTTGGGCAAGTAATTAATCTTTCATAAGCTTCAGCTTCATCTTATTGAAAGTAAAACTATTTACATCTTCCTCCCAATATTTTCATAGATACAAGAAATTATTTAGGGAAGGCCAGATATGGTAGATACTAAATTAGTAGAATTCATGATGCCTTGCTTAGGGCTCACCCCCTGCTGGAAGGAAATCCAACACGCCTTCGTGACATAGGTACTAGGACTTAAACACCATCTGCACATAAAGTATATACATATGTGCAGGGGATGCTGAAAGGAGCTTTTGCTAACCTTTAGTGGGTGTGAGATATTAAAAAACAGCAGGGGGCTAATTGGCATGTGGGTGGAAGGATGTTTTCAGCCTCTTCCCTAACCCTTATTGTATAGCACTTGATACTTGTTAAATTACAGAGAGCTCCTCTTGATATTGCCCAAATGGGTGTATTTACTGCTGTGCTGTTTTGTGATTGTGGAAAAAAAGCATGAACTTTGAAGGTGTGATTCTTTGACCTTTGGTAACTCTGAGTAGGAGTTTGGGATTTCTTTACTTTATCATGTGGATGCAATATCATCCTCTAAGACTTTTGGGGGTGTCACCTGTGAGAGAGCAGGAGTGAAACAGCCTTGTTTTATCAGGTGGACTCTAGTATCTTTGTCTAAGAAGATTAGTTCTAATATCACATGTTGCCTGTAAAAAGATAAGGGATAACCTGCCGAGCATTTTATCCAAGTTTCACATAGAGCAGGCCCTTAAGGACATTATTCCCATCATTGTTTCTTCCTGTACCTGCCCAGCCCTAAGCTAGGCTTGAATAACAGGTGGTCTGCACAAGTAGAAGAGAAAGCAGTGCCATCAGGAAGTATCTTTCCAAGCCACAGAGACAAGAGAAAACTGGAAAGTGTACAGCAGCCTGAATCCCTGACCTGTGATAAGTGAGGATGGAGTTGGAAGCAAGTGAAAATGGAATCATAAGAGAGTGACAGGGTGCGAGGAGAGGGGCCAGACAGAGGCAGGTTGGAGAAATGGCTTTGCACTTTTCTAGTGCTCTCATGGGCAGGCACGGTATCACAGTAGTGATATCACACTACACTCCCCCCCCCATCCCCGCCACACACACAAAAACCTCTAGATGTCCTTTTGCATTACTTGTGTGTCCTTGAGTAACAGAAGACACAAAGGTAATAGGCACTGCTGATTCTAGAACATGAAGTTGGAGCTGACCTCATTTATTTTTTTAAATTTTATTTTAGGCATCATGGTTTACAGAACTGCTAATGCTAAAGGTTTATGCATAAAATTTTCAATACTGTACCCTCTACCAAGGTGTTCACTTCCCTCCACCATTATCCCATCATTTTCACTCATATTTATAGAGAAACTTAGAAGAGGAATGTCCTCTCCTTTTTACTAACTTCACTCATCATGATGCTCTCCTGAGCCATCCATAAAGAAGAAAATTGCATGATTTTATCTTTTCTTAAAGTTGTGTATTCCATTTGTATGTATACACTGCAGTGTCTTACTCCAGTTATTGTTCTTGGACACTTGGGTTGTTTTTGGGTTTGGGTATTGTGAATTGTGCTGCAATGAGCATAGGCATGCAATAATCTTTTTTGAATAGAGCTTTTGGGCCTTTAGGGTAGATTCCAAGAAGAGGAATTAATGGGACACTTTAATGGGACACTTTAAAACATTGAATCTAAATGTATATTAAATGATTCAAGGCCATTGGTCAAGCAACTGGAAGCAAAGATAAATGGATCTACATCAAACTAATAGGCTGTGAGCCACAAAAGAAACAATGACCATGTGAAAAGATGTCCCACAAACTGGGAGAGGATATTTACTCACCCCTCATGTGATAAAGGGTTTATATCACAGATATGTAAAGAACTACTAGAACTTTACAGGAAGTAAACAACCAATCCCATTAAAAACTGAGGGTATAAGGAGATGAACAGAAGCATTCTCAAAGAAAACATACAGATGTTCAAAAGGTATATGATTTAAAGGAAAAACTCTTTGGGGTTGGAGTGGTAGTATAGTGAGTAGGGCACTTACCTTACACATGAACAACCTGAGTTTAATTCCCATCATCCCATGTTGTTCCCCGAGCACTGCCAGCAATAATCCCTGAGTGCAGAGCCAGGAGTATCCCCTGAGCACTGCTGGGTATGACCCAAAACCAAAAGAGAAAACAAAACTAAAAACCCTATCACTTATCATCAGGACACGCAAATCAAAAGAACAATGAGATACCATCTCACACCAGTGAGACTGGCACACATCACAAAGAATAGAAACAACTACTGTTGGCATGGTTGGGGGGAGGGGGAGATGACTTCATTTGCATACACCAAATCTATGAAAAAAAAGCTACTGCTCTCCTTTGAGCCTTACAAACCTTGAACTTGAAACCATCACAAATGGAAGCACCTTCATTTTCCCAAAACAAGATTCTAAGTGGGTCCCTCCTGGGAGTTCTACTGGTAACAATTGGAACTGGAACGTCTTTGATGCGTGCAGAACAATAGGCCTATGACTGTGCTAGGACATTTAAATCTGTCCCTTGATCCTTCCAGCCAATAGGTGATATCAGCCTTAATATCAATTAAGAAAGAGATCAGGGGTGAGAACATGTTCTTTTATTGTCTAGGAAGCATAATCAGAATTTGAATATCGATGTTTCTAGGACTCATGTCATGATTCTTTTGCTAGTGTTCCAGGCCTTTGTGATTAATATGAAGGTGCTTGTATACCCAGAAGTGATGTAGGGGCCAGATGTTTATAATTGAGGAATTCCATTGTTTTACCCAAGAGTTTATGGAATGAGAATGCATGTAATATAAAGTTAGAACTCAATAAATGGGGTCTCGGAGACATAAAGAGTAAATATTTTAAACCCACTGAATCTCATCTTTAGATGATAAAACGGTTCTAGTAATGTAACCAGCACAATAAAAATCCATTTAACTGAAGTCTCTTGTGGAAACTGCTTTAAAGAAGAAATTAAACTCTATTTTTAAGGTCTGCGTTATCAATCACATCTAAATGTATGTTTTTAATTTGTTAAATGTGTTTCAAATGGTCATTCTTTTAAAAATTATTCTGAGGCTGAACAGATAGTACAGGAATTAAGGTCCTTGTTGTACCTGTGACTGACCCTGATTTGATCCCTGATACTACATCACTGGGAGCAACCATTCACTGCAGAGCCAGTACTATCCCCCAGCATAACTGGGTTGGAGTTTGGAGGCCCTCAAGCTGGCCCCAGTGAGCCCCAGTATCCCAGGGCCAGAATAGCAACACATCTTTGTGCCCTCACATTGAATGGTTGTTGAAGTTGGATAAAAATCACCAGGAGAGGGACCACAGAGGTAGTACAGTGGGTCAGGCACTTGCTTTGGATGAAGCTGATCCTGTTTTTGATCTCTGACATCCCATATGGTCCTCTAGTCGTGACACCTGAGTGAAGAGTCAGGAATAAGCCCAGAGCATGGCGGGTGTGGTCCAAAACCAGAGAAGAACATGTCACCAAGAGAGGCCCCTGGAAAAAACACTTAGGAGACTTCCCCCCCACAAAAAAAATATTTTTTAAAAAAAATCATGTTTAGGGCTAGGAACATGACTAAGTAGCAGAGCAACTGCCTTGCATGTATGAGGTACTAGGTTTGATCCTCAGCAAAACACACACACGCACACACATACAGAGAGAGCGAGATTAAGAAATAAATCCATTTGTAAATGTAATATATTATAAAGATAGGAACTCAGTAATGTCAGAGAAGTTCAAGAGAAAACATATTATTTCTAGAAAACATAGCCATGTGTATTAAAATACTGAGATCACCAGTGCAACGGAATGGACACTAAGGTGGTGGCCAGGAGTCTTGGATTCTGATTTTGACTAATCCCAGGCTCTCATCCTGATGAGTTCTGTGGTTGAGCCAAATGCCTTCATTCTGTCCATTTTCCCTTCTGACAAATGAAGCTGGAAGATAGAAACTAGAAAAGCTTAAATTTTTTTTTTGCTCTGTAATGGGGGGCATGCTCTTTTGACATTTCATCAGCACACATGCTTACATTTTCCTTTCCTTTGGTGAATCCTAATATGATGGTGAGAAACTTTCTCCAGTTTTCAGCACTATCGTCATGATCCTGGGGAAACTCAACTTGAGTACATTAAAATAATCGCACATTTTATGTATTCACTAACATGCATACATTCAGTCAGCAATTCCCTGAATCATCTCCAACTCCTACTAGTAGGATTTGGAGATGATTAAGAAGAAAATGTAAAACATGTCTGTAATCAAGAAACTCAGTTTAGTGAGGGAAAATGGGTGATTGTTGTCATTGATGTGTGTGTGTGTGTGTGTGTGTGTGTGTGTGTGTGTGTGTATGAAGCACGATAGTTTTTATTTAGAATCTTACTTAGGAAGATGTGAGGGGAGAGAAAAAGAGGAAGTATGTATTCAAGAGAATGCATACACTCTGGGAGTATTTATTCCAAAATGGATAAAGCAAGCAAAAAGATTGAGACAAGCAAGGGAGGGATATGTTCAATGGAGAACATGGGTTTGAAGATCAAGACAAAAGTAGATTTATTTCTAAGAATAGGATTCCCTTATTCTGTTGACATAAGTGGTACTGTTCTGAAGTTCATATCCTTTTCATCTGCGTTTTTTTGTGGTTTGTTTGATTCTGGGAACCACACCCAACAGTACTCATTGGTTACTCCCAGGACAGTGCTGAGGACTGAGGGCTCACGCATGCAGTGTCTGCATTCCAACTCTTTTGTCCGATGTCTGTGACTCCACTCTTTTAGCTATGTCATGGAAGTGCAGCAGGTACTGGGTGTGGTACTGAGCAAGATGGAATCCATCCCTGTCTTCAGGGAGCTTCTTCTGTAGTGTCAGGAATAAGGCCACCTGATCTGCACCCGCAAACTGTGGGAGGGACCTGGAATTCTCTTCTTTGAGAGGTTGGTCTCCTTCCATCTGCAGAGGCAGAGTTGAAGAAAGGATTCCACCAAGAAAGGGGTTAATCTTCAACTTTGTCTGTCAGAGACTTGCATTTTGCAAGAAAGAAATGCTTGGTTGCAAATATAGGCTAGTGTTTGCTGAGCCAGCAGAATAGGATACCAAAGTCAATAAAGCCGATAGCCATGGCATTGATGGAGATCTTGCTGGAGACACCCAGCACAGCTGCTCAGAGGGATCACAGTTAAGTCAAAAACTAACTGTCCAGAAAGTAGAAGAGAGGAATTCTGAAATGCTTTCACTGGGGCTCAGAATTGAGGCTCAGCTACTCTTTAAATAGATAGGGAAACTGAGGCCTTGGAATTCACTTCTCCTGTGTCCCTAGAATATAGTGTGCACCCAGTGACTTTTTTCAATGAAAAGACAAAGGGAAAGAAATTACGATTTGGTCTCTCCTTGTGGGCACCTGAACCATGAATGCGATCCTCCCTACTTCAACTTATTTTTACATTAGCATTGTGAATTGGTATGATTTTTATTCCCACTCTTTACATGAAGGAACCAAGTTGCTCCAGACATAAAAAGCTTCCCCAGGATCACACAGCCAGGAAAGAAAAATTGGGGCTTGACACCCAGGTCTGTCTGCCTCCACGTACTTCTGTCCCACCCTCTGCTTCCTTTCCTGTTCCCTGGAAGTCTTCCTTTACTGGAGATATCAGAGTAGGTGCCTGCCACTTCCAGAACACCTATTTGTTGTATAATGAGTGTCCCCCAACTAATGATACATTTCTTGCGAGCCAAACTTGCCTAGTAAGTACGCATTAAAGAAAGAGAACTATAGGTGTCTGAGATAGTACAGGAGGTAAGGCTAACACTATTTTGATTCTGGCACAACATATTGGGTATGGTCAAAGAGTGTGTGTGCACACACAGAAGAGAGAGAGAGAGAGAGAGAGAGAGAGAGAGAGAGAGAGAGAGAGAGAGAGATCTATAGAAAAGCTCATCTTGGAGGGTAGAGATTTCTCATTCTTAGTATTTCCCAAAGGAGAAAAAGGTAGACAAGACCTGTGCTCTTTCCTAGGGAACTCGGGTGCCCTATCCTTTGGCTTAGCCATTGAGAAGAGTGAGCCACAATTCTCTGTCCCCGTTACCAATCTGACTGACTCCCTGTCCCTTGCCAGAGGTAACCATTTTACCTCTGCCATTATGAATCATGAGGTTCGTGGCAGATCATAAATCAGTCCAGGGAGTCTCGAGGACAAATCCCGGGACCTTTTAATCTTTAATATTAGACATGTTTAAAGTGGTGAATATTTCATGAAGGGACTATTGCATTTTAACACATCATTAGGAACTCCTCCCCTCCCCCTTTTAGTAAATTATTCTCATTCAGATCTCAAGGATCTCAGTCCTTTTCCTTCATTTTCTTTCCCTCTAGCAACAATCATTTCATTTGGTAGCACGCAGTGTCAGCAGACATACTTGGTGGAAGACCCTGAGCATAATATTGGAGGGGAGAGTTATAGGGAGCATTCCTGCCTGCAGGCAGCCCCTGACTCTTTCTTTTATTTACCATGATCTAGATAAGGGAAAATATGGATCTCTCTCCTGTCCTGTCCTGTCCTGTCCTGTCCTGTCCTCTCCTTTCCTCTCTCCTCACCTCTCCTCTCCTCTCTTCTCCTCTCCTCTCCTCACCCCTTCTCTCCCTTCACCTCCTCACCTTTCCCCTTTTCTCCTCACCTCTTCCCTCCCCTACTCACACCCACCCCTCCTCTCCTCTCCTCTCCTCTCCTCTCCTCTCCTCTCCTCTCCTCTCCTCTCCTCTCCTCTCCTCTCCTCTCCTCTCCTCTCTTCTCCTCTCCTCTCCTCTCCTCTCCTCTCCCCTTCTCTCTTCTCCCCTCCCTTCCCTTCTTCTCCTCCTCTGTTCTTTCCTCTCCTTTCCTCTTTCCATTTTATATCTTATTCCTAATTTGCTTACTATCTCTAACCAATTCTTCATGTTATCTTAATACCATTTTAATTCAGTCACCCTTTTTCATCCCATGCTGTTAGTCAAACGCTTGGTAGTGCTAGGGGTAGAAAAATATAAGCAGCACTTTGATACATAAACAAGTTAGAATTTTCAGCACTCAGTGCTCTTTGCAAGGTCAGTTGCATATCATTTTTAGTGAATCCATGAATAAAGTAAGTTTTTGATAAAGACAGATATTCTGAATTCAAGAGTTATGGGTGATAGTTGGACCTGAAGCCTTGGCATCACACATTTCAGGTTCTATTTAGTTTCACAAGGCTGAAGAAATCCTGGCTGAGAAGACATGTGGTTGCATATGGCATGAGCTTGTGAACAGCACAGCTCAAAGTTTCAGTATCCTTTTCAAGAAAACATAGATGACAGAAGAGTTCTTACATGAGGAAGCTCTGCATGAAAAGTTTACCTGACAACAGGAATTCCATGATGACACTTCCCAGAGTCTTCTCGAGTAGCATCTAAGTGATTCAGTTTTGGTTTTCGACTATTAAATAGATTTTAGCTGACCTTCTGCTTGTTACTCCACCACTCTAGGTGAGGCTTGCCTCTGGGTGCTAGCACTGTGCCTATTTCAGAATAGGAGGCAGAGCACCTCGCTACCAGGTGGGTCCTAGCAACTTCTAGAGCCTATTTGCATCATATTAAGGGCCCACACTACAAATCCTGAAGTGCATGACTACTTATGTTTGTACATGACAAAAATACTCAACAGAATACAGGCTGCTCACAGTTATTCCACCTGCCATTCTGTGAGGATGGACATAAAAGCAGAGAGCAACCTCCAGCTTAATCCCTCAGTACCTTGGTTAACCTCAGAGACTCATCCCTAGCAGAGCAAGAACACTAGACAGCCAGTGGGGAAAACACATAAAAACTCACCAAGATCAATGAGTGAAAACAGTATCACTAACGTCATAAACAGCACCAGTAAATCCTCAGACAGTGTCTTTATTGTCACTCTGTGAGGATGTTCAATGAATTCAAAGAAATTATATCACAGGTAGTCAGAAAAACACCAGAAAGTGTGAGAGTTGAAATGAAAAAGAACAACAATCAGAAATGACAGAAATGATGAACATGGAAGGTGATACAAGAAAATCAATAGAAACTCTGAACAGCAAAATAACAGAAGCTGAGCAAAAGATCAAGGAACTCCAACATGAGAAGGAGGAAACCACTAGGAAATAGCAGAGGATAGAAAATTGCCTGAGAATAAATGAACAGCTTACCAGAGAAATATGCGATGGGTTTAAGAAGGACAATATAAGAATCATTAAGGCTCCCTGCTGAACAGGAATGCAAATGTGATGAATAAACAATAGTTAAAGAAATCATTGATAAGAATTGACCAGATTTGAAGATGACAGGCACCTCAATCCAAGAGGCCCAAAGGAAACCAGTGAAAATACACCCAGTTAGGAAAAAACATTATATACATTATCCAGAATATATTATACTCAAAATGACACAATCCACAGATAAAGACAGAATATTGAATGAATGCAGCAGAATCAAAAGGGAATGTATGTAAAAAGGAAATCCCAAAAGATGTACAGCAGACCTATCAAATTTGACTGTATGAGCCAGAAGAATTTGGAAGGATATAGTACAAAAACTCATCAAAATGATCACATCACCTCACCAATACTTTATCCAGGTAGAGTATCATTCAGATTTGAAGGAACTATACAGAGCCTCATGGACAGGTAACAGTTTAAGAAATTCATAGCCTTGGAACCAATAATAGAAGCATTAAAAGAGCTTATTTAAAGGACAGGAGAAACTTCCCATCATGTAGCATTAAGTATGACTCTTCACTAATGGTTCATGTGAGTATATGGTTATCCTCTACTAGATTAAGAAAGATGAAAAACATATCAATTAATCCTTACAAATTTAATTTTTTGATTCACTTTATGTTAATTATATTTGGCACTCCTATGCATTTTATTGGACAAATTTTATTGTTATATACAAACTAAGGATACTGCTGGGGGTGGGAGGGAACCTGGGGTTATTGGTGAAGGGAAGGGGACATTGGTAGTGGGATTGGTGTTGGAACATTGTATGCCTGAAATAACTCTGCTATGAATAACTTTGCAAATCACGGTGTCTCAATAAAAAAAAATAAAAATAAAGTTTTGTACATTTTCAGGTGTCCAAGAATTTCGTGAATTCTAATAACAAATATGACAATAAAAATGGTATCTGTGTCCCTAAACCTCCTCCACTGACTATACTGTAGACAGATCTGGAAATGCTGGCCACAGGCCAATCAGTATGAGTGTAAGAGAGGAGAATTGTGGGTTTACAGAGTATGTACAGGAGTGTAATCACCAGGAGAGAAGAAAGAAGACACATTGACATCAATAGTCTTGGAATTTATGATCATAATGAAATGAACTATTCCCTCCATTCCCAGTTTGAGCATCTATTCTGTTCACAGTGGCTTTAGCCAGCGATGCTAAATCCAGTTTCCAAAATGTGTTGTACAGAACACGAAACCTGAGATTTGTTCCTCCAATCCCCAAGGTGAAATGTTTGCAAGAAATTGTATAGATATTAATTCCATGAAGACTAAAACACAACTAGTTCTAGCAAACGGTACACTGTTTCCCATTGCATAACAAAATCTATTTTTGGTGACACAGTTGAGAACATTCCATAAACAGACCTTACAAAAAAAACAATAACTAATTAAATAAAAATACATGTATATAATCCAAGCCTTCAGAAACTTTCCCAGTTTCTGAACTCTGAAGATATACTAAGAAACAAAACCACCATCCCAAGATAAGCTTGACAAACTGGAGAATATACTTCAGCAGTGTGATATTAGCAAGCATTCGTGTGTTTTGGGTGAAGACCTGATCAGAAGAAAAGATGCTTGAATGCATGGGTGTTAGACGTTTGGATAAGTAGATGGAAGAGGTGATGGAAGAAAAGAGGAGAGAGATAAGCAGGAAAAGGAACAGAACAGTGCTACTACACAGCAACAAGAAAAGAAGATAAAATCTGGAAATTATAGATGAAAACTATTTCTCCAAAAGTAGAAATTAAGGTATCTTGATGGAGATGGATTTGATGTAGGGCTTATAGATAAAACATGAATTGTTTATCCAGGTAGGCAGAATGCAATGTTCTGATTATGTGCTTAGAGCAAGTGTACTTCCTCTTAATTTAACTATTTTAAAAGAGGCACTCTGTATGGAAGCCACGGGTCATGTACTATTTTCTACAGTAAACCCTGAGTTCCCCCACACCCAGTTTGTACCTTTCCTCTCTGCCTCTATGGTGCAGAGCAGAAAGCATGACAGGAAGTTCAGTCAGGACTTGTGAGCAAATGAATAAACTCTTCATTAACCACAGTGGGGGTTGACCAGAACACCCCTTTTCCGTGGGCCATTTTTAAAACTAGGCAGCTCATTGTATTCTGTATTTTCTAATCAGGAAAACAGGAAAGATCTACCTCTTACTTTTCATCAAGGAAGTATTTAACAAGATTATTTTCTCTTTGACTTTCAGGAGAGTGCAGCTGTCATGAAGGCTATGCTCCGGACCCAGTCCACAGACACCTGTGTGTGCGCAGTGACTGGGGACAGAGTGAAGGGTGAGTGGTCAAACATCAGAGCATTGACCATAGATAGACAACCCCGTTGTCCTGTTCTGTTAACAAAGGCCCAAAACCTTCTCCACCAGGACTCTTTCTCTGTGGCATTCGGGTTCCTGCAAAACCCAAAGGAGAACAACTCCTATTTCCCATGGAATCGCATTTTGCTATTAAGAGAGTAAGACTGATGAATCTTCTAGAAAAGAAGAGCCAAGTTTAATTCACCATCCCAAATCATCAGTGAATACGACTTCATTAAGGGGACTGATATAAAGTAAAATCTGGGACTGGGGACATTGCTGAAGTTAGAGCAGGTCCCTGTGTTCTGTTCTCAGCACTGCACATTCTCCTAAGCTATGAACCTATACAACAGAGATTCAAAGAGTCCAAAAGACAGAAAATTAAGACTGGGACTTAGTTTAGTGGTAGAGCTAAAGACTTATATCTCTGAGGCCCTGGGTTTAACCTCATATCATTAAAATAATAAAACAGGTTTATGTCAATAAATTTCAAGATAATGAAATAGCATGAAGTCCTTCTGGGAAATGGAGACATTGCACAATATGGAGATATTCTATAACATATGTAGGCTTACCCAGTATGAGTTCTATGAAATTTGGTTGTTGGGAAAAGTGTGCTTAAGCAGTGTTCACATATGAAAACCTCCTGTTTGACCCTAATTCATCTCTTCTTCCCTTTTCTTCCCCTCTCCCTGTTCTTCCCTCAGACCTTGGCCTTACACAACACTTGAGAGGGGCTATGATCTGGTGACTGGGGAGCAGGCCCCTGAAAAGATTCTCAGGTGAGTTGATAAAATATTGGGGAGGGTTGATAAATTACAGGGATATAGAGAGAAATGTGATTGGACAAAGTATTCTGCATTTTCAGGCAGCTAAGCCTGAATATCTGAGCTGGATGTAGAGCAATTCTTGTTGGAATGAACTCTTGTTCGCATGAACTCTTATTGGCATGAACCTAGGCCTCTTCATGGCCTCGATTGCTACAGGAATCTAATTCCCATTGGTATGGCATCTTGACTTAGATTCTTGAACCGGAGAAAACACTACTGATAATCTATTTTGGTGATTTAAAAATACTCTATAGTCATAGAACCTCTTCCAGCCACCTCCATGAAATCATGTGCGAAACATCAATACCTAAGCTAATAAAGACATACAACAAATTAAGTGGCTGAACTGGGAATCAGATTTTGGTTCAAATTGATTTAGATAGAGTGCATGCGGTTAACGTTTGTGCAGCCTGTCACTGCTGACTTAGCAGTGACTTATAGAAGGCGCTCTGCTGAACACAGCGACTGCTGGGGAAAGCACTGCTGAAATGGCCCTCGTTGTCACAAAGCCCATGGTTAATTGAGAGTCAGGACCTCTACTCAGGGAAAGAAAACTAGCAATGCAAAACCATGCCTGGACGAAATGATTAACATATTTAACAAATGCCTGATCATCCATGTCTGTTAGCCAAAATGCTGCCTGGGAAAATGCCAGGAGCTTGGCTGGGTATGGAATTGAGTAAGAATGGGAGAAGGGGGCCCCCCTTTTTTGCTTTTCTCTCTGCTTCCCAGGGAGTTCCCAAATGGAAACTCTTACATTGCAGGTCTACTTTCAGCTTGGGCCAAGGACTCTGGCTTCCGGTCAGCAAAAGCTTTGTGGTCCCGCCTGTGGAGCTGTCCATCAACCCCCTGGCCAGCTGCAAGACTGATGTGCTCGTCACAGAAGACCCTGCTGATGTCAGGTAGGGAAGTCATCTCCAGTATCCTACAGCTTGAGTTTCTTGAACCATTTCTAGGAAACTGCTCTCTTGAAGGGTCACAGAAACTCATAGCAGGAAGCTCTCAAAGCTGGAAGGATAGATAACACAGTGGGTAAGGTGCTTGTCTTGTGTATGGCTGATCCTGGTTTGATCTCCAGCATTCTGAATGGTCCCCTGAGCACCACCAGGATTGATTCCTAAATGTAGAGCTAGGAGTATTCCCTGCATATCTCCAGGTGTGGCCCAAAAAACAAAAACAAAAATAGAATGTTCTCCATGTATCAATCCACACTCCATATATATCTTTCCTTGGAGGACCTCTGTACCTTAAATTTCCACATAATTGCTCTCCTTTGGGGCCTATATAAAATATGGGAGAAAACAACACATCAGGCCTATCGTCGCATCCTAAATGATCTGATCTGTAAAGAATCATGAAGGTGAGAGATTTAGAGAATGAACTGCTTTCTATGGGACTCAGAGTACTAGAAACTGACTGTGCTAAATCTACCAGTTTTAAATGTCCAAGAAAAATTATTTACTAATGAAAGAATTTTCCTTACACTTTTTTGAATCTTGTACATTACTTCATTATACAGTTATTCTCCTGTGTTCTAATTAGTTACTGACATATCATTCTGTCCCATTATGTAGAAAATCTTTCAAGGTCAAGGAAAATAACTTATTTAGCTTTTTAATCCCAAGTACTTAATACATACTGGACATCTACTAAATGTTTATTGATTTAATTAAACCAGTGGTCTTAGTTCTGATCCAAGCACTATTCTGGAGCTTTCTACTAGAGGGTGCTTTTTTCCCCTCCCTACCCAATTTTATTAGAGCAAAAGTTCTAGAAATTTAAATTATATCATAAATAGATTCATTTTGCTTTTGGAGCTGACATATTGATCCTTGAACTAGAACTTGTACTCAGGTATGCCCCTTATTCTCAATGCTTGTTATTCTACTACTATTTGGCTATCTTTATGTCATGCTAAATCAAGGTAATATCAGATTATTCATGAAAATTTCATAGGAAGATTCTGGAATCCAGCTCTTTTGCTTTGTAATTTGTTTATTCTCACTACTTCAACTTTTCATGGAGGTATGAACTTAATGTGGTTTTTCAGGTTATTGATAGTTCCCAAAAGAGCTCATTTTAAATAGTATATTAAAGTTATATAGATGGGAAATGAAATGGCAATTGTACTAAGATGGTTTCCCAGACATACCAACTGATTTATGATAGAATACCTTTATTTTGATTTTGATAGAACTGAAACAAGTGAAATAAATAAGACTTTATTGGGATATTGGTAAGATTTCTTCATATTGCATATTTTAAATATGGAAGAAAGACAACTTTGAAAGATATTCTCAAAGATACCCAGTGAGTTGTCTGAAATTATTTAAAAGGTCTCTATTACTTTTTCCTCTGTTTACTGTGCTGTTGACATTTATTTGTAATTTTAATGAAGCTCTGAATATCAGAGTGGCTGACATTAGTGCTCTTTGTAGTAGTACAGGTACTGGTTAGAATCCTATCCCTACCTTATAGAAACTATATAATCTTGGGCCAAATACAGGTTGTTCTATTTTACATTTCTTTGCAAAATGAGAATAATAACAGTGCCTTTCTCACTAAGTAAATTAGCAATAATAACATATTCATTGATCCTCGCCCATATGTTGAATACTTTACTAACATTATCTCATTGCTTCTTTACATCAACACCTATGAGGTAATGCTATTACTACTTTCATTTTACAGATTTATTAAAAATCTGAGGAATAAAGCAGATGCCTTCACTAGTAAGTGGTAAAATCAAGTTTCACTGCATTACTTCCTTGGCATCAGAACCCATATTTTAACTATGTTATTGAAACATCTCTCATGAGATGTTGCAGTGATTAAATAATATAAGTAAATGTCATCTATAATACATTCACAAGGCTGCATTACACCAAGTTTAGATAAATTGGATTCCCATTATAGCAGAGTTCAAGTGAAAACTGGTGATGGTGAGGAAGGCAGATTCTAGAAATAAAGATTCCAATATCTTGTCCCTAAGGACAATAGTGATCCACTGTATGACTTTATTGATTTTTCTTCTCTTATCTGGGTAACATTAAATAGCAAGGCAAGGCAGGAGCAGTATTACAGCAGGTAAGGAATTTGTCTTGCATGCAGCTGACCCAGATTTGATTCCCAGAACCCCATATAGTTCCCAAGCCTAGGAAGAATGATCCCTTAAATAAGAGCCAGGAGAAATCCCTGAACACACTGCTGGATGTGGCCCTAAAACAAAACTGGTCAGTCAAGAAGAGACACAGAGTTTCAGACTATTGATTTAGATCTTTTAGAATCATCTTTGGAAATGGCTTTTGTTCCTTAATGGACAAAACTATAAATACTAGAATGTATTTCAGTGGAATGCAGTAACAAGATGTATTCAGTGGAATACAGTAATAAGTTGATGGCAGTAGTACTATAAGAACAGTGATAGGATAGAAACCTTCAAGATGCATGCTCTGATAACAGCCTGTTACTATAGACTCTGAACAATGCTACAACTGTTCACATGTAAGGTGTGCTCTCAGTTGAGCCCAGAGCAGAGTTGCTTAGAGAGGATAATATATTCTTCTGCAAATGGGCTTCCTTTTCAATTCTTCTCCTATAAGCCACTAAACTTTCCTCTGGAAGAAAGACAGTACAAATATTTGAAGCACAATTGTTTGATTAGGGAACTAAAGGATACTTCTTCTTGGAGGTCTTGCTTGCCTTTTGTCTGAACTTGGAGCCTTTGAAATCTTACCTTATCTCACACATGCCCACTGGTTTCACTTCCAAGGCGGAGAAAAGATGGTAATCATCACCATTCAGAAGAATCTGTGCTCAGTAGTTTGAGTTTCTCAAGCTTTGCTAAAAACCCTTGTTTGACATGACATTGCCCAGTCAAGCATATTATGGGCATTTAAAAAATTAATAAGTTCCAGTCAGATGATAAGCTAGAATTTAATAAATAATAGATCATAATTATAGATAGTCAATAATACACCAAGAATCATAACAGAGAAATGAGAGGAAAGACTGGAAGGCAAAACAGAGTTCAAAAGAAAAAAAGAAATCTTTTAGTAAGGACTGCAAAGTAAAGCTTAAAGGTGCTTTGTCTGATTAGTTATTTCTTTTTCTTTGTTTTAAAAAAATTTAGTCTATAATTAAAAAAGTATGGATTCTCACAATAAGGAAACCAAATGGCTTAGCAACCAGACAATGGGCCTCTACCTACCTGGGTGGTTAATTTTAAAATTATGATAGTAAAAGGTCATAAGAATCTGGAACAATGGGAACTCTACTGCCCTTAGAGTGGAAATAAAAGTAAATGTAAACTTACCGGTCAATATTTATGTAAGTGGAACCTCCACATACACTAGATCCCAATGATTCTACTTATAATTATAAACCTAACAGAAGCATGTATATATTTATTGCAAATGATACATGCCAGGGCCAACATGGCCGACCCGAGTTCGATTCCTCCGCCCCTCTCGGAGAGCCCGGCAAGCTACCGAGAGTATCTTGCCCGCACGGCAAAGCCTGGCAAGCTACCCGTGATTTATTTGATATGCCAAACACAGTAACAACAAGTCTCATGATGGAGACGTTACTGGGCCCGCTCGAGCAAATCGATGAACAACAGGAGGACCATGACCGTGAAATACATGCCAGAATATAATAGTAGCACTTAGTTATTTGTGTTGCCAAAAAGCTAGGAAAAGAAACAGATGCCTATTAATCACAACACCAAAATAAGTTGTGGAATAATCTACAGTGAAAGACTATTAATGCTAACATCAACAGCCATACACAGAACCATTGATGGATCTCATACCCAAATATTTTTCTAAAGATCAAAGGAGAATGTGAGAGGGGACGGAGTAATAGTATGGTGGGTCAGATGCTGGCCTTGCATGTGGCCAACTAAGGTTTGATCCTCTGCATCCCATATGGTCTACCTGGGCACATCCAGGAGTGATTCCTGAGTGCAAAGCCAGGAATAGCCCCGAGCAAAGATAAGGTTGTGTGGCCCCATCCACCAAAAAATGGGAATACATGAGAAATATCTTAGTGGACTATTGCACAGGCTTTGCATGGTGGAAACCTGGGTCTAATCTGGCATTGAATATCCCCCCCCTAAGCACTAGTATAAACACCAAACTGGAAATGCCTTTGAAGAAATCTGGATGTGACTGCATGCTCCCCCCACCAAAATCAAAATAAAAGGGAGCCAGGGGTATGACTCAAGTGGTAGAGTACATGCCCTGAGTGTGAACCCTGGCATAACATGACCTCCCAAGCACTGCTTGGTATGGTCCTAGTGGATCCCCAACAACTCTGATTGGAATCTTTATTAAAATAAAAGTTAAGAATAAAACTCTGCTGTTAGAAGAAAGGATCAGATGGCCTTTCACCTATTAGAATGGGGTGATAGAAGGAAAAGTATTTGGGGGGGAAGCTTGATAGACTTTACATAGAGCTGGTATGTGACTTCCTGATCTGGGGAAATGGATATATGGGTGTCTTTGGCCTGAAAATTCATCAATCTGGACAGATGGCATTACATATGATAGATTTTTTTACCGAATTACTGTGAGATACACAGTTACAACATTGTTCATGATTGGTTTTCAGTCATGCAATGTTTTACCATCCATCCTTTCACCAGTTACATTTCCCATCATCAGTGTCACTAATTTCCCTCCTACCCTCCTCTCCCTGGCATGGCAGGTATCTCTCTCTCTCTCTCTCTCTCTCTCTCTCTCTCTCTCTCTCTCTCTCTCTCTCTCTCTCTCTTGCTCTTGCTCTCATTCTCTCACTCTCTCCCTATCTTTCTCTCTCACTCTCTCTCCTTTTGGGCATTATGATTTGCAGTACAGGGCATATGCTACATTTTTATTAAACAGAATGTTCATTATGTAAAGTGTGGCTTGCATTTAAAGGTATAAACAGTAGAATCCACTGTCTATAATTCAGGTGCCAGATCTGTTATTTGCTTCCTAAGGGCCTCCTCCTCTATAGCTGTGTCTTATATTGGGAGTAATATAGATGAAGTACTATGGCTCCATAAAGAGGAGCGATGGTGATTAAAGAACAAAATACATTTAAAGCACTGAGGGAGCATAGGGATCTCTCTAGAGGCATTATGTTAGTGTTTGTTATATTTGGTGTTATTATGTAGTTATTCTGCCTATTACTGTTATCACTTGTCTATTCTTCTATTTTCTCCTTATTTTTCTTTTGATGGAGAGACTGTACCCAATCTAGGTTGCATCTTAAAATCTATAATGTCAGAGCCTGGTAGATGTAACAGGGGCAAGGGCATGCCTTGCATATGCCCAGATCCTCAGAACCACATGGTCCTTCAAGCGTCTCTGAGTGTGGACCCTGAGCCCCATCAGTATAACCCTAGAATTCTTCAGCACTACAGAATCCTAGCAGTACCACATCTTCAGGCCCTAGCATGAACCCACTGAAACACTTAGCTGGGTGTCAACTAGAAGTGTCCCTAGGTTACCTGAGTACCTCTTGAGAGGCCATTCCAAAAGAAAAAAGTGAAGAAACATTAATAATATCATGCAAATCTCTTTATTTCAGGGTTTGAGGCTTACTACCTCAAATAGGAAAATATTTGCAGAATGAATCGAGAAGCATATTTTTGGTATATATAAAGACTACTCTCAGGGGATAGGGGTGGTTAGAAGGGAAAAAAAAAGAATTCCACACCAAAAGACTTAGGAAAGGATTTGCCGGAGTGAGAACAATGACCATTACTCTTGTGTTGTGGCTAGACTTCGACTTTGTTGAATGTAACATGGAAGTTGAGGCTTTCTCGTCTGAAGGGCTGAGGGACCAGAGAAGAGAGCTTTCTTCTGGACAGTTCCTATTCTCCAGCCTGTCCCAGCAGGAAGCTGCAGGAAATGAACTTTGGGGCATTTGAGAGACTAATGATGTCAACCATAGAAGTGGAGGAGTGAACCTAGTTCAATTGTAGAGAGCTTCCTTTCAATTTTGAAATCTTTGCTGGTGCCCTCCTGTGTGCCAGGCACTGTGCCAGGGACTGTAGGGATACTCAGATGAATAAGGCCTACTTCTGCTTTCAGGAATCTTTCAGGGAGCGAGGAATGTGGAACAAGGGACTGACTTGAGCTCTGGAATAAAAGATATTTGTGGTGAGAGAAGCATAGCCAGCAACACTTATTACTACATACTGGGCCTTCTTCACAATTTCACCTCGAGTGGGTTCTTCTGAGATGCGAGAATGACTATTATCATTGGAATAATAATCATGCACAAAGCCCAGCTTGTAGAGCCCCCTCAGTGTTTTTCCTATGATCTCAAATCAATGAAGATGAAATGGTGAAATTCTGTTAATTCCTGCCCTGTGATGAAAGAATAATGGGATATCAGAATGCAAGCTAGTGTGGCTCACTTGGTGACAGTCTTCACATTGAATTCCTTCTAAATAGAATGAAGAATGGTCCCTCTTCCTGTGACCTTTCCCTTCGGAGCACCAAGAATGTGCTAAACACCAACTAGGTGCTGGATTCAATACTGCAGAGGGAAAAATGTTAGCACAAAGCTTTCCATGTATTAAATGAAATAAAATAGACAACAAAAAAAGACAGTGTTCTGCATTGCAGTTGATGAGAAGAGGGAAAGTTCAATGTGGAGAAAGAAGACAAGGAAGAGGAGAAGAAGGAGGTAGAACTTTCTAGGACAAGGCTCTCATCCTGTCCAGCATTAGCCTGAAGCCAGTAGGTCACTGGTTCCTAAGTGTCCATCTTCATTAACATTAGAATCACCTGGATTGTTGTCCGAAAGGCCAACTCACAGGTTTCCTGGGTAGGAGCTGGAGAGACAGAAAGGTAGATGGAGAGTCATCCAGTAGAATCAATCCCTATATCCCTAGATCCTATAGCACTGTAGCACTGTCCTCCCATTGTTTATTGATTTTCTCGAGTGGGCACTAGTTACATCTTCATTGTGAGACTTGTTACTGTTTTTGGCATATTGAATATGTCACAAGTAACTTGCCAGGCTTTGCCATGCAGGGGCAAAGCTTTCTGGGCTCTCCGAGACGGGTGGAAGAATTGAGCCCAGGTTGGCTGCATGCAAGGCAAACACCCTACCCACTCTGCTATCGCTCCGGCCCTAGATCCTATAAGAGTTGTTTATTTCCAAAACTGTCTTTGTGGACATGAAGAATATTATGCTAAGTGAAATGAGTCAGAAGGAGAGGGATAGACAGAATGATTGGGCTCATTCATGGGTTATTTAAACACACACACACACACACGCACACATACACACACACACACACATCATATGAGACAAGTACTCAAGGACAGTAGAAACAAAGGCCAGGAGGATTCATCCATGGTTGGAAGCCTGTCTCAAATACTGGAGGAGAGACACTTAGGATAGAGAAGGTCCCACCATTACGAAGATAGTTGGAAATGATCACTCCGTATAAGAATTGCATACTGAAAATAGGTAAAGGAACAAACATGATAACCTATCAGTACCTGTACTGTAACCCATAATGCCTCAAGGTGGGGAGAGAAATAGACAGATACAGATAAAGACAGAGAGAGTAAGATACCATAAAGAAAGGCTGGAGGAAGGTGGCAGGAGGGAAACAGGAAACATTGGTGGTGGGAAATGTACACTGGTGGAGGGATAGGTATTGGAACACTGTATGACTGAAAATGGACCATGACCAGCTTTGTAACTCTGCATTTAACAGTGACTCAATTAAAAAAATGAAAATGAAAATAGACTGTGTTGATATGATTATTACAATAAGTTGATCACCCTGGATCCGAGATCAGACTTTGTCAGAGTTTAGTGGCATTAGATGGCTGTGGTTTTCCATATTTTCTGGAGTATCCCAGATATTTGGAAGAAATACCCTGAAAAGAGAGAAACATGGGGAAGTTGGACACCCAGAAGGCAGAATTGATGTATGCATAACCTCAGGGAATCCAGATGATTCTCTTCAGAATCTATCTGGGTAAGTGTGGCCTGTTAATGCTCTCATTGCAACTTAGGGATATTGGCTTGGGGCTTCTGTTTCTTTTTCATGATTCTGCTTGGTGATAGCTTGGTCTTATATCCACAGGAAACAGCACTCTACCAAGACAGTAGTGAATGAGATATTTTCGATATAAGCCTAGCAATCTGGTTTAACTATGCTCAGGAGAGTCCAAGCCTCGTTAAGGTTCAAATACTAAAACTCAGGGTAGCAAACCCAGGTAGACTTCCCTACCTGAGAACAAACCAAGGATTGGAAGACTCCAGGGTGATGAGGGTTTTGTATTCAGCAGGATCTCTGTGTGTGGTGGTGTTGGAACCCAGCCCTCACCTTTGTGGTTATTCACCTCTTTTAGAGTATACACCCAATAAGTTTTAGGTGAGCCCCTTCAATTTACCTTTGCCCAAAGAAGGAGCTGACATCCTCACCTCTAGTTTAAGTCCATGGCACTACCGGTAAAAATAGCTCATCCTTACTGTGATGTATTTCTAAATACACAGAGCTTAAAAAATAAAACAAAAACAAAATGATGATGTCAGAGAGCTAATACAGGGGTAAGGTACTTTTTTTGTTTATAGTGAGCCGCAGCTTGAATACTGGCATCATATATGATCCCCTAAGCACCAGCAAGAGTGATTCCTGAGCACATAGGCAGAAGTAAGTCCTGAGCATCAATGGGTGTGTCAGAGGAAGGAAGGAAGGAAGGAAGGAAGGAAGGAAGGAAGGAAGGAAGGAAGGGAGGGAGCGAGGGAGGGAGGGAAGGAGGGAGGGAAGGGAGGGAGCGAAAGAAGGAAGGAAGGGAGGGAAGGAAGGAAGGAAGGGAGGGTGGGCCTATATATATGTATATATAGAGAGAGAGCAGGAAAGACAGACAGACAGAGAGAGAGAGAGAGAGAGAGAGAGAGAGGAGTCTCCAGGCCTAAGTCTGAACTCTTATTCTGGGACCTTTTGGTTACTTAATTAGTTATGGAAATGATTGTCCAGATTTCTGGAGGAGCTTTACCATTGATTCTTGGTCCACCAAGCCCTCCATTCAGTGCAAGGGCTCAAGGTTACAATGCTGCTAGGGACCACACCAGCTGTGCTTAGAGGTCTTGAGAACTGAATCCAGAAGTACTTGGGGTATTATGTGGTCCCAGACATTGAACCCCATTAGGGCACAACCTGTAAACACTATACTATCTCCTGACCCAACTGGATGCTTTTTAATCAGCATGTATGCATGCATTGATTTACCATTGGTCTATAATACTATAGAATTCTGCCAGTTGAGTTTCTACAGGTTCCTGTGTATTTTTCACCAGAGTTTTCGCTTAAACTCCAGTTCCCATCACATCACCCAAAAAAAAGACATTTTCTTGATTATTGAATGACAATATACATTTAAATTCTTTAGCTATCAGTTATACGACTAACAAAATTCTAAGGACATGCTTTGGCTCAGTCATTGTCTAAAGCTTTTATACCTATCCCTTTTACTCTTCACAACTTACTGACAGATGTTGCTATTTTTTATATATGATGGAAACTGAAGCAACAAAAGTTTTTTCCTTCTTTTTTTCCTTCCTTCTTTCTCTTTTACTGCCTTTCTTTCTTTTAAGAATCAGAATTTCTTAATTAACTTATTTATTCTATTTATTTGGTTTTATGGGGCCATACCCAGTGGTGTTCAGTGATTATTTCCAGTCTGTAGCTGTGTGTCTGTGGGGATTAAATCTAGCATTTCTGCATGCAGAGCACACACTCCAGCTCTTACAGCTATATCTTCAACTCCCAGAATCAGGATTTCAACACAAACTACTGGTGAGTGCTCAATCACTGTTTGTTACACGGATACCTGGCAGTTCTCTGCAAGGCTGAAGGGCAGGCTTAGGGGAGTTTCCATCTGAACTTCTGTAGACCAGGCCCCTTAATTCACAGATTGCATATGGACTTTCACTCCATGCTAATGAATAATATACTATTAAATGGGGCAGAAAGGAGACTGTGGGTATTGAAAATTTGGTGCTCACAGTGGGTTCATAGTATTTGGTCATTAGAATTTGTTAGCATCATTATATCTTTTCCTTCTCAGAGAATTAGCCTTTCCTCCCCCACCCCTGGAAGGCATCATTCCCTCCAGGCTCCCTAGTGATTGCACATTCTCAGAAACCTACACCACTTCCACCACTTTCCAGCCAGGCTGCCTGTCACTCAGCCAGTGAGCCTGAAGACCTATATATTCCCCCCCGATTTTAGTTTAGCGATCATAATAAAAGTGAAGTCTATTAGGATGAGTTTCTGCCCAGGCTCGGTAAATCTCTTCAAACACCATTCAGCACCAGATTTCTGTTAGTCTTTGCCACTGGGGAGGCTGTAATATGCACAACTGTCAGTTCAGGCAGAAGGCCCACGACACCACCTTCACTAAATGAAACGCAAATGGAGACTAAGGAATATAAATATTGAAGTGACCCAGGTTGAATAAAGGGGGACCCGTGAGCTAAGCTTCTCTCGTGCATGCAGGAGATGCTAAATTATTAAAACTTTAATAAATGTAATAATAAATATTTGATGTTGAATTATAGAAGGCTTTGCAGATACAGTGAAACTGAGAAACGACTTGTTATATCTGCATTAGAAGTTAAACACTTTTCAAATGGTCTTCTGATGTTGAAATGGGACTGCAGATCTTTAACTGAACAAAGAAGAAGGGAGAGACTGGAAAGAGTAATTTTTTTTCTATCTTTGGCAAGTTCATTGAGCTGGGGATCAGGATTCCTGGGTTTCAATCTTACCCCATGCTGAAGACAGCAGTAAGTGACAATTGGTATATCCCTTCCTGAGCAAAAGCTTTCTCCACTGCTTCTCACATGGGGTCCTGACAGCTGCCTTTTAAGGGCAAGGTTAATTTTATGCCCCTGCTCTACAGAGAAAGAGAAAGCTGACTTTCTGAGACCTTAAGCATGTTAATAGGAGAGAGTTGGAATTTGTACAAAAGGATTCTAACTTTAAAATCTTCCACTCATCCACTGTTACCCTCCCACCACCCCTGCTATGTGGAATCCCGTCCTTCTCTATTATTCAGAATGATTTTGGTACCCCATTCATAGCAGTTGAATGACAAGTGGATTGGAAGGATGTCACAGAGAGAATGAGGGGCCATCTTAGTCACAGGAATGTGGGGAATTTCGGAAATAGCATGACATTCGGATCTTGTCTTCCCTCCTACATCTTCTACAATGACCTTGCTCTCTCTCTCTCTCTCTGAAGGCACACACATGACACCTCCAATCCCATAACTGCCATTAACCCCATGGTGGTGATCATCATGAGTTTCCAAGACATTTGGGCCCATCATAAAAGTTTCTCTTCCTGAAACCACAGTTTGGAAAACATCTAGAAGATAAACACTTTCTGGGTTAGAAGCTCAACTCCAGATTGAACATCCATAATTAGGGAATTGGCATTACTCAGCCACAGAAGACCTGGGGGCTCTTGCACTTAACATCTCCTGCAACCCCTGTCTTTAAGTCACGATCCCCCCTGATATTTTCTACAACCTTTCTACCTTTGAGGTTGACCTCAATCTGAAACAACAGTATCAGACACCTATGTGACAACTCAGATAAATGAGTGAGGACTGCTTAGGATATTAGGTTGGGGAGATATCTGAAACACCAGGCAGACACAGCTGGAAAAAAGTGTCATGATGAGCTCATGATGCCTGCTTTCAATTCTGGATGGAATTGGGACAGAAAGATCAGTTACTTGCTGTCTCTGAACTGGGTGATAATTGGAGGTCCTTCTGCTCATTCATCTGATGACTTGATGATTGTGATCCCGGGAAGATGAACAGACCTTGGATTGCTGAGAAGCAGAAGAAGGAGAGTCATGTAAGTGAACTTATTGAAGGTGAGTTAGAAATGAAGCTATACCTCTATTTTTAGCCACAGAACTGTGACCTTAGGGTCTGTATTCATCTCATCTTGCTGTCTCTAAATTTCCTGGCTAACAGCAGAGTTGAAGCTTCTGAATAGGTGTTTCCTACATATTGTCTGGCACTATCATTTTCACTTATACTAAATGTATTAAAAACTGAATTTTTTAGTTTAGATTATAAGCAAAACACCCACAATACAGGTACCTTGAACAGAGTGCATGTGCCAAAGGCATGCTTTTCAGTTATAAACTTACAAACTGTAAGTGACCTTCTGAGTTGATTTTTATCATGTGAAGTATCCTATATATATATATATATATATATATATATATTATATTTAAGAACATTTATTGAAAATTTTCTTTTTTTTATCATTTTTTTATTAGTGAAACACCATGAAGTACACTTATAGACTTATAAATTTTTGTGCTTGGGTTTCAGTTATACAATGATCAAGTACCCATCCCTCCACCAGTGCCCATCCTCCCCCACCACGGGTCCTAGCATCCCTCCCCTCCCTATGCCCCCCCGTCCCACCCTGCTGCTGTGGCAGGGCATTCCCCCTTGTTCTCTCTCTCTTCTTTTGGGTACTGTGTTTTGCCAGAGAGGCATTGAGTGGCAATCATGTTTGGTCTATAGACTACTTTTAGCATGTCTCTCCCACCCTGGGAGGGTCTTCACAACACCCTTTATTTGGTGCTCTCTTCTCTATCTGAGCTTCCTTCTCACCTAGCACATGTGGCTGGCCTTCAAGTCATGGAGCAAAATTCCTGGTACTAATCTGAGCCATTCCTGGGTGTTAGTCTCCCGTTTTGTTGCTTTATGTTCCCCAGATGAATGCAATCTTTCTGTGTCTATCCCGCTCTTTCTGACTCATTTCGCTTAACATGATACTTTCCATGTAGTACCACTTGTATGTAAATTTCATAACTTCATCTTTTCTAACAGCTACATAGTACTCCATTGTGTAAATGTACCAAAGTTTCTTTAACCAGTCATCTGTTCTTGGGCACTCAGGTTTTTTCCAGATTCTGGCTATTGTAAAGAGTGCTGCAGTGAACAAACAATTGCAGATGTCACTTCGACTATACCTTTTTGCCTCTCTGGGATATATTCCCAGGAGTGGTATAGCTGGGTCAAATGGGAGATCAAATTCTAATTTTTTGAGAATCGTCCATACTGTTTTCCAAAAGGGTTGGACCAGCCTGCATTCCCACCAGCAGTGAAGGAGGGTCCCTTTCTCGCCACATCCACGCCAGCACCTGTTGCTTTTCTTCTTGTGGATGTGGGCCAGTCTCTGTGGTGTGAAATGATATCTCATTGTTGTTTTGATCTGCATCTCTCTGATGATTAGTGATGTAGAGCATTTTCTCATGTGCCTTTTTGCCATTCGGATTTCTTCTTTGCGAAAGTTTCTGTTCATTTCCTCGCCCCATTTTTTGATGGGGTTGGGTGATTTCTTCTTGTGTAGTTTAACCAGTACCTTGTATATCCTTGATATCAACCCCTTGTCGGATGTGTATTTGGTGAATATTCTTTCCCATTCTGTAGGCTGTCTTTGTATTTTGGTCACTGTTTCTTTTGAGGTGCAGAAGCTTCTTAGTTTAAGATAGTCCCATTTGTCTATCTCTGTTTTCACTTGCTCGGCCAGTGGCGTGACATCTTTGAAGATACCACTAACTTCAATATCGTGGAGAGTTTTGCCAACTTTGTCTTCAATAAACATTATGGATTCCTGTCTGATGTTGAGGTCATAAATCCATTTCGATCTTACTTTTGTGCATGGCATTAGGCAGAGATCTGAGCCCACTTTTTTGCATGTAGCCGTCCAGTTTTGCCAGCACAATTTATTAAAGAGGCTTTCCCTGCTCCATTTCACTTTTCTTGCCCCCTTATCGAAGATTAGATGATTATATGTTTGGGAGGAGATGTCAGTATATTCAACTCTGTTCCATTGGTCTGCAACTCTGCCTTTGTTCCAGTACCATGCTGTTTTGATTATTACTGCTTTGTAGTAGAGCTTGAAGTTAGGTAGGTTGATTCCTCCCATTTTCTTTTTCCCAAGAATTGCTTTAGCTATTCGTGGGGGCTTATTGTTCCATATAAATTTCAGGAGTGTATGCTCCATTTCTTTGAAGAATGTCGTGGGTATCCTTATAGGGATTGCATTGAATTTGTACAGTGCCTTGGGAAGTATTGCCACTAAATATATTTTTACACTTTTTCTTTATCGAAGTAACATTGCTTTATAACAGTGTATATGTTTAGATCTATCATTATAAGTCCAGTTTTCTGCATTAAGCTCATTGTTAGAAGTTCAATTCTGTCTTTCTCCATACAAATGATCATTTTCATGTAAGTTCCATACACCTTTCTACTCTACTGGTGACCTCAAGGGCTGGAGCAGTAGCACAGCGGGTAGGGCATTTGTCTTGCACGTGGACAACCCAGGTTTGATTCCTCAACCCTCTTGGAGAGCCCGGCAAGCTACTGAGAGTATCTCGCCCGCATAGCAGAGCTTGGCAAGCTACTCGTGATGTAATCGATATGCTAAAAACAGTAACAACAAGTCTCACAAGTCTCACAATCTGTTGTGAGACATTACTGGTGCCCGCTCTAGCAAATTGGTGAACAATGGGAGGACAGTGATACAGTGACCTCAAACTTGATTTTATCTTTTTTTTTTCTTACTTAATATACTTGGTTTCTCACTACACCACAAATAAGTGTCATATTATGGTAATGGTCTTTCTTTGTCTGATTTATTCTATTCAGTATATTGCCCTCCAGAGGAGATGCTCCTCAATTGATAAAATCTACCTTCATAACATAAGTTCCTTCTGTGTTTGACTGCCATGGTCTCATAGTGGTCCCTTAGAAATGACCTCACTCAAGCAGATCAGGCTTTAGATTAACCTGCTCAGAGACAGTGATCACCAAGATAGACTGAAGTGAGTGATGCTTTTGCCTCTAGTAACTACTTGTGTCCCATCCAGGTTCTTTGTCAGTTGAGTGCTGTCAGGCTTTATTTAATGATGTTTCAGTTGAAGATGGACCGCATAGCAGCAGAGATTGTTAAATGTGCCAAGCACATACTTTTCATGCAAGAGGGCTGCATTCAGTACCCAACACAGCTAGGTACCCTGAGCACACAGCCAGGAGTAGCCTCCACCAGGTGTAACATTTGTACATGTAACATACATATACAAATATGTATAAGATGAACTACATGTTTGATGTTGATCCCCATGGCTATAATATATGATCCATGTGTGTTGTACATTATACCATCTAAGTTTGCATCATTACATCCTATGACGTTTACACAGTGATGAAATAGCTTGATGATATATTTCACAAAACATACTTCTGTCACTCAGTGACCTGTGACTTTATCAAACTCCCATGCATGTGAGCATATACATATGTAAATGCATACATACACACACACACACACACACACACACACACACACACACTAGGAAGCCCAGCCAGAAAGTTGAATCCTTGGAAAATTGATTGATCTTTATCTTAGACTTAGTTTCTTCTCGTGATCCAAGGAAACCAAAATCAAAATAAATCCTTACAAGAAGCAAATGATTCACTCAAGTTTTGGTTTCAAAGAGAGGTTGTCTACAAAGTTGAGAGAAAGTTCTAGGAAAACAACAAGGACTATGCTAACATTAACAACTAAAGTGAGGACATGGACAGCAAAGTTGATGGGGAGTGCTGCCTGGCATGTGCCATGATCTTCGGTCCAAGGACACGGATGAGAATATCCTGATGTTACTCAGCTGCCTCCCTCCAGAACTCCTTTTGGGGTCTCCACTCACTGACTCAACAAGAAACAGATAAGAGGGCTCTTTGAGGAAGTTCATATTCCCCTTTGGAGAAGTCAGGATTTGGTTGAGTCATGGGTGGATGTGAATAAGCTAATGGCAGTAACATTGATGAAATAGATTGAACCAATTTCACGTTCCTCCCCCCTACCTTAAAAACATCTCACACGTGGCCATACTTCATCTTCCCATCTCCCAGACTCAGTCCATTCTAAGGAGTTTTGTGCTTTAGTGCCCAGTATACTCTGAGACACATGCCCAACCATACCCCACCATGGACTGAGTACAGATCTTCCCTGCTGAAATAACTTCAAGGTCCCCAGAATCAAAACCCAAACCATTTCACCTGGTTCACATTAGCACTTTAGAATCTGCCCATCATCACCATCTGTATTCTGGTTTCCAACCATGTCCCCATCTGCTACTTCTTCAATAGGCCATGCACTTGGTCATTTCCTTCTCTTGGCCAGTGCTGTCAATTCCTATGCCTCAAAGTGCTCATTCCCACACTGTCAACTGCATCCCTGGCCCATGACTCCTCATCCATCATAGCCTTACAGAAGTGACATTTCCTCCATGCAACCTTACAGGACATTTCTCCCTTCCATCCACTAGAATCATTGTGCCCTGATTTCTTTGCTCATGTGGGTGGACTTATCTCTTCATTAGCAATGGGAGAAGACATTGTTTTGTGTCATAGTGCAGTGTTTGTAGCTACCCTCCCTCTGCCACCACCCAGGGAACCTATGATGTTAGATATCAAGGACCGTATCTTTTCTCTTTTTCTATTCCCAGTTCTAAACACACAGTAAATAGAGCAGAGAATATATATATGTAAACAACTTGACAATCACAGTTTGATGTGCTACATTGGCACAGTCTGGGGATGTTCTGTTATTACCAACAAATGGCTTAACATATATCTTTATTCTATCTTTGCTTAGCACCTAGTTTATTCCCTTACATGCAAATATTCTCCTCATCAAACAGCCCCATCAAAATTTCCTACTTTGCAGTATTTATTGTGTTGTATTATAAAAATCTATATGGTCTCAGAGTGGTTTTAAATAATTCCGGTTCTTTGGGATTAGTAAATAAAGCAAAATAAAAAGGAGGGTTTCCTAATTTGAAAGGTTGGAGAAATTCTGTAATAAATGGAATCCCACATTGATTTTGTTAGTGGCAGCTTTCCCAAAGATGTTACTCTATTAATGAATGTCGTGAATCTCTGGCAAATACACACTACAGTTTCTGAAACATTGCTTAACTAGGTAGAGATTAAGGACCACCATTCCCAGATACCCACTTCAGGTCATATCATAGTAATTCTTGGAGGTTCGGAGAACATCTCAGTTAACAGAGAAGATGTCACTTCTCCCAGGGAGTTCTCTTTCTAGATAATCCTCAGACTTTAGAAGATTAGGGAGCTTTCCTCTCAACTGCTGCCTTATTACACAGGCTAAAAGACCCCTTAGCCTGTGTGAAACACCATGTCCCATCTCCTTGGCCTTACAGAATTACAGGTCTTCAAGATGCAGTTTGGATCAAACAGGCATTCTTGAATATTTATTTATTTATTTATTTGCTTTTTGGGTCACACCCAGCGATGCACAGGAGTTACTCCTGGTTCATGCACTCAGGAATTACTCCCGGCAGTGCTTGGGGGACCATATGGGATGCTGGGAATCGAACCGAGGTCGGCTGCGTGCAAGGCAAACGCCCTGCCTGCTGTGCTATTGCTCCAGCCCCAATTCTTGAATATTTAAAGCAGGAACAGATAAGAAATGAATCAAACTTTATGATCACCTACAATTGTCAGGGGAGGAAAAGGAAGTTGCAGACAGTAATGAGATATGAAAGAAAAACTTACAGCAACCAACCTTTTGAGACTCGTTAGCGTAGCATGGTCTGGATGTCAGCAGCATTGACCAGAGATCTGAATAACTTAATCCAGGTCCCAGTATCCAGGGAAGAATAGGGAATTACCAATCTCCCTTCACCTCTTTTTTTCCCACTTGCAAAATAGATATCCTCTGAAGTAGGATCACTGTTGAAAATCAAGTAAGTTAGTACATAATGCATTTGGCACAACAGTATTCACTCTTATTGTTATTACAATGTTACAGTGATTTAGCTCAGACTTACCTTGTTTGTGACTCCTTCATTAGGCTCTTTTTTACATCTTGCCTTCCATAAGGGTTTATGATTTGTGTCCTCCTTGTATACTCCACTCTCCCTTCTTAGGGCCTTGCATTCAGGAAGGACTCATTAAGTGCATGATGATTGAGTCATTGGAGTGTGACTCAAAGATGCTTCAAAAGGAAACAAGAGATTCATATCAGCATTAGTCACAATAGCTAAAATGTGGAAGAAGTTCAAGTGTCCATCAATGGCTAAATGGGTAAGCAAAATGTGGCTCATGCATACAATGGAATATCATTAGGAGCTCTTATAAAAGGTGTGAAAAATGCCCTCCTGAAACAGATGCTATCATATGAAGAACCTAGGAGACATATGCTAAACAAAATAAACCAGAGACATACTGTATGATCCCAATTCTTCAAGGTTGTTAGTCTAGTGAGACATCATACAATGTAATTCATTGTTTCCCAGGGCTGAAGGGGGAGGGATATTATCAGATGGTAAAGGTAAAGGTAAAGGCCCTCCCGTTGATCGTCGATTTGCTCGAGCGGGCCCAGTAACGTCTCCATTGGAGACTTTTTGTTACTGTGTCTGGCATATCGAATACTCTCGGTACCTTGCCGGGCTCTCCGAGAGGGGCGGAGGAATCGAACTCGGGTAGGCCATGTTGGCCGCTTGTAAGGCGAACGCCCTACCCGCTGTGCTATCGCTGGTGCAAAATGAAAATAAATTATTTTTAAATTTTTTTTGAAAATAAATTCTTAAGATGAATAGCAGTAGTGGTTGCACAACATTAAAGAATGCCATTGAGGTATACATAAGAATGGTTAGTTTTATTTTATGTATAATTTATCCCAATAAATTTGTTGAGAGGAAAGGAAAGTGAGCAAATAAAAGGGATGAGAAAATAGGAAAGGAGCTGGAGAAACAGTACAGCACGTCAGGCATTTGCCTTATTCTTTTTCAACTTGGATTCTATCCCCAGCACACACTTGATCCCTGAGCACAGAGCCAAAAGTAAGCTCTGAGCATCACTAGATGTGGCTCAAAAAGTACTAGAGAATATCATTCTGAGTGAAGTAAAAGGAAAGGGATAGATACAGAATGATTTCTTTTATATGTTGGACTTAAAGTTACACAGCATGGTAGCAACAAATGGCTACACAGTAAGAATTGATCCACAGAACTAAGTTCAGGGGGTGGGGGTTTTGAAAGGAAGAGGCATTGAGAGAGAGGTGGATACACTGATGATGTGTCTAGTGTCTGAACTATGTGCACATGTAAAGGTCATTGATAGTATTATAAACCACAGTAACTCAATAACAATGTAAATAAAAATATAATTGAATGTTCAAAACACTCCTTTTTTAAAAGGGAAGGAAGCGAGCAAGGAAGGAAAGGAGAGAGGGAGAGGGGATAGAGGAAGGGAGGGAGGGAGGGAGGGAAGGAGGGAGGAAGGGAGGGAAGGAAAAGAGAGACAATTGTGGAGGAAACGTTTATAAGCCAGAGAGCACCCCATATGCAGAGGTTCTTTGTCAGACAGGTGGCTCCTTTGCACCCTCCTCTTACCCCTCTAATATCCCCATCTTCCCTGCACACAGTGCCCAGTGGAAACAAGAATGAGCTACAGAGGTCATGGGAAAAACCCGAGGGTATAGCATGGGTCTTGGTCCACACACTGGGGTATACAAATGCTGGGAGATAGAGGAGTCAGCCCTGAGAGAGTCCAGTCCAGGAGTGACCATAGCTCTGGAGGCATGCCAGGAAAGATGCTGTTCTCACAAGGACCATCTCTTGGGGTGCGATTTAGATTGTTTATCAGAGATGAGCTGCTGTAGGTGGAAAGGAAAAGATTAGTCTCCTGTATTCATAAAATAGGCTTCAAAGAAGATGATTTTGTTTCCTGGGGACATGAGATAAACTCTGGAAACAGATTTGGTCACCACACTAAGAAGAGGCTACTGGTATCTGATGGTTAGAAGCTGAAGAGGTTGCTGACTATCTTACAATTCACAGCATCCCCCGAGTGAAAAATGATACAATTCATCAAGGGAGCAGAGAAGTAGGATAGCAGGTAAGGGGTTTGTCTTTCGTGTAGGAGATCCAGGTTTGGTTCCTAAAATCCTACATGGTCCCTAGAGCACTGCCAGGAGTGACTGCTGAGTGCAAAGCCAGTAGTAAAGCCCTGACCATTGCCAGGTGTGGCCCCAAAACAAACAAAAAATAAATTATCCTACTCCAGATTTCAATAATGCCAAGATTGCAGAGTCCTATATTAGCGCCATTGAACTGACGAGAAGGGTAAGATGCTGGGTCAGATCTGGAACCTTCAAAACAAATAGAAAAATACAAGGTTTTTCCCTTAAGGGTTAGAAGACTCAGAGTTTTCATGATGGGGGGATTTTATCATTTTTGTTTCATCATTTGTGGACATGGTGACTACAGCTTTGTAGTCAGAGTCAGGGTAAAAACAGTGACAAATGATATAGCGTTCTGAAACGTAGGCAAGGAGACAAACCAGAGTTCCCTCTATATGAATGTGTTTTTAATGGTGCTCAGGAGGTGTTTTTTTTCAACTCCTGCTCTTTTCTTTTCTTTTTTGACTTTTTAAAAATTTTATTGAATTACCATGAGATAGTTACAAGCTTTCATGTTTGGGTTACAATCACACAATGATAAAACACCCATCCCTCCACCAGTGCACATTCCCCACCAGCAATATCTCCGGTATACCCCCCTTTCCCACCCTCCCCCTGCCTCCATGGCAGACATAATTCCCCATAATCTCTCTCTACTTTTGGGCATTATGGTTTGCAATACAGACCCTGAGAGGTTACCATGTTTGATCCCTTATCCACATTCTGCACACATCTCCCACCCTGACCGATTCCTCCAGCCATCTTTTTCTTTGTGATCCCTTCTCTCTTCCAGCTGCCTTCTCTCCTTTGCTCATGAGGCAGGCTTCCAGCTATGGAGCAATCTATCTGTCCCGTGTATCTACTATCCTTAGGTGTCAGCCTCATTTTATGTTGTTTTATACTCCACAAATGAGTGCAGTCCTTCTATGTCTGTCCCTCTCTTTTTGGGTCATTTCACTGAGCATGAAACTCTTTGTGTCTATCCATTTATAAGCAAAGTTCATAACTTCATCTCTCCTGACAGCTGCATAGTATTCCATTGTGTAGATGTACCAAAGTTTCTTTAACTAGTCGTCTGCTCTAGGGCACTTGGGTTGTTTCCAGATTTTGGCTATTATGAACAGTGCTGCAATGAACATATAGGTACAGATGTCATTTCTATTGTGCTTTTTTACATCTTCAGGATATATTCCCAGAAGTGGTATTGCGGGGTCATATAGAAGCTCAATTTTTAGTTTTTGAAGAACTGTCCATATTGTTTTCCAGAAAGGCTGGACTAGTGGGCATTCCCACCAACAGTGAAAGAGTGTCCCTTTTTCAGGGCCAGAATAATAGCACAGCAGGTAGGGCATTTGCCTTGCACGTGGCCGACCCAGGTTCGATCTCCGGCATCCCATATGGTCCCCCAAGCACCGCCAGGAGTAATTCCTGAGTGCAGAGCCAGGAGTGACCCCTGAGCATCGCTGGGTGTGACCCAAAGGCAAAAAAAACCCCAAACAAAAAAGAGTGTCCCTTTTCCCCCACATCCACGCCAGTACTTGTTTCTTTTGTTCTTTTGAATGTGTGCCAGTCTCTGTGGTGTGAGATGATATCTCATTGTTGTTTTGATTTGCATCTCCCTGATGGCTAGCAATGTGGAACATTTTTTCATGCATTTTTTGGCCATTTGTATTTCTTTTTTGAGGAAACTTTTGTTCATTTCTTCGCCCCATTTTTTGATGGAATTGGAGGATTTTTTTTTTTGTACAGTTCTACTAGTGTCTTATATATCCTGGATATTAATCCCTTATCAGATGGGTATTGGTTAAATATTCTTTCCCATTCTGTGGGAAAATATTCTTTCCCATTCTGTATTTTTCTCACTGTTTCTTTTCACCTGCAGAAGCTTCTTAGTTTGATGTAGTCCCATTTGTTTATGTTTGCTTCCACTTTCATGGTCAGTGCTGTTTCATCCTTAAAGATGTTTTTAGCTTCAATGTCGTGGAGAGTTCTACCTACATTTTCCTTTATGTACCTTATGGAATCATGTCAGATATTCAGGTCTTTAATCCACTTTGAGCTGACTTTTGTGCCTGGCATTAGACAGACAGAGATCAGAGTTCATTTTTTTTGCAGGTAGCTATCCAGTTTTCCTAGCACCACTTGTTGAAGAGGCTTTCCTTCTTTCACTTCACATTTCTTCCTCCTTTGCCAAATATTAAGTGGTCAAATATTTGGGGTTCTGTGACAGAATATTTGACTCTGTTCCATCGGTCTGCAGGTCTGTTTCTAGCCCAGTACCATGCTGTCTTAATTACTACTGCTTTATAGTACAGTTTGAAGTTGGGGAGGGTGATGCCACCCATCTTCTTTTTCCAAAGGATTATTTTAGCTATCCGTGGGGGTTTATTGTTCCATATGAATTCCATAGGAGTGTTTTCTCTGTTTCTTTGAAAAATGTCATTGGTGTCCTGATAGGGACTGCATTGAATTTGTATAGTGCTTCGGGAAGTATTGCCATTTTGATCATGTTAATCCTTCCTATCCATGAGCAGAACTCCCGTTCTTTTCACCATACCCTTCCAGTAATTCAGAGAGCCTGGGGAGAGTGGTGGGGTGGTGGAGACAATAGAAGAGGCAGGAAGAGGCCCAGAGACGCAGTGCTTGCTGTTTGGGTCCAGCAGCCTGAGGTGGGGAGGGAAGGGACATGGCACACGGGTCTGACAGCCACTAGCGCCTCCACAATGAGCTAGAGACACCTCCCTGGCCGTGACGGATGTTGAGCATTAAAAAAGGGAAAAAAAAGTTTACAATCCCAGCCGGGCAGGCATAAATCACAGCGCCGCTGCAGACATGACTTATGGCCCCATCTCCATGGCAACAGGAGCGCAGCGTCAAGCGCACAAAAGCGCTGCTCCTGCCTGCCGCCTGTGTGAGGCCCTGATGGGGAGTGGGGTGGAGGGTTCTGGAGAAAGGATGGATTAACGATGGATTCTACAGAACTCAGGGCCTATTCGTCTTCATCCTGTACCAGAGCGAGCCCCTGGCTCTTCCCAGTGCCCCCACCCCTTTTCCCCCACCCGTCTCCAGCCAACAGGTTGTTTTCCTCCTGCTCCTTTTGCGTAGGGGTTTGTTTTCTTATTTTCCTTTGCCTTCTGAAAATTTAGCAGAAAAGACCGCAATGAGCTTAAAGAAACCCACTGGGTCTGCCCCGAGGTCCTTCTCTGTGCTGGGAGTTGGTTATGATGAGCGTTTCCACACTCTGAGCACTAATCCATGCAGGCAACATGCAGATATTTCCACTTCAGGGCTGGCAAAATCTCTCAGAATGGACTCCTGCCTCCCTGACCCATTTTCTCCCTGCAGCTGGAGTGGGCGCCTGGAGATAGTCCCCTTTCTTAAGAAGAGAGATTCCTGAGGTCTAAGTGTCACTCAACTCCAGGGCATTCTCCTGGTCCTCCCTTTCAAATCATCCCCATCTGGCCCTTCCTAGATGCTCCAGGTATTTTTGAGTCCCTTTCGAGCACAGTCATCCTTTGTCTCTTCATATGAACGCCTTGCACTCAACCCTCAGAGTTCAACATAGGTCAACGTCAGTCTGCCTTAGCTTATCTACAACACCCTGGCCATGGTCAGGGCTTTACTCCTGGCTTTGCACTCAGGAGTCACTCCTGGCAGTGCTCCAGGGACTATATGGGATTCCCGAGATCAAACTTAGATCTTCTGCATGCAAGAAAAGCCCCTTACCTGCTTTCTGTAATACCTCTTTGGCCCCTCAAATTGTATCATTTTTTTTTCATGAGGAGGGGAGCTGTGCATTTTAAGATAATCAACAACCCCGGTAGGAGCCATAGTACAGTGGGTAGGGCTTTTGCCTTGTACGTGGTTGACCTGAGTTCAATCCTTGACATCCCATATGGATCCCTGAGCACCGCCAGGAGTAACTCCTGAGTGCAAGTGCCAGGAGCAACCTTTGAGCATCACTGGGTGTGACCCAAAAAGCAAAAAAAAAAAATGATAAGCAAGATAATCAGAAACCCCTTCGGCTTCTAATCAATGGGTATCAGTGTTGGAGTCTTTTCTCTGTGTATGGCCACAGAGTCTGGAATATCACCAGGGTCTCTACCACACACAGTGGCAATGCCTTTCAGGAATGCTGTGTTCTCTCTCTTCTAGGATCTCTGCTACAGTCACCATTTTGACTTGCTCACTAATCTCTCTCTCTGTATGCCTGTATGCTGAATATATGTTAACTAATAACTACCGTGTAGCTTAAGATTTATTTTCCCGACACAAAATCCATTGTCATTCCTGATTAATACCATGGTGTGCTCTCCTTGACCTTATAATTAGTCCAAGCTCCATGCGTGCTCCCTTCCTGCACCTCCTGCCTATGACCTGTTTTATGCTTTGCTGACCAGCAGTCTGGGTTTATTTCTAGATGCCATGTCCACTTGCATGTCTTCAGGAGTATTTGAAGCCAGAACATCTTGTTCCCATGTACATCCCAGTTTGTGGTTAAGTGAGGGCCTATTATTACTCCTCCTCTAGCTCTTTAATGTTTCTTCTATCAATGAGCCAGGTCTCCTCTCTTAGAAGAGAGTAGGAGGTAACTGATTAATAGGTTACATTCAAATTTGGTCACAGTATCTAAACTGGGAGCTTTTCAAAATCACAGTACATCATAGAAGTAGTGGGTGAAAGTTTAAAGAGGAACCGAATAGTCATGTTGCTTCAAAGAATTTCCCCCTACAAGTAACTTCTTAATAAGAAAGAAAAAAATAATAACTTCTTAATAAGGAAACTCCAGTGCTACCTTAACCAGGTGAGCAGTTAATGTGCGCAGTCAACATCATGAGCTTTATTTACTTTGAAAGACTTCAGTATCATTTCTGCTGTTCCCCTTCTGATCTTCTTAACCCAGATCAATCTCAAAATAAATACATGACATTGGGAGACATTTTACAAAAACAACTGACCTCTTATTTGTTTGTTTAGTTGTTTATTTGCTTTCATCCCCAACTGCACAGGGCTATTTCCGGTTCACAGAACCCTGCTGATGGAAAGGATCAAACCAGGGACTCCTGCATGCAGAGTACTCAGCCCACTAAGCTGTTTCTTTTGTTCCTGCCTTATTATTATTATTATTAAGAACATCAAGATCACAGGAATCGAAACTGCTTCCCCAGCTCCAGCTCTTGTTACATGTCAACAAGACCTTGACATGTAAATGGATCACATAAGCAAGTATTTTCTGTGCTTGACAACTCTGCTGAGGTAGAAACAACAAATACAACTATAATGTTTTTTAAATCGTGCACTGTGATGATTTTATATACCTGTTTGCTGTGAAATAATTCCCACCTTGAAAATTTTCATTTGTGTGAGGAGTATTAGTGAAACACTTGAAGAAGTGTGGCGATTGGATGATAGTGCTGAATCTATAATAGCCTCCTAATGTAAAATGATTGTGTTACAAAAGGCAGTATATCTGACTTCAAAAAAGGCACCCCGATTAGTAATAAAAGCATTGCACCTTTCATTGTATTGTAAAAGAGTTCAGGTAAAGGTAAAAGGTAAAGGCCCTCCTGTTGATCATCGATTTGCTCGAGCGGGCACAGTAACATCTCCATTGGAGACTTTGTTGTTACTGTGTCTGGCATATCGAATACTCTCGGTAGCTTGCCGGGCTCTCCGAGAGGGGCGGAGGAATCGAACTCGGGTCGGCCATGTTGGCCGCTTGTAAGGCGAACACCCTACCCGCTGTGCTATCGCTCCAGCCTACAAAAGAAAGAAATGTATGTATATACCAAAAGAACACTCATTCACATACTGTGGGGGTATATGGACTGAGGGAGAAACTGAGAATGGCAGGGAAAGAACAAAACAGAAGAAAAATTACAACATGGAAGAAAATTAGAACATTAGAAAGTCTGCAATTTTTTTCAGGAAAGCTTTAATTATTATAAGCTCCTTGTATTTTCATATGAACTTTAGAATGAGGTCATCAATTTCTGAAAAATATAACTGCACTTAGGGGACACAAATACTCCGTAGAGATCAGTTTGGGGAGTATTGTCATCTTCATGGTATTCAACATTAATTTATCCATGAACATTGGGTGTCTTTCCACTTCCATTCTACTTAGATCTTCCTTCATTTCATTTAGCCTTGTTTTAAGTCTTTTTTTCTTTTGATGTTCTGGTAAATGAAATAGTTTTCTTAATTACTCTTAAGGGTTAATTACTAGTATATGGAAAAACAATTGATTGGGGGGGGGGGGGGTCTTGACCTTGAAGTTTTATTGAACTCATGTATTAGTTCCAATTGTTTGTGTATGTGGGTGTCTATTCTTCAGTTTTTTTCTCTGCAAAATCTTTTCTGTCATTTGAAAATAGAGATTCTTTTAACATCTGTATGCCTTTTTATTTTGTTGGCTAATTATCCTGAGTACAGGGCAATACTAAATGGAACTAAGAAGACTGCTGACTTTTTTCTTTAAAAAAAAAACAAATATTTTAAAAGAAATATTAGTCACATTATATTTAAAATAATGTGGTTAATATTCATGTTTTAGTGTACAGTAGCTCTACCTCCACCCGCATCAAGGTCTCCAAGACCCTTCATCTCCATCTGTGTATCACATCTCATCTGCCTCTTCTTTCCCTACCACCAACTCCCACTTCGTGGACGTTGGCAACCTTAGTTTTGTAGTCAAGGTCCTAGGGTTTGTTATTACTGTTATTATCCATTCTTCCCTTGCTTTGTTTCTCTATATACCACCTATGAGATTTTCTGATTTTTTTTCTTATTCTGATTTATTTCACTTAACGTTCAATCATTCATGGTCCTCCCGTTGTTCATCAATTTGCTCAAGCGGACCCAGTAACATCTCCATCATGAGACTTATTGTTACTGTGTTTAGCATATCGAACACGTCACAGGTAGCTTGTCAGGCTCTGCCGTTCGGGCAAGATACTCTCGGTAGCTTGCCGGGCTCTCCGAGAGGGGCGGAGGAATCGAACTTGGATCGGCCATGTTGGCCGCTTGTAAGGCAAACGCCCTACTGCTGAGCTATCGCTCCAGCCCTCACTTAACATTACTCTTTATAAATTCATCCATGTTTTAGCAAAAGGAAGATTTCATCTATTTAAATAGTAAATATATACAACAAGTCCTTTATATATTTGTGCTATTGCAAATAATACTGTGATAACACAGATATACAAATGTCATTTACATTAACAATCTAATTTTCTTCGGATAGAAGCCACAAGAGTGGAGTGACTGGGTGATATGCAAATTCTGTTTACACTTCTTTGGGAAGTCTTCACAAGGTTTACTATAGAGACTGAACTAAAGACATAAAGATTACTTTTTCGCCACATTCCCACCAAAAACTGATTGTTACCATTTATTTTTTGATATATGCTATTCTCATTGGTATGAGACTTTGCCATTTTGACTTGCATTTCACTGACAATGAGTGATGATAAAGACTTTAATTTATCTATTGGCAGTTTGTATATTTTCGTGAAGGACGGGTTGGTTTATTGCCTCTCCTTATTTTATTTTTTAATTTTATTTTTACCTTATAAAATTATTCACAAAACTTGATTGCATTCAATATTCCAACACCAATCCCACCACCACTATATCTTCCCACCACCATATTTTGAATGTTTCCACAACCCCCAACGCTTGCTCCCAAAGTGGGACCTAAATAATTTATTTTGTATTGCTTGTTGTGAATAATCTGCTAAAGATGATTGAAAAAGTTTCCTTAAAGGAAAATGTGTGAAGGTTTTTATATCACCCTGGAGCCATTGAGCTTTTGTATAGAGTATGAGATGTCCAGGAATTCTAAGATTTTAAGTAGTGATGCAGATAAAATTTAAATTTTAACTGGCTGGTGACTTTAGGGTTACAAGGCATCTCTGCATCGTGTTGCTCTCTTCCTCTTCTGAAGTTTATTTGTGAGTCTCTGGATCATGGCCTTTGATGAACTCATATGGCACCAGAGACATTCATGGGTGTGATTGCCAGGCTACCAGAAGCACAAGGAAATGGGGTGGGGAGGTTACCCATTCCTGACTCCATGCAAGACTGGAGATTTCAGTCACAAATCCTGCATACCTGGGTTTTTCAGCAGATTCGCTCATGGATGATGTTCATCCAGATCTTTGTAGATCAGCTGTGAGCATGATGGTGATTGAGTTCTGTAGGTTTTTGACTGCCAGGGCTTGTTTGGGAGAGTGAAGAGATTCATCCGCACCCCTCTCCAGTTTCCTTCCTTGAGACAACCTGGTGTGGGGTCCGGTAGCAACCTCTCCTCATTTATTGAAGGGATTGTTGATCTTTGGTGTCGTTGAACTCTGTGTTTTATATAAATTGAATATTAATTATTTATTATATATGGTATGCAAATATTTTCTCCTATTCAGCACTGTTTTTTTTATTTTAAACTTTTTGTCCCACAGTGCAGAACCTTTTAATTTTAATATAGTTCCAGGTGTTTGGTTTTGCCTTTTTTTTTCTTTGCTGATGGACTTAAGTCACTGAAGTCAATATATTTTATATTAATATATATAATATATCTGAAGTTAATATATTTATATAATATATAAATATATAAAATATATAATATATCTTGTATATAATCTATAATACAATATATATTTAATATATATAAAATATACATAATATATCTGAAGTTAATATATTTTTCTTTTATATATTTTTTAGATTTGTGTCTAATATTAAAATTTGTAATCATTTTATCCTTTGTATATGTTGTCAGATGTGGATATGGCTTTATTATTTCATGTGGTTGTCCAGTTTTTCCAGAACTATTTGTTGAAGAAATTTGTGTTTATCAACTAAATTTACCTAGCTCCTTTGTCATTAAAAAACTGTACATATATCTGGGGTCTTTCCCATATACTCTCAGCCTTCAGTTCTATTCCATTAGTCTTTTATTCCAGCACCATACTGTTTTGATTCCTATAGCCTTATAGTATAATTTAAAATCAGAGCCTTCATTACCTCCCATTTTTCTTTTAGCTCAGAATTGCTTTGGCTGTTCTGGAAATTTTACAGTTCCATATATATTTTAAGCAGCATTTGCTCTACATCCTTAAGGTATGGCATTTGAATGTTAATGGGGATTTTACTGAATTCTTCCAACTGTGTATAAATCTGATAGTATGTTAAAACTTAAAAAATGGTATATATTTAAAATTCTACCTGATTAGGTTTGTTTGGAGTAGAATTCAGGCAGTTACACGTTTCAGAAACTTCCAGTTGGTACACCAAGAATTGATTTAATTTTGGATCAGTGTCTCTGAAACAGCTCTATGTGTTATGTAAAACTTAATAGAGTTCTTTAAAAAAGAAAGTCTCAGAAAGGTGAAGGGATTTTCCCAAGACTGTACAGCTTAAATCTTCGATCAGACATGGGCTTAAATTCATGTTTATACTGATCATAAGGTAACATCATTTTCATTTCTAATGGGAACCTCATCCACACAGTGTTTTAGCACCCTGATCATAAGATAAATCTAAATCAGGACTAGTACAAATGATAGGCTTTTATTAGAGGACTTATAAAATTAGTAAAGGCACTACCTTTGACTAAGCCTTTTAAAACCTCCGTCAATCATACCCAATCATGCTCATTTACCATTTCTGTCCCCAAAAACACACAGACTGCTGGTGATGTTTCTAACCAGTATATGTGCATGTATTTTCAGAGACCTTCAGCCCCATAGTGAAGAAAATGGTTTTCATCTCATGAACTGAGGCCTGGGCCAGGTAATTGCAGGCGTCTGGTAATTTCATTCAGTTATCATCTTATTTGTAGTCATTGTTGCAAATGTAGAAACTGATACTGAGATTCTCTTGGATAGGACTTTTTGCCCAACATTACGGGCTTCTTGTGCTTCTTAAGCTTCTTGTTCAAGGTCACAAAGCAAATCAGTGAAAGAGCTCATGTTTGCACATAGTTCTGCTTTGGTGTCTAATCCTAGGCAGCTGCTCTGTCTCGTTCTTTCTCAGGGGGAGGCACCTGGTCTTTTTTACATCTCAGAAATGTCCGTTCTTTCTCATTTCTCCTCATGCTTCAGCAAACTCAACATCAGCAGGAGGGCTTGATAAGGCACCGATTTCTGGGCTCAGCTCCAGATTTTCTGATTTAATGGCATGGGGTGGAGCTTTCAAATTTGCATGTCTAATAGGTTTTCAAGAGATGATCATACTTGCTTATTCATGGAACATGCTTTGAGAACCGCTTGAATTAGACTGTTCAAGTGGTAGTCATGAACAGTGAGTGGCGTATATGGGTGCTAATTGGGCTGGAAACCCTATCACAAATGTTAGAAAACTTGGCTTAAAAACCAGCACGGACCACCACTTTTCTCTTTTGATAAAGTTTTGGAGTATCATAATCCATTTGTTCGCATTATCAGTGGCTTATTTCTTGCTGCTGTGGCAGAAATGAGTAGCTGCAACAGAGATTATATGACTCACGGAGCCTAACTTCTTTTCCATCTGTTCATTTCCTGAAAAAGTTTACCAAACTTTCTAAATTAGATTCTCCAGCTCTGCTAGTGGAAGTGTGGGCCAGCAACAATGGCATTCCCTGTTTATTAGAAATGTAGTCTTGGAGGCTGTGGAGATAGCTCAGGAGTGCGTGCCTTGCATGGACAAAGATCTGAGTGCAATCCAGTGCTGTGTGGTGCATAGTGGCAAGTACCACCAGGTGTAGACCTGATGATCCCCAGTATCACAGGGACCTGGGATTGTATCCCACCTCATTGACCAAATGACCCTGAATGTGACCCCTCACCCTCTGAGTATTGCTTGGTGGGCCCCCATTCGAAACAATAACAATTAATTGAGTGTTAGTCACTCTTGTTATTAACATACATGATATTGTAAAGTCTCCTGCCTCCGCGCCTGGCTGTCTTCACCGGGGCCCCTTGGAGGGGGAGGGGTTGAGTTTCCCTCCCCCTCCTCTCCCCCCCCCCCTCCCGGAGCAGAGCCCCAGCAGCTGAGGACCTCTGGAGCCAGCCACAGCCATGCTGGGACCACTCTCCACATGTCCGGATAAGCCTCATGCATGAAAGAACTGGCAGAGGAACCAGGCATGTGGGTCCTGGGGCTGAGATCTCCAAGCCTGCTGGGATTGGGACTGGGCCTTCTCCGCTCAGACCCCCCCATCTTCCAGTAGGTAGGCGTCACACCCACCAGCTGCCGCCAGCGCAAGGTTGGTCCCATCAACGGCCAAGATGCAGACACTATAAAACCCAGCTCCTGGAAGAGAACAGTGCAAAGTCTCCTGCCCACGTGCCTGGCTGTCCTCACCTGGGCCCCTTGGAGGGGGAGGCGGGTTGAGTTTCCCTCCCCCCCCCCCCAAGCAGAGCCCCAGCAGCTGAGGACCTCCGGATCCAGCCACAGCCATGCTGGGACCACTTTCCACACATCCGGACAAGCCTCATGCATGAAGGAACTGGCAGAGGAAACAGGCATGTGGGTCCCGGGGCTGAGATCTCCAAGCCTGCTGGGATTGGGATTGGGCCTTCTCCACCCAGACCCCCTATCTTCCAGTAGGTAGGAGTCACACCCACCAGCTGCCACCAGCGCCAGGTTGGTCCCATCAATGGCCAAGATGCAGAGACTATAAAACCCAGCTCCCAGAAGCACGACATCTTATTATTTCATTTTTCCTTTGGAGAACCTGGCAGGCTACCAAAAGTACCCTGCCCACATGGCAGAGTCTGACAAACTTCCCATGTCGTACTCAATATGCCAAATACCAGTAACAATGATGGGTCTCATTCTCCTAACCCTGAAATAGCATTGAAATGGCTCTTTTAAAATCTCAGGGCTAGGAAGAAGGAGAAGTTACTGGTGCCTGCTCGAGGCAATCGATGAACAACAGGATGATCGTGATCGTGATCGTGATATTGTAAAAATGGGATCACTCTGTACAGAGAAGAAAGGGACTTATCCAAGCTCCCTTGGTGATGAAGGCAAGGGGATGGTTCAGCACAGGACACTCTGGCTCTGTGGACCATTTGGCAGCCACTAATAACCCAAATGACCAGAGGCAGCTATCTTCTTCGATAGCTACCTGACTCAGACCTGTGCTCAAGCCACCTCAGCAGACTGTAATGAGGCCTCCGTGATTAAGAACCCACCCCACAGAGCTGAGGACCTCACGCTGAGCCTGATATTGCAGACACACGCAGGACAGCGCACTAGGAATGGTTAAGGAATAATTAAGGGGAGCTACCATAGGCAGCAGCAACCCCAGAGGACACTGAAAAGATTCTCAGCATTCCAGTTGGCCAACCGCCTAGACTCTCTAATTCAAGTCCTAACCAGAGGCTTGAAAATTTGAAGTGGAGACTGGAGATTTAAAAAAAAAAAAGTCTGGCTCCTGTCTTCCCTGTAATTTCCTGCTTCCTCTGCAGGCACTGGGCCCAGCAGTACCTGCTACCTACAGAACTATTGGGGAAGTGGGCATTAGAGCAGCTTAATGACCCGATCTCTAGGCAGGACTCCAGATCGAAAGGATAAGGGTCTTGGAGTTAAACTGATTCCAATTCAATTTTGAGTCTAATGTAACCTCTTTGTGGCCCTGGGCCCCTTGTTTAACCTTGCTAGGGCTCAGTTTCCTTATCACTTCACTGGGGTAATTATACCTTCTTTTGAGTTGTGAAAAGTCAATGAACCAATTCACTGATGCCAGCAGTGATCGACGCTGTACTTTGTGCCACAGTGTGTGGGGGAATTAAGATCACAAACTCTACTCCAAGAGCAGAGAGTTGGGAGGGCCTGTCATCAGGCACAGAACAATCTGCAAGATGGTTATTCCTCTTCCCTTTTTTTTGATGGCCATTGCTGTAGCGATGATGGGGGTGGTGAGGGTCAGGGAATGAGGCAGTGGGCACTTGCTTCTTTAGCTGTGGTGTCTGAACACATGCTCGCATGGGGTCACACTCATTTAATTGGGCGTGTTGATCCATATTCTGACTGTCATGCTTGATAGGAGCTTCTGCTCTGTTCATGCAGATAGTCAGAATCGCACACCTAGCCACGGTGCTCACAGGTATTTAGTTGTGATGCTCGTGCATGACAAGCTGTATTCCAGAGACCACATGCTTGGTCACAGTGCTAGAGGTCCCAGACTGCACAGGCACCTGGGCTATTCTGGACAGCGCTGGACATGGGCAGGAAGCACCAGGGACAGGACTCATGGTCTCATACTTGCAAGTCAAGCACATTTATTTTCTTGCCAATGAATCACCCTTCTCTTCCTTTTAGAATAGAAAAAGCTGAGCCATAGAGATGACATAGGGCTGGACAGTTGTTTCACTCTTGAATTGTGGAATGGGCCACCTGTGTCCCTGTGCTTGTGTCCCTGTGCAGTAGTCTTTTGCATTTTTCCAGGCTGTTCACCATGACCTGGTCTGCATAGATGCCTTTTTGCTGGAGTCATCAATGGTTGGGTAGGATTCGGGCTCCTCATCCAAGATTGTAATCAAAGGCAGTCTGGAGCTTTGGGGAGGCAGTTCCAAAGGCTATTGCTCAGCCAGCTGAGGCAGGGGCTAGAGGCCAATATCAGCGGCCCTGGTCTCCTGACAGCAGGTGTGGATGATGAATGGGCAGCTTAACATGATGGAGCAAATTGATCATTGCATCACCGACCACAACTTATTCATTTCTGCAAAGAGGGCAATTCATTACCCTACATGTCACACTGCCCATGTCATCGCCAAAGATAAAAGCCGGAGGCCTCACAGCCTACGCCTCTCATCACATCTCACCTCTGCTGAATAAGAGAGCAAGAAGGCTGAAATAGAATGCAGGAGCTTGAGGCAGCTTCTGTGTCTGTCTCAGCCTATGCTGGCCCTGAGGGCCATTTCTGCTTCATCAGGAAATGAATAGGATCAGTCCTCAAGGGCCTAGAAGCCAGTCAGCAGTAGCACAGAAGTTGCATCTTTCTGACCAATCTTAGACTCTGGATGATAATGTTAAGAAGGAATCTTGGGCTGCATGTGAGTAAAATTAAGGAGGAAAGCCAGAATCAATTTGTGATTTCTGTCTGACAGACACTGTCTCCATCCAGAATGATGATGAAGTTTGAACTATCTCAGACAACTCTCAAATTCTGTTAAATACTCAGCAGCATTACAAAGAAACTAAAAGGCAGTTACAGAAAGGGTATGCAGTTTTAGACAATGAGGAAAATGCTTACCTCCTATTATATTGCAGTACCCTCAGCTCACTGCAGCTTTGTCCTGTGCAGTGTTTGGGTGAGTCACAAGAAGATCAGGACTGTGAATCAAGTATCTAGCAACTCCGGTTTGAAATGGTGGGGTGTCAATTTAGAGTTTAAATGTATTGTAAATTATATATGTGTATATATAATTAATAATGGTCAAATTACTAAAATTTAATGGTATGTTCTTACTTGGAAGGATTTACATATAATATATATAAAGATGGCCTCGCTGGCAGGGCACAGGAAAGAGATCCAACCAGAGGCACAAGTTCTGAAAGACTGTGGGTGACGTGGAAAGAACAAAGGATGAGAAAACACAGAAACAAGCCACTGAGAGAGATTTTTAATTTAAAAAAGAAAAAAAGGGGGCTGGAGTGATAGCACAGCGGGTAGGGCGTTTGCCTTGCATGCGGCCGATCCGGGTTCGATTCCCGGCATCCCATATGGTTCCCCGAGCACCGCCAGGAGTGATTCCTGAGTGCATGAGCCAGGAGTAACCCCTGTACATCGCCAGATGTGACCCAAAAAGCAAAAAAAAAATAATTAAATTAAAAAGAGAAAAAGGAGGTGAACAAGGGATCCACAAGGTGGGTCAGGATAGCTGGGGACGGAGTGTGGGGGTGCAGGCTTGGTGGGGTGAGAAGTTTCCAGCACAACCCAAGTGGGGCCAAAGGAATGCTCGTTCCCTGTGTCCAAGTTCCCTGGAGTTGGAACTGGAGTGAGTCGAGTTCCAGAGAGGCAGAGGGGTGTGTAGGCGGCAGTGACACTGTTTGTAATGGGGGTGGGAGAGCACTGTAGGGGTACAGGCTCAGCGCTGCCAAGATGAGACTCATGTACCTTTCAGCCCACCTCTTTTTTTTTTTTTTTTTGCTTTTTTTTGGGTCACACCCAGCGATGCACAGGGATTGCTCCTGGTTCATGCACTCAGGAATTACTCCTGGCCATGCTTGGGCAGCCCACCTCTTTTTATTTATTTATTTATTTATTTTTTACTTTTTATCTCATTTCTACTTTGGACAAACCGGCAGGCTACCGAATGTAGCCTGCCCACACGGCAGAGTCTGGCAAACTCCCCATGGCGTACCCAATATGCCAAATACCAGTAACAATGATGGGTCTCATTCTCCTAAAGAGCCTTGAATATAATCTCAGGGCTAGGATGAAGGAGACGTTACTGGGGCCTGCTCGAGGCAATCGACGATTAACAGGATGATTTGTGATTTGTGATTTGTGATATATGCATATATACAATACAATATATACAATGTGAGCTGGAGCAATAGCACAGCGGGTAGAGCATTTGCCTTGCATGCAGCCAACCCAGGTTTGATTCCTCTGTCCCTTTTGGAGAGCCTGGCAAGCTACCAAGAGTATCCCGCCCACATGACAGAACTTGGCAAGCTACCTGTGGCGTATCCAATATGCCAAAAACAGTAACAACAAGTCTCACAATGGAGACATTACTGGTGTCCACTCGAGCAAATGGATTAACAATGGGAGGACAGTGCTACAATATGTGTGTATGCATACACATATGTGAGAGAGGAAGTGAGTGAGAGAGAGTAGGTTTAAAGTTATAAGTAAAATAGAAGGCCTTACTTAAATTCTCGCATGGAAGAGAGAGCCATGGAATGGTAGGTAACTAGTGGTAATTTTCAGGCTCGGATCTCAGACTACATCTCTGCTCATTTCCTAAACATCTGTCACATATCACATATTCAACAATGGGACTTCATGGACACCTCCCCTGTCCCCAGCTCTCCAGGCTAAGCCCCTCTCTTATCTGAGGCAAATCCTTCTGCCTGGTTTTATGCATCATGCATCTGAGTTCTGCCATGGAGGCAGGGGGAGGGTGGGGAAGGCGGGGTGTCCTGGGAGATTGGTGGTGGGGAATGTTCACTGGTGGAAGGATAGGGGTTTGATCATTGTGTGATTGTAACCCAAACACGAAAGCTTGTACCTTTCTCACAGTGATTCAATAAAATTTAATTTAAAAAAAGGACCTCCATATTTTGACTATGTGTGCCTCATCTTTCTCTTTTCAGTAAGAATCAGATTCTTACAATTGTGGCAAAATTTAGCCCTGAGCAGCTTCATGCTGTTTGAAACCTAGTGGTTCTTATGGTTGGCGGTGACCTTGGCAGAAAGGTAGTGTGGCACAGAGGATCTAGGGAAACAGGCCTATATTAGCCCTTAGTCCTTGCTCTTATTGCATCCCCTGTCTCTTTGTTGATCACATTGTTTCCACATCCTCCATAAGGGACCTAGGCACCAAGATGGGACAGGATGGGATTGGGAAACATGTTTGTAAAGCAGAACAGAAAGCACTTCTGTATGCTTCATGAAAAGCCAAGGAAGGGTTTTCATTGGTTTATCCCAAAGCAAATACCCATCACCTATCACCGAGCCAATTATTGCCCAAAGGGATTTGGCCTATAATTGTTCAGTTTGACAAGGTCTAACTGGGACAGTGGGGCACTCAAATATTTATCCTCTTTGTCCCCAGAGTTTCCCCCACTGCTGTCATAGATGCTCACTGTCATGGAGAGTCAGAAAGGGATAATTCTGGCAAATAAAGGAAAAATGAAAGAAAGTCAGGTGATATTGTCAATATAATGTAGAAAAGAAGGCTATTTAGGTTGGGGAGTTAGTAGAGCATTTAATGCTGTTGTCTTACATGCAGTTGACTCGGATTCAATCCCTGCCATGGAATATGGTTCCCCCTATACCACTTTCCTCAAGAGTAATCTCTGAGTACAGAACCAGGAGTAAGTCCTGAGCACAACTGAGTGTAACCCAAAAGAAAAAAAAATTAAGGAAAAGATGCTTACCAAATAAAAACAGCAACTTCCCACAACAACATTTAGTTTTTTCAGTATCGCCCTTTTTCTTTTTCTTAGTATTTAAATATGTTAAACTAGATTACTTAAAATAACGTTAATTTAAAAATAACAATAATAATCCTGTCTTTGATCATTCTTCTAACTATCTATTTTATCCTTCTCCCTCTCTTAATAGCCCAACTTATCAAATGGATGGTTTATTTTTGCCATTTCCTAGCTATATCTCAACTTGTTAGAAAATAGTTTACTATAGCCCAATGGCTCTTAACCAGAGATCACTTTGCCTACCCTCTACCCCCTGAACTATTTGAAAATATCTGGGGAAAAATTTGGTTGTAAAAATCAGGATGATCCAGGGTCAGGAAGGACAGGGAGACTGCTGGAAATTTTGGAGGAAGCCAGCATCCTGCAATACACAAGAACCATTGTAACAAAGAATTGAATAGCCTGAGATACCATTAATGCAGAGAGGGAGAATTGTGGCCTGCTCTTGGAGCTATCTCCTTCGATCCGGATTGTTGTGCATATTCACTTAAAGGCCTCCCTGAGAGACCATCGAAATCCCAACGGATGCTGAAGCGACAAGACATAAAAAGAAAACACACTGCCATTTACTGAGTATTGACCATATGCCAAGCAATGAAACTCCATATGTAATACTCACTAAGGCATTTTAGGTAGTCCAGGCCCTCTGACATGAACACAGCCCAGAACTAGGCATGGTTTGGCGTTCAAGTACCTGCACCAGTTCCAACACAGATTTCACTCGGTGATTTTCTTCTTTGTACAAAAGGTGTCAATATTCTGTGAAGCAGACTCTAGAGATACGTGTGTGTGTGTGTGTGTGTGAGAGAGAGAGAGAGAGAGAGAGAGGTTAGGGAGAGAGAAGAGATAAAACTAGTATATTTTCAAACACTGATGATAAATACATTAAATAGATCATAAAGAAATTAGGTAAGCCTTTCATAAATCCATCAGTTCATGTCACTTGCATATAAATCTAACATCTATGTCATTTCCATGAAATGTTGATCCATAACTCCTTTTGGATGCCCACCAAGCTTAGGGGCATATTCAAACCTCAGGAAAAATCTGTCTACTGAAGTAGATCTCGATTGACCTTGTATCTGTTTTTTCAGAGTATCTCTATCTGTTTTACAGCTTACTTGGATATGTTTTGAAATGTGCTAATATAAAGTTGCTGCAATACAAAAATAAATTAAATATATCTCTCAAGTGTATACGCACACCCACACACACTGAACTCTCACACACCACACAGAGAAACGAAAGTCAACTTCTACTTAAGGGTTTAAAAACAGCACCCCTATAACCTTTAAATATTATAAGTTCACTTAATGTTTAGGTCTTTGCTTCTAAATATTATTTTCACTAAAAGGACACTTTTAATGAAGGAATGGAAATTTCCAGGGCTAGAACAAGGGAACTAAAGCATGAAGCATATCGACAAGCTAGACATGTTAAACACAGGAGCCAACATAAAGAAATTCTCATGGGTCACATTTGGTGTCACTTGAGCATAAGTATCAGCATTAAAATTAACATTTGGTGCTGTAACAATAGCACAGGCAGGTAGGATACTTGCCTCTCACACAGCTGACCAGGGTTTGATTCCTGGTACCCCAACCCCTGCCAGGAGTAGTCCCTGAGTCAAGAGTCAGAAGTTAAGTTCTGAACACTGCATGGTATAGCCCAAAAGCAAACATAATAAGTTAATATAATAAGTTAACATTTGATTCAGCCAATAAAATATAAAACATCATGAAGAAGTATATACTGACACTGGGGAATGTATGAATGGAGTGGTAGGTGAAGAAATGGATATTTACATAGTTTCAAAGTTGCTGCCCACAAAGAGACTCCATAACCAAAGAATTCTTTACAGTAGAGCCTGGCAAAGAGAAACTCAGTGGAATGAATAAAATGAATATCTCCCTACGTTGGAAAGGTCAAAATTACCTGTATCTTGATAGGGTTTTCTGACAAAGAAACATGTCTTCTGGGATATTCTTTTCCAAAGATGTTTCTGAATATGAAGAAACTTCAGACAGAACCAACTTGAAAAGAAAGATATTCAGAAGTTTCAAGATTGTGAAAGACAAGAGAAATAAAAGCAGAGATACATTCTAGATGGAAGAAGACTTAAAGACAAAGGCAGCACCTAAAGCTGGAGCCTTTTCTCCAAAAGCCAGTTTGAAATGCAGGCAATACCTAACTGAGACATGAGGATTCCAGCTCTGTGTCATGTGATGTGTGTATCACAGCTTGTGTTTTCGAGATAAATGCAACTTGGTTTTTTTTTTTTGCAGAAAAATATCACAATGTTGTAAGTCATGAGGAATTGAATTTGGTCGGCAAGTTACTTTCTAGTGGCTGGAAGGGAAAGTTCTTTGGTCTGATCAGGAATATAAAAATATTTCATGCACAAAAGTTTTATTTTATTTGAGAATGAGTCGGACTCTGCTGGCCAAATTTTGCACCACACACACACACACACACACACACACACACACACACACAATCTCTTTGAGAGGCAGGCTGAGGGGTAGGAGGGACACTGGGGACATTGGTAGAGGGCAGTGGAGACTAGTGAAGAAAATGATGTTTGAATATTGTATCCTGAAACTCAGTCATGAATAACTGTAACTTTGTAATTCACAGTGTTTTTAAAAAAATGTTTTAAATGTCTACCAAAAATATCTTCAGTTATACCTTTAATGGTTACATATTAATGCAGTCCCTCTCTCTACTCTCTCTTCTTTTAGAAGAAGAGTCCATGAATCTAGGAACCACAGAGAGAGAGGGGGGAGGGAGGGAAGGAAGGAAGGAGGGAGGGAGAGGGAGAGGGAGACTGAGATGGGAAATCAAGTTATTTACATGGTAATTACTCAATGAGGTCTGCAATAAGCTCCCTTTGGGGAATGAGAAGTATGTTTCCAAAAAAATTACCAGCTCATCAACTTAACTCAAATGTCTCTAGGGAACTTCCATATTTATTATCCCTTTTATTCCTTAAACAGCCCAGAGAGGCCGAATGGACCACAGACTAGGAATCCTATTTCACACCTTAAGAAACAAGTCTCACAGAATTAGTAATTTCCAGTGCAATGCAATAGGCAGGCAATATTTTAGTGACTCCAATCCAGAACTATCTGATTCTGAAGTCCCTGTAAATTCACCCTCTACCTCCTGCAATGGACTGGAGTGATAGCACAGCAGGTAGGGCGTTTGCCTTGCACGCAGCCAACCCGGGTTCGATTCCTTCGTCCATCTCGGAGAGCCCAGCAAGCTACCAAGAGTATCCCACCCGCACAGCAGAGACTGGCAAGCTCCCCGTGGCATATTTGATATGCTGAAAGCAGTAACAACAAGTCTCACAATGGAGACATTACTGGTGTCCGCTCTAGCAAATCGAGGAACAATGAGAGGACAGTGCTACAGTGCTGCAGTGCTACCTTCTGCAATAGACACATGGTCTCTGTCTTTCCCTCTCAATGAAACTGCAGCAGTGGGTCTCTGCATGCCAGCGAGGCCATCAATTCCTCTCTTTTTCCAGTATCCTGCATTAGCTTACTATACATTGGAAGACTTTATCCCTCTTTCTTTATCTTGAAATTTAAAGGCAATGTTGCTCGATTTGCTCGAGCGGACCCAGTAACGTCTCCATTGGAGACTTTGTTGTTACTGTGCGACATTTTATTATGACATCTCATTCCTACTTTGACAAACTGGCAGGCTCCCGAATGTAACCTGCCCACACGGCAGAGTCTGGCAAACTCCCTGTGTCGTACCCAATATGCCAAATACCAGTAACATGATGGGTCTCATTCTCCTAAAGAGCCTTGAATATAATCTCAAGGCTAGGATGAAGGAGACGTTATTGGGGCCTGCTCGAGGCAATCGACGAATAACAGATGATCTGTGATCTGTGATCTGTGTCTGGCATATCGAATACTCTCGGTAGCTTGCCGGGCTCTCCGAGAGGGGCGGAGGAATCGAACTCGGGTCGGCCATGTTGGCCGCATGTAAGGCGAACGCCCTACCGCTGTGCTATCGTTCCAGCCCTATAAAAGGCCCTCTCGTTGATCGTCGATTTGCTCGAGCGGGCCCAGTAACGTCTCCATTGGAGACTTTGTTGTTACTGTGTCTGGCATATCAGATACTCTTGGTAGCTTGCCGGGCTCTCCGAGAGGGGCGGAGGAATCGAACTCGGGTCAGCCATGTTGGCTGCGTGCAAGGCAGACGCCCTACCCGCTGTGCTATCGCTCCAGCCCAAAAACCATCCTTGTGTCTGATCACTCACACTAGCAGAAGCCTGCATCCTGATTGCTGGGGTATCATGAGGAAGAGGGCTGGGAACCCTTTGCAGAGAAGTATGGCACAATAATTCTTTGGTCTGCAGAAGTCCCTGGCAGTTGGGCTGAAGTGATAGCACAGTGGGTAGGGCATTTGCCTTGTATGCAGCTGATCTGAGTTTGATTCCCAGCATCCCATATGGTCCCCTGAGCACCAGCAGGAGTAAGGTGTAACACCTGAGTGCAGAGCCAGGAGTAACCCCTGTGAATCACCAGGTGTGACCCAGAAAGAACAAAAGAACGAAAGAACGAAAGAAAGAAAGAAAGAAAGAAAGAAAGAAAGAAAGAAAGAAAGAAAGAAAGAAAAGTCTCGGCAGTCACCAATCTCCTGCCCTGCCATGTACCACAACCCACCTATCTGGCTATCTTGTCTCTGCAATGAGAAACTATTCCCAACTTCTAAGACTCCATCCTCTGCTCTTACTCTTTCACTCTCCTGGAATGGGCAGGTTTGATTCCCCCACCACCGTTGTACTTTCTTCTGCTTTGTTGTATCTGCCTTGTTGTCTTCCTCCCCCATTCTAGCACCACCAACATTATTAGATTGCAAGGAAGTTGTGAAGCTGAAGAATTTATTAATTTTGCCCTTTGGCTACAGAAAACCAATAATAGTTATCAGAGAATGTTAAAAAGAGCGAAAAGAGGAGAGTGGGTGCAAGTTGGTTGAAATAAACAGATGCCGTCTAGATCTGAGAGACTTTTAATGTTTGCAGCCTCTCTCTTGGATGCTTTCTAGCACTGTGTTCCACATGAGTTGGCAGTCTCGGAGATGGTGAAAATCTCCAGAAGGGAGAGCTCGCTGGGGGCTTCCATAAAAGCCTCTTTGCAGAAAGAAGCCAGGTGGGCTGAGTTCAAGGGAGACAAAGAAGTGGTCATATAAAATGCAGAGAGAGGGAGGGGGAGACTCAGAATCATAATTCTGTACTAAAAATAATACTGAATGAATTTTAAGCCCTCAGATAGTCATTCAGCAAAATTGAAGTAGAAAAATGAGTGTAAGAAAGGGGCAAGAATGCAGACCGCAGTGCTAAACAGCAAAGAAAATATAAATAAGAAATGACCTGAGAGGTAGTACAACAGGTAAGGCACTTATCTTACATGTGTCCTATTTAGGTTCTGTGTCTAGCACTGCATATGGTACTCGAGCATTGCTAGGAGTGAGCCCCAAGAATAGAGCTAGGAGTTGAGCACTGAGGGTATGGGCTCCCCACGTGAAAACAAAGATGGTCTCTGAGTATCAGCTGGGCTGTGGTCTGAACTTTGGCTGTCCTTTTCCCCACTCCACCACTCTCACCTTCAAGAAAAAGACTAAACTCTTCTGTTAGAAATTTCGACCCTTTAATCCCCCACAAAACCTGGCTTTGAGACCAACATCCACCCCAGACTCAGGAGAAGATGAGTCTACCACTCCATCAGAACTCTCAAGAATTTGTCCAAACCAGGAGGTAGAATGCTCCCCACCAGGGATAATCTATGAAGGTTTATTCGGAAACCCTAGCCCTGCCCCATGAAGGGGACAGTCTGGGAAATGTGTCCTTGTTTATAGGCAGAAGACCCCCCCCCCAGAGTGACCATGGCTGTTTTCTCAGTCAGATCTTTGTTGTTTCTGGGGAGGAAGTCTTCAAATGCTTTGCTTTCTTGAGACCTTGAGGTGGATCCTCCTGAGATGATCCAGCACTAAGCAGGCCAGAACAAAGAGATGGAAAACCTGAGGTCTTAATAATAAAAACCATGGAACAGCTGAACTGAATGACCAGAAAAGATTCACATCATTGGACTTGCTGATAGAAACAAAAATTAAGGTCTCTATGGTCCGTGGAGATTCTAATCATGCTTTTCTTTTTCTTGGAGACCAAACCTTATAACTGATAAAGCACCTTCATGTGAAGTCAGTCAATCCTTCAAAGCACCTCAACCTCATTAAATCCCCCTCTCTCTTCACACAACTTGTTTCTGATTTCCCAGATACACTCCATTTGTACATTGCCTTACTTTGGTATCTGCTATCCTGCCACATCCCTTGCCTATGTCTCTGGAGCAGGTGGCATCTCCTTTCCCCCAGCTAGCCAACAAGTCACCTCCTGAAAGAACCTGCTTCTGAGTCCAGAGCAGGAAGGTGAGAAGGAGGAAAGTGAAAGTGGAGAAGCAGGAAAGCAGAAGTCAGGATTCCTGGATTTGAATTCCAGCCCCACCCCCTACAAGCTTGGGGACCTTGAACATTTGGCTTAGTCCATCTCTGCTTTAGTTCAGTTCTTCCTTTTGTAAAATGGAAATAATCACAGTATCTCCCCTTAGAGAGGGCAAAAAGAGGAGTGAGGGGCTCATGTATGTTTAACCACTGAGAATAACACCTAACAGCTCTCCTTTGGGGTTCACGGAGAGAAGGATTGGGGGTCTGTTTTCCTATTTGTCTTTACAATGAGCCAACAAACTCTTTAAGGGCAAAACTTTTACTCTTTTCTTTATCTCCAGTACTTACCATAGCACCATTTATTGCAAAGAACCTCCTTAAATAGAAATACAATTTTAGGGGGTGTTGGGGACTTGGCTGAAAAGGGATGGAAATAATAGAAGTACCTTGGAATCAAATAGAGCTTGCAGCAACAGGGGGCCAGTTTCATGAAAACTAGAGACAATCACTGCAGAGAGATTGTATTATTTGCTTTTAATTTTTTATTGTTGTCTAGGTAACATGATCACACTAGTGTTAACATTTATAGATTTTTTAAATTTTGTTTTAGGGCCAAATCCAGTAGTGGTCAGGGCTTACTCCTGGTTCTGCATTCAGGAATCACTCCTGGTGGGGCCTGGAGGACAATATGGGATGCCAGAGATTGAACCTGGGTTGGCTGTGTGCCATGCAAGCATCCTCCTCATTGTACTATCACTCTGGCCCCAACATTTATAGTTTTGATGTGCACCATTACTGCACTTCACCATCATCAAAGTGCCCCCAAACTCTCGGCCACTATCATTCCGTCACCTCTAGACTGCCTGTTCTTCCTCCCCTTCCTGCATTACCTGGTAAACTCAGTTAGGAAAGCAGATCAAGCTTTGAATATCATATCACTCATTTTTGTCTTGAAGCAGTAGGGGAGGCTTGGCTGTGTTCGTCTCTCCAAGTGCATAGTCACAGGTGCATCAAAGCAATTAGTCCGCTCATCCTTTTCAAAACTTTTTCTGAGTTAGGATTTACATACCCTGATGCTTACCCACGTTTGGATCATTTTGATGTATCTATGTACATTTACAGGATTGTATAACTACCACCCTCGTCCAATTTTAGAACATTTGAATCTGCCTCTCCTGCGATGTGGGTTGTACCTTAGGCTCTTACATAAACAAGCCACATAGTGAGTCCGGGCTGGGAATAGCCTGACTTGTGAGGACAGAAATGGAGGTGGTAGAAGTCGGAATGCAAATATGACTATCATTGCTCTAAGACTTAGTCCTGAAAAGTGTGACTCCTCTGCATGTCCCTAAACCCACAGATACTGGACCCTCCCTGCCTCTTCTCTTCCTAAGTCAGCAGTTAATGCACCATGCATTGCATGCACTTCCCAAGTACCCTTCCCTCCCATCTGTGAGCCCCCTAATGTTGAAGGTCTTAATTGATTTTTCCCTCCTCTAGTCACACTACTAGCAGGACCTGGCACACACTAAATTGTTATGAAGGTTAAGAAATCCAAGCATGTCATTGGCGTTAATTTTAACTTTCTGCTCTGTGGTGGAATTGGGCCGACCTTCTTGTAGTACTCATCCTGTAGAGCATGTGGGAATCAGTCCCTGAAGAGGAGAGTTAGGAACATAAAGGCTTTGAATTCTTTTTGCCATTTTTCCTATTTCAGGTCAAGCACGCTAGTTTCCTGGTCTTCTACAATTGTTGCTTCTGAACAAAGACTGCCTGGCTTTCTCTGAAAGCTGAATGTAGAGCTGAACTGGGTGTTTTTTGGTTCTTTCTTCCCCAGTCTGCAAGGCATCTATCTAAACTTGCTCTGTATGTGTCACACTGATCTGCCTAGCTTGCACAGAGCCCAGATAGGAAAGCTATGCAAGAATCCCCCCACACACTGTCTCTGACACATAGGAGGTGTGTGCACAACTTGTGCTAGAGGGTTGACGTCCATTGCAAGAACATATTCCTAAAATGAAAGGTGTGTGGTCAGCAGTTTAAAGCTGGAGGCTAGGCCCTGCAGTATCCTAGATTCCAGAGTAATAGTTATGTCTAAAATTAGGCTGAGGACCAAGGAGAAGGCTAGAAAATTAGCATGGCAAATGCACAGTCACAGACTCCCAAAGGAGACTGGAAGTTCTGGAGAGAGAGAAGAGGGGCAGATCAGACAGGAAACCCGGGCATAGATTTGATAGACGAGTACAGAGTGAGTTCAAGGTGAGTTGAGAAGCAAAAATGCCAGAAGGACTTAGGCTGCTGTTGTATTCACCTTCACAGTGGGGCTGTAGGGCTGAGTGCTTAGTACAATATTTCTGTTTGTTTTTGTTTTGAGATCACGCATGGTGGTGACCAGGGCTTACTCCTGGCTTTGCACTCCGGGTTCACTCCTGGCAGTGCTCAGGGGCCCATAATTGGTGTTGGGGTGAAACTTGGGTCGAACTTACTTGCTATATTCTCTCCAGATCCACTAGTACAATGGTACAATCTTACTCTAAACCAGCACATTCCGGGGGATAAGGAAGGGATCCCCATAAAGCAGTGAGAGAAAGAGAGATGTTTATCTCCTTAAATGTCTGTGGATCTATGATGACTTATATGGACTTCTTGTTTATTTAGTTGGGTTCCTTCATCCCTCCCTCCTTCTCTTCTTTCTTTCTTTTTTTGTTTTGTTTTTGTTTTTGGATCACAACTGGAGGTATTCAGGGCTTACTCCTGTCTCTGTGCTCAGGTGATCACTCCTAGCAGAGCTTGGGTAGCGTATGTGGCGCAAGGAATCAAAGTAGTATCAGCTGCATACAAGGCAAGTACACTGTCACTATACTCTCTGTCAGTCCCTTGATCTCTTTTCTCAATTGAGGTGTCAGCAGGGTGCTGAGATTTGCACAAGAATCTCAGATGTTTCAACAGCAAAGTCGGAATGGAAGTCCAAGTGTTTTGTCTCCTGGACCAGCATTCATTTCATTCCCGTTTGTGTTGTGTGGCTGAGTCCTCATGCTCTCTTTGGGAGGGCCGATCCAACAGTTCCAAAACGGGTGCCTCAATCAGATGCTGTGGGGTGTGCAGAGTCTAGTCTACAGAAAAGGCAGTTGACTTATAGTCTTAGAAGTGTTGTTTTAAAGTTAGTTTCTAAGTTTTGGTTCACAGATTATGCTGCATGATGCTGCATCTTGTGCCTCATTTGGACTGTGCTCAGGTATTTAGTTTGCATTCTGGGGGGGCAGGATTCTAGGAGGGTGTTTCGAGGTGAATCTCACATTTAAATCAGTAGCCAGAGTAAAAAAGATTGTTCCTGTGTCTTGGGTGTGACTGGTTCAGTCTGTTGAAGGATTGTTTCACACCTCCCCTGAGTCAGAGGAGATTCTTCTCTATAGAGGCCTTTGAGTGGAGATCTTTCCTCTTCTGGATTTGAAACCCACCTATGAGCCTTGACATTCATTGCCTCTGCAGAATTTGAACTTGCTCATCTCAGTAATCACACAAGACAACTCTGTACAACACAGACATGTTCACACAATGGTTCTGTCTCTCTGGACAATCTGTAGCACTGCACTGTAGCACTGTAACACTGTCTTCCTGTTGTTCATTGATTTGTTCAAGTGGACACCAGTAACATCTCCATTGTGAGACTTGTTACTGTTTTTGGCATATTGAATACACCATGGGGAGCTTGCCAGGCTTGCTATGTGGGTGGGATACTCTCAGTAGCTTGCCAGGTTCCCAGAGAGGGATGGAGAAATTGAACCTGGGTCTGCTGCGTGCAAGGCAAAGACCCTACCCGCTGAGCTATTGCTCCAGCCCCTGGACAATCTAACCAATATACATAATTAAATAAGATATTACCAATAGGAGAGGCCAAATGGAGAATATAAAGAAAGTTCCTGCAAGTTGCCACTAAACCTAAAAATTATTCCAGAATATAAATATTTTAAATTTAATTTTTTGTGGGATAGGGCTCCCAAGAAGTTCTTAGGGGACCCAGGGATCGCTTGTCCCAATAAAGCAGATGGTTCAATGCTATAGCCTGAGGAAGTGTGCTGCAGTACCAGGATTTTTATATTTTTTTGCCTCTCCCAGTGTTGCCTGGGGCAGGGGAGTGAGTTCCAGAGATACCCAGCCCTGCTTTGGAGACCAGGTGGTGCTGGGAATTGTACCTGCATTGGGGGCATGCAAGCCCCTGTGAATCTCTCTAATCCCTAAAATAAAGGGCTTTTTAAAAATATTCAGACCAGGAGCTTGAGCAACAGCACTGCGGGTAGGGAGTTTGCCCTGCACCCTGCGTGACCAGGGTTCGATTCCCAGCATCCCATATGGGCCCCTGAGCACCGCCAGGGGTAATTCCTGAGTGCAGAGCCAGGAGTAACCCCTGTGCATTGTCGGTGTGACCCAAAAAGCAAAAAAGAAAAATGTATTCAGACCAGAGACCCAGCATCAGCAATGATCCTAAACCCAGTAAAGGGAAACATACGGCACTCACCGTATTTTTGGATTCCAGCAACTCACCCCAGTTTTCTTCTGCCTGCTGCCTCTTTTCCATATAAATCCTTCAGAACTGTCAATGCTAGTTTTCTTACTTTTCCCATGCACCCTGGCTGAAAGCTTTACGAGAGCAGGGCTGTGATTTCTTCGTCTCAGGGTCCCCACTCTGTAGGCTTTCCACAAAGCTTTGTTTTTAATGTAGTCCATTTGAACAAAATACGAGTGACTTGAATGCTTTTATTTCTGCCTAAAATATAGTCAGCTCATTAATATTTTTTTCTGACAGTCAAGTGTTTGATGAGCCCTTTGCTGAATGTGGAATCTGGAAGTCTTACCAAGAAGTCTGCAATTCTTGTCTTCTAGGTCTTGGTGTGCCTGAAAGTTTGGGCTATCATAATAGCAAAGCAATGATTTGTCTTGAGTATTTACATCATACTCATGACTTGATAGGGTCTTCTGTGTGTTATCTCTTGCCATTTTTAAATGCAGCCCCAATGTTGCTGATTTTTACTGTCTTTATTGTACCAGAATAGAAAAAAATAAAGCCAGAAGTAAAATCGTTGGCAGCATTGTTAAATTAGGTGGCAAATCTGGAATCTAGACCCTTGAGTAGACCAGAAATCAACTTTTTCCCCCTGAGTTTTTGGGCCACAACTGGCTGTGCTCAGTACTTATACCTGACTCTTTGCTCAAGAATCATTCCTGTCAGGGTTTAGGGACCATATATGGTACCTGGGAAAGAAGTGGGATCAGCCACATGCAAGGCAAACACTTAATCCCTGTACTATCTCTCTGCTTCCCAGCTTCAGCATTTTACAACTGGGTTATGGTCGGTCTTTTTGAATTAGAGCAATATTCTCATTTGTCTTTGTTTAATAGAGTAGCGGGAACTCTACAAGGTCCCAGTCATTTATCTTTAATCCTTCCAAGCTGAACCTAGCTTGGCACATGGTAAAGAAAGAAAGTGAGACTTAGTCAAATTAAAGAACTAAAACTCTGAGAAACAGTGGAGGGGGTGAGTAAAGGGAATTCTCTTCCTGGGAGAAGTCTTCTCTTTTTAATCGCAAGAAATATCTCTGAGAACTGATCAGCTCTCTTCTGGAATCGCCCCCTGTGTCCTCTAAGTAATGAATAGTGATTGGCCTGAAGCAAACAATGTTGGGATAATATGTGGAGGCCCAGATAATGTGCTGTGGTTGGGGCCAATGTGCTGTCCTCCTTTGGGCCCAGGAACTATCTCCCGGCCATGTATAAAATATGTGTGTGGGGGGAGGGGGTGGTAGAGGGGGAATAACAAAGTCTTGAAAGTAAATGCTGTTTAAGGTAGTGGACAACACTTGTTGACTACCCCTGTTGTATGTCATACTGTCATTATCCTGCTCTAAGATAGAGCAGCCAATCTACCCTAAGTAGGAAAGGGTGGCCTTTTCTGTGGATAAGAGGCTGCCATGTTTAGGGTTCTGTAGGGCTGATTTAGAAGGATGGGTTTGTTGAGTAAGCTGAAGGAGGTACCTCTAAGTAAGTAAACTGATTCTGTTGCTGTGTTCATTACTCCATGACGTGGGAGCTTATCCCTTAGTTTCTTGCTCTTGGGAAATGTACTGTATACCTGGAGGATTGTGGGAATATTCTTAGCTGTCCTATAAGCAGTGCTCTGTAAGACTGATTTGAGGCAATATGCATAACAATGATAACAAATGCAATATGCCATTCAGGTATATGGATTGCACAGAGGAGCATTGGAATGAGAATCAACGTAATTTAATGCAAAGATCCCAGGTGTTAGAAGGAGAAACAGTTTTCACTTCTACTGTCCCACTGACTGATAAAACAAAGGAAACCTCCATGGATATTTCTTTGAACTTCCACTTTGTCATGTGTAGAAATGGCATCAACACTTGTCTTGAAGAAAGATGAGAACATCAGAAATAATGTGGAAAGTAGGCTTGGTCCATGGAGTGTTCTGAAACAACTGAATTCTGGTGAGCTTTGTGTCATCTTATCTGTCTCTCTCCTCTCTTAGAAGTTGAGGTGTCTGAAGCCTGCCTCATGAGCAAAGGGGAGAAGGCAGCTGGAATAGAGAAGGGATCGCTAAGAAAAAGATGGCTGGAAGAATCGGCCGGGATGGGAGATGTGTGCAGAAAGTAGATAAAGGACCAAACATGATAACCTCTCAGGGTCTGTATTGCAAACTATAATGTGCCCCAAAGTAGAGAGAGATTATGGGGAATCGTGTCTGCCATGGAGGCAGGGGGAGGGTGGGAAAAGGGGGGTTATACCGGGGATATTGGTGGTGGGGTATGTGCACTGTTGGAGAGTGTTTGATCATTGTGTGATTGTAATCCAAACATGAAAGCTTGTAACTATCTCATGGTGATTCAGTAAAATTAAAAAAAAAAAAAGGTTGAGATGTCTGAAGGTTGAAGAGTTGGGTTTGTTGGGTTTTACTTTACAGCTGAGTCTAGCACCTCTCCCAATAATGTAGTAAAAATCATCAAAACATTATAGAACAAATTAAGTATAGTTCCTAAACTGATTCGGAATCAAAGGGGGAAAACAATGATTAATTTATCCTTAAATTTAAGTCCCGATGCAACTTTAAATTGTGTTCTTTATCTAAGATTTAACTCTTGTTCTTTCTACCCATCCTCCAAAGAGAAAGATAGTGTTCATGCTTGTTAAAGCTTTAACATCAAACCTTTATCTGACCTGCAAATACTTAAGGAGATATGGATATGAATAATATCAGTAAGTTTCTGAACTGTTTGGTAGAGAACTACTTCCCCTCACCATCCCTAGTTGAAGTCATATTCTGGTACCATTATTCTAGCTATGCGTGGAAGATGGATAGAATGCTGGTATTTGAGAGCTTAAAGGATGGAGAGATTTGAACCATGCAACCCAGGCTGGGTTCCCAGAGAAAACTGTGATATAACCAAGAACCAGAGATGTTAGTCAGAGAAGCAAAGGGGATACCATACCTAAATGTTCAAGGAAATACAAATAATTCTGCAAGAATGGAGTAGAGGTTGATGAACACTCATGAGAAGAAAAGTGTATATTCAGGTATCTACCATGCAGATTATCTTTCTTTTCCAGAAAGCAATCAGAAGCCAGAAAAGGATTTTATGGAGTGTAAATAACTGTATTCTATTCTAGTACCATTATTCTAGCTATGGGTCGAAGATGGATAGAAGGGAAGAAGACAAATTGTCTGTGTTATAATTGGTTGATCCCCCAGCATTTCTTCTCTGAATTGTAAGTTTACATCAATAAAACCAACTTGGAAACACACACACACACACACACACACACACACACACACACACTGCAAGCCATGATCACCCTATTTGTAAATTCCAGGTTCCTAGAAACAGGGATATTTTCCCACATCCAGCATTTGCCCAGCCCTAAGGAGATGGGCCACATGGAAATACCCACCTTTGATGGTCCACATTTTTACCCAATGGCATAAACAAGATGCCGTGCTGTGGAAAGTGCTGTGCTAATGAGAACAAGATGGAAATGTGAAAGGGCTCCTTTGTTATTGGAAGACACCAAAATCACCTTTCAATTTATACTGATACTCAAGTGGTTCAGGACTGGCAGAACATCAAACCTTTATTAAAGCTTGAAAAGCCCTAGGAGAGAAATGTCTTTGGAGAATGTCAGTTTGTACATAGTGAGGTGTTGAGTCCTTTTCAAGCTCAACAGTCTGAAAAAGTGTCTGCAGCAATGGAATTTAGGGCCATAGAACTCTAAATCAAGATCTAGCACTGGCACATCTGAAAAAGGTGACCTTGGGTAAGTCATTTACCCCAGCCGAAAAGATTTTATGGCTATCAGATGAGCCCAGAATTGTGAAGAGCTTGGTACAGAGCTAGCACACCATCACATGGTTGTATGGTGCTTGCAATCTTGGTGATGGTGACTGTGCCAATTATGTTGTTGTAGACCCATAGCCCTGAGAATTAAAAGTACCATTCTGAAAGCTACAAAAGATTGGGATAAAAATTCGTATTTGCCCTTCACTAAGGTGTGATGTTGAGAAAATGGCTCACCATCTCTTTCATTTTTTTTATCTCTAAGGTAGAGGCAGTAATAATTATTTACAGGAGATGACATGAAGATTCCATTTAATATGTTACAAATACAAAGTGTGATGTCAGTTCCTGGCATCTGGCAAACATAAATCAATGTAGACTAAGTATTTAGGCTTAATTGATATGAAAAACAAATGGGTGAAGTGTATATCACCCCAAAAATTTCCCCCAACTGGTGGAAGTATTGCTTCATTATCTTCTAGTTAGGGGCACTGAAACAGAGATAATGTAAGTTTCCCTTGTCTAGGGCAGGGTGGATATGGATTTTAATCCTTTTTCATTTTTTTTCTCATGGCAAGATTGGTGAAGAAAAGCTTTACTCTTGTCTGCAGTCATCTCAAGGTTAGATGTGACCCAAAAAGAAACAGTCTTCTGGAATAATAGAAATCTTCTTAAAATCTCATATTTCTGAGTGTCTTCTATTGTCTTCACCCACATGTGATATTATTTAATACATCGATTCTCTGAGCTTGGCACTTTTATTCCCATGTTAAAGAAAAAGACAGTGAGGTTCAGAGAGGTTAACTCATTTGTACAGTAGCACATAGCTATAGTAAATATGAAAAGGACAGGACTCAAGTTTAGCTATATAAAATTCTAAAATTCATATTTTTGAGCCCTTGGTTCAAAGTATTTATTCCCTCATGTATTGAATGGTGAGGGTAATTTCTCAGTATTTAGTTTGGCGCCTTATTTTATTGAGAGTACAAGATCTAGAAGAATATATATGTTGAACCAGCACAGACATGAAGATCTCTAGGGAAATTGCTACTTATGGGCACATTCTTTGTGATTATTCTGAATAACCTAGAAGAGTGAGTACCAATCCCCAAACATCTTTATGGATGGGGAAAAACAAAGAAAGTTCAGAGAATTTAGCTGCTTGAAGGTTGCACAGCTAGAACTGGAGAGTAGCTGTAGCTGAAACAAGCATGCTCAATAGTGCTACATTCACTAGAAAACAAGGCCCCCTTTCCCCTTAGCCACCTTATGTGGGGGTGCATATAAGCGCCAGTAGAAAATAATGGAACAGCCATCATTTGTCTACACAGTGCCTTAGTCTGCAGGGCTAAATGAATGCAAAAGCTATTTATTTTACAAGGCCATCACTTAGGTGTTTACCAGCCTGACTAACTTCATTAAGCTCTGAGGCTGACTTGGGGGTATTGCTTTCCTCATAAGGTTGTCTTAATGGCACACTCAGCCCTGTTAATTGCAAAGTGTTTTGTGAGCATTAGCTGCAGCTGGCATCGCTCTTGATGGGTACTCCAGGACCCTTTAGGGGGCTTGGAAGGAAACTTGGAGAACCTTGGCAGCTCTGTGACTGTTGAGAAAAGAAATGGGGCTTCTTTGATCCAAGGCGTCAAGGCAGCTCTCTGGAGTAATAGCTTCTCATTTGCAGAATCAGGGTTGCAAGTGAGACGGCAGGCAGCGGTGCGCTGTGGTGGCTGTTCAAATACTGAAATGCATCTGTGACAGTTCTTAGCTATTTCCTGAGCCCAGAGACCCCCAGAACACCCCTGTCCCCTATACTTGGGCTCCCTAGATATGCCCAGGATCTAGAAAATGAAGGACTTATACACTTTACATGATAGAGGACCTCGACAGATTCAGACAGGTTGATTAGTCTTCCACAGACCCTCTGTTCAATTCTGGGAGTGTTGCTTCTGTCTCAAGATAAAATCTGGCAGCTAGAACATTAAATGGAAACCTCTTGACATTGTTTTTGGACTCATTTGACATCTCACACGAATTTGTGTGAATGTCAGTAAAATTGGTATATGCCACCTATTGCATTTCAATATATTAGTGACATATTAGTCAATAAGAAGTTTTCCTTAGCCCCTTTTCTTAATAAAATTCAGCAATGGTCTTTGCCAGTAAAAATCTTCGAAAGGGTACCCATTTTCCATTTTATTAGGTTCTCCTCTCCTCCCACCTTCTAAAACGGATAATCTCTGTTTAATTGCTTAAGTGCTCTTGTTTCCAGTCCAAACTTGTCTTGGCTTGCATGGCTCATAAACATGAGAAGGAATCTCCAGCTTCTCTGTCAGGACCTTTCTGCTTGGAAAGGACTGCCTCTTGGCCACCTTTACCTCTCTGCTTGATGCAGTTTAGAGGTGGAGGCCAGGAGCTCAAACAACCATCCTGAGGTCTGTGAGGGGTCAAAGCTTACCCAGTTTCACAGCATGGAGCTGGAATGGTAAACAGTGATAGAAGAAAGTAGGCAGGGAGTTCAAATTTCTCTCTCCCCTACATTGAAAAATATATTTTTTACAGTATCACATCTGTTATATTTTCTCCCTTGCCCTGCTTTTGTTGTTGACCAGTGAGCTGCAATTGCTTGGTTTGGGTGCTCAAACATTCAGTCTCCGTGCTCACTGGGATGGCCTGCTTTAGCTGTCTTGCTTATGACATGAAGTCCAGGAGTTGTTTAGTTTGGTGCTTGTGCACACTATGGTTATAGAGATCGCTGGGGATCACATTCCTGGCTGCAGTGCTTATTCTTCTTTAGTTGTGGTGCTCACATATACCTGGCTGAGGCTGCATACTCTCTGTGGCACTCAGCATCCCAGACAGTAGAGCTTCTGAGGTCACATTTTGTGCATGCAGGTGCCATTGAGGAGCAACCTTTTAATCACTAAAACATCATCATCTCTCAAGCCCCCTCCCACCTTTATTTAGAACATATAACTCAGGATTTTAATGAGTCTACAATTACAGAAACGCACAATAAAACCTTCAATATGAGATGGAGATATTTTGTCTCTTGGATATTTTGTCACTTGTAGGCATACAGGGCTGGAATGGTAGCGTGTTATTTTAGAAGACCTTAGAGATTCAAGTTCCCAGCTGCTTTTTCTTCTTCCATCCCTACTGTTTACATTTCCTCTGGTGCATTTCAAGATGGCATTGCAGACATGGAATCTACTTTCAAATAAGTAGGGTACAAATAGATGCTTAAACCATCTCTCCCCCAAGGAGGAGCCCTGGAGTTGCTATAATTTTATCTCCACACATATTGTATTTACCCCCAAAGTGACCACAGGGTCATTCTCAACTTCAGCAGTTAAAGAATGTGATTTTTATTCTGGAGAGCTAGAAAAAAATGAAAATGTCAATTTCTGTAGGAAAAAGAAAAGAGTGGTCATTGCAGTCTACCTTTAGTCTTTTTGTCCTTGTAATGTACCAGATCTCTGGTTGGTGTCCTTCCTCACCTCCTGTCTTTGAGACAAGTTTCTCAGAAGTTACTGCCTACTTAGCTCATTGTTATACACCTATCATCTGGCCCTGGGTTGTACTAAGAAGTGTCCAGTGGCAATCTTTATAAAGCACCTACATTCTCTGGTGTGGTTCCTCCTGCTTGAATATTAAAGACACTTCCCATCTATGATGGTGTTAAGTCCAAGCTTATCATTTTGACCTCACAACCTTGACTTATCTCCTTAAACTCACAAACCCCACCTATCTTATCAGGCTCCACCTAAGCTATTATATCCAAGTTATTTATTATTATCCAAGTTATTTCTCTTTCTGTAGGTTGTCATGTGCTATTTCTGCAGTCCTTTGTGTATTCTGTTACTTCTTCCTGAAATGTTCATTTGGTCACTGTGCTCTCAACTGATACCTACTTCTTAATGTTTCCTTAAGTTGAAGTACCTGCACATGTCACTTGTATATCAATTCATGTCTTGCTATGATATATAAAACCCTAAAAACCATTATGATGATCTTAAACATATATACACACATATATGTACATATATATGTATATATATTCACACACACACACACACACACACACACACTACTGGTTCTTTGCCTTCCAAATTAGAATATAAGATCTTGGTGGGATGAGATCCTGGATGGCCTTTTTATGTCATCCATGTTTATGCCAGACACCTAAAACAAACTTTTAAAGAATTCATGTTGTCAATTTTTTTTTCACAAAGTAGTAAGATTATATTTTGATAAGTTAAATTCATATCTTCACAAAGTAAAATCTACAAGTCAGCCTTAAGACCTATGTCACCCTATACTCTTGTTGACTGATTTCATCCCCAGTTTGGGAATCTGCCTGCATGCTTTATTCCACAAGATAAGAGGGAGTATCTTTAGGAATCAACTCCCTACCAGTTACCAGAATGTTGTAGCCATGTCAGAACAACTTTTTTAATAATGCTTATCTACATGGTCACAAAATGAATAGGATCTGAGGGATAGGCAGATGGATCCAAGAGAAGATCAAATAATCAGTACTGTGAATGGTATGTCTTAGAGAAGATAGGCTCAGAGTTGACCAGATATATCTTTCCAGGTGTCATAGAAGCTCAGTGCTCTGTTTCAGAGACAGACAAATCAAAGGTCATTGTAGAGGAAGAAAACCTGTGTTTGAGGAACAAAGTAAATTGCGGCAAGAAACAGGGGATGAGTTGGAGGAAGTGGCACAGAGAAGGGAGGAAAGTTAAGATTCAGGACCTGGGTGAGTGAGGAGGTAGGGAAGAGAAATGGAGATGAGAAGAAAATTAATTCCTGAAGCATTGAAAATAGGAATTTGAGTTATAGGAGATAGATCCCATGGGTGAGGAGGGAAATGGACATAAATGAAACAGAAGTAAAGGTTAAGAATGATTCTCCCCAAAAATATCTGTCTTGGGAGTTTACACAGGGAACTCAAGTCTTTATTATGCATACAAAGTACTCAGTAAATATTTATTGGGCCAAATTCAATTTCTCTCCCTTACCTGTGCTTCTACTGAGATTTTGCTTTGTCTCTGATTAAATATAATGTGTTCAGATGTCCAGTCTTTGATGCTGCTCCCTTTTGTGTTATCCCCAATTTGCTGAGTGAAATCTGGCATCTCTCTTAACATATAGCTCAATAGGTGAGCGGCCAGGACCAAATCCTAAGACATCAACAGATATTGGTGTCTGAGAAGAGGTTGTTCTGAACCAGGGAGAGGCCTTTAAGTGTTACCCACTCATGACAGCTCAACAGCCATTTCCTTATACTCAGGAGCTCGTGAAAACATCTCTAAACACACAGTCTGACAGTAAGGATTTCGAAACCAGACTAGTGATGGAAAGCACTAAACATCAGCTTGTTGGTGGTAACCAAACAACCTCAATGATCCCAGTGATGTCCTGTTGGGGTCCAGAAAGTCATGCTAGTGTTCTCCACCTCTTCGGCACTGCCCAGATCTTAGGTTGATCACTATTTCCTATCCACTCATAGAACAAGAAGTCACGAACCTTCTGTGTTCAGTCAATGAACTGGACCCTTGACCTCCAGCTGGCATTCTTCCCCCATACACCCCATTGGTCTCCATTAATATTCCGAACTGACAGTTAAGATTGACTGCCTCATTAGCAGGCGTCGTGCGGAACCCTGACAATAATTAACAACTCAACAGTCTCATTTGCTGGCCTATCAGAGAAGTATTCAATCAAAAATGTAATTTGCCCGATGCCTCCATTTAGCATTGGGAAGACTATTCCTTCAAAGTTTTAAATAGTCTAATTAAGAGGGAAGAAATAGAAGGGGGAAAATTATTAACAGTATAGGTTTAATGTGAAATTGCTGGAGCGAATTAATAATGCAATAACCATTTTTAGCAGCTGTCTATCAGTTTGTGGGCCAGAGTAATTCAATTAGTCAGCAAAGGGCTGTTCTGATTAGACGGTGGGGAACAAGTGCCATTTCATCTCCAGACGGCACTGCGCACTTTATTTCTCTGGACTGGCAAGGAAGCCCTGACAAAGTTCTATAAGACTCTGCACAGAGTTTGTGCCTGGTGGTTGAAGCAAGTTGTCTTGCTTTTTTAAGGCTCCCTGAAAATGATCACAATTCCTCTCCTTGGGGTTTACTTCCCTCTAGTTCCAAGTGATACTGTCAACTTCCTTGCTTCCAGGCGAGCAGTCTGATCCAGAGGTGCAGATGCTTAGAGTGCCTGCCTGCCTGCAAGAGTATGATCATAAACTCAGATTCCTGATGTCCCACATGTGGCAGGCCAGATCTATGCAGTTCGGCTGTCTGTGATCTGTGGCACCACCAGAAACTCCTGAATATGCTGAATTCAAGTCTACATAAGTATCACAAAAAGGGATGTGGCCCCAGCAAGCAACATGATTCATAAAGATGTACAAATACGGCAACTAAGAGTTGTGACCTCTGGGAAGCATGCGTGGGAACAATATAATGAATCCCCATGAGCACAGCCAGAACATGGGTGTCTTTTTTTTCTTCTTTTTTTGAAATTACAGTTTTTATTTGGAGGTTTTAAAGGGAAGGAGGGCAAGAAAGTAGGAGAAAGTGGAGAGTAACCTGCTCAAGAGAGATCCCGGGCTTCTCCAAGGATGGAAAGAGCCCCTACACACATCCCAGCATTAGACATGAAAGTACATATCTCAAGAGGGGAGATGTGGGTGACACATGTGCTCAGGCACCAAATGTGTTTGGCCATGTGGGCACAAGCAGCACATGGGCTCAGGCAGCATATGTGCCGACATGGGTGTCTTAATTAAACATATGACCACAGCACATGCAAGCACTATGACTAAAGGAGAGCAGACCTTGGTGAGCATCACAACTGAGTGTGCAAGTATCATGTCCTGATTTGGAACTCCCTCTCCCCACCCCCGCCACGAACACCACAGCTACAAAAAGAACACATTGCAAGCACCACCATCAGGTGTAGGTGCAACCCCCAGTCATTGCACCAACAGACACCAATCACAGTAGTGAAGGGGATGAGAATTGGGAGAGAGTGGATTTCGAAAAAGGCAGACAGGCAAATCAGAGAGGACCAGAGAGTATAGTAGATCGGGTGACACTTGCCTTGCATACAGCTGAGTTTGCTCCCCAGCACTCTATATGGTCTCCTGAGAATACCCGGAGTGATCCCTGAGTGTAGAGCCAGGAATAAGCTCTGAACACAGTGGAGAGTAGCCAGGTTTATTTTAAAGGCACATAGGCTACTAGAATTGAGCTGACCCTGCCAGGGTCCTCACTCCCAGCAGCTTAATGGCACAAGAGTGCAATCTGTGTGTGCGTTTCCTCTTGTGCATACTGAATCTCCTCATCATCATGCCTGTGCTCACAGGGAAGTTTCTCTGGAAAAGTTCTTCACATTTTCTGTCACTCTCTTCTTTTATTCCCCCAGATTCAGTTCAGGTCTGCAGCATGCAAGGCCTCCATTCCCCAAACAAGCATTCTGATTTCCAGGTCCTTTCCAATGCTGAGGTGCTGAGAATTCTCTTGACCTGTAAATGCATGTCTCCAGGCATCTCCCAGGGGACAGTATAAAGCTCAGGTGAGGGTCTTAGAAATGCAGAAAGTGGGCCCAATAGAATGATGCAATGTCTGGCCTCAGACAGCACTAATTTGGGTTCAGCTGTTTTGTAGTTTTGTGCTGTTGGGTAAACCCAAACCAGACATATGCATTTATTTTTTCATGTCTGGAACAAGAAAGCCCAGTTTTATGACTTCTTGAAAGTCCCATGGTGTACAATAGAACAACTGGCACCTGTTATTCTAAATGCACTTGCTACCAAGTCATACAGCAATCAATACCTCAGTATGTTCCTTTGCATCATCTTTGATCTTTGTCTCTTAGAATGGCCTAGTAGTCCAGTTTATTATCTTTCAATGTAGTCTTGTTTTTGTCCTCATGTCTCTGACCCATTTGCAGTCACACAGAGGCATCGCACACTGAGCAATGCCCAGCTTTCTGCATGTACATGACAGCCTTTGACTATCTAGAGCAGAATTTGCAAGCATGTATATTAGGCAGAGGAAAAAAGAGCATGAAGGGTTTTTAAGGGCAAGTGCGGGGGAGGTAGGAGTACCCCTTTGCATTCAGATCTGTATGTGCAGTTTTCCTTGAAAATCTGGAGAAGTTTAGCATTGCTTTATGTGAAGAAATGCTACTGTGTCATGTTACGCTGGTAAGCTGGTAAGCGTTGTTGTCAGTCACCACTATTTGCATTTCGGCTATTTTTCTTAGACCTGAAAAGTCTCCCATGTGAGCCATAGTTCTCTCACCAATAAAATAGGCAGTAATAAGCTTACTCTTAGGACTTTGGACTGCTGTGTGTTGCTCATAAAGTAGCTGTAGTTTCTTCCTAAGCGGTACCTTTTGGAGTCTCATTTGAAAGAGCGGCAATTGGGGAAATCAGGGATACTGTTAGAGGACGGGAGGGGAGTGACACTAACCCAGGAAAGAAGGAAGTGATAGGATGGGGAAGTTTTGCATGCATAGAAGGGCATGTGGAAAGACCTGTATAAAGGCAATGCTAAATTGCTAGTTTTCCCAAAGGATAGCATGCCACAGGCCATTAACACCAATAGCTAGTTGTGTATAGCAATAGGGCAGTGCAGTGATGACTTATGCCACTTACTCATTGAGTCCCAGATTTGTCCCTTGGCATCTTCCGGGGAAATGCTCCCAGTGGAGGGGCTACATGAGAAACAAAGATACTTCTGAAAGTTCCCCACCCCACCCACCCCACTCTGAGATGCTCATGCTTAAAGTGGAAGCTAGCATCGGGGCCAACTAAGAGGTAGAAGTCTAAACAATCCCAGGCATGTTTTCTTGGGGATTCTCAGTTGTTAAGGGAAGGGCTGCCTATACAGATTTTGGTTGTGGCTATGTAGTCTCTGTGGTCAAGACAATTCAGGGAACGTTGTGACCAAAAATTTGTTAATGGAACTTGAATACTGACAAGGCCAAGAGAACAAAGCCCACCTCTTTGTTTACTGACAATAAATATGAAGTAGTGATCCCCATGTTTATGAGGCCTAACACTGTTCTTCAGGTATGGAGTGTCATATCCCTTACACTTTTTTGTCCTTTAGCAGTAGGAACCCATTTGGGGGGATATTAGGAAGCAGGGTATCCTAGGGAGAGGTGGCATTGAATGAAAGTGTAGACACCTGACCCAGAAAACCAAGGTGCTGATGTAAGGCAGCAGAGAGACTTCCCATCTGTGCATCTTAGTAAATGCTCAGGTTTTTTAGAATGACCTTCAAACAATGAACCTGAGCTTTGTTCCTCTCCTGTTCATGCTGCATTACAAAAGAGTGTTCCAGCTGACCTGTTTATTATGGTCCAACTCATCAGTTTATCCCAAATTTATAAGCCGTAATTCATGGTTCTTGGAAAAGCTCAGGCTGTTCTCTTTTTTCCTTCCTACTCTCTCATAAATCCAGCTTTTGCTTTTATATCTAAATAATTCATGACTATCTCCCTCTTCTATAATAAACTTGCTAAATACCTCTGGTTTGTCTCAAATTAGGTTTTTCACATCTGTAAAATAAGAATAAAAATGGGTGCCCAGGTGAAATGTCCTGTGAAAGATTTAAATAAAGCAATACACGGAAAGTTATAAAATAATGCTTAATAAAGCCCTATTTAGCAGAATGACCAGGCTTGTTATTTTGAGAGTTGGTCAAGTAATCCTTATGTGAAAAATAATATATGCATAATGCTATACACCACTAATATGAAACAACAGCAATGCTAAATTACCTACACTAATTTTGTGAAGGCAAATGTATTAAAATGGAAACTTTGGGCTGAAGCAAAAATCCAGCAGGTAGGGCACTTGCTTTGTATGCCACTGACACAGCTTAGTCTGTACCACATATTGTCCTCCAAGTCCCACAAGGAGCAATTCCTGAGTGCAGAGCCAGGGTTAAGCCCTGAGTACTACCAGGTATAGCCAAAGGAACAAAATAAAATAATGAAATGAAATAAAATGGGATCTGATTACATACAGTCAGAAATAAAAAAATAAAAAGGAATGGAGAGAGAGTCCTGGAAGAGCTGAGGGAGTCTCCAGATTGTAGAATCAATCAAGGAGAATGTGCACCAAGAAGAAATCTCTGGGTTGGAGGATGGGACTTAATGCAACAGTTTTGGCTTTGGCATAAAATGTTATCGTTATGTATTTAGAAAGATTTTTGATAAACATCTAAAGAGCTCTGATAGGAGAAATCATTTATAGCAGAAATCCAAAAAATGCTATGTATAGTTTCTTGGTCACTTGTCAAGTGATCAAGTGATAGTTTCTTGGCTCTTGTGGCATTTGAATTAGGCCTGGTACCAAGAGATGACATTCAAATCAGAGAGCAATGATGGTAGACCACATTGGCTGGAAGATAAAACAGAATGGAGGAGGTTTAGGAATAATGACTGGGACTCAATAAAGGACCTTATATTTAAAATAGAGTTTATCAAATTGACTTTGGCAATAGAGAAACAGACATTGGACACATTTGATTATATATTCTCATGGTTGTGGACACATTTGATTATATATTCTCATGGTTGTATGTGATAATGATGCATATATCCTTAATGTGGACGGAGGAAGCAAGGAGGTACATAGAAAGAAACACCCATAACCTAAGCTGAAGCTTTGGATCAAGAAGCTTTGTGTTTCTTGGTCATTAATCATAACTAATATGTAACAAAAAAAGAGACCAGTGTTGGGTTTGGGTCAGTTTAAGAAGCAGAAACCAATGTTTAAGGGCTATAGATAATTTTCAGTGGCAGACAGTTGCAGCAGACAGCCCTAAGCACCCTCTGATGTATCTGTGCATCTATCTTAAGCATACATGAGTTTCTGTGCACACACCTAAAACTGTGCTCCCCTGCAAAACCTTGTTTGTTGCTGGTACTCTAAACCCAGTGATGAAATTTTGTTGTAAAGAGTACATGCACTTTATTTGAAAGCTCCTTGGATGAAAACGGTGCCACAGGTGGAGATTCCTCCATTCTCTGGAAGTTTCTCATCCCAAATGTTCTATTAAATGTAAAACACCTGACAGGAATATCTAGCAGACATCCAGTGTGTAGTTCCTATTTTTCTGACAGTAACGATGTTGAGATGATGAGGGTGATCGTAATGATGGTGGAGGTGGTGGTGCTGATGAAGCAGGGATGTGGCTGTGAACAGACTGTCTTGGAAATAAATTCCCGATGGCTTGGTAATTGGTTTTAAGGAGAGTTTTTTCCTTAATATTTTATATTGAGGAAGAAAATATAGTGTATTCATTTAGCATTGAACTGATTCAGGAGATCTGGTTTTCCTTCTAACATCTTCTTTCTGGACTTCATATTTATTATCTTTAAAATGAGAGAATTGATTCTAAAGACCCTGGGCCCCTTGGGTGATCTGTACTAGTCAGAGACAAAGCACCCTGTCCTTTTTCTCAGATCCATGAGTATGTTTCTTTGCTAAGTGGGAGCTCCTTGTCACTAGAACCAAACCTGATGGACACAGTGGGGGTGCTCCAGAAAGAGGACCCCCCCTGATTCCCAGGCTCTATAAATAACCTCTGCTAAGGTTCCCCCAAGTCCAATATTTAAGGACTCAAATTCCAGGCCAGAGTGATAGTACAGGGGGCAGGGTCTTGCATGCGTCCAATCGGAGTTTAATCTATAGCACCCCATATGGTTCCCTGAGTCCCCAGGAGTGATTGCTGGGCACAGAGCCAATATTAAACCTTGAACATAGTTGATTATGGGCCAAAATATTAAAAATCACTCAAATTCTCTTTTTCTACACTTTAGCTGCTCTTGATATGGCCCCACTCCCTTATCAAGCACCAAAACGTTTATAAAAATTGGCAGCCACTGGAGTGAAAGTTGGTAAATGGCACTGCCAACCACATCAGTGATGACTAGGTAAAACCCAAAGAAGCTTCTGTGTAGGGTGACATTGCTTTGTCCTTCTTCCACAAGAAGCTTAGGTTTATCTGGTTACACCCACCACAGTGCTCCTGAGGCACTTCCATTCCATTGTGTTTATCTGTAAACAGTCTTCCCTATGCTCTTCTCCCCAAGCAGTTAATCAGCTTTGCCCCTAATCAGACTCTGTTAATTTGTAAGGTCAGATTCCCAGAAATCTATGATTTTATATGTATGAGTGAAATATTGCCTTTCTCCTGTCCTTATGCCTTATGAACAGTTTACTTTAAAGCAATAATGTTTTTGTATAGATACAGGAAGACCGTTAACATTATGCTTTGTAACTTAGGATTTGATTGACTTTGAATATTATTCACTCCCGGGCATCTGCTTTCTCAACTTAGGCCTCAGTTGCCCTTAGTTCCTAACACCCCGAAAGCAGGGTCTCGACAAGGGACTGAATGGACCCAGGGCAAGCGGTGAGCTACCCTGGCATCGAAATGGGCCAGGCCAAGGTGCCATGATTCTTAACTATAAGTTAAGAGTTTGATCACAGACAAATGCTGTCATGATCCAAAGGTAACGACGAGACTAGGATCCTGCTAGGGGTGGGAAAGACTATCTGGCCTGAGCACTGTAGTCTGAGATTGAGATGGCCCTAGGAGAGCAATTCTATAAGTTTAAGATATTTCTTACTGTATCCATACAAAATGATTTATATAATATATGCTTATATGCTTGACAAGGAGAGGAGAGACACACCCATGAGATTCTGCTCTAGGGTGGGTCCTCCTGCTGAGAGAGGATCTGTCCTAGGAGCGGCTTTCCCTAAGGGAAAGAATTCTACCCCTATTGATTGTGACCACATCTATGTGTAATTATTACCCCAAGTGGCATGGGGGAGGAAGAAGAGGAGGCAGCAGAGGCAGAGAAAGGAGATTGGTGTAGATGAAGAGAGGATCGGAATAAACTGCAACTAATACCAACCAGCCTGGCCCTCATTTCCTTCCTCTGCCTGTCCATAGCCGTCCATCTCCCTGGGGTGGGAGAAAGGTGAGACTACTGAACGCGGCGGCAGCGAGAGAGATAGAGCCAACGCGCTGTGTGTCGTGCCCCCTTTTGTGTGAGTTTACACACTTCTGGAACTTTTATTCACTTATTCTTTAAAATAAATGTAGGCAATTCTTCACTTCCCTAGGCTAAAATGTGATTCTTCCCAAAAAACTCTCTTTGTAGAAAACAGGGTCAAGAGAAGCCATGTACTAAGTGCATGGTGCTAAGTGCATGGTACATGTAAGCACACCATGAAGGGGCAAACATTTCACCATGACAATGTGTTCAGCCCATAGTTGGGGACTAATAAACGAGGTGTCATATCTTGGTCACCCAACAGCTAGCTATTGCTAAGGTCATGACGTCCAGATTTGAGAACAGCACAGGAGAGAACTGCCTGTTGACCTCCAGTCAGGAGACCTTCAACAGGCCTTCAATCATAGATTGAACTGGTATCAGGACTGTAGGGCTATGTCCTTGGAGAGAACAAACTTGAGAGATAAGCTGCATTGACTCACAACTACTATTCTCATCCACAAAGTGGGTTGCACCAATGATCCCTAGCTCATAGGGTTTACTAGGAGGCATAAATGAGAAATGTATGCAGAGAACCTAACCCCCTCTCTCTGCAAGTCTCAGTGGACATGATGTGCATACTCAGTGAACATAAACCCTTTCCTATATCACCCCTGCCTCTGTAGATCTTTTTCAATCTCCACAGAGCCGAGTCTATTAAATCATTTTTTTAAAAAAAGCATTTCAGGGTAAAAGAATACAGACCTTCACTTAACAATGATAAAGTTCACCCACAGGTCTGCACTCTTTAGTGATTTTATGTAGATGGATTCAAAACAGTTGATATATATTTACAAGTACATCTTAAATCTAGATGGGAAAACTCTATATTTTATCTGAATCTTGCTTATATTCTACTTAATAAAATGGTGTAAAAATGTCTCTAAGTTATTCACATAAATCAGTAATATTCTTTTTCATAGCTGGTTAATATTACATACATAGTATAGTTGTATTGTGATCTATTAAACCACTCACTGCAATGGACCTTAAATAATTGTATTTCTTTTACCATTGTTAACAGTACCGTGATACACAGCCTCATGGATGTATTTTTGAGACTTAAAAGTTCACCAAGTGGAATTACATGATAAGAAGAAAGTAATTTTTCATTTTGATAAACACTGCCAAATTAACCCCTAAATATATGATACCAGGGGCTAAACTAGTCACTATTGAACACATATTGATTTTTTAAAAACCTACATTTAGTCAGACATTCTGTCAGTTGTCAGTACATAAAATAAAACAGACACAGATCAGAATGTGTGTACCAAGACATTTACTTTGTAAACAGCAGTAATCCCTGAGATCAGGGTCTTCTGGGGATGGGGATTTTGACCTTGAAGATTTTAGGGTTATATTATTCAAAAAGACATCTTACCTAGCAAAGTATTGAGCAAGGAAATCTTCCAGTGGGTGGTCCTTGAGCTACAGTATAAAAGAGGAAGAAAATTGAATAAGAGTTAAGAGAGGGTTCAGTATATTCATGGATAGATGGCTAAAGTAAGGCTAAGTCTGAGATCAGAAGGACTTGAGTCCTGAATCCCTCCCCACTACCCACAGACCCCAGGCAAGAAGAACCAGAAACTCTTGTCTGTTAACCTAGAGATTCTAGGAGTAGTCAACCAGGGGACCTCAGATCATCTTCATTTTTAACATCACCACATACTTAACACTGTAGATTTCAGAAGAGTTGACACATTCTATGTATTAGACATGTGACCAGAAATTCTATTGTGACCGGAAGTTCTATTGATCACATTAGAAGTATTTTCTGGAAAGTAAGGTTGTAGCCTTTAAAATAATAAACTCACACAAACTCTTCTGCTTTTATTAATCTGACTGATATTTTGTTGAGTGGAATAAGGTAATTTTTGATCAAGAGTGAGTGATGTAGCTCTAGAGGTAGAACCTAAGTCTTATCATGGGTGAAACCCTGGTTTCTCCCCTGGCACTTTGTGCTCTCTCATACCCTTTGAGCACCACCATCACCATGAAAGAAAAGAGTTTAACCTCGTGCCTGAATATATATAAGTCTTTTCATTATCCTATTAAGGTTAGACCTCTCGACCTAGGTACACATAGCTGTTGCATTCGGAGATGGTCGTTCCATTGAGAGCGAATGGGGCGTCAGGAACGAGGCTGTTTCTCATAAACATTGTCTTTGTAAGATTCAGCTGTAGTCCTACCTTTCCACACTCACGGTCAAAGTCGGCCAGCGTTTGTGCCGCTTGGCACTGAAGAGTTTCGGTGAAATGGTATCACCCTGCCGCACCCCTCTCTTGACATCAACGATCACTTCTTTGTAGAATGGTGAGATCCTGGTAGTGAATCCGCAATACAGCTCACGGAGGATCCTGATGTATTGGGCTTGAATGCCCTGATTGGCTAGGGCTTCAATGACCACTTCCATCTCAACAGAATCAAAGGCCTTCTTTAAATCAATGACCATTAAACAGAGCGGCATCTTGAACTCCCAAGAAACCTCCGAGCTGCGCAGGAGGAAGAGAGCGGCTTGGAACGCCTTCAAGAACGTCGAAGAAATAGCTAAGAGGACGAAGAACCTCTGGCTCCGGGCACATCTCTTTGATTCCACTGTTCTTCCTGCATTAACATATGCCTCAGAGACCTGGGCCCTACGCAAACAAGATGAGAACGCTATTCTGGTCTCCCAAAGAAGAATAGAAAGAGCTATGCTTGGAATATCACGTTTCACTCAAATGAGAGAAAGAATCCGGAGTTCTGACATCCGCCAACGATCAAGAATCAGGGACGCTGTCTCATTTGCCAAGGTGTCGAAAATCAGATGGGCTGGTCACGTAATGAGATTTAAAGACATCTGCTGGACTAGAGCTGTTACCGACTGGATTTCACGGGATGTCAAAAGACCACGTGGCCGCCCACCTACCAGATGGTCAGACTTCTTCGTCAAGATCATGAACGATCGGTTTGAGGCTCTTCATGTTCCCGGAGCGAACAGATGCCATTGGGCTACACTAGCACGCGACAGGGACAAATGGAGATGTTACTAGCGCCCGCTCGAGCAAATCGACGACTAACGGGAAGTTAAGTGATTAAGTGATTAAGTGATTAAGGTTAGAAAACACCATGATCATTGAAGGGAGCTTGCAAGACACAGGTGGGATGTTGATCTGGAATGATTTAAGAGAGTCTCAAAGTTGGTTGCTCCCATTTTCCCCTTCATTTTACTCTTTCGGTGCAAAAAGAAATTAATCTGCTTAATCTTTAACACTCTCTCCTTTAAATTATTCCCTGATAATGATGCCTCTCACTGGATATAGAGAAGAAGAACTTGGATTTTATGCCATAAATTTACTTAGAGCTTCTATATCAAGCAGAGCCTGACTGGTTCCTCTGAGACTGGCAGATCCGCTGGGTTGGATGCAGAGAGATGCTGTTTCTGAGATAGGGTTATGTGTTCAGAAAGTGGTCTTTCTTCATCCACTGAAATTTCTGCTGCTCCAGGAAGGAGGAGACTGCTGAGTTCAAAGGTTTTCTTCAGAGACTTTTGATCTTCTCCTTGTCTCCATTGTAAGGGATTGAGAGGAGGTGGTATTTGAAACAAGACTTAATAATTTTTGGGGTGGGGTAAGGGTTGGAGTGGGGAGGGGCTTTTCAAAGTTGGGGAAGCCACAAAGGGTACATGTAACAGAGCTTGAGAGGGCATGAGGTGCTGGAGAAGCAGCCTGGGTCCCTATGCACGCCAGGCATGTGCTCCAGCTCTTTAATTTACCTCCTTAGACCCAAGATTTGAGAATTTTAAGAACAAAATTCCAAAAGGCAAGGAGAGGTGAGTGCTCCAGCCACCAACTGGGGATCTGCATCACAACTCCCAACTTGTTTAGTAGTGTCTTTTCAGAACTAGTTGCCACAGTCCAAGAAATGTTCTTGAAAGAGAAGGCGGACCTTGCAGCTACTAAGATGGAAGTATGAGACTTCTTGACCGTATTCATAAAGCTGCCCACCTCAGAGGGCTCAGTGACATTTACCCAGTAGAGACACTTACCCAGTAGAATATGTATGGACCTTAAATCATGTAGGTATCAGAAGAGTTGACACATACCACATGTTAGACATATGACAGGAAGTTCTGTTGATCATAGAGGTTATGTTCGTCTTCACCTTGACCCATAGGCCCAGAGACTGAAAGGCACTTAACTTTGGATACCCAGTCTATTAGAAGCAAATTTAACTACAAAATGTAAGACTTGTAAACGGTGACATCTTGTCTCCAACTTAAATTTTACTCCTTCCTTCCTTTTTTCCTTCCTTCCTTTTTTCCCTTCCTTCCTTCCTTCCTTCCTTTCTTTCTTTCTTTCTTTCTTTCTTTTTTTCTTTCTTTCTTTCTTTCTTTCTTTCTTTCTTTCTTTCTTTCCTTTCTTTCTTTCTTTCTTTCTTTCTTTCTTTCTTTCTTTCTTTCTTTCTTGGTGGGGGAAGCCTCCCTATGTGGTGCTCATGGGCCACTCCTGGAGCTCATCTGTACAGCTCTGACACTTCAATATTTGAGCTTGATGTTAAAGGGGGCCACCAAGGTCACACCTGTCTGTGTTGAGGAGTCAGAAAGGCTGCACTTGCCTGTGTTTGGGGAATCCTGCAGTGCCAGTATCAAACTCAGTGCCTATTGCATACAATCCTGAGCTCTCTCCCTGGGCCTTGTATTTATATCTGCACCTATTCTAAACTGGTAGGATGGAACACCCTGCCAACAATAATAACAATTGCTGCAGATGTAATTTGCCTCCTTCCAAGTTCTCTGCTAGCACTCAGGGAAGATGCCTGGTGTATGAAACATGGCCCTTAGCCCCATTTGAGAGAAGGAAGCTGAGGTACAGGGACGTTAACACACTTGCCCAAAGTAACAAAAGAAGTACATAGCAACAGTTTTAAAATTATGGCATTTATTTTCCCATTTCTAAAAGCAGTCTCTACTTATAAATACAAGGAAATAGCGGCAGTTTAAAAAGAATATTTGAAAATCCCCTACAAGCATATATAGTTCAACATGTTTTTAAAGTTTTGCTTCTTTAGAAACTATACATAGAATTCTCATTTATGAAAGACTGATCAGGTGTCCGCATGATCTTCTGATATCACCTGAGTGTGCTCCATGTTATTGCCCAGCAAACACATTTTCTAATGGCCGCATAATAGTCTGAGTAATGTATGTGCTAGAAAACCACTAAAAATGGAAGTAGTGAAAGGGGGAGGAAGCAATGTGAGTTAAGAAGATGGAAGATTGACATTTCAAGGCAGAATGTAAACAAGAAAGGAGCAAGGGCGTGTGAGAGAAGCCCTGTGTTTGGTCATTAATTATTTGACTCACCAAAATTTTGTCATATTTCATGGAAAGACATAGGCATACAGCAGAGAGTTGGAAGAGTAATGGCAAAGGAGTAATATTTTCTGCATTTCTATCCTGTAAATATTGCAACAACTTTCATTTTTTTAATTTTTATTAGTGAGACACCATGAGGTACAGTTGTAGACTTACAAATTTATGTGCTTGGGTTTCAATTATACCATGATCAAATACCAATCCTTCCACCAGTGCCCATTTCCCACCACCACGGATCCCAATATTCACCCACCCCCCATCCCTCCATCCTACCCTGCCTCTGTGACAGGGCATTCTGTTTTGTTCTCTCTCTCTCTCTCTTATTGGGTGTTGTGGTTTGCAAAAGAAGCAATGGGTGACAATCATGTTTGGTCTATAGTCTACTTTTAGCATGCATCTCCCATCCTGGGAGGATCCTCCCAACACCCTTTATTTGGTGCTCCCTTCTCTATCTGAGCTCCCTTTTCCCCTAGCATGTGTATCTGACCTCCAAGCCATGGAGCAAAAATCCTGGTACTAATCTCAGCCATTCTTGGATGTTAGTCTCCTATTTTGTTACTTTATGTTCCCCAGATGAATACAATCTTTCTACGTCTATCCCTTTCTTTCCGAGTCATTTCGCTTAGCATGATACTTCCCATGTAGTACCACTTGCATGTAAATTTCATGACTTCATCTTTTCTAACAGCTACATAGTACTCCATTGCGTAAATGTATCAAAGTTTCTTTAACCAGTCATCTGTTCTCAAGCACTCAGGATTTTTCCAGATTCTGGCTATTGTAAGGAGTGCTGCAATGAACAAACAATTGCAGATATCATTTCGACTATACTTTTTTGCCTCTCTGGGATATATTCCCAGGAGTGGTATTTCTGGGTCAAATGGGAGCTCAGTTTCTAATTTTTTGAGAATTGTCCATACTGTTTTCCAAAAGGGCTGAACCAGTTGGCATTCCCACCAGCAGTGAAGGAGGGTCCCTTTCTCGCCACATCCGCGACAGCACTAGTTGCTTTTGTTCTTGTGGATGTGGGCCAGTCTCTGTGGTGTGAAATAATATCTCATTGTGATTTTGATCTGCATCTCCCTGATGATTAATGATATGGAGCATTTTCTTATGTGCCTTTCAGCCATTCGGATTTCTTCTTTGAGAAAGTTTATATTCATTTCATCGTCCCATTTTTTTGATGGGGTTGGATGTTTTCTTCTTGTGGAGTTCAACCAGTACCTTGTATATCCTTGTTGTCAACCCCTTGTCGGATGTGTATTTGGCGAATATCCTTTCCCATTCTGTAGACTGTCTTTGTATTTTGGTCACTGTTTTTTTTTTGAGGTGCAGAAGCTTCTTAGTTTAAGATAGTTCCATTTGTCTATCTCTGTTTTCACTTGCTTGGCCAGTGGCGTGACTCTTGAAGATACCATTAGCTTCAATGTCATGGAGGGTTTTGCCAACTTTTTCCTCAATGTACCTTATGAATTCCGGTCTGATGTTGAGGTCTTTAATCCACTTTGATCTTACTTTTGTACATGGCGTTAGGCAGAGATCTGAGCCCACTTTTTTGCATGTAGTCATCCAGTTTTGCCAGCACAATTTGTTAAAGAGGCTTTTGCTGCTCCACTTCACTTTTCTTGCCCCCTTATCGAAGATTAGATGCTCGTATGCTTGGGGGGGGGGGGTGGTGAGACGTCAGTATATTCAGCCCTGTTCCATTGGTCTACAGCTCTGCCTTTGTTCCAGTACCATGCTGTTTTAGTTATTACTGCTTTGTAGTAGAGTTTGAAGTTATGGAGGTTAAATATCGCAACAACTTTCTAACCCATCTGCCAGCCTTTAGCTTTGTGACATGTTACTGGAAGCTCCCTTGATTATGAGTCCCCTTCCCCTTTGCATACTGCTCCCCATCCCACCCACAGGCAACTCTATCAGCCTTCCCTCCCTTTCCATTGGATGCCTGGCTTCTTTAAGGCAAGCACTAGGCATTCACACCTGAGTCCAAGAGCCCAACACAATTCTAGGCACATAGCCAGTACTCAGATAGTTTTACCAAATTGATTGGTTAAAAAATTGACTGATTAACATAAACTACCTTACTTCCCTTTCTTTTTTGTGGTCCTAATTAATTTCTAGAAATTATCTGGGAACTGGGTTAAAATGCAGATTCTGAATCAGAGGATTTAGACTGAAGTCTACATTTCTGTATTTCTACCAAGCTGTGCCCCTTGGCACATTTAATGATGTTTATCTCAGTGCCTATACTTCAGTGCATGCATACATGCAGTCATTTATTCAGTGGATACTAAGTGAGCATCTACTTATGTCCACTCTCTTTGGAATGGGGATTTAGTCATGATCCAAATACATGTGGTCTCTGATCTCTTAGAATGATGATCTCAGGGAAAATGCTGGTACTATAATCCTCATGTATATATCTTTACATGGGAACCTACTGAGAAATGTATTATTAGGTGACTTTTGACATTGTGAATATCAAGAGTGTAACTACACACACCTACGTGGCACAGCCTACCATACACCTAAGCTATTTGGTATAGCCTACTGGGCCCATCATCATCATGTCTGTAAGAAACATCTCACTGATTCATCAGTACTTGAACACTAAGTTATGTCAGCAGCACAATGCTATGAAAGTTTGGAGGAGAATGGTAACCTCTTTAGCAGTCAGGGCAGCTTCATAGGAAATCAAAATTCATCTAAAATCTAAAGAATGAACAGAACAAGGGAATGAGGTGTGGGCTAAGCCTTTAAGACAGAGGGAACCACATGTAGAAAGATTCTGATAGCAAGAACATGCAGTGTCATTTGAGTCTTTAGAACCCATAGGAACCCACAGAAATCCCAGGTGACATAAAAATGGCAGGAATAAGAAAATAACCCTAAAGTGTTAGAACCTTTCTTATGAAAATGTTGTAAAAGAACCAATGGCATTTCCAAAATATTGGCATATCTTGGGAGAGTGAGAAGGATGAGACAGGGCCAACTCCTTGTCTTGAAAATCATGTCATATAGATGACAGGATTATGAGTTATTGAAAACAGACAACCTAAAGACTTAGAATAAAATCATGCTTTAATCACTTACTGTGTATCTTGGGGAACTCATTTAAAACCTTTTATTGGTGTGGTATGAGGGTGGAGGGATTAAACCCCAGGTATCACTCATGCAAGGCTTAGGTTCTTCTACCATGCATGTGACCACCCCCCCAACCCCTATTTAAACCTTTGTAAACTTAGTTTTCTCATCTGTAGGATGGGGATAATAACATACTGTGCAGGGTTGTGATTGAACATATTTTTCTAATTTGCACTAAGTCGATTTGCTCGAGCGGGCCCAGTAACGTCTCCATTGGAGACTTTGTTGTTACTGTGTCTGGCAAGTAGCACCTCTGTCCACTTTCTGTTTTACCCCCTCACCTTCCAGCTTCAGATGCCCTGCAGTGATATTCTAAGGACTTCAGCATTTTTCATTGCTGTTAGACTGTCAAGATTAGGAGAGATAGTTTTATGAAAACCCTCCATAAAATTAGATGTCTCTCTGAAGCAAAATGGAAAATCAGTCTCTTAAGCTTGAGTCATGTTGATCAAAAGCATTTCCCCCAAAGGTAGGTGGTAACAGCCATGGAAGTTCATGGCCTTCTAACAATTCTTAAGTTGCTGCTACTGATGTGGTAAGAGACCAGTCCAGTTTTTCACATTGTAACATGACCTTGGCATGTCTGCAAAGAGAATGCTTCTAGTGCAGAGGGTTCAGTCTGGAAGTTCAGCAAAAGGAGGCATCCCTGATAAAAAGTGTTTCAAAGAGCAAGTTTGGGGGTAGTGAATGCTCAGGGAAGAATTTAGGTGTCCCCTTAATCCTAAATTCCACCTCGTAAAACTGAATACAAAATTGTCACTAGGCAGCATTGGTTCTGAAGTCTCAGCCTGTCTATGTCACATGCTGATTTGATTATTTTTCACTGGTGATTTCACTCTAATTTGTTCATCTATAAAATGAGTGCCCCTAAGGGTAGGAGATACTGCAAGTGGTTATGATGCATGCTTAATATGTGCCTGACTTGCGTTTAATCCCTGCCACCTCATGATCCCAGTACCACCACCTGTGTGACTCAGGAGGCCCCCCCAGCCCCCCAGTCGTGGCTTGAACTGGTTCAGTTGACCAAGAATTGCTGTAGCACCCCTAGTTCGTCCTTATCACTGCTTTGGAGGCTAAAATAAAATTTTAAAATAGGAATCATGGGATTCATCTTGTGGAGTAATGGAAAGGATTAGATTGACCAGTAGGTATTGGATATCCCCAGTCTTGGAGTACTTGTATTGCTATAACAATGGAGTTGTTAGCAAGAAGACATCATTGGAGAGGAAAGTACTTCTGCTTACCTCTCCAAGCTCCAGATGTGAAGGGAATGCCAACCTCTGCTTGAGGGGCTTCAAGATGCAGATATGTTGATAAGCACTTTACAGTGCCCAGAGAAAACAAGGCCTCTGTGAAAAAAAAAATCTGCTATTTTAAAGTGTTAGTTTTATTATCATAATGACAGTCATTACTCTTACCATTATTATTTATTAAACAATGGAACTGGGATAAGCTTGGCTTAAACTTGACCTGTATGTCCTGAAGAGTCAGCTGTGTTCTGTTGAAGGTGAACTCTGTGCTCCTTTACCTTCATTATTAGTAAGGTTGTAAGCTGTTCAGTGAATGTAGGAAGGAGTATGGAGACATCTCAAAAAACTAAAAAAGAGCGAGCATATGACCCAGTGATTCCACTCTGTGGTGTCTGCCCTCAAAAACACAAAAACATTAATTTGAAAAGATACAGTCATGTCTATGTTCATCACAGCATTTAGTACAATAGCCAAGATCTAGAAACAACTCAAATGCCTAATGACAGATGAGTGGGTAAAGAAATTGTGAAATAGATACACTCTGGAATACTGCTCAGCTATGAGAAAAGATGAAATCTTGCCTTTTGTTACCACTTGGATGGAACAAGAGGGGATTGTTAAGTGGAATAAGTCAAAAGGAAAAGGAAAAATTCTAGATGATACCAGTAATGTAAAGGGAATAGGTAATGGAAATAAACCTTTGAACTCTGAAAACAGAACTGAAATAAGGCTACTGGGAGGTCACTGAGGTTACCAAAGGGTAGGCAAATTATTGCTAGTAATGGGGTGCACTCGTTCAGATTCAGTGATATAAGGACAGTGGTAGAGGGTTCTTTGGTGATGATGGAGGTACAGTCCCTTTGTACACCCATACGATGAACTTTGATTTTCTTGTAAACCACCTTACCTTAATTATATTTTTAAAAGAATTTTTAAAAAATCACTCTCCTTTAAGACACTAATGACCGGGGGATGGCGGGAAGAATACTGGAAACATTGGTAGTGAAGAATGGGCACTGGTGGAGGGATGAGTACTAGATCATTGTATGACTGGAACATGATCACGAAAGTTTGTAAGTCTATAACTTTACCTCACAGTGATTCATTAAAAGTAAAAATTAATAATATAAAAAATAAATTTAAAAAAGACACATGATTTACTGAATCATCTATTTAATTCCCATTTACAGATGGAAAGCTGAGATCCAGTGTCTCCTTTTACCCCTGTCTTTTGTCCTTGCCATGGCAGTGACCAGGGATCATATACTGTGATGCTTGTACACTTGGCAGTGTACTCACTGGGGGGGGGGGGGTGACACACTTCACTGTAGTGCTGGCACTCAGCCGTGGCTACAGTGGCCTCGAAATTACACACTCTGTTGCAGAACCAAAGGTTCCAGACAACAGAGTTGCACTGGGCCCCAGTGGACAACATTCTGGATTAAATTTGCAGCTTCAGTCTTTCAATTAGGGTGTTTTTTGTGCTTGAGCCATTGGGGAGGGAAGAGACAGGATGGATAGACTGGAGCAGTGTCTTTCCCATATACATGTAGCTCTTATCAATAGCTCAAAGTGAAATGAATTCAGATTCAGTCAAAGCATAGCAGTTTTCATCCACAGCTTACTGGATGCTCAGGAACTGTCAAAAAGACCCAAATTCTCCTTGCCTTATACCTTTCCCAGTGAAAGCTCTGCACCTGAATGTTCCCTTATGAGTCACTACAGAGTCTCTGCTGCCCACACTCCACACCGGGGTCCTTCTTCCCTCCTATCCACCAAGAAAAAGTCCCCACACATCTGTTTCTTCTCATGTCTTCAGCACCCTGAAACCAGAGCTTCCCCCTAGACAGATGCCCTGAGAGAATTTAGATTTTTCAGCTCCTACCCAGGCACAAGCCCCCCATCATTTCCATGAGGAATGGGTGAGAAGGAACTTGGCCCACGTGTCTCCACTCACCTTCGCGCACAAGCCCGAGAGTTACGAGCTGTATAGATTATTTTAATGGTGGTATTACTTCCAACTGCGTTGCTCCCATCTGTTCTTCCCCAATTACGAATGCAGAAACCCAGCATGTGTCTCCATTCTGGCAGTAGAGAATGAAATATATGTGCTATAAAAGGGAGTATATTCTTTGAACAATACGGTTGGCACCTGGGAAGCTTGCCTGGCGCTTCTGACTCTCCCGGGGGTTTCAAGAGGGAGACAGAGCCTCCTTTGGGAAAGCATCCCAGCATGTCCCAATCATCCATCCCTTTTCCTCACACCTAGGCTACAGAAAATTGGCAAAATCTACAAGGTTTTTCCTAAAAGGAGCCTGGGATGCTTGTGGAAACAGCCCAGACAGAGGCAGGAAGAAAAGTGTGTAATTGGGATCTTTGTTTGCTGCATCAAATATGTGGGGCCAGGGTTGAGACTGGGTGGGATCTATCTGATAAAACCTAGTCCAGGACCCATCAACATCTCACACAAAGTACACAATGTTCTTGTATCCATTTTTATACCTGATGAAACCAGGGCTCAAGAAGATCTAGGGGTCCTGACTGAGGTTAGGACAGGAAATGGCCATCCAGCTTTTCTAAGGAAGTTGATGTCAAAACCTGCATGCAGGGGCTGGAGCAATAGCACAGCGGGTAGGGCATTTGCATTGCACACGGCCGACTCAGTTTGGATTCCCAACATCCCATATGGATGAGCACCGCCAGGAGTAATTCCTGAGTGCAGATCCAGGAGTAACCCCTGTGCATCGCCGGGTGTGACCCAAAAAGACCAAAAAAAAAAAAAGCAAAAACCCAATAAAGCCCCCCCCCCACACACACACACAAGCCCCAAGCACAGGTGAATTGATGTCACTGCTCACCCATATCTGTTCTGCCAAATTCAAACTGGCATCCTTCCCTGAAAACCCCTCCCCCGCCCTACTGTCCGCTCCCCCACCCACTTTAGACAGATGGAAGGGGATGCAGAGAGCAAAGGAAAAAGAAAGGCGCTGAGTTCTAGATTTCAGCAAGCAAATTGTTCTCCTGGTGAGTGACACTTTAGGGAGGAAGAATCCCCTGAATGTTTTATTAGAGGAATTCAGCAACTACAAATATTAACAGTGAAGTGATGAATTATTTAGAACTCATTCAGCTCCACCAGCCTTGCCGTTCGACATGAGAGGTTCTCATGAGGGAGAAGGAGGCTGGGTTTGCTCTGAGGTCCTGGTTCCTGAAACAAAAAAAGGTGAACCCCGTGTTTACAGAGCACTACCAGCTGCCTCTCAGCTGCAGTACATGGGGAGGTGCAGAAGCAGAAAGGCGAGAAGGCCTTCGATGCATCCCAAGGAACACAGGCTAATAGCCTCCAGGGCCCTGAGCATCACAGGGGAGCAAAGCTTCCTGAGTTAGAAAGCCAAGGAGTTAGTCCCACTGTTGTTGCTAGCTGCTACTACTCCTCCAGTTGTTGGGATGGTTGTTTCTAGGTAATATTTTCTTTGAACGGATTTCATCTTTCCAGAGATAACACAGCGTTTCCATCAACATCACACCTCGTTTCCTCTAATGTCAACATCTCATTCCTTACCATGACATTTCTCAGCACTCGGAAGCCAGTATCCATATGTTGCTAGGTTGCCTATGGGGGAACAATTTCCCCACTTTCCCCAGTAATATCCTCTCTGTGTGCAAAAAAAAAAAAACTATCCAAAAATTGGTGCAAGATTGCGCTCTTATGTCTCCTCAGCCTCCCCTGGCATGGGGTGCTGCGCCTTTCCTTCTTCATAACCTTGCCAAGAAGAAGGAACGTGGGTCAGTCTTACCCTTCCTGCCAAGTGTGTGATGAGGAATAAGTGACTTCAACACTCTTAGCTTGTAAGTGAGATAAAACATGGAGAAGCCCCAGGCAGGGCTGAGGTGCTCAAGCCTCATGGCTCTTATTTCTTGGGTTTGATCTTACCCCCTGGTGAGGGAAGGCACTTTGAGTGACTCTGCGTGCTGTACTTTAGGGCTCAGGGGTGCTTCGCTGAATCACAGAATCCTAGAACAAAGAGCACTAATGGGATCATTGCATCTGACCTGCCATTGCTGCTTGAAAGGCTCTTACAAGGTGGACTGCTTTGCTGATGAGGTGGGAGCTGCTTCAGCAGGTACCTGTGCTGTCCTCCAGCTGCAAAGCCTGCTTCTCCTTTTAGGGTGAGGCTCTTAGGAATCTTAGTGCACCCCCTTGCTAACTTTCCCCAAAAACCCGCTTCCTCCTTTCTCTCTCTGCAAAACCTGAAATTGGGCTGGGAGATGTTAATTCAGCAGCTAATGCACCTGCCTTGCAAGCACGAGGCTGAGCACTGGGTCTCCTGTGCTGCCACGTGCACCAGCCTGGCTGTGGTCTGTGTTCTCCCTTGTTGAAAGCACCAGGCGTTTCCTGCCACACCACAGCCAGGTGGATATGTACCAAAGCACAAAATTCAGATACTGGTGAACTTTGCAGCTTAAGAGGGATATGCAAGATTGTCAAATAGGACAATCTTCACCTGTTCCTCTCTTCAGAGGGAAGATGAGCATGATGATTGGTGAGTCATGATAATGACTCTGTGTGATTAGGGCACACAACACCCTAATTGCTCCTATCTGATTCTTAATTCACACAAAAGGCGGGAGGGGTTGCAAGAACCGTGTCTAGGGGTGTGATGCCCTGCTGAACATGTGTCTAAATAGTGCAACTCGAAGAGTATGACCCTAAGAGAGCACTGTAGCTGAGAGTGTGAGCACACTGGTATGTGTCCCCCAACCTCCAATGAATACTGTTAACTATGTGAGCTCCAAAGCCAGGCATACAACAGCCCTTGGGCATTACAACAACAGTGTCAATTAAAGCAATGAAAGTTGGGGAGAGAAAAGCCTTAGGGCAGTCTTCAACCCATTGCCTTCCCAATGGATGCCCTATAACTTATGGCGAGATTAGTGTCTATTACTGTTTGTAGGTCTGCATTGGTGTCTGTGTCTTTATGTTTTATAAATGAAGATGGCCATACAATGCACACTCTGCTTTACCTGTTTGCTGGGTGCTTCTCCTGCTCCAAGCAAGGACCTATTCACCTTGAACAGAGGTATGGGTCTCATAGCAAAGGCACCCTGGGCCTGGGATCTATTTTATGCTTGCCTGGCTCCTGTCAGTACCAGAGGCTTCTGGGATGGTTGGATGTTTGATATGAGGTTGGGACCTAGAATACTTGTGAACCATCACTTTAAGACAATTATCTAAGACATGCTTCTTGTAGGTAATATCTTAAGGTTACTATGGGGTATCACAGTTAGGAGCAAAGGGATGCTACTGGTCTCTCCTGGCTTAAAATTAGGATTCAACTAAATGTTCTACAGGGAACAAAACAACATCTTCCAACAAAGAAGTCTCTGACCCAACATGTCAGTCTTGCTGATCCTGAGGGATCCAATATAAAGGGATTTCAGGAGAATGCTATTTGCATCTTGAAAAGTGCCCTTGACATGTTATGATCTTTTTTCTCTTACATGGGAAGTAGTCACATCTCTACATAATTTTGAATTTGTGACTTTGCATTTTCTTTCTCCCAGAAGACTCTCCGAATTGTTTCATCTCAGGTATCATGAAATTTGGATTGTCCAGACTGGTGGGTGGGGTATTGGGATTACCTCAACTGCTAGAGTAAATGCCTAGCATGTACAAAGCCCTTATATTGATCCCCAGTACTCCTCAGACCCCTGGATGTGTCCCCTATAAAAATATGGGGTTGTCCTTGCCCCTGGCCTCTGGACACCCCCTAATACCTTTATTGAAGGTTTTTCTTTTCTAATTTTTCCTCTCTACTGGAGCATAATCATCAATATAAACCTGTTTTATGATCCTCCTATGACAAAATATTACTTAACCCTCTAAATGAACTGGCCTCAGCTCCAATTCATCACCCCCCTTTCCCACCTTACCTCTCTAAGGCATGATTGCAAAGCCACACTGTAATATCCGACCAAATTCAGGGTTCAATCCTTGATGCTCATATGTTAGACACTTTCTCCCATGTCTCAGGGCACCCAAAGCCTTCTCACGGGAGAAGTCTCTTTCCTGAGACAACCCTCTCCCCTGGTCCTCTGCTTGATGCAGGCAACCAGGGATCCCTCCCCCTGCCTTCCCAGATTCTTCCAGCTACTAAGAGTAGAAGATACCACTGCATGAACCCTCACATGGGTCACTCTGCAGCAATGTCACTCAACACCAGGGCATAAGAATGCCAGAAAACTGTGGCCCCAGATCCAGAAGTCCTTCTGTTTGGATGGCTTACAAGCAATTCCAACGTTCCATATCTGAAACCAACCTCATGCTGCCCTTAACCGGTTCTTCCCTCCATCTGTCCCATCCTGGAAGTGATGCCCCATATGCCCTGTTACTCAGACCACATGGTTGGACTCACTCCTTGACTGACTCTAACTCTCATGTCTGCATTCCAACTGTCAGAGAAATCTGGCTTCTCCACTGTGAACTTGTAGCCATCATTTGAAGATAAATGCAGGTGCATGAATTTTGTGCATCAAAACTATATACGCTAGCATAATTGTAATCCTTACACCTAAGCCATAATTAAAAAGCATTTAAAATATATATATAATTTTTTAAAAAGTAGGGCACTGTTTTTGAGGATGGGACAGATGGTGAGAGGAACAGTTAAGGGGTATAGGGAGAAGAAGTAAAGAAAGAATGAAGGAGGGGGGGAGAAGAGACAGATGAGAACCAGAGGGGCCAGGTGAGGGCAGTCAGGTACAAAGATGGACAAAGGTGGTGTTAATGTCTGATAGAGCCAAATATGCAAACCACAGAGTCAACAACATTAAAATCAAGAGACCCAAACTTGAGCAATCAAACTTAGAAAGGTGCCTTTCAAGAGTGCAGACTGGAGAGAGCCAGGGTGTGGGATTAAATGGGAGGGAACCTGGGAACATTGATGGAGGGAAGTTGACACTTGTGGTGGAATCAGTGCTGCATTGTTGTATGTCTAAAACTCAACTATACAAATATCTTTGTAAATCCCAGTGTTTTAATTTAAAAAAAGGAAAGAAAAAAAGAAACAAAGCCCTCAGCCCCCACCCAACCCCAGTCAGCTTCCTCATTTGCATCAGCATCATCCAGTACCTGGGAGATGGATGCCAGTGGTTGAGATTGAACTCTCCTCCTCCTATCTATAATCACCACAGACTCTTCTCCACACAGTAACTGGAATGATCAGTTCATTATTTTACAAAGGGGTCATGGGGCTGGAGTGATAGCACAGCAGGTAGGGTGTTTGCCTTGCACGTGGCCGACCCTGGTTCGATTCCCAGCATCCCATATGGTTCCCCCCTCCACCCCCGCCAAGCACTGCCAGGAGTAATTCCTGAGTGCATAAGCCAGGAGTAACCCCTGTGCATCACCAGGTATGATGCAAGAAAGCCAAAATAAAATAATAAGTAATCAAAAATCAAAAAAGGGTCATGCGGTGGGGCCACCAGGCCTACACTTGGCAGTGATGAGGGGAGAGGACCATGAGGTGCTGAGAATCAAAGTTAAGTAAGACCTGGTACTTGCTAGGTATGTGCTCTATCACTTGAGCTTTCTCCCCAGTGCTGAGCTCTGCATGGGGTCCGATCTCTCTCTGTGTGGGGATTGTGGAAGGGCAGTGCTGTTGGAGAAAGCTGGCATGTTCTCCCCTCCTACTCATACCTTCCCCCTCTGTATCTCTTTCTCTTGAATATCCATCTGGTATTTTGTTGGTTGGTTTGTTGGTTTACTCCTCACTCTGCACTCAAAAATCACTCCTGACAGGCTCGGGGGATCATGTGGGGTGCCAGTAATTAAACTGGAGTCAGCTGCATGCAAGGCAAGCTCCCTTCCTGCTGTGTTTTCTCTCCAATTTCACCTACTTCCTTTTCAAGGAACTGGCCTCTCCAAGCAGTGCTCACAGAGGCAGGAAACCTCTTCATGGCAGTATTCAGCCAATACAATCAGAGGGTTCAGTGCTTGAACTTCACAGTGCTTGGGGGTCTTCCAGGGTCACAGCCGGTGGTGCTCAGAGGATCATTTAGTGCTGAAGGCTAAACTCTGGGCCTTTTGTGTTCATGGCATGTACCATGGACCCCTGAATTATTTCCCCAGCCTCTACTATTCCTTTTATAACGAACCAACAGTCCTGTAGCTTCTCTGGATTCTGTGAAGCCTGAGAGGGGGTCGTGGGCACTTCTGATCTGGAGCCAGTCCTGTCGAGCACGGGGAACAGCCTGGACTAGCCACCATGTGTCTAAGGTGGAAAGCTTTTTGGGAACTGTGCCGCCGTGTGGTAGATTCTGACCATATCTCCGGGCAGATAGTGACAGAAGTGAGTGGAATTGTAGGACACCCAGGTCAATCCTAGGAGCTTTATGTACTCGGTTATAGGGAAAGCCCCTTTGCCTAAGTTGGAAATTGGTCTCAGAATTCCACATTTAATCATGAATACAGGGCTCCACATATAGCATGCCTGAATGCTACATATTGTGAGACAGGGGTGAAGGGATAGACCCAGCCACTCATATTTGGGAGAAGTGCACCCCCAAGAGGGCAAAGGGATTGTGAAGACCCCGAGTAGGCAGGGACTGGGAGTGGGGGGAGGGAATAAGAGATGGTGGAAGGGATTAAGAACAGAGATATTGAGGAGATGTCAGATTCATTTTAAGGATGCCAGAAAAATCCTTTGAGGAGTAGCATTTGGGCAGAGCATAGCATGACTTGATTTTCATTCATTGTTTCATTTCCTTTTCCCCTTCCTTTTGAATCAGTGCAATGACCAGGAGTTGTACATACTAGGTTGTGATACTTATACACTTGGCCATGAGGCTCGCTGGGGGTCTCACTCTTAAGTGGAGGTGCTTGAGTGCACCTGGCTGTTGTGCCAGAGATCACAGGCTCTCCGGTTGTGGCAGCACTGGAGTCCCAAGAAGCTGTTTCAACGTTCTAACCATATGGTGGATTCTCCTGAAAGCCTGTTCCCCTCCTTAGGGACTTGCCCAGAGTCACCTCACTGACCTCACCAAAGGTCTGTTCTGTGAATTACACCATGGGTCAGACTCTTGCCATCGGTGTATGGCAGGTGCTTTGAATCACTTCTCATCCTCAGGACTCCCAGACCTTTATTTCAAAATCCTCGCAGTCCCTAACTATCACTGGGTATGGCCCCCTACATATGCAGAATAACTACATGCATTCACTGAAGCCTCCTAAATCCAGTCCTCTTGGGGTTTTTATGGAGGCTTCAGTACAGAGGCTAGACTGATGAACTCACTGGTTATTGGCAATTGGTTTCACCAGCCATTCTGTTTCCCTCAATTCATGGGTATGGGACCAAAACTTCCCATGTTCTAACCATATGGTGGATTCTCCTGAAAGCCTGTTCCCCTCCTTAGGAACTTGCCCAGAGTCACCTCAGTGACCTCACCAAAGGTGCCTTTAGCACTCCTCACTTAGGGAATTTGGCATATGATTGCTATGAAGCCAGAGCTGCAGAGGAAGATACATATGAGAAATATGGTTTGGGTTATCTGAAGGACCAAATATCTATTGCTCACCATCTCTCAGTGCAGAATTTGATACTGTTCTGCACATATGGAACTCAGTTCTATAGACCATGCCTTCAGAATGGTGCTGGCTGCTTTCTTTGGACAGAAAAGATTTGCCAGACAAAAGCAATGGATCCCAGATTATGCTATCACAAATCTTATGCCTGTGGATCCAGACTTCCTTGGACACACAGAACTGGATCCCAGCATCCTTGCAGACCACGTGGAACCAGATGCTTCCTTGTATTCTGTGAGAGCCTGTAGATCAGTAGGTGTTGGACTGATTGAGGGGGACAGCAAAAGTGTAGGATAAAGTTCAGGGACACTTTCTGTTACCTTCAAAAGCATAAACTTCCAAGGGTGTGGTGCTGAGTTTGTCTTTCTTTCTTTTTTTTATGAAAGGTGGGCAATAGACTAAAAAAACTTGGGTACCCATGAAAAGAAAGAGGGTTCCTCTCCAGGATGCTGATGGTTACGAGGATGGTGATGAGGAAGGTGTTTCCATGGTTAGTGCATGTAGGTAAGAACCTCTGTTTATTAAGTCAGCTGTATGTCAGGCATGGTGCCAAGACTTCATCAATTATTGCTGCATTTCATACTTGCAGGTGCTCTCTGAGATGGGGCTTTTCTGGTGTCATAAGTGCAGAAAAGGGTAAGCTCAAAAAACAATTGCCAACTTGACTGACTTCACAGAGAAAAAGAAGCAGGCAGGCCAGTTCCCCTGCTCTGATGGTTCAAACTTAACGTGCTCTTTCCTGTTATTTTTTTGCTTTCTGAAAAATATTGACAAAATTTAATTCTTGGGGTGTGGGCCAGCATCGGAACTAAGTTTCACCCAGCTCCCCAGCCAATGTGTTTTCTGTGACCTCATACACCATAGCGGGCAGTGGATTCCTACACCAGTCTAGAGGTGCCACAATCGAAGATCTCAGCATATCAGAATATGGGCTCTCTCTCAAAATGTGGGGTGCTAATGCCACCACAACTGGGTTCAGTTCTCAGTACCAAGGATTATCTTGTTTTGTTGATAGTGGTCCCTGTGGATGCTTATTGAAGTCTTGATCACCTGAACAATATTAGACCAGGTCAGCATCTCTCAAGAAGGGGTCTGACCTCAGATTTTAGGGAGAAGAGGGACAGAGAAGGAAAGAAATCAAGGGTGACTGTGGGGAAGGGGGGATGAAAATGATAAAGGGAAGTAACGGGAAACAGGTCAGGACTTCAGCTATACTGATGATGTGGAAGAGCGGTATGTATAGTTCTGTGCTCAAAGCACAGACTCAACACCCTGAAAACATGAGATCTAAGCTGCAGCCACCAAACTTTGTAATGTGCCTGTCAAGGTGGCAGTCAGGAAAGGGGTCATGGAGTACAGGGACACTGGTGGCAGGAAGTTGGTACTAGTAGTGGAATTGGTGTTGAAATAGATGCCAAAACTTAACTAGCAATAACTTTGTTAATCACGGTTCTTTAATTAAAAGTTTGTTTTAAACCAAAAAAGAAGGAGAAGAAGAAGAAGACTAAAAAGAAGGGACCTGAGGCATAGGAAGGGAGCGACAGTGAATTAGTGGGAGAGCTCAGGAATGCAGGATCAGCTCCGATGGCCCCATTTTTCTGCACCTCCCTATCTCAGCTTCCCTCCCTGCCCTCCCATTCTTCACCACCTCTGCCACTGCGTTCTGTTTTCTATTTCAAATGATAATGATCGTGCTCTTACATAGCTCCTTTCTGCCAAATAGATCCCTGTACACAGTACAGGTGTTGGTAACGGATATTCCCCATCATCCATCTTTCTTAATCACACTTTGCTTCTGAAATGTAGCCACTTTGAGGGTAAAGGATGGCCCCGTTTAGCCAGGTGGAGCCCTTACGGGAGAGCCCAAGAAGCTTGGCTTGCTTTCCAGGCCTGGGCTGCAAGATTCTCCTGAGTCTGGGATTTGGATGCACTAGCATTTCTCAGAGTCTGCTGGAAGAGCTCTCTGTGGAGGTGAGCTCACTGCCTGGCACTCGTTAGCATCTGATAGAGGACTGAGATGGCTTAGATCCAAGGATAGCCGGTATCACAGGTTATCCCAATCTCTGAACTACTTAACTGCAGTGAGAGAAATGCAGTGCCCACCTTCAGGAACACAAGCCAGGGGAATGGGAATGTAGAAGCCATCGCCTGCTCCTGCCAAGCTCGCAGAGAACATTCTGTGGCTTCCTATGCATGTTGTACATCACGGAGAGAGCCTGCCAAGTCTCTCACCTTCCCTGGGCTCACCACTGGCTCACGGGTGTGTAAAGGGAGTCATTTTCCTAGCTGAAAGGGCTGCTGAATGGCTCCATGAGAACAAGCACTCCATTCTGTTAGTAGTGTTACTTAATAATTGCTCAATAAATGTGAGCAATTGTTACTGTCCATAACAGAATGATTGATGCTAAGTAGAGAAACGAAGAAGAAATATTCCAGAGAATATGTACTTAGTTTATGAACATCATATTACTGACAACAACAATAATAATATAAGACTTACATTTTAAAGTAATTTTTAGCATCTTAACAATCCTTTTGTGTCTGCAGTTTCTGATTTTTCTGAGAATTATCACGTATGCATGTTCAGATTCTGGCCTGCATCTATCCTTTGATTGATATCAGTGCACACTCGAGTGGTTTCTTGGTGCCAAACTCAGGGGAAGAATAGGAGCTGTCCCCCAGAAGCTATCATCACGGGGTGGTAGATGGCTATGCAAGTCATTCTTCTGAGAAACTGCCTGAACTATTTTAACACTGTTAAAAATAGGGTGCAACGCCAGAGGAGTGGATAAAGAAGCTGTGGTCTATAAACGGATGAATACTACTCAGCTGCAGGAAAGATAAGATCTTGCCTGTGGCTACTACATAGGGCCCTGCCTATGAAATAAATCTCCAGGACAAAGGCAAAAAATAGTAATGAGAGAGAGAAAGAGAAGAAAAGTGCTTGCCTAGAGGTGGGGGTCGGGGGAAGGTAGGAGGAAAACTGGGACATTGATGGTGGGAAATGTACACGCGTGAAGGGATGGGTGTTAGACCATTATATGAATCCCAATCATGACAACTTTTTTTTTGTTTTTGTTTTTATATTTTTTATTTTATTAAAAAATTTTTTAATAGTGAGATATCATGAGGTACAGTTGCAGACTTTTTTTGTACAAAATGTACAAACACATTTTTGTGCTTGGGTTTCAATTATACAATGATCAAATACCCTTCCCTCCACCAGTGCCCATTTCCCACCACCACTGATCCCAGTATCCCTCCCACCCCCCCATCCCCCCCATCCCACCCTGCCTCTGTGGCAGGGCATTCCCGTTTGTTCTCTCTCTCTTATTGGGTGTTGTGGTTTGCAAAAGAGGCAATGGGTGACAATCATGTTTAGTCTATAGTCTACTTTCAGCATGCTTCTCCCATCCTGGGAGGATCCTCCCAACACCTTTATTTGGTGTTCCCTTCTTTATCTGAGCTCCCTTTTCCTCTAGTATGTGTGGTTGGCCTCCAAGCCATGGAGCAAAATTCCTGGTACTAATCTCGGCCATTCTTGGGTGTTAGGCTCCTATTTTGTTACTTTATGTTCCCCAGATGAATGCAATCTTTCTATGTCTATCCCTTTCTTTCTGACTCATTTCACTTAGCATGATACTTTCCATGTTGTACCACTTGTATGTAAATTTTGTGACTTCATCTTTTCTAACAGCTACATAATACTCCATTGTGTAAATGTACCAAAGTTTCTTTAACCAGTCATCTGTTCTCGGGCACTCAGGTTTTTTCCAGATTCTGGCTATTGTAAAGAGTGCTGCAATGAACAGACAATTGTAGATGTCACTTCAACTATACTTTTTTACCTCTCTGGGATATATTCCCAGGAGTGGTATTGCTGGATCAAATGGGAGTTCAATTTCCAATTTTTTGAGAATCGTCCATACTGTTTTCCTAAAGGGGTGAACCAGTCAGCATTCCCGCCAACAGTGAAGGAGTGTCCCTTTCTCACCACATCCGCGCCAGCACCAGTTGCTTTTGTTCTTGTGGATATGGGCCAGTCTCTGTGGTGTGAAATGATATCTCATTATGGTTTTGATCTGCATCTCCCTGATGATTAATGATGTGGAGCATTTTCTCATGTGCCTTTTAGCCATTCGGATTTCTTCTTTGTGAAAATTTCTATTCATTTCATCTCCCCATTTTTTGATGGGGTTGAATGTTTTCTTTTTGTGGAGTCATGAACAACATTTTAACTGTGTATCTCACTGTGATTCAGTTAAACAATATTAATTTTTTAAAAATTGAGAAAGGAAAATTCCAGATGCTCTCTCTCAAGAGATATATAATGATACAAAGCAAGGGAGCAAACTCTGTCTAGTGAGAGAAACCCTTTGACTATGCCAGTAAAACTGAGGTTACCAGGGTGTTACCCAAGCAGAGTCTGATGTATCAGGTGTCTCTGCTGCACTTGGGCAGAAATCTAAGGCTTAGTTGAGCAGTGGGGAGCCAGGACATCTGCTTGTTTGTGCTATAAAGTGCCTGAGTGTGAAGATCTCTCAGGATGAGAGGAAACTGGAGAGAAAGTTTGGAGGTTCCCGGGCAGTAGTCAGTTGTTTCTCTCAAGAAAACATGAGATTTCCCTCGTCCCAAACAGAATTCACTTAGTCTCATACTTCTCATCCCCACACATACCCATGCCTCAGGGGATGCCCTGGACACTGAGAAAGCTGGGGTCCCATCCTTGGACCCTCTCTCCTTCCAAAGAAATCCAAGAAATCCATTTGAGGCTCCCCTTCCAAGTAGGTAGCACTGTAGCAGTATCCTGTTGTTATCAGTTTGCTCTAGTGAGCACCAGTAACATCTCCATTGTGAAACTTGTTACTGTTTTTGGCATATTGAATATACCACGGGGAGCTTGTCAGGTTCTGCCATAAGGGCAGATACTCTCAGTAGCCTGCCAGGCTCTCTGAGAGGGACAGAGGAATCAAACCCGGGCCGGCCACATGCAGGGCAAATGCCCTACCCTCTGTGTTATCTTTGTTAATTTCAGATGCTAAGAAACATGTAGGGGCTGCCTGCAACTTTGAGTGGATAATAGCTTTTAAATCCTGAGTCTCTTTATACATGGGGTTTCTAATTGTGCTCCTGCCCTGGGCACAGTGAATGTTAGGGGTGGGCTGGATGCTTAGGAAGACAAAGGCAAGAGCTTGAGTGGTTAGTCAGAGGGAAATCAGGCCTAGCCTTCCTACCAGCATCTATTCATTCAGATGCTTCCTTCCAGGCTGGAGGAGCCCAGGGCAACTGCAGAGGATCAAGACTGTGTTGGGGGTGCTATGAGGGGCCTTCCTGAATTCAAGGCACGTCGCTTTCCTGGCGGATTCATCCCCTTTTATATCCTGTGCATGTCTTGGTCAAGTGCTAAGTGTTTTGTGCCATTACAAACGCTTCTTTTGTATCGCAACAACTCCTGCTGGTGTCTCCTCACAGCCTACAATAGGTTGTACATTTATTTCCGCTAGAACTTTTCAAAGGGTACACACGCTCTTCTTTACAGGGAAATATGCCTCCTCCCTCACCTCTGCACTATCACCCCCAAAAGTGAAGCCCAAGATTCGCTGCCCAGGGGGCCTTGGAGCAAGGTTTTGATTGCATTTATTCCAGTTTCTTGCAGTAGCTAAGGATCCCAAGAAGGAGGGAGTGGTGTGAGTCTGCAACATGGGAAAGGGTTCTCAAACCCTAGGCCTGTACCCTAGAAGGTTGTTTTGAAGGTGTGGTGGAAATCTGGGTGTGCCAGAGGGCCCATCTCTGAACCTCTGAGACATAAAGGGCTACAAGCCCAGAATTTTCATGTTCTTCCTAAATGCAGTTTAGGAGCAGACAGCCTCTGGAAACGCACTGAAAAGATTGAAAGATGTTCATCACGCAGCCTTCATGGGGAGTTTATTTTTGTAGTTCTGTCTGTCATGTGAAATTGTGTAGAGATGGAAATGGCCCAGGCCTTTCAGATGAAGAGAACAGAGAAAGGACCCACCCCATGGCAGGTAGACAAGATATTTCTCTGCTCCTTGAACTCTGCCTCCTGTAGCTTTTCCCATCCTACACCAGTGAATCTCTGTTGCACAGTTGATCTGTTCTTGGCTTTTCCCGCATTGCACCAGTGAACCCCTACAGTCCTAGAACTCTGAGGCAGAACATGAGAAGGTGGCATTTTTCCAACTTAGTAGTTAAGGAAATAGAGGCCCAAAGGATTTAAGCATGGCCTTTTGGATCTCAGCAGAGTCAAGGGTAAGACTGGGGAGGCCAGGGAGACAGTCAAAGGGGCAAGAGACTTGCCGGGTTCTATCCCTGGCACCACATGGTCCTCTGAGCATCACCATGGACCACCTTCCCTTCAAGTACAGAATATGAACTAGCCTCCACACTACTGGGTGTTGCCCAAGTCCCAGTATTCCCTGCCCAATAAAGAACAGAGTAGGGCTGGTATTCTAGATGCTCAGCTGCTCTAAGTTTCTGTATGACCCAATTCTGGCCACGGTTTCCTTGTTACCAGGGGGAGATTCAGCTGAGCATTATTGAGTCTGTGAACTTGCAAAGGTGACAAAATCAATTCATTCATTCAACAAACGTCAGAGGACTTTTTTTTATCCTGTGCTGCAGAAAAGCAACCCCCCCCCCCATAAATGAGCAGCACAGAATAGGAATGAGGGCCGGTGAGGGTGGAGGAGTGATTGAGGGGATTGGGGGAGAAGGTTCAAAGAGCTCTAGCACGTGCTTTACACGTGGAGCCCCCAGGTTTGATCCCAGCACCGCATGGTCCCCAGAGTACCACCTGTGGCCCCTCCTACAAACACAGCAATAATTTTGACTTTGTTTACAAAATTCCAATTTGAGCTGGGTTCTGCAGGAGGGTCGACAGGAGAAGTTCATCTCAGTTCTGTGCAGGCCAGCTCAGGTCAACTTTTTGAGAGCATGTGCTGGGTGTGACAAGGGGATGGTGACCCAGTGGGATGCCTGAGTATAACCAATCACTTTCCAAGGCTTGAGCCTTACACAGATGATGACCACTTCCAGGAGATCCAGGTAGAGGTGCATAACATCCTTATGACTTCCATCCCTTTCACTGCACTCTGTGGATGAAAGCAGTCTGATATCTCAAGGCAGTTTCAAGGGGAGGAGAGACCCAGTACCTATTGGATAAGTGTCAAGGTAGCTTTGTAAAACGTGCCTAAGGCACCAGGTGCAAGTGAGATAGTTCAGGGTTCAGGGGTATAGCCTTCGCACCACTGGGTAGAGTCCTGGAAGCCCATGAGCACCACCAGGTGTGGGCTGGTGCCCCTAACTCCTAACCCTGCACACACACTGCTCTTGAGCAGCAATGCACCTCTGGGCCTTAACATTGAACTGCCCAGCCCAGTTTGACAGTCACGGGAAGTGGTTCCCCAACTCCCTAAGCATTGCTTGGGAATTGTTTGCATGAAAACCATTGTTAACAGCACCATAACCCACAGTATCTCCAAAAAAAATATTTTTAAATGCATATGGTATAAAAAATACTGTTGTGACTTTCTTTGGAGAATAGTCTGTCGCAAATATGTCCTAGGACCAGCTGCCATGCTGGGTGCTAAGTGTACTGCAGAAAATGAGGCAAAGACCCCTGGCTGCATGGAACATATATCTTCTAGGGGAGAAAGGCAGCCCAGACCATGGTGCATAAGTAAATTATAGCATCAATTAGAACTATAGTAAATTATAGCATTATGTGGTGCTATGAAAAGCAAAGGAGAGGATTCTGGAATTCTGGAAAAAGGATGAGAACTGCAAAAAACATTGGGAGGGGTGGGAAGCATGCCAGAGATTGACCCCAGAACTTTACGTGTGCAAAATAACTACTCTATTGCTGAACTAAATATGTTTTTGTTGTTGTTGTTGTTTCTTTTGTTTTTAAAGCACACTCTGTGATGCTCAAGGTTTACTCCTGTCTCTCTGCTCAGAGATCACTCCTGGTGTTACTCAGGAAACCATGTGGGATACTGAGCATTGAACCCATGTTGGCCATATGCAAGGCTAGTGCTCTACCCACTGTATAATCTTCCCAGCCCCAAATGAAAATCTAAATAAGACAACGAGGGCAGTTTTATGCAATAATTGGGTACTGAATTACTGAAGGGAGAGGGGAAAACAGCAAGAGACACTGAGCAAGTGAAGCTGGGGAGAAGGATTGAGGTCAGTTCATTGAGGTTCAAGTTTGTTCAGAGTTTAAAGAGATAAATACAGGTGTCAGGCGAGTCTCCATTAGGACCCTTGATCAATCCTATGAAATTGGGGAGTGTTTTTGGAAAAAGAGGGCAAACTTCTTGTTATTGACTGCCTTTAAGCCACTGTTCCTTGAGAAATTGTTCTGATTGTTTCTTTAGAGCTAGACATTCCAAAACTAACTTGGCCTATAACCTCCTTTGCAGATTACACTCCCCCCCAAATAGTTGCTTAGTACTCCTATGGGAACTATACCACAATCAGTGGAGTTCAGAAGTGATTAGAGTCATTCCTAGTATTTCCCAGGGGACTGGGCAGTGATTGAACCGGGGTCAGCTGCATGCAAGGCAAATGCATTGTTCTTTTTTCCCTGTACTAGCTCTTCAGCCCCTATATCCTATATTCTTTAAGCAAAGAGTAAGCACACTCAGTTGTACCAGAGGATTGTGCCGAAGGATTGTTGCGTGGGTACGATGCTTGCCCTGCACACAGCCCTCTCCAGCATCCCATAAGGTCCCCCTAGCACCACCAGGAGTGATTCCTGATCTTAGAGCCAGGAGTAACCCCTGAGCATCACTGGGTGTAACCCCAAACTTCCCCCCCAACCCCAAATTGCACCTGTAGCTAATGCTGCTGCCCTGGATCATTCCAGTACCCCAGGGGGACAGTACTCCACCCTGGGGAACACTGCTTTAGATGCTATAACTGCCATTATTTGTTTCACCTGCCCTATAATTTAAGCACCTGGCTAGACTGTCCTGTACATTTCTGGCAGAATGCAGCCCTGCGCAGTGCCCTAGGCTGACGTTTCTCTGCCCACACACGTAGAGGAATTTCTCCTTTGAAGATTTGCCACAATGCTCTGGAAAGTCCTACAGGAAAGGAACTCGCTTTACTTTGTTCAACACAGCAATTTTCACATACCCTTGGCCCCAGCAACCCTTTTCGCAAGCAGAACAATTTGAGAAAGACTTTTTTTTTTCTGGGGACCTTCTCCCTGGGAGTGATCATCAAAGTAGCAGCATCTCTGTATCCAGGAGATGTGGAGCCTCCTCCCCACCGTGATCCCAGAGGCTGCTCTGGCCTCTCCTGTCTCCTGCTCTTAGCCTTTGCCTCAGAGATCGTGCAGCTCTGCCTGTTACCTGGATTATGTTGCCACACCCATATGTCTGTCTGCACAGAAATGTCTTGGAAAGCAAAGGTCCCTGGCACTCCCATTTAGGGAATTTGACAGGGTGGGGAGGGGTTTGAGGCCACAGCAGACTATGCCCTGGGCTCTCTCCTGGCTCTGTCCTCAGGGGTCATTCCTAGTGGTGCTTGGGGGAACATATGCAATGCCAGAAAATGAACTAGATTAGCAAATCCTACCCTTTTATTTTGGTGTGGGGGGGGGCACACCGAAGTGATGCTCAGGGGCCACACCTGGCCACATCTGGCAGTGCTCTGTGGCCCATAAACAGTGCCAGGATTCAAACCAGTGTTGTGACTCAAACACATCCTTGGCAAGTTCCTTAACTTACTGTCTCTAGCCCGGGCACTCCCATTTGGTCCACCATCATCTCCTCACTCTGATTCTAGACCTGCTACCATGTTAACTTCCACTGGAAGATGTAGAAACACAACTGGTTCTGCCCTCAATACTACTAATTACAACAGGTCCTGAAATAATGTCATTTCCCGGAACACCATTTCCTTCTAGCATTGATGAGAAAAATATGATGATTTCTGACCGAAGTGACAGAGTGACTGCCTGTGTGAGGTTTTCATGGTCTCCCCATGCCATGTCTGTGTGATTGGCTGCCTCAGTTGTCCTTCTCAGTGAGTGTGGGTATGTGTCTGTATGTTCCATGATGAAAGGAGTCTTATCAAAGCTGAGGTTCACCTGGGGTCCTGCAGGAAAAGGCTCTGGCTAGCCACAATCCTGAGCTGGAGTGAGTAGATGGGAAATGAATGGAGGGATACAAACAATGGCTTCCTAATAGAACCATTTAGTGTCTTTATTTGGTGATGTCCAGGTCAGGACTGTGACTCAAGTGGTCTGTGGCTTGGGAACCTGCCTTGCCCTATCCCATGACACTTGTTCTCATGGTAATCCAAAAGCAAACTAGTTCTCTGATATTCTTGTGACCAGAATTAGAGAGGAACTTAACTCCTATTCATGTCAGTTCATCTATGGTAAAACTGCCTCAGTTCTGTTTCCATTCATCCAAAGCTGCAGTTTCCCAAAAGCTGCTGGGGACAGTGGGGAACTAATTATTATCATCTGAAGGGAAATGAAGTAAATACTGTAGTGAACGTGCACTCTCTCTCTCTCTCTCTCTCTCTCTCTCTCTCTCTCTCTCTCTCTCTCTCTGTTTCTGCCTCTCTCTCTCTCTCTCTCTCACACACACACACACACACATGCATATGCATGATCAGTAACTAGAGGAGGATCTTGGATTCAGAATTTGGTTCAAATTGCAGCCTTGGTGGCTGTGTTTGACCTTGGAAAACTTTATCTTCTATCTTGAGCATCAAGACGTCCAATTTTAAAAAAATGGGGAAAAATTGGGGGAAAAAAAGATCTTTGATGTGATAAATAGTTTCACCCTCTGGCAAGCTCAGAGCACTCCTGAGGCAGTGAACACCTGAAGCAAAGAGCCAGGTTCTAGGTTTCCTCCCAGAGCAAAAAAGTGATGGCCCCACATTTCACTTACTGCCTGGGGAGCCTGAGGAAAGTGTGAAGGGAGAGAAGAAGGGACGGAGGAGAGGGGGAGGAGATGGCAGGTGAGGATGCACCTAGGAGAGTGGAAGAGAGTTTCTCACCTGGGCCAAGAGCCCTGATGGAGAGGCCTCCCCAAGAGGATTAGGTGGGGGCTCCCCCCGACAGAGGCAATTCTGGCATGCACATATCAGGCTCTCAAGACATATTTAGCACTCCTTTATCTCCCTAGAAGAATGAGAAATGGATGTTTTACCCCTGATGAGAGTAATTATCAGAAAGAACCTTTCTGTAGGTGAAACCTCTCAAGATGGCCAGCCAGGCAGACAGGTAGGTACAAAGCATCTGACCTCTCCCAGCCCCACCCCTTGCCATCCTGTGTGACATATCCTCTCTCCTTGAAGCTGGTCCTATCAATTCCATGGCTCAGGGAGTCAACCCCCTCCTGCCTCTGCAGATACCACTCACTGCCTCTGTGAGTGTGTGTATGTGTGTGTGTGTGTGTGTGTGAGAGAGAGAGAGACAGACAGACAGACAGACAGACAGACAGACGGACAGACGGACAGACAGACAGAATTTGGTTATTTAACCAGACTGAAAAAAACATTAGGCAAGGGGAAAATGTCCCTTCCTTTACAGGCACTTTTTTTTGGAGGGGGAGGGGGCCACACCCAGCCATGCAGAGGGGTTACTCCTGGCATTTCACACAGAATTACTCCTGGTGGTGCTCAGGGGACCATATGGGATGCTGGGAATCAAACCCGGGTCGGCTACATGCAAGGCAAATGCCTTACCTGCTGTGCTATCGCTCCACCCCCCTCCCAGGCACTACATGATGGCAACTGGACAGTGTTCTGGAAACTGCCAAGGCACTAGGTCATAGGAATGGGTTCTGCTCTCTCCCCAATAAGCCCCCCAGGGTGGTATTCGTGGCCAGTTCTGAAGGTGTCATATTCTCCATCCTTCTTGTTGGATTTGCTCAGAAGAACAGCAGTCTCCTGATGCATCTGCTTTCCGGCTCTCCTGCCCAGAAGAATGGATTTTTCTTTTAATCTATTGCACAGGATTTTATAATTCTTATATGATTTGTGTTTGTATTTTAAAATATACTGTCGGAGCATTCAGCCCAAGGAGTACCTCAAGAGGGAAAACCCCTAAAAAATTATTTTTCTCTTTGCAAAACACATAAAGAAAAACTTACAGACTTCAGGGAGTCTGTGAAAATGTGGAGGGCAGGGAGGAAGTCAAAAAAGAAGAACCCCTTGGAAAAGGTTCTGTTAATCCCTGTTCATGTCCGTCCACAATCTTTGAACCTAGATCTATAAAAAAGGGAATATGGGTGCTGAGCTCTCAGGGTTGCCATGAGAAGTGGAGGAAAACCCAACATGATTTCTTGAACTAATGTTGAATTCTGTAATGGAAGCTGTTATCCACATGATCATTAGATACCTGCATGGTGGAAGTGAGAGAAAAAGCAAATCAGGGCATGGGGAACATTGGGGAAGAAGGTAGAGTGGCAGTTGGAAGATTAGCTTTATAAAAGCAGGATCTGGGGCTGGAGCAATAGCACAGTGGGTCGGGCGTTTGCCTTGCACGTGGCCGACCTGGGTTTTATTCCCAGCATCCCATATGGACCCCTGAGCACTACCAGGAATAATTTCTGAGTGCAGAGCCAAGAGTAACCCCTGTGCATTGCCGGGTGTGACCCCCCCGCAAAAACAACAACAACAACAACAAAACAGGAGCTCCTGAATGCTTAGAACAGCACTTGTATTGCCATGATACTTCACTTCATTTGTCCTGTTCCCACTCAACCCCACTTTTCTAAGCTGGGGCCAACTGTGATGCTTTGACTTTGACATCGCCCCCTGGTGGCATTATGAAACAACCCACTTGAATACTGATTGCCACAAAGGCAGGCCAAGCCCTGGGTCAGGTTCAGCTAATCACCTTGCTCAATTTTCCAAAGCTTACTGACATGATGACAATTAAGAGCACATTCAAAAGCTCATTAAATCCGAGTCCATTAAATCCGATTCCTGATTCTGTGGCGATTAGGTCAGAACTCACTGTTCAGCTCAATAAAGGAATAATTTTATTTTAGAAGTCTGAGGAACACTGCAAGAAAAGCCATGCCCTGTTTTCCAGTGAACCGGGAACTAATAATAAATTAGGTGAATGCAAATCAGACTTCAAGAGAAAGACACTATGTGCCAACTTGTGGGTGTTCAACTTTGTGAAGATGATAACTCTTGTCCATTTTGCAATTGGAATGTCAACCCTTTGCAGCAAAGAAGCGATTTGCCAGGATTACTAGGTTGGATTCTATTTTCTGAAATCCTTCCCAATGATCATGCAGTCTTCTGTGATACGAGACTGTGTACTGGACACTTCTTACTTCTAGAACCTTCTGAAAACACATCAGTTGATTCTGCTTGTTATCAATTAGAACCGTGTCACTAAGGGTGACATCGTTCTGATTCCTTTCCCACTCATCACAGCAAGCCCTGTCCTCCTCTCTGAGTAACCACTCATATAAATCCAGCTTTAATCTTTCCAGGTCCTTCCAAAATAACTTTAAATGAAACTGTGTTGTGACTTCTCATTCCCTAGAGATGTTTTCCATCTATGTAATATATCCACAGGAAAGCCATCCTAGATACGGGTTTTTCTTAAATGGTGTCATGCTATATATAGCATTCTGCGTATTTTTTTTTCCCAGAAATAGTTTTTGGGCTCTACTCATGTTGACACATATTGCTTCAACTCATTCTTTTTAACTGCAGGAGAACATTCCAGAATCTGAATATAGCCATTTAATTCAGCTGTGCCCCAATTAAAGGGTCTTTAGGTCTTGGGTTTCTTTGTTATCATCTCTGTGATCATTTTGAACAATATTATCACTGTGCATATTTGAACACTGGGAGAGTTCGCTCTTCAAGAGCTAGCAAGTAGAATACTCATGATCGATCATTTTTATCTGTGTGAGAAATGGCCTCCTGAAGGGGTTTTTATTCCTTTCTTCTTAGTGTGACCATCTGGTTTGGGAAGTTACTGACATTCAGTCTGGAAGAAATGATAAAGCACCAACTTCCACTTTTCAGAGTTGGACTTGGATGTGCTATAAGGTGAAGAAGCTTAACGTTGGTTCCATAGCTCTTTCCTGCAGTCCCCTCCTCCACACTGCTTCTTTCTGACACCCCTTCTCCTTGTGATCACCAGTCATCTGGGATTTCTGGAGTGGACTGTCTTTAGTGGGCTGCCTTAGGGCTTAGAAAAGTTGGGAGGCAAGGGTCATCCCTGTAGACATAGCCTACCCTCAACAAAAGACAAGAAATGTATGGGAAAGTATCCCAGGCCCCAGGCCCCTTGTTAGAAATATTCTTGGTATGCCATCCCCAAACTCTGTAGCAAGACTGAGCCCCTATTTCCTACAAGGAGGGAACGTTCATTAGTACCTCTTTATTGGCTTCCCCCCATCTTCTGCTCATTTCCCAACCCTCACCTTCTTCCTAGAATCACCTCTCCAGTCAGCCACCTGAGGGTCCAGAGCATTAGTATAGCAGGGAGGGCATTTGTCTTGCATATAACCAACCTGAGTTTGATCCGGCAGCCCATATGGTCTCCTGAGTACTGCTAGTGCTCAGAGGACCATAGACTGATTACTGAACACAGAACTAAGAGTAACCCCTAAGCATAGCTGGGTGTGGGCCACCAAAAATAAATAGACCAGCCACCTGAACCAAACTATTTATAACAGGCTTTCCAATTCAGTGCTGTTGTTTGCTACTTTTCAGAAAACTCTGTGGCAGATTTCATCTACATGCCTGGGGTCTGCATGAGTCACAAGGGACACAGAAAATAAATCACAAATGACTTTTTTGCTTTTAGAAAGCCACAGGCCAGTGACCCTGGTTGTCTGATTCCCATTGCAGTGATCACTGTGTCTTTCCCATCCATGCTCTCAAATGCAATGACTTTCTTAAAAAAAAAAAATGCAGTCAGTCTTCCCAGCAGTACCTATGTCCAGATGAAGTTTTATTGTAATAACTCAGTTCCACAGATTTTTGGGTTTTTTGTCTCTCCTTATAAAGGCCTGGCTGCAGTATTAATCCTTAAACACAAACCCTAACTGGAAACCAAGCAGCTGCCCTCATGCTATTGGCATCTCCATTTTCCTGATATATATGTTCTCCTCCCTCCACTCTTAGTAAATGTTGATGTTCGGCTCACCCTGATCAGTATTTAGCTCTTCTGGTCAATTTATCTTATTTATTGACCTGAGCATAAAATCAATAGAGTCTTCATTTGCCGTCCTGTTTAATTTGGGAGAATTAGACTTGGTGGAAACGATGCCCACAGTCCAGAGAACTCCCTAGGATAACCACCGATTCCAGAGAGCCTCGCAATGGCCCATAGTCCTTGATCTTCCTCCCATCCCATCCTCCTTCCACCCCCATACCTTGAATACTAGAGACCACCAGGACCAGACTCCCCATGCTCATTGAGCCCCAACGTGCAGGTTGAGCCTGTTTTCAGAGTGAGCTGGGACTTTCAGCACTCTGCCCAAACACTCTGTCTCCCAGGGCCACTTTCATAAATGTTCAGGGAGGTGAAAGTGCCTTTGCAATAAATAAATAACCGGACCAAAAACACTTCTGAAAAGCCTATTGCTTTCACATCCTAGTAACAGCTGGGAGCCATCCGTCCTTGCCGGGGCAGCCTTCTTATCAAGCAGAGCTCACATTCCAGTGCCTGCTCTCCCCAATTCACTGAGATGAAGGCAGATTACATCCCCCTCTTGCAACTGTGTTTACTCACCAGTAAATGAGTTTCCAGAATTGTTGTCAGAATTAACAGAAAATTCATAGGGTTACCTTGAATTCCCATTATTACTTGATTGCTGTTCTTCTTTTTTTTTTGCTTTAATTATAATGAAATCATTATATTTGTGTATTTTCCTGTTTCAGAGATGTATCTGGCTGTGCTCAGATTATTTGTGACTCTTCACTCAGGGATCATTCTTGGGGGCTGGGGCAATAGTACAGTGGGTAGGGTGTTTGCCTTACATGCGGCCAATTGGGGTTCAATCCCTACCATCCCATATGGCTCCAAGCACCACCAGGAGTGATTCCTAGGTGCAAAGCTAGGAGTAACCCTGATCATTGCCAGGTGTGACCCAAAGAGCCAAAATATCCATCAAAATCATTCTTGGCAGTGCCCAGGGGACCATCTGGGGTACTGGTAATTGAACCCAAGTCAGTCTTCTGCAAGGCAAGCACCCAGCCTCCTGTACTATCTTTCCAACCCTGTATATACATTTTTTTCATTCTTATGGTCATCCTCATAGCAATTCTCATTCACTCTACGTCTTTACTTAGTAGTGGTATCCTACATCAACTCCCAAGTTACAAAAGCATAGCATTAACTGTCTTCCTGAGTCTATAAAAAAAAAAGACATTGCTCTGAATTAACTATGCAAAGACTTAAGGAGAAGAGAAAAGCAATATTTACAATTTAACAGAGCTCAAAGAAAGAAGTTAAAAGCAGGGTCTAGAGCAATAGTACAGCGGATAGGGTATTTGCCTTGCACACAGACAACCTGGGTTCAATTCTCAGCATCCCATATTGTCCCAGAGCACCACCAGAAGTAATTTCTGAGTGCAAAGCCAGGAGTAACCTCTGTGCATCTCCGGGTATGACCCAAAAAGAAAAAAGGAAGAAAGAAAGAAAGAAATTACAAGTAAACACAGAGGAATGGGAGCACTGTGATGGGAGTAACCCAATAAACCTAAGCTCCCTGTGGCAAGGCAGAAAGGACAAGCCAATGTTATCCTACAGTTTAGCATTTATTTGGAGGAAGTGAAATAATGCACAAGATGACCCAAGTTCGGGGCATTACAAAAAGGTGTAATTAATGGTTGGTTTAGTTAATGCTTCTGTTGCTGTTGGTTAAACCTTGTCTGAGCAGGGCCATCATGGAGGGGCCCTGCTGTCCTGTTCACTGGACATCTCTGGGAAAGGATGAAAGAGGGTAGAGGGGCTGCTGGAGCTGTGGGTGAGGTCAGATCCTCTAAAGATTACAGGGTATGGGGAGTAGAGAGGGATGTGAGGTGAATGCCCAAAGGAACCTCAGGGCAATGCTGCAGTCTCAGGATCTGAAAGAGCAGGCATTAACCTGGGGGTGGACTTGGGGGCAGAGAAGGGCATTAAGGACCTGGGAAAAGCAATTGAGGCAACTCTGCTGAGACTGTAAGTAGAAACCCTTACCAAGGTGAGGCAAGAACAAGAGACTGAGAGAGTTGATGGGGAAAATGAAAGGATACTGCTAACAGTGTGCATCTGTGAGTCCCACCCATGCCAGGTACCTTCTTCCCAAACTTCAACCTCACTGCTCCCTCCCAGAAACCACTGCAGGATATGGTTACTGTGACTAGCCCCTTTTATGATCTGGATAAGATGAGGCCAGGAGAGAGGATGGGCATGACCAAGACCACCTGGCCCATGTTAGAGTGACCCCAAAACAGCCTAGATCTGAAATCTCCTACCTAATTCAGAGCAGGGAAGACTGCAGGCAATTCAGTCCTGTTCAACTGTCCAACAGGGTATTAATTATACTGAAGAAAGAGTTAAAATAGCCAAATGTTCTCTAACAGGGGATTGGATAGTTTCCTCAGGCAATTTTCAAAGAGTATGAAAGTCATGAAAATGATGTCTTTGAGCAAAAAAATGACTTTGCCCCAAGATTTTTATGGAATTGTGTTAAGGAAAAATCAGGAAGTGGCAAAAGGATAGGTCTAGTGTGATTCAATGGTTTTTTGTGTGTATATGCATATATATGTGCACACATTGATAACTAGGTGTGTGTGATGTCCTTAATTAATGTGGAGATCCTTGTTAAAATAAAGCAAAAAGCCATGCTCTTGCACAATTGTACTCCAATGGGGAGAAGTAGGAAATAATAAATATAATAAGTTGTAGGGTGTTTGTCAGTGGTTCTGCCATAAAAGCAAACCAGGTAAGAAAGACTGAGGGTGCTATGAAAGAAATAGAGGTAGACTATAGCTGCAGAGCTTGGGGGTGGAGGTGGGGGTGGGGAAGAGACAAAGTATCAGACACCCAGTAAGAGAGTCAACAGTGAATCAGAATTCTGAGGACAGGTTCATAAACACTTGCACACACAAATCACTTGCTGTTTATCTGAAATTTAGGTTTCACTGAGTGTCCTGTATTTTTTATTTGCTGAGCTAGCTACCTTGACACCAGGTGGCCCTTTGGTGCCATTCGGTAGGGGACACCTGGACCAGGAGGTTATCTGGGGAAAGAACAGTCCTGCTGGGATCAAAGAAAATGAAAAAATCATAGCTCTCTCTGGTCAGCAGGCTCAACGGATTTGCTTTTCTTTCTCACTTGTCACTGTTTTCTAAATACCTTCTACCAGCAATATAGGACTTTTATAATGGAAATATAGATTAAAAGCCAGTGGGCAGGACACAGTGCACTGAGGTTTGATCAGGGCTGTCACTCTTGTCTCTGCCCACGCTTTGGATATTTTATTTTTGTTTTGGGGGGTGCTAGGGTCCATCCCAGGGTTGTGCCTGTCAGTCAGATACTGCCTAATCCACCTCCCTGGCCCTTTTCTCTTTAACTTCATTTGTTCAATATGCTTTGGAGGCAATTGTGGTGCTACTGGGGATCAGACAGGGGCTCCTGGGGGGAGGGCATGCTCCACAGCACTATGAGCCATCTACCAACCTATCTCTTTTGCCCTCTCAGTTTCCCTCCAGTCTGACTCCTTGGCCCTGCACTCCTCGCCTTTGTCCCTTTATCAAATGCTCTGTCAAACCACACCACCATAAATGTTAGTCTGTGACCTGTAAGGCAGCAAGCACTGCCATTACCCTGAAAAAACATTCTTAAACAAGAGCCTGCCATCTGAGTATGGCGGCTTATTCTTGGTAGGTGTCTATTCCGTGAATTGATCAGAATCACCATGTGCTTGGGGAAGGCACATTAGCCTCAATAAGAAATCAGAGATGAGGACCTGGAGCATTAGTACAGTGTGTGGGGTGCTTGCCTTGCACATGACCAACTCAGGTTCCATCCCCGGCACCACAAATGGTGCCCCAAACCCCAGTAGGAGTAAGCCCTGAGAGCAGAGCCAAGAGTAAGCCTTGAATACTGTCAAGAATGGTCCTCAAACATAAAGAGGAAAGGGAAAAAGAAAAGGAAGGAAGGAAGGAAGGAAGGAAGGAAGGAAGGAAGGAAGGAAGGAAAGAAGGAAGGAAGGAAGGAAGGAAGGAAGGAGAAGGAAGGAGAAGGAAGGAAGGAAGGAAGGAAGGAAGGAAGGAAGGAAGGAAGGAAGGAAGGAGAGAATCAGAAAGATTCAAATACCATTTTTATGTTATTTATTTATGTATTACCGAATCACTGTGAGATACACAAACATGTTCATGGTTGGGTTTCAGATACAATATTCCAACACCCATCCCTCCACCAGTGCACGTTTCCAACCACCAATGTCCCCAGGTTCCAGTTTCTCTCCTGCCATCCCCGCTCCCAGGCTGACTCTATTTTCATCCAAACCTAAAGAGCACGGACAGAATCTGGATATTTGTGTATTTGTATGCATAACATGTGGTTTTTAACTTGCTCTGGGGGTCATTAAAGCAATAAATTAAAAAATGCTATAAGTAGACTTAGTCTTCTTTTACATTTTAAGGGTAATAGGCAGCTCCATTAACACTCCAAATCTCAAGAAGATATGTATATATAAGGGGCCAAGGGTTGCCTTTTATTTGGGACTTTCTGAAGACTTTTCCATTGCTTCAGTAAACAATTGCTATCGTCACTTGAAAACTTATCCTGGTCACATAGTGGCCTATCCAACCAATATACATTGTTTTCATTTATTCTCCACCTGCAGTCCAGCAGTCCAGTGATCTTGGTACCTGTACTAGAATCAAGATTGTAGGCAGCTAAGTTTTCAAAAAAAAATAAATCAAGCCTGTACTGCAATATGTATCAATTGATTATTATGGGAAAAGTCATGCATGGGCTAAAGTACAAACACTCGTGCAATGGATCCCCCAAAGACCTATCACCCACTTATTACAGCCTCACCTCAGGGCACAGAGCCCAAGTGTCAATCATGGGGCACCATATGTATCCTGCCAGCCCCATCCCCAAATCCATTCATGGTGCCAACAGTCATTTAAACTGCACATAGCTCCTCCCCTTCCTGATGGTATCCCTTGGCTGTACTGTACCTCAGTTTTCTCTTTGACAGTAGATGGTTCGTCAGTGCTGAGTGTTAAGAAAACATATGTCAAGGGCCAAGCTGTTAGACAAAGGAAACGTGACCAAGGATGAATGGTCTCTAACCCGCCACATAGGAAAGCTGCAAGTAGCCCTGTGCATCGAATCCCACAAACACTGGGTATTCAGGAAATATTGGAATCAGTGGAAGCAAAATTAATGCATCAGCCCCACAGCTTCACCATCTATGGCTCATTGTCTTTCAGCAGAGAAATGTCCCTGCCCAAATTCATCATTGCAACCACCGAAAAACCTTTTCAAAATGTAAACAGTCTTTAAGAGAAAGTGCACACTAATGTGAATGTCAAGCTCCCGCCAGCTGCTCAACTGAACAGTGAATACATTAGCCATACCTCAAGGCCAGGCATTTGGGTTCTGAGAACTTGGATGACTTGGAGACTGCAAAGTTATTTCTAGGTGAATTAGAATAACTTGGTTTATGAGAAGCCTAGCAGAGAGTCGAATTCCTCCCATGCTTACCTCGAGGCCACCAGTCCCAAATGGAACTTTACAGCAAGCACTGGAGTAAAATCACTAATAACAGGAACGGTAAGCTGTCTCCGTGAACAATTGCCATGGTGGAGCTGGTTCCTCTGGCACCATGCTGGACCCGGTTATCTCTTCCTGGAGATGTACTTTGCTTGTCTATAAGCTGGAGAGAACATTCTTGAGTTGCTGTGTATGAGTTCATGAGAAAAGATTACAGATTTTCTTCCCCTCTAGCAGGCTTTTCAGCACAGTTCTTCTGTGACCTCATGCCACTTTCTTATCTGCATGCCATTTGTAAAGAAGCTACTTTCTCAGGTGAAACCCTGGGCCAGGGGAGATGGGCCAAAGCACTGGAGCACAGACCTGGCATGCAAAGGTCGTGAATTTGATCCCTAGAATGGCATAGCAATGATCCCAAGACATGACTGGGTGTGGCCCTGGTAACCACCCCATCACCACCTGATTATCATGTATCACTAGGGGTGACTCCCTGCATACCCTAAGCACTGCTGGAGAGCCCCCAAAATATGCATTTAAAAGAAAACCTGAGGTTCAAATAAAAATTTTAAAAGAAAGCCTGAAATTCAGAGAGATCAGAGTGATGTATATTCAAACTACTTTTTGCAGGGGACAAATTTCAAAGGCTGAATGCCAGCTACCATTTCATCTCAGGGCTAAATACTTGGGGTTTATTTTAAATTGGTAGCAGGGGCAACAAATGAATCCTCATCAGTTTTGTGCCCAGAATCCGGTGCTTGAGCTGCCAGGGACAGTGGGTTGTCTTGATTATGTCGTACAGAAACCAGATTTCCTTTAACTACCATGCTGTGCTATTGCTGGCAATTTGAAATGTTTATGTGTGTCCCGAGTGGCCAATCATCTGGGTGGCAGGTGCAGTTAGCAACATGCAATAGGAAGGGAGTTTATTTATAAAGGGCCTGATGAATCCCTAAAATGAACTTGTCAGTCAACCCAAGAAATGTAACTGTGAAGGCACAGGAAATTAATGATTGTCCCCCTTGGCAGAGACGAGTACTCCAGAACGAGGGGTATGATTTGCTGGCTGTCAGCATATTGCTTCCTCCCCCAGCCTGGTTGGTAGTTATTTCTGTCAATGGAAACTCAGCTCAATACCTACGACATGTTGATCAATAAACTCTGTATTCACAGGTTGAACTGAGCTTTAGAAACCCCTAGAAAAGGGGGTGGGATTCTATTTACTTACCAGAGCCACATTCCTTCCCTTTTCCTTTACTCCTTCCCCTCTTTATTTCTTAGGTAAATACTTTCTGTTCACTGTATATGTCCCAATAAGCATGGGGCCCTGCAATGCTTGTCATTATGCATAGACCCTGAATCCAGAAAGTTGACAAATCAGCTTAAAGGATGGTGGAGTGGTTATTGAACTGACTTCTAGGAGGTGAAGAAGAAACACCCCCAGATGGGCATTTGAAAGAAGCATCATTCAAAGACAGGGACATGGAATGCTCTGAGTTTCTCTTGCATCATTTTCTCCTCCTCTTACTTGCTCTTTGGTGCTGTTTTTTGGTGTTTTTGTTGTTGGTGTTGGTATCGTTGTTGGTTGGTTTTCATTTGCTTCTATTTCATTCGAAGAAGCCTTTGGGAGATTTTGACACTATCACTTTAGGAACAATAGTAAAAATGTGACTGGTAGGTTATTCTTATAGTGTCACCTAGCATAGCATAACAGCACAACCTAGCAAAGAAGAACATGCATGGCCTACATAGCATAGCTAAGCACAGAAAAGCAACATAGCAAAACCCGGCATGGCAGAGCATACCCTCCATCGCATAGCATAGCAAAGAACAGCATCACATAGGAAAGCAAACCATAGCAATGCAAAGCAGGGCTTAACCCAGCAGAGCCCAGCAAACAGAGCAGGGAATAGATTGCATTACGAAGCAGAGAACATAGCCAAGCAGAGCATAGCAAAGCAGAGGAAAGCGTAGGAAAACAGCATAACCTAGGAAAGCATAACATAGCTTAAGAAAATGTAGCCTAACATAAAATAACATATTGAATGTCTACACCAGGCCAATAAAACCATCAGAAGTTCCCTAAGGATAAGAAGTAGTAGCTGTCCCTACACTGCTATACCCAGAGATCTGCCATAGTAGGTAGGAGCAATAGCACAGTAGGTAGGGTACTTGCCTTGCATGCAGCCAACCCGGGCTGACCCCAGTTCGATTCCTCTGCTCCTCTCGAAGAGCCCAGCAAGCTACCAAGAGTATCATGCCCACATGGCAAAGCCTGGCAAGCTAACCTTGATATATCCAATATGCCAAAAATTGTAACAAGTCTCACAATGCAGACATTACTGGTGCCCACTCCAGCAAATCAATGAACAATGGGAGAACAGTGCTCCAGTGCTACCTTAGAATCATCAGAGTCAGACACTTTGCATGTTAACCTATGATCAAGTGCTACATCCCAAGAATGAACCAACTTTCTCTATAGCCTATTTGGCATGGCCAGAGTTATCTTTTCAAAACTGTAGTTTATGTTGTTGCAGTCCTTATTCAAAACCTTCCATTGTTTTTACTCTATGTCTTATATAGTGTCCTTATTGTCTCTTAAAACATGCTTTCTGATCTGATCCTGCTGCTCTTGGTACAGCCACTACCAGCCCTGACTCTGGACTTCACTCTGGGGTCAGCCATCCTATAACCTGTTCTCTCCCAGCCTGTTTCTCCTTAGCCCTCAGTCCCTTCCTGCTTCTCTGTAGTTCCCAGCCATTCATCAGGAAACCCTCTTTCTGCCCTTCTTCCTGCCTTCACTATCACTCAAGACTTTATACTCTGTATTTATGTGTTTGTTTATGTCTATCTTACCCAGAATAGAACTGACTCTATAATCACTTGCTGAACTTGTCATGTGAACTTTCTATGTTTTTCTGATTGTAATCTAGCCAGCAACCTTACAAAAGAGGCAGCAAATTCCTCATCTTTTGATAAGGAACCATTGGAATGTAATTAAGAGTAGCAACAACAATTTGTGGAATGCTGGACTCTTGCAAATGCTGTGTTAATCGGTCTGTATTCATTTTCCTCTCATATCATCTCCAATGCCCTCTAACCCTTCCTTAACCCCCTTACTAAATCAATACCAGGCCCCTACACCTACCCCTGCCTACCATCTGGCTGTCTTCCTTCCTGGTAAGACTTTGACATTTAAGCCATTGTCCCTTTGCTTGATGTTTGCCTCTCCCTCCCACCTCCAGACTATACACACCATGAGGATATGGTTTTTTTTTTTTTAACTACTACCTTCTTGGCTATACCTATAACAATGCCTGGCATGGAAAAAAATGCTTAGCAGATAGAGATACCTTGATATTTCTGAAATGTCAAGCAGTTTCTCCCACAGAAAATGAAAGCATGATTTGCAGAGGTCCCCTTTCGCACACAGATTACACTCTGTGCTTGCCTGCTTTCCAGACCAGGTGACAGTCCCTCATCTACTACACACTTTCCTTTTCAACCTCCCAGCCCACCAGAGAGAGTCTGGAATATGACAGGCCAGGCCGGCCTGTAGGCGGGTAATTGCTCCTTCCCCTGTGGGCTGCTGCTTTCTGACAGTGAGTGTGTGGCCAGGACTAGATTCTTTGCTGCCTGCTGTCACTGGTTTTGCCCAGATCTCTAATAAAGAGGAGCGTAGGGACTAAGCTATGAAGCTATGAAGTGAGGAACCCAGATATTCCTCATTCCCCAACACAGTTCCCATTTTTTTAACCTAAAAATGGAATTTAATTTTTTCCTACATATGCCATAACTAGCAGAAATTTCTATAGACAACCAGTAGATATACAATGAATGAGTGAGTGAATGGGTTAACATGCTGGCAAGTGGATCAGTAAAAAAAATCTCTTTAAAAATAGGGTCACTTATGGGAGCTAGGGAGATCGTATAACAGGTAGGGCACTTCTCCTGCATGCAGCCAACCTGGGTTCAATCCCCAGTATCACACATGAGCCTCCGAGCCTGCCAGGAGTGATCTGTTAGTGCAGAGACAGGAGTAAACTCTGAACACTGCCGGGTCTGACCCAGAAAACAGCAACAACAAAATAGGGTCATTGAGGCTCAGAAAATAAAAGTGCCTATACAGTTTTCCCTAAGAACCATAGTAACATATTTTAAAGGAAAAATGAGCAATGCAGGTAAAGATGTATACTTTCAAAAATGCTTGTCAGCATATCATCTATAATGGGACTGAAGCTGAAAATCTGTCACATTAGAAGGGAGCAGGGGATTAGAAATACCTTTTTTTTCATTTTTGGGTTACACCTGGCGATGCACAGGGGTTACTCCTGGCTCTGCACTCAGGAATTATTCCTGGCAGTGCTCTGGCGACGATATGGGATGCTGGGAATCAAACTGGGGTCAGCTGTGTGCAAGGCAGACACCATACCTGCTGTGCTATCGCTCCAGCCCCTGAACTACTTTTGTATCCCAGCTGAATGGCTCTTTATCTATCCCATGACCTTGCAGGTAACACAGTTTCCTAACCAAAAGTCTGGAATTTGGAGGAAGCTGGGCTTCTGGATAAGACCAAGCACCTCCAACATTAGCCTCAACTTTTATTTTTCTTCCCTTCAAAATTCTGCATGTTCTTCAAGCTCTACTACAAAGCAGTAATAATTAAAACAGCATGTTACTGGAACACAGGCAGAGCTGTAGACGAATGGAACAGAGTTGAATATACTGACATCTCCCCCCAAGCATATGATCATCTAATATTCGATAAGGGGGCAAGAAAAGTGAAGTGGAGCAGGGAAAGCCTCTTTAACAAATTGTGCTGACAAAACTGGACGTCTACATGCAAAAAAGTGGGCTCATATCTCTGCCTAATCCATGTACAAAAGTAAGATCAAAATGCATTGATGACCTCAACATCAGACCAGAATCCATAAAGTTCATTGAAGACAAAGTTGGCAAAACCCTCCATGATATTGAAGCTAATGGTATCTTCAAAGCTGTCACACCACTGGCCAAGCAAGTGAAAACAGAGATAGACAAATGGGACTATCTTAAACTAAAGAAGCTTCTGCACCTCAAAAGAAACAGTGACCAAAATACAAGACAGTCTACAGAATGGGAAAGGATATTTGCCGAATACACATCTGACAAGGGGTTGATATCAAGGATATACAAGGTACTGGTTGAACTCCACAAGAAGAAAACACCCAATCCCATCAAAAAATGGGGCGAGGAAATGAACAGAAACTTTGACAAAGAAGAAATCCGAATGACTAAAAGGCACATGAGAAAATGTTCTACATCATTAATCATCCGGGAGATGCAGATCAAAACAACAATGAGATATTATTTCACACCACAGAAACTGGCCCACATCCGAAAGAACAAAAGCAACCGGTGCTGGAGCAGATGTGGTGAGAAAGGGACCCTCCTTCACTGCTGGTGGGAATGCCGACTGGTCCAACCCTTTTGGAAAACAGTATGGACGATTCTCAAAAAATTAGAATTTGAGCTCCCATTTGACCAAGCAATACCACTCCTGGAAATATATCCCAGAGAGGCAAAAAAGTATAGTTGAAGTGATATCTGCACTTGTTTGTTCATTGCAGCACTCTTTACAATAGCCAGAATCTGGAAAAAACCTTAGTGCACAAGAACAGATGACTGGCTAAAGAAACTTTGGTACATTTACACAATGGAGTACTGCGTAGCTGTTAGAAAAGATGAAGTCATGAAATTTACATACAAGTGGTACTACATGGAAAGTATCATGTTAAGCGAAATGAGTCAGAAAGAAAGGGTTAGACACAGAAAGATTGCATTCATCTGGGGAACATAAAGTAACATAATGGGAGACTAACACCCAGGAGTGACTGAGATTAGCACCAGGAATTTTGCTCCATGACTTGGAAGCCAGCCACACATGCTAGGGGAAAAGGCAGCTCAGATAGAGAAGGGAGCACCAAATAAAGGGTGTTGGGAGGATCCTCCCAGGATGGGAGAAGCATGCTGAAAGTAGACTATAAACATGATTGCCACTCAAAACCTCTCTTGCAAACCACAGAACCCAAAAGGAGAGAGAGAGAGAACAAAAGGGAATGACCTGCCACAGAGGCAGGGTGGAATGGGAGGCATGGGGGGGCGGGAGGGATGCTGGGACCCATGGTGGTGGAGGATGGGCACTGGTGGAGGGATGGGTACTTGATCCTTGTATAACTGAAACCCAAGCACAAAAATTTGTAAGTCTATAATTGTACCTCGTGGTGTTTCTCTAATAAAAAAAGAAAATAAAAAAGGAAAAAATAAAAAAGAATGTTATGTCAAAATAAATAAATAGTCAAATAAAGAAAATTCTGCATGTTCTTTCAGATGAATATAATCAAGATGGAGACCTTTCTCTTGTCTCCTGCCCTCTTCTAGTTTTTCTGGCGAGGCCCAAGAGAGGATTTCCTCTAGCCTGGAATTCATTGCTAAATGCTCAGAGTATGACCAGCAGCTCTAAATGAGAGTGTTCCTTAACTACTTATATACATGTCATAAGCTGGGCTGGCTCTGTTCAGAAATCACCAGTGGCCAGCCTCGCTTGTGACAACAGTCAGCAAAACCAAATAGAACTCCCAGGCGGGCATTCCCTGAAGTACTTCAAAAGGAGGGTGACCAATCGATTTCTACATCCTCAACCTTCATGTCTTTCTGCTTAAGATTCCAATTTTCATGAGTAAGCATCTGATTGGTCTACTTGTCAGCTGATTGGCTCACCCAGAATGCTAAAGTTTATTGAAAGGCACCTTGACTGATAAATCTGCATAGTGTATATAATGTTCGTCTGAATGAAGAGAGAGCTGTGAATGCCCACAGAACTAAAGTGTGTGCTATCCTCAGAAGCAATCATGGATACTATGTGAGCAAATAGGAGGACTAACTCACTCAGAAACTCACCCCACAACTACGGATCCAACCCAGCAAAATGCTGCTGTCAGCAGTGGTAGATTTGACCTCTGACCAGTGGAGGAGTAGGGTTTTCTGGGTGTGAAATGAGAAGAAGAGAGGCAGCAACTTGGGGAATCTATACTGTTTCCCTCTCTCTTCACTTTGGTCACCCATAGAGGTATCTGGAAAATTTAAGACTGATGAAAGTCTGTAATAAGTACCTGCAGGGCACAGGTGCTTATGTCCTGCTAATAGCAAGAGGCAGCCATTAAGCTGAGCTTGAAGACCACTTGTACTGCATAGTGTAAGACATGATCCCGCCACCCTATGTCTCAGGGAACCATGGGCTCAGGCTCAAGTGAGGCATTGCTCTTTGCAGGAAAGGAAAGTCAGTTCTACTCTTACCCAGACTGTTTGGATCCATTGTCTTTTACTCACAGAAAAAGAATTTCAGGAGGAATTTCAGGCTAATAGTGAAGTACAAAAAAAAATATTGGGGAAATAAAGTGAGAAAAGGAGAGAGGTAGATTTGGACACATGCTTAAGGGAGAATATGGACTTCTCCAGAATGGAGAAAAGCCAGTACACATCCCAAGGAGAGATGTATGGGCCACACATCCCAGAATGGGGAAATGGGTCCTAGAGAATGAAAGTCAACATCCTAAGAGAGGAGATCCTGACAGCATGCGCATCTCTACTTCTGTCACATTAGTTAATATAGAGTTTTCCCAAACTGCCCTCAGTTGTTGAGAGTGTTTACCAAGGGGAAGATCTTGGAGTAGTTGATGGTTTTCTTTTGGTACTCTTGTGGTAGAGGAACCTTTGTTCCTTGAAGAGGGGACAGTCAGTTCTCCTCTCTGGAAGTCTCGGTGCACCTGCCTGTAATTTTGTATTTCAGGCTCCTGAGATGGATCTTCTATGTCAGAGACCTTCGTGAATTTTGTCTGATTTAGGTTTAAGTCACTTCTTACCAACATGCACTATCCCTTTCCCTGTTACATGTGCTTGTGTGTTTGTGTCTATATATTTTCCTTGCTTTAAAAATAGACATTAGCACAGCGGGTAGGGCGTCTGCCTTGCACGCAGCCAACATGGCCGACCCGAGTTCGATTCCTCTGCCCCTCTCGGAGAGCCCGGCAAGCTACCGAGAGTATTCGATATGCCAGACACAGTAACAACAAAGTCTCCAATGGAGACGTTACTGGGCCCGCTCGAGACATTAATATTATTAAAAAATTTTCATACAATTAGCTGTTCTGGAATTATGGTTTTTAATTTTCATCTATCTTATTGCATGAATGAACCATAATGTCCATAACCTTATTGTCACTGTTAAATATTTAGAACATTCCTACTTTCAACTGCACTATAGACTGTATGAATATTTTTATGGACATATCTTTGCTTCCATTGCCCCCACCCCTTAGGATGTAATAATATGGTTATTAGGTCTAACTAGGAACTCTCCAGGAGTTGTGATATATTTTGTCATTTTTTCTATAAACTTTGATAATTTATGCTATCTCATGTAGGGTAGAAAAATAGTTCATCTGTCCATTTGTCAATGCTGAGAAATATGATTTGACAAAATTGTCTGATTGATGTAAACTACTACCTTCTTGTCAAGCAAATGCAAATAAAGATATAGGCAAATGTTTGGAGAATAGTTTATATTCATACTTTTCATTTCTGTTATCTCAATTTCTTTGTGCCCAACCTTCTTACCTCTAGCCTTTTGCCTTACCACTAAGGATGCAACCTCAACCCATATGAATTGGAATGCTTATAATTCCCTTTCCTTTATTCCTCCTTATCTACTCTCATCAATTCTACTACTTATGTTTAAAGAATTTGTATGTTTGAATAAGCATTTACATGCAACCAAATCAAAATTCCCAAGATACATGAATATTAAAATCTTTCTTAATTCACATACCCAAGTCTTAATCACAAATTGGAAGTTAATACTTCCTCTTGTAATATTGCACAGAATAGATTTTTTCCCTTCAAGATTATTATACTTTTGTTGGGTCGGTTTGGTCTAGAGACCATACCTAGCAGTTCTCAGGGCTTTCTCTTGACTTTGTGCTTATAGGTCATTCCTAATGGAACTTGGAGGATCATATGGGGTGCTGATAACCAAACCCAGTTAGACTGTGTGCAAGCACCTAAGGCAAGCGTCCTGCCCTCTGTACTATCGCATCAGTCCAAAGACTCCTTTTTATTTTACTGGTTTTATTATGATAAAATATGTGCTGGAGCGATAGCACAGCGGGTAGGGCATTCGCCTTACAAGCGGCCAACATGGCCGACCCGAGTTCAATTCCTCCGCCCCTCTCGGAGAGCCCGGCAAGCTACCGAGAGTATTCGATATGCCAGACACAGTAACAACAAAGTCTCCAATGGAGACGTTACTGGGCCCGCTCGAGCAAATCAACGATCAATGGGAGGGCCTTTACCTTACCTTACCTATTATGATAGACCAGTTGTGTCTTATCCTTATTTCATATTATTCATGGCACACGAATGGACAAAGGTGCTCAGTAAATATCATTGTGATGAATGGACTGATGGACTGATGGATTGGAGTAATCGTCGGTGGATGAGAGGATGAATGAAAGTACAGATGAATGGGTAGATGGAGGCTTGGATGGATAGACAGGCAGGTAAATGGATGGGCGGACAGATAGATAGTTAAGTGGAGCACAAATAGTTAAGTCATTATTTTGTTGTTCCTAAAGAAAAATGGAAATCCTTGTTTCGGGCTTTCAGTATCTAACAGTCTTACAATTATGAATCGTCAGTGGCAGTTACCTGGTGATTTTCATTACACTGTACTGCAGATAACCCTGATGCTTCAAAGTAGCAATGATTTCATTTAGCAAATGAATTAGCTAGAGTTTCAATACTCACTATCCACAACAACAAAAATATTTATATAAATAGCTGATAGACAAAACATAGCCTTTTCTGGCATAGGAATCTTCAGCTTTTAGAGGAAAAAATGTCTTTGTAGACAGATTGGGATGCCTTGTGTTTAGCATAAACTAGAGACTCTTGGAAAATCATGCCTTCTTCTAACCTGTCACGATCATGCACGAACGGCCGCACAAATACTGATTGAAAAGTATAGGCAAAGGAAATTTATACTGATTGGATTCTTACTTTGTGCTTGGCAACACATGAGGTGAATGTGATGGCTTTATCTCATTTTGTTTTTATATCTGTCCTAGAGGTTGGTGTTATGATCTCAATTTGACAGGTAAGGAAGAGAACAAATCACTCTTCAGGCAGACCAAGTGTCTGTCTGGCAATGAGTTCCCAGAGAGAACTGGGATTTCACCTTTGAGTTCACTCCGTGGGATTGTCAATGTTCTCATATGTTCCAAATTACTCTTTCCACAATTCAATTCTTTTATTCTAAAAGCTCTTAGAATTTTATCTTTTTTCCCCCTGCACCTCTGTTATATTCAGAATAGAATTCCCTGAAGTATGGGCTGGAATTTTATTCTCAGAGTCTCAGTGTGTTTCCCACAGTCCACACTGCATGCATCCTACCCAGGTTGTGTTCATTCCATCTTGAGCCAGATGCAAAATCTTTCAGAATCTCTTCTCCAGCTGGCCCATCCAGATTGCTGCTGACCATGGACACTTTCCAAGAAATCAAAGAGGGAGTGCACAATTGTAGGGAAACAGTTCTATTTCTTAGAACCTAATTTACTCATTTGTGAAATGGAATCAGCAAGACCAAGGACAACTGTGCAACCTAATAAAAATGATGTGTGTGTTGTCATTTGGAAAAGTAACCATTTGTATACATATGAGATTATGAACCACAGGCTGTTTTTCCTGATGCTGGTCTGGGAATTCTTTGCACACAGATCTGTTATTAGTTCCTATCTGTAATGCCTCTCCATGAAAATGCTGGATCTTGAGGCCAGAGTGATGGTACAGTAGGGAGGGCGCTTGCCTTGCACACAGCCGACCTGGGTTAAACCCTTGGCATCCCATATGGTCCCCCAAGCACTGTGATGAGTGATTCCTGTGTGCAGAGCCAGGGATAACCCCTGAGCATCACCAGGTGTCACCCCCCCCAAAAAAAGCCAAAAAATTTAAAATGCTGGATCTTTGAGAATAAGCAAATTCCCTGCACATCTCACTAGACCTGCAATAGTGCATGTACCTATTGATTGTTACACAGACCTGACCTGCACCTGCCAACCCTTGGTTCTGAGGCCCTAAGATTCTTTCATCAGTTGGAATGAGGAAGTACTTCATTAGGTTCTATAGAAATGGGCATCATCTTGTCATCACTTAGGGAGCTTAGTGACTTCTGAAGCAGTTCATGTTAATAAAGTAACTTGAGGGACGATTATATCTACATGGGAAATCTGAGACCAGAGCTTTAAAGGACTTGCTTGAAATTAAAGTGAGCAGGTGACAAGCCCAACTGGACATCTAGATCTCCAGCATCTCACCCCAGCACCCTCGCTATTATCTCCTCTTGGGGATCCCAGTCAGGAACTGCTGCAGGATTATAGATGGTTATCTGATTCTGAGGGCAACCTGGTAACCCCACAGGTGCCCAGGATCTTTAGCCCACTCCCTTTCTAGAATCGTGATGAACTTCTCTTAGCACCTCTGCCCACTGTGTGAAACTGGCCCTGTCTAGAGGGCCAGGGTAGCACTGGACTGTGTCCATTGTTTGTCCAGTGGTTAACATGGAAGATACTTGTGAGAACCCATGGATAGATGATTTCCAGGCTGTTGGTTCCCCTTGGAAGTGTGAGAAGAGGGAGAGATACCCTGACCTGTTCAGGAAGTTAGCAGTTAGGATTCCAAGGGATCTTTTTTATTTGAATGATTAAAGCTGTGTGAATAGTTCATTAATGTTCCCTCCAAACTGCCCATATTTAATATATAGAGTTTGGTGCCTTAGGTCATAAACATGTGATGGGGAGTCATCACCAGTCAAGATGATTAAAGAAGTTTCACTTCCAGAAGTTTCCTCCTCACTCTTTGGCATTTTGTGTGTTGTTTTGTTCTAAGCATTTGACATGAGTTAGCTATCCTGACCAAATTTTCCGGGATTGGGGATGGGGTGGAGAGGAGGGGCAACTGTGCCTACTCAATGAACTAGCAGTGCTCAAGATATAAGGGATTGAACCATGATATCAGGGATTGAACTCAGGGCTTCTTCATTCAAAAGCATGTGCTTTGTTCAAAAGCATGTTCTTTGTTTATTTATTTTATTTTTGGAGTCACACCCGGCGATGCACAGGGGTTACTCCTGGCTCTGCACTCAGGAGTTACTCCTGGCAGTGCTCAGGGGACCATCTGGGGATGCTGGGAATCGAACCCGGGTCGGCCGCGTGCAAGGCAAACGCCCTCCCCGCTCATTCATCTGGGGAACATAAAGCAACAAAAAGGGAGAGTAACACCCAGGAATGGCTGAGATTAGTACCAGGAATTTTGCTCCATGAATGGAAGGCCAGCCACAGGCTCTAGGTGAAAAGGAAGCTCAGATAGAGAAGAGAGTACCAAATGAAGGGTGTTGTGAGGGTCCTCCCAGGGTGGGAGAAGCATGCTAAAAGTAGTCGATAGACCAAACATGATTGCCACTCAAAGCCTCTCTTGCAAAACACAGTACCCAAAAGAAGAGAGAGAGAACAAGGGGGAATACCCTGCCACAGAGGCAGGATGGGATGGGGGGGGGGGGAGATGAGGGGGGGGATGCTGGGACCCATGGGGATGGATGACGGGCACTGGTGGAGGGATGGGCACTTGATCATTGTATAACTGAAACCCAAACACAAAATTTGTAAGCCTATAACTGTACCTCATGGTTTTTCACTAATAAAAAAAGAAAAAAAAAAAAGCATGTTCTTTGGCTCTTTTCCTAGACCTCTCCTGGAAAATTTCTAAAAGTAGGAAAGCTTTTCCTTACTGATGGGTGCAACATTTGTTTGTTTTTACTTTGGGGACCACACCCAGTAGTGCTCAGGGTTTATTCCTGCCTCTGTGTTAGGGATCATTCTGGTGGTGTTTGGAGGATCATATATGTTGCTGGAGTTAGCGCCTATGAGGCAAGAAGCACCTTACCCACTGTACTCCAACCCCATTAGGTACAATGTTGCCCAACAGATCTTGAACACTCAGTAATCTTGCATCTTTCATCTTGCACAATGCACCAAGAATCATGCATTCTTGTATAATTGGAGTGGACCTACTGATCCACTCCACAGTTCAAGAAATTTTTATCTTCTCAGCTCCCCCCAAAAGATTTTTTTTAATTTCCAAAAAGGGAAGCATCTAGAGTATGGGGAACATCTCTTGAAAAAAATTCAGAAGAGTCAGAATCAAAGACCAATTGAGCAGGAAATGGGGCCAGCTGCATTCATTATTCATTCATTGCGGCTGAGTTCAGTTCTCATGTTGTTCGTTTATACATTCATTCATTCTTTAAATATGCAGCTAATGTGTACCACCCTCTCTTCAGCATCCCTGTGCTAGACTGAGTCTTGTCTTTGGAAATCAGTCTTTAGGGGAAAAAATAAAGGCTGACTCCCCTTTTGCCTCTCTCTCCTCTCTCTTCAGGTCCTCTCTTCCTCCCTTCTTTCTGTTCTCAAATATCCATCAGGTCTTCTCTACAGTAGTTCCTTGACTTCTTGTTGGATGCTTAATTCAGGATTTGGGCTAGAAACACTGAACTTAGGAAACAGATTAAAATTGGAAGTTAAAAATATCTTCAACTTTAGACACCGAGAGCAAAGAAATAAAAGTCAATATAAAGAAGAGGGACTACATCCAATTAATAAGTATTCACCATTAACAAAATGAAAAGACAATCTAGGAAAAAGATTGTGGCAGAAATCTGGGAAGGTGGAAAGATAGTTGCCAATCATGTATATGATAAGGGTTAAAATGCAAGATACATAAATAACTCCTGTGATTCTTAAGGGGAAAAAAATCAACTTTAAAAAGAAGCAGAGGCCCTGAATGGACTGTCTTACAAATAAAGCATACAGGTAGATGACAAGGTGGTCAATATCATTAATTATCAGAAGAGTGAAATTTCCAAACCACAATGAGACAATGCCTCACACCTGTGAGAAAAGCTATTATCGAAAAGATGAGAAGTGTTGGTGAGGATGTGGAGAGAAGGAAACTTTTATTCTCTGTGGGTAGGAATGGAAATTGGTAGAGCCTCTGTGGGAACAGTATAGAACCTCTTCAAAACATTAAAAACAGAACTAGCATGGGATCCTGCAAATCCACTTCTGGATTTGCAGTCAAAAGAAACAAGCTCATTTTTCTTAAAAGGATACCTAGGCCTCCATCTTTCTGTGGAATTATTCATAGTAGCTCAGACATGGAAACCATTTAAGTGCCTATTATGAATAAATGGATACGGAAGTTATAACATACATAGCATGGAAGATTACTTAATCATAAAATAGAGGAAATGATGCCATTTGCAACAGCATGAATGGATCTTGAGGACACTCTGCTAAATGAGATCAATTCAAGAATGAAAAATATCACATTATCTCATTCATATTGACATTTTTGCCTGGTATCTCACACACACAATTGGTATCAATTAATTGTGTGTATTCTATGTGTGTCTGTGTGTATGTGTGTATTACAAGAAGTGGGAGTTTGGGGGAAAGGGACTAAATGGGCCAGGAACATCAAAAGGTGCCCAGATATTCCATGATACAATAAATAAGATAAATAGATAAATAGATATTTTTTAAATGTCTCTACCTTTCCCATCCTTCATGTCTTCCCTTCATTAAACACAGGAATGGCACTGATGAGCTAAGGCACAGTTATTTCCTCCAGGAAGTCTTCCTGCAGCAGCCCAGAAAGAATTTGCTGCTGCTACTTAGGGATCTCATGATGGTACACATCAACACTGCATATTTCCACTCTGCTTCCTATCAGAAATCTGTACTTGTCTCTGGCCAGAGCCTGTGCCCAGCATGAGGGTACAAGTACTGTTTGGACTTAGGTGTACAGAGCATCTAGCAGGAGGCCAGGCACTCGGGGGAATATGAACACTGTTGCCTCACCAGGCACTCTCAGCAGCTTTCCTATGGGTGGTGACATTCAATAAGAGCATTTGCATCTTTGCCAGGGATACTGTTGTCACATTTATTTTTCCCAGCCCCTGCATTTACATAGAAATAAACTGAGATTCAGAGTGGAGCAAGCCCTTGTCCTCAGGAGACACTCTTGAGAGCTTTCAAAATCATATTTCTCATGCCCATGTCTGTTCTCTTTCCCCTGCATCACATATTACCCCCGTCCAGCCTTTCCCATGAGGGAATGATTCCTCTGTGCTCATAGTAAAAATTTTAATTTCCTGTCTCCTTATCTGGACCCAAGCTTCTGGGGATATTCACAGACAAACAGATATTCAAAGAGTAACTTTTCCCATCAGAGTTCCATTTTAGGCAGACTCATTCAGGGAGGTCATGCAGGAAGTCCAAGGGAGAGGATGCACTTTTGTTCCTTTCTGATGCCATAGACTGAACTCAGCACCCACTTCATATCTGTACAGCAATTGTGCTACCCACTGAGCTGCAGTACCAGAACATATCTTTTGACTTTTGCTCTTTCACCCTCACTGAAATTTAGCATTTTCTTCTCTTACGTACATGGGTGTGTTCACAACACCTGTGACTTTGACACCCAAAGAAGTCAGATGTGGGTTTACATCAGATTTCGTTTGTTGTAGATGTCTGCAAAATACAAAAAATCTGCTCATCGTGCCTGCCAATTTAAGGTTGTTATTATATCTGCTGCTGGGTCTTTTTATTCAATGTGTCAGTGAAGAAGTACACGTATTATTATATCACAGATCACTTTTTTTTTAATGTTTTGATAATTTTTTTTGAGGCAACCCTTTTTCCAATAGTTTTTTTTTTCCTTTTTTTGCTTTCAAAACTATGATTCTGAAAATGCAGTTCATAGGTTGCTTCTTCAGATCGACAAAGGGTTCCTGGTCTCAGGTTCAAAATCCCTGATGTCTAGCCTGGAATCATTTTCAGCTTTGAGGTAAAGGGAGCTAACAAGCAGCTTCTGCCTCAGCCATCAAGTGGTGTGCAAAGGACTTTGCATTCGTGCTCCTTGTTCTCATGCAGTGCTTGGTGGAGGCTCTAAGTTTGCATTTCTTTGTTCAGTCTGTAAGAAACCGGGTGCCTGCAGTATCCCAGGCTCTAGTCTAAACTTGATGTAGTAAGCATGATGGAGCCTCTGCCTTCATGAATGTCACATGACCTCATGACCACCTAAGACAGGGGTCTCAATATCCATGATCGATCACAAGGACACTGAAACTCAGGGGGACTTTGATAAGGTGTTTAAACTTCTGTTCTTTACACCTGAGCATCTGTACCTATCTGCATACTGGTCCACACACTTAACAGTTACAACCATTGAGGCCTACTGTTGGTTTTCAGCCTTTCAGCTTTTGGGGAATGGGCCCAGTCTATGAAGTAGTAGTTGAAGACAGGGGTTGAAACATTTTTTCCCGGATCTAAGCCTCAGGGCCTGGGGTTGAGCCCGGGGCTTTCCTCATCACAACATATTTCTATGTACTTTTGATTTCCCTACTGATTATGTAATCCCTTTATTCCTTTAAGTGCAGAATAATGCAAATAAATATATTCTTTATCTCTCTCCTTTCTCTTGCCCCCCCATATGATGTTTTTTTCTCTTTTATTAATTTTATTTCAGGCACTGCTGTACTTCTCATATTGTTGCTTGTGGAAGCCATATCGTACTGTTTGAAATTCGATCTGGAAGTACACTTCAAGATCACCCCATCACTGTATTAATCCACAGAAGGCCCAGGAAAGGTGGTGGAGCCACTCAGGGACAGAGAAAGGCAGAACCAGCTTCAGCTGGTGCCCCTTGAGCCCCCTTGAGCCCCAGCCAGTGCTGCTAGAAAACACAGCACCCCTTGGGTTGGTTCTCTGGGCTCCAGGCAGCCTCTCCACCACCACGGCTCAGAGCATGCTCCCTGGACAACAGGGCACTCTCCCCACAGGGCTTCCTGAGTAGCTGCTTCTGCCAAGCAGGGCCCCTCCCGCCTCAGAACCCTCTTAATGAGCTTCTTTCTCTCTTAGTTGAGCCGTGTGAGGAGCTCTCAATACTTCCTCCAAGTGGGTATTGCATGCATAAATCATCCTCAAGCCTCAGCATTTGTCACTGAGCCCTTTTGTTGGTTTGTTTCCTTTTTAATATAATGATGGGATTTTCAAGGGACAAGAGAAATGTGCGGGTGCAGAGGAGGGTTCTCTGCCTGAGTACGCTGAACAAATGCAGCCGGGAAGTTGATGTGACTTTTGCCAGAGGATAGATAGCTTCACAGGTCACACAGATACCACAATCAATGTGTACGTGGGATAGGGGATAGGGGATCAAACACATCAAACACATCGACAGTACATAACAGTACTTTACCAACCCCCTGGTTGGTGATTGGCTCCAGCCCTCTGCCCTCTCCTTGGAACTCTCTTTTTCTCATTCTCGACTCCCAGTCCCACTGACTCCCAGTCCCAGCTCCTTTGGTCCCTCTGCCTTGTGCTCTGTTGGTGCCCTGTATTTCTTTTTTCTTTTTTTTTTCTTGTTTGGGTCATACCCAGCAATGCACAGGGGTTACTCCTGGCTCTGCACTGAGAAATTACTCCTGGTGGTGCTCAGGGGACCTTATGGGATGCAGGGAATCAAACCCGGGTTGGCTGCATGCAAGACAAACGCCCTACCCACTGTGCTATCACTCCAGACCCAATGCCCTGTATTTCTAAGCCACCATTACACCATTAGTCATGACAGATACAGACAGAGACATCAATACAGACAGGTATAAATAGAGACACAGCTACCAGACAAGCAGAATTACAGACAGATAAAAATACAGAGACAGCAACACAGACCCAGATGTAGCCTCAGACACACAGCCGTAGGTACACAGACATGGAGATGCATGACACACAGAGATCGACACAGACACAGACGTAAATTCACAAACCTGGACACAGACACAGACAGAAATTGGACGCGTGTCTGTTCCATTAAATGAACTGTAAGTTCCGGGAGATCAAAGCCTGTGTCTGCTTCATTCTCTTTCGACCTAACCTCCAGCCCCCATGAAGAATGATGAGCACGTATTTGAGAAATGAGCGCATGCATTTCCAGAATACAGTAACCTCTTGTTAAGGGTCATGTTTGGATCTGGTGGCCAGGGGGAGAGGTTAGGTCTTTTATCTCATTCATTCCTGACCAGACTCCTGAGTGAAAGAGCAGTGGGCAAGGGGCAGTTCCACTGAAATGGTCTTTGTCCCCAAGACCACAGAGCTTATGGGCTTCCTATGTCTCTCTTCCTATCCCTTCACTGTCTGGATTGTTCTGGAAATAGCTGCAGTGTCCAGTGCTTTGGGGGGACATGAGGAGAGACCTCAGTCCTTACCTTATCAGAGGCTTACAGGCTAGTTCAAGGCACAGGCACCGGCAGGAAACTGTGAGACCACTTGGCACAGCAGTGCAAACTCTTGACCTAAATTAATGCCAGCCCTAATTGCTAAGAGAGAGGAATGTTAAGTGTCAGCTGCAACAACAGCCCCAGCATCTTGAGGGGAAATGGCATCTAGTTAAAAAAAAAAAAAAAGGCTTGATTTTTCTCTCCCTTGCCTTCCTCTCTCTCCCCTCCTTTCTCTTTTTCCTTTCCCTTCGTTACTGTTGTGATGACCTGGAGCCACACACAGGCCTGGTTATTAGTGCTCACACACTGATGGCAGTGCTCCCTGGGTCCACGCTTTCATATACCGAATGGAGATCACACACTCTTGTGGCACTCTTTGGGACCTCTCTTGTGGTCCCAAAGAGCAGTGCCTCTTGGGCCACGTTCAAGCACACGTGGGCTGCAGTCGGGATCAAACACCGGGCATTATGCTTGCAAGGAGATGCTTTGTCACTGAGCCATTCCACTAAAGTCTTTGGGAAGGGAGGTTAGGAAGACCAAGGTCTAGAAGGATTCTAATCTGGTAACTCTGCTTAGCCTCTGAAGGTCAATGTGTCCTAGGACCATCTCCCACCTCTGTGGGTGCTAGGTCCTGCTTGTGAGTGCATGCATGTTTCTTGCTCAGCGAGAAAAAGGACCTACAAGGAGTACCCTCTTCTCAAGGAGCAGAGAGATAGTGCAATGAGTAGGATGCTTACCCTACACACAGCCAACCCATGTTCAATCCCAGCATCCCCTAGGGTTTCTCATACCCACCAGGAGTGATTCCTGAATGCAAAGCCAGGAGTAACCCGAGCATCATCAGTTGTACCCTTAACCCCCCCACCCCAAATAAAAGAGGACTGCCCTCCCAGAGGGTTAGGGGGGATTTATAAAATAATCCCTTCAAATCAAGTTGCCATGCCATGCCGCCATGCCCAGAGTCGTTAGGCATTGTTCTGTTACGTGGTATTGTACAGCCCTCCCCAGGAGAGCATGACTACACCTCAGAAAGAGACCATCCCTTCCCCCTATGCCTTAGGAGAGAGCATCCCCACTCTTCAACAGCTCTGACTTGAGAAAATTCCCAACCAGCCTCTCTTTGGTTTGTGCCAGCGCACCTGGCCTCTTACCAGCTTGTCTGTAGAAAGCAGCTGTCCTGGCCAGCCCCTGTCCTCAGGCTACCCCAGCATCATCTCCCACTGCTCCCTAAGCAGCTTAACCTGAAAATGGTGCTTCCCTATCATCTTCTATAGGTGAGATGATACATGCCGTTAACACCCTGGTATTTTATGGGGATCAAGTGCCTGGGCACCTGTAATGCCAGCAACAGAGATGGAAGTGGGGGTGGGGCATGTGATGAATGCTCAGGAAGTGTTAGCTGTTATTGTGGTTGCCCAGTGATTTTTATGAGATCCTAATCTAGGTTATTAGTGTAAATCACAGCGATTCTGCATCTAAATCCTTTGCTGACCTCCCACTATAAAGACAAGCTCCTCCTCAACACGGATCCCTGCCTCTAAAACCTCACATGTCCTGGGGCTTCTACCTGGAATCCCCTTACCCCATCCCTTCTTCTTTTCCTTGGCTAGTCTCTGCTCATTCTTCCTTCCAAGAGCCTCCTTGGAGTGTCAATTCCAAGGTCTGAGTTGGGGGGAGGAGGGTGCTCTTCTTTTGGTCTGCTTATATTGCCAGGTTAACCCTGCGTTGTTGTTGTTGTTGTTGTTTCCTGTTGTTTAGCATATGCTATGTTTCTTCTCTTCCTACGCCCACCCCCCAGAACCAGTTTCCCAAAGCGGGCAATACCGACCCCTGGTGGATACCCGAATGATTGAAGGGAGTGAAGTAGCCTCCGATGCAATTGGGGAATTAATGCATTCTATTTATTCTCTTAATCGCAGTTAGGTTTAGGGGGATGGGAGGACACGGGAGTAACTTTTTTTCTTTTCTGTAAAGGAAACAGTAAGCCAAAGAAGGGAGGAAGCCTCCAAGTTAGCATAATGCAAAACAAAAGAGTTAAATTTAGAAGCAGCTCCTGGGGCTCCAGGCCTCCTTTCCCTTTCTGTCTTTGAGCTCCCACTTGCCTTCTCCTACTTTGGGGTCTTGAAACTTGGAGGGAAAGTTTCTGGTATCATTTACTACCTGTGTTCAGGCACTGATGCACTACACATTTTATATAGAGTATTCCTTTTCTTTCTCACGCTGGTTTTGTCATTTAGGTCTGAATGCCCCTGTTTCAAAAGCTCAAAGTCAAAAGAATGAGCCCAAAGTCTTCCATTGAGTGACCAGGGTTTTCACAGCAGGGTAGTCTGATTCCAAAGAAACTTGCCTCAGAAGGGCATTTGCCTTGCAGGAGGCCAACTTGAATTTGATCCTCACACCCCTATATGGTCCCCCTGTCCCTCCAGGAATGATCCATGAACACAGAACCAAGAGTAATTTGTGGCCCCAAAACCAAAAAAAAAAAGCAACAACAAAAACAAGGAGACCTGCTTTGTAACCATTATTCTTGTGTCACTTATACCACCACAGACTGAGCCCCAAAGTACTGTGGGAAGAGAAGGCAGCTTCATTCTCATTAAGCAGCCAAGCCTCCCTGCGAGCTCAGGAAACTGGTTGCCAGTTGTTAGTGGAGGATGATTAGTCTGCACCCCTGGGGGCTTGGCCACTATCTGGCCTGAGTCACCCGTTCACCCTCTCTCTGAGTGTCACAGACTGTCCCTGATGTCTGTTAATAGTGGGCCTTGTCAGCATCAGTTCCCAGCCAAGGCTGACCTCATGCTTGCCCTTTGGGGTGCAGCTGCCTTGTCCAAATGGAACCCAAGTGATGCATTTGCACCTCAAGAAACCAGGTCAGGGGTGGGGGGGAGGCATGGCCTCACCTGCCTGGTATGATCTGGCTGTCTCAGCAGGGAGCTCAGTAGCAGCAGAATCAAAGGAGGATCTCAGAGCTGGAGAGGTGCCTGGAAACCTCTTGGACAGAATCTGTGCTTCATAGATGGAGAAAGCCCAAGCAGAGACACAACGACAGTTTCCCAGATGTTGGGGAATAGTTTTCTCCCAATGTGCCAGGACGGTTGTGCACCGGATCCAGGCAGACGTGGGGTGAAGGATGATGTGTGCATGGAGAAACACCCTCCAGGAGCAGCTGAGGGCTGTTCACTTTATTGTCAAATATACACATATTTTATAAGGGGGTCTTGGCTTAAGAGGATGGTCCAATCACAGAAAGTTTAGCATTATTGGCCTATCACCTTTCCAACTCTGCTTTGCCCTGGTCCAATCCCAATCAAGGCTAGATCCTGCAGTTAGGATGACTTGCTAAGCATACGTGAAGGTTTCTGTGTCTTGGGCTCATGTGATTAGGAGGTCGGTCGAGTGAGGCTCAAGGCTGAACACCTGGTGCTGGCTGACACCCTGTTCTTGCCAACTTTGCCCAGATACTCATTCTTGCAAGGCTTCGCTTCTGGGCCGCTTTGCAAGGTCAGGTCAGGTCTTTATCTGCGCCAGTGCCGATCACGGTGCTGCATACCCAGATCTGCAGTGGGTATACCAACCTGGATGAAGGAATGAATAGTGAGCTGGTTTGAGCGGGCCTCTAAAGTTTGAAGAGGATATTCCTCAGACTAGGGGGAATATGGGGGAGAGGATGGGGAGTTTGGACCACACTCAGAGGTGCTTAGGGACTATTCCTTTCTCTGTGCTCAGGAGTCACTCCTACTGGTGCTTGGAGGACCACATTCAGTACCAAGAATCAAACCAGGGACAGCCTTGTGCAAGACAAATGCCTTAACCCCTGTACTATCTCTCCAGTCCCCATGTGATTGCTTTCTGGCAACCTCTAATAGACTATCGCTCCCCCAATTCAGGGTTGGATACTAGAAAGCCACTGTGCCCAATTTACAGATGAGAAGACTGAGAAGATTGAGGTTCAGAAGTATCTTCCTGGAGGAGAAAGAATGTTTGGTTCCAACCTTAGACCACTCTGGGTCCACTTAACCCAATTAATCTTAATGTGGGTATTTTTCCCCAGGTGAAAGAGGAAACAGGCAGCCTTCTTTTGTGACGATAGATCTATTGAAAAAGCAGCCTCACACATTCACAGCGCTGTCATTGATATTGCCTAGGGCTGATTGTGCTGCACAAAAGCAGCATTGTGTAACTGAGAGAGAGGTGAGGTGCCTTGCAAAGTCTAAACTAGATTTTATGGATTCTGACCCCCTAGTTCTGAAGGCACTGGCAGGAGAGCTTATGAGGAAAACCCTGGGGCGCCTTATGTACTGGAGTTGGTCTTTTCTCCTTTTAAATGGAGGTTCAGGGCACCTGGATACTGTCTTTTCAGAGGTCCATTTCCTAAGTCTTTGCAGACCTTGTGGCTATTACGCTAGCTTGCAACAGGCAGAGGCTTGGATTGGAGTGCCAGGCTGTACTGGGAACAGTGGACAGAGCCAAGGACCAAGCAGTTCTAGCGCTGGCTCTATCCTACTGTGTGACCCTCCCTCTGAGCTGTGTGGAGTGGGTCATTTTAATCCCTTCACCCACCCACCCAACCACACACACAATTCAACCCAGACCCTCAAAAAAAGGATCTTTGTAGAGACAATTAAGAGACAATCAGAATGAAGAGGTCAGGTGACCACAGCAGCAGATTGGGAAGGGTACAGATATAAGCCTAGGAATTCTGAGGTTGTCTGGAGCCCTGGGGGGCTAGGAGGAGGCCAGGGGTGAGTTTTCCCTGGAGCCCACAGAGGAAGCATAGCTCTGCTGACTCAAAAACCTCAGAGAGAATCATACTCTGCTATTGGTTCTGAGTCACCCTCTTTGTGTCACTTCATAACGTACCATGTTTTCCCCTTTGAGCTTCAATAGGGATTGGCATTCATGTTGATGTTGGTGCGTCCCATGGGTGGCTCATGTGAAGTGGGGAGGAGAAAGATGGTCACTCTCTCCCCATCCACCTCTGCCACCTGGGACCCAGGGTAACTAAGTTCTTGACTGTCTCACAGAGAAGAATTTCAGGGCTAGGACGAAGGAGACATTACTGGGGCCTGATCGAGGCAATCGACGAACAACAGGATGATCGTGATCGTGATCATGATGAGCAGTGAAATTACACAGTTTTTATTTGTAGGTTTAGAAGGGAAGGAGGAAGAGAAGTGAGAGAGAGAGTGGAGAATAATGTGCTCAAGAGAGAACCCGGCCTTCTTCAAGCATGGAGAGAGCCCCTATTCACATCCCAGGATTAGACATGAAAGAATGAAGTACACATCTCAAGAGGGGAGATGTGGGCAACACATGTGCTCAGGTGCCACATTTGCTCGGCCACATGGCCACAAGCAGCACATGGTCTCAGACAGCATATGTGCGCCCTTCCTTTGTTCAAGGTGGCCTTTATAGGGTTTCTCCAACCCGCCCCCAAGTGGGGCTTCTACCTAGGTCAAAGGTTGTTGTGAACAAAACGGGAGACTAACACCCAGAAATGGCTCAGATTAGTACCAGGAATTTTGCTCCATGACTTGAAGGCCAGTCACATGTGCTAGGTGAAAAGGAAGCTCAGATAGAGAAGAGAGCACCAAATAAAGGGTGTTGTGAAGACCCTCCCAGGGTGGGAGAGACATGCTAAAAGTAGTCTACAGACCAAACATGATTGCCACTCAATGCCTCTCTGGCAAAACACAGTACCCAAAAGAAGAGAGAGAGAACAAGGGGGAATGCCCTGCCACAGCGGCAGGGTGGGACGGGCGGTGGGGGTGGGGCGGTGGGGGTGGGTGGGAGGGATGCTAGGACCCGTGGTGGGGGAGGATGGGCACTGGTGGAGGGATGGGTACTTGATCATTGTATAACTGAAACCCAAGCACAAAAATTTATAAGTCTATAAATGTACTTCATGGTGTTTCACTAATAAAAAAAAATGATAAAAAAAAAAAAGGTTGTTACGAAGGAGGTTACCAGGGGTTGGGAGTGGTGATGGTCTTCTTTGGAATTCCTTTCCTATCCTTTGTTTCTGCAGGAGCTTCTCTGGGTCTGTTGCTGTAGATAGGTAAGAGTCTTATCAGGTCTTAGCTCTTTTTTTTCCCCTCTCTTTTCTGCAAGATCAGCTTTTTCCATTGCCTTGGGAGGGGACCTTCCCTATCCTGCCTATATCAATGTGGCCTGTGCAAAGGCCAGGAAGAGGCAGCTCTTGGCAGGTCGACAAGGAGGGTGGGGGGGCAGAGAAGGCGCTGCCCCTCAGGTTCTTTCTTCTCTAAGACCCAAGGCAATTGTATACCAGTTTCTGCTGCTTCATCAGGTATGAGAACTCTAGATGTGCTCAAAGGCATGGAGCCAGGGGGCCAAGCTTGTGTATGGCACAGAGAATGCTCTGAACCCAATGATGACATCTGGTGATCTTGAATGCACACATGACCTCAGCCCTTAAGATCTGTATTGACCAGAACAGCACTATCTTCCCAAGTCCCAGATTCCGCAGTTACGTTAAAGAGAGAACCGTGCATTTTCTTCCTGTGTGGACATTAGCCAGGGCTCAACACAAGTGTTTGGGAATGAAACTAGGGGGCCAACAGATAGGAGAGGGGGCACAAGAAGTGAACAAGGTCAGCTGCAGTCAGAAAAGGTAGAGAAACGCGGATCCAAAGGACTATTTCAGCCTCTTAGTTTCTCTCTTTCTAGCAGCTTCTCTGTGTGTTTATCACTTTTCTTGTTTACATGTTCTCAAATAGTTATCCCCTCAATCTTGATCTCTGCTCACTTTCTATTTCCTCTTATCCCTCTAAGGATATTAATATTTTAATAAGCTTAATGCCTTCCCAGAATCCTCAGCTCTTTCCATGACTCAAAAGTGACAAGTCTCCCTAGAGCTTTAGTTTAAGAACCATTCATTCACTTCCCTCATCACCCTGATGTCACTTTGTAGGAAGCAAGGGATAATCTTCACCTCTCCGTTCCTTTTCTCCTTTGTTCCTATGCCCACCAACCTGGACATGGAAGTTTTGAAGTGGAAACCCCACGTTGAGGGGGATCAGGGATGAGATATCCCATTGGAGAGACTCTTAGTAAAACTATTCAGGCTGTTGGTGCTTCATTTCATTTGAAAACACTTACTTGCTTCAATCCCAACACCACCTAAGGGCCCACTTAACGCTAGCATGCACCCCAACTTGAGAAGGCCCCACTTGGGCATAACACTGCTGACCTGGGGTCTACACTCCTCTCCATCAGCTTCACTGGATGTGAGAACATCCTGCTGTCATCCCAAGGGACGTGCTCTGAGGAAGGATGAGCCCTGAGCTCTTCCCACTTGTGGTCATTTCTGTGGCCAGTGAAGATCCAGGAGCAACGTCTTCACCTTGAGGTGCAAGATTCTTTAGCCCTGCTGAGCAAATTCTGGTCCTCAAGCAAGTTGTCAGACTGTAGTTGAGTGACCCTCGCCCTGCTCTTGAGCAAGGGGTTACCTGAGTGAGTGAAAGTACATTGCTGGGGTCAGGGCACACCAATGACCCACTTCCCCCAACATGGACTGGAGATTCCAACCAATATCACCCCCCACCTTGTTCTCTTCCTTCCCAGTCTTCTTCCCTCCAGTGTCCACTCCAGCCCTCCAACTTTTCTCTTAAACTTTGTGATTCAAACATTTCTGCCTTGGGATCTCATATAATATCACCACATAATTTTAAAATTTCTCTCTCTCTAGCAGAAAAACATTTACTGGGCACAATTTCTTACCAGGCCTTGTGCTGGGGGCTAAAACAGGATGGATAAATTTTGAACTCTTCACTCAGAATGGCTATAGTCTCTCCGGGAAACCACAGAACTGATGATTAAGATCAATAGGATATTAGATGGGAAGAATGGCCTCTGAGGGAGAGGGCATTAATTTGATTGGGGGGAAGTAGAGAAAGTTTTACAAAGGAGGGAACAGAAAGCTCTCTGTGGGAAAGGGTTTTTGTCCAATGCCATGACTGTACCCCAATATCTGGAATCGTGCTAGGCATCTAGCAATCACTCAGGAATCTTGTGCAAGGCATGCAAGAATAAATGAGGGAATTTGAATATTTTATGAGAGTTTTGGGATATAGTCAGGGAAAGAGGTAAGGGATAAGCATCCCATGCAGAAGTGAGAGTATGATTAAAGATTTGGATAGGAGAAGGGAGATAGGACACCCATAGAGCCTCCCCAGGGATCACCCACCCATCCCCTGGATTTTGGTTAATGACTTAGACTCAGCTGCATCTTACTACAGCCATGAATAACTCTTGCTCCCTTCCAGAAGGAAGCTCTTCTCCTTAACTTGCTGATATGGTGATGCAAAGCTCTGAGTATCTTTTCATCAGGAACTTCCCCAAAGGGCCATTTCAGCTCTGAAACAGCCCCTGATGAATGATTATAGAACATTCCAGAGCCATGTGGTATCAACCCCAGGCAAACCATGCTCCATCCTTGATCACTCCCTCCAGTTGGGTCCCCAGAAGCCTTCTCAATAAAATCTCTGCAGGCACCACTGTACAGCCACATCTGCTTTCAGGGAAGGGGAACACACCCCAAATGTGTGCTAGGGACTGGGAAGAGAACTGTGCTAGCAGGTAGGCCCTGGGAAGACAGGGTCAAGGTAATTGGCCAGCCAGGCAGGAAATAGATCATTGCATGCCAAAGGAAGAAATTTAGATTTTTATTCTATAAGTAATGGGGACTGTTGATCAGTGGGGGATCTAATTAAAGCTAGGGGTTGCCAACTCCACTGGCAGTTGATAGAAGGGAGATAAAATTGTCAGAAAATAAGCTAGAGGGGCTGGAGCAATAGTACAGCAGGTAAGGCTCTTGCCTTGTATGTGGCCAACCTGGATTTGATCCCCAGTACCCATCTGGTCCCCCAGGTCCACCAGGAGTGATCCCTGAGCACAGAGCTAGGATTAAGCCCTGAGAACTTCTGAGTGTGAAGAGAGAAAGAAAGACAGAGGAAAGAAAGAAAGAGAGAAAGAAAAGGAAGGAAGGAAGGAAGGAGGGAGGGAGGGAGGGAGGGAGGGAGGGAGGGAGGGAGAAGGTGGAGGGAGGGAAGATGGGGGTAAGAAGGAAGGGAGAAAGGAAAGAAGGGAGGAAGGGAGGGAAAGAAGACTAGAGACCCAAACTTGGCGCTCCCCAGCCAGAAGAGAGAAAGGAGTGTCTAAGGGATGAAGGATGTGTGGCGATATTACTAGCCATGCTTTATGGCCACTCCATGTACAAATGCACCTCCCTTTTCTCGTAGCTCTGGATTCCACAACTCAATGTGCTAGACAAACAGAGTGAGCACCCCTTCTTGCTGCTGGCAGTGCAGCATCACCTTAATATCTATGTTGCTGTGCTCATTGTGCCGACTCCATATTCTAGGGCAAGGGCATTTCTTGTTCAGGACCCTTTCTCCAGAAAAAACAGCATCCAGAAACTTCCCTGTTTAGCTCTCACCTTGTGTAAATTGGGCATCTAGTTTAGTTTTGTCTCTTGAAAATTTTAGTTGAAAAGAATCAAGTCTTTTTACTAGAATCTCATCTTCTGTCAGCAGCTGTTGCCACCAGATTTGATGGTGTGACTTTAACGGAAGAGTCTGAAACATGAAGTTCTTATGTACTGGGGTCAGCAGTAATGCCTTGTTTTTGCAGATTATGTTTCAGGTGATCTGGGCTAACACACCTTTTATAGATTCCATTGATATACAGAAAGCACTAATACCCATGTGCCTATTTGCGGAGCTGTGGTAGAAAGTTTTAGGGCCAGTAGAGAAACATAGATAATGTGATTCACAAGTTGTATGAAAATCTTTCTTTTTCAACTCTGTGAAGCTTGGCACTAACTTCAATCATGCCAGCTTCCAAGGCCAAACACTTCAACTTTCCAAGGCACAGTTCATTTCTAGTAAGCTGGAAATATCACAGATACTTTCCAAAAAGATGGCAATTAGTGAAAGGTACAAAACTCCAAGTGTGTTTTATTTTGTCACCATTAAACATAAATAAGAGGTCTGGGATGATATCAAGTTTTTTTTTCTTTTGTTTGTATTCAAGATACTCACTGGTGTCATTTTCTTAGTGACAAAGGTAGTGATGTTATCTCAGGTGCAGTGCAGACACATTTCACTATTTTTTAATTTTTTTAATTTATTTTTTAAATTGAATCATGGTGAGATATGCAGCTACAAGATTGACTCTGATTGGATTTCAGCCATATAATGTTCCAACACCCGTCCTTTCATCAGTGTACATTTCCCACCACCAATGTCCCCAGGTTCCCACCCACCTATCTCCCCATCCCATATTGTCTCTATGACAGCTATTTTTCTCCCTCTCTCTGTCTCTCTCTCTCTTTCTCTCTCTCTCTCTCCCCACCCACTGCGATATTCTGGTTTGCAATATAGACACTGAAAGGATATCATGTATATCACTTTACCTAATTTCAACACTCAGTTCTCACCCAGAGTGATCATTTCCAATTATTAACTATTATTGTCATATTAGTCCCTTCTCTATCCTAACTGCCCTTTGCCCCCAACAACTTGTAGCAGTCTTCCAACCATTGAGCAGTCCTCCTTGCCCCTGTTTCCCTGGCGTTGGATATTAGTCTTACACTAATTTAAGTGTTGAACACAGTGATGCAGGCTTCTCTTGGATCTAACCTTCTTTTTTTCTACCCAAGGGAAGAAGCGATGCTGTCCACATACTTTGAAACCATCAATGATCTGCTGTCCTCCTTCGGGCCAGTCCGTGACTGCTCTCGTAACAATGGGGGCTGCACTCGAAACTTCAAGTGTGTGTCTGACCGCCAGGTGGATTCCTCAGGATGTGTGGTAAGTGCTCCTTAAAGATCCTTCTCCCTCCTTCTTGTTCAGGACCTGGACAAAAGGGTTCCACCCCTCAGGGCTCCAACTTTTATGGCCTTGACCTACCAGGCTGCCTTGGTTCCCTCTGTAAAGTGGGATCATTATGCCTAGCTCTTGCTATTGGTAGGAGCACTGTAGCACTGCAATACTGTCCTCCTGTTCATCGATTTGCTGGAGCGGGCACCAGTAATGTCTCCATTGTGAGACTTACTGTTACTGTTTTTAGCATATTGAACACACCATGGGGAGCTTGCTAGGCTCTGCCGTGCAGGTGGGATACTCTCAATAGATTGTGGGGCTCTCCAAGAGGGACAGAAGAATCGAATGTGGGTCAGCCACGTGCAAGGCAAACTCCCTACTCGCTGTACTATTGCTCCAGCCTGGAATGAAATATTAGAACGTTGAGGTCCAGTCTTACTATAGGTCCCTGAAAACAGCTGGCCACCAGATATTATAGTAGAAATCTGAATGGGCCTGCCTTTTCTCTGTGAGCACAATGAAATACTCAAAGAGCATTTTGAATTGTAGAAGGTAGCCTGGAGAAGGAGGTCTATGAAAGGACTTTCAAAGGATGGAGATGACTGATGCAATGGCAGGAATTGGACTGAGGTGGGTGGGGGGCAGTGTGAATGGATACGACCTAGTTTGCATGAATCTGTAGCCTCCATGAGAATCCTGTTGCTTATAGAAGTGGATTATTTGTTTTAGATCAACCCAAGAATGTAGCTTCAGGATTTCATACCAGAAATTTTGAGTCTCTAGAGGGGGCTTAGGTCCCAGGAACATGAATTTTTTTGCAAATAAATGAGTTTGTATGTGTGAGTGTTGGGGGTGGGCCTGGGTCTTAATGAGAGTACTTGGGAATCACTGCCCTACAGGCTCAGCTTGGCATTTAACACTCTTGATTTGGCTTCCTTTCAGTCTCTCTCCTCTTTAGTTCATTCTACACTTGAGCCAAATGAACTAATTAGATGTCGTTTTCTGAACATGTGTGACTGCTTAATGCCTCCAAACCTTTGCCCAGGCTATGCTTTCTGCCTGGAGTAAATCACTCCCTATTCCATGGGCAAACAAGTGAATTTCTCTATAGATTCAATTCTTTTAGGAAGCCTTTCCTTCTACTTAGTCCTTAAAGAAAAATTAACTTATTTTTCTCAGTATCAATAATTGTTCTGTATTTACATCTACTTTGTCATCTGTAACTTTTTTTAATTTAAAAAAATTATTGAATCGGCATGACATACAGTTATAAAGTTGTTCATGATTGGGTTTCAGTCATACAATATTCCAACAATGTTCCTTTGTCCCTTCACCAGTGTATATTTCCCACCACCAATGTCCCCAGATTCCCACACTCCTCTCAGTCTACCTCTGTGATCGGCACTTTTCTTCTCTGTCTGTCTGTCTTTGTCTCTGTCTCTGTCTCCCTCTATCTGTCTCTGTTTCTCTGTCTCTCTTTCTCTCTATCTCTCCCTCTTTCCATTTTGCATTATGATTTGCAATACAGGTACTGAAAGGTTAATCACTTAATCACTTAACTTCCCATTAGTCGTTGATTTGCTCGAGCGGGCGCCAGTAACGTCTCCATTTGTCCCTGTCGCTTGCTAGTGTAGCCCAATGGCATCTGTTCGCTCTGGGAACATGAAGAGCCTCAAACCGATCATTCAGGATCTTGATGAAGAAGTCTGACCATCTGGTAGGTGGGCGGCCACGAGGTCTTTTGACATCCCGTGGAATCCAGTCAGTAACAGCTCTAGTCCAGCGGTCATCTTTAAATCTCATTACGTGACCAGCCCATCTGATTTTTGACAACTTGGCAAACGAGACAGCGTCCCTGATTTTTGATCGTCGACAGATGTCGGAACTCCAGATTCTTTCTCTCATTTGAGTGAAACGTGATATTCCAAGCATAGCTCTTTCAATTCCTCTTTGGGAGACCCGAATAGCATTCTCATCCTGTTTACGTAGGGCCCAGGTCTCTTCACACGCTACCTGTCTGAATGCAAGGTTCCATCCCAGTGGAAAACCAGCAGGACCATACTACTGTTCAAGAAGGGAGACATCCATGACATTGGCAACTATTGCCCGATCTGCCTATTGTCTGTCATCTACAAGTTGCTCACTCGAGTCATCCTAAATAGGATTGGCAGAACACTAGATGAAGGACAACCATGCGAGCAAGCCGGGTTCCGCAAAGGATTCAGCACCATCGACCATATCCACACGATAACCAAGCTCATTGAGGTTTCTCGGGAGTTCAAGATGCCACTCTGTTTAACATTCATTGATTTAAAGAAGGCCTTTGATTCTGTTGAGACGGAAGCGGTCATTGAAGCCCTAGCCAATCAGGGCATTCAAGCCCAATACATCAAGATCCTCAGTGAGCTGTATTGCAGATTCACTACCAGGATCTCACCATTCTACAAAGAAGTAATCATTGATGTCAAGAGAGGGTTTCGGCAGGGTGATACCATTTCACCGAAACTCTTCAGTGCCACCCTCGAGAACATCATACGATGACTAGAATGGGAAGGAATGGGAGTGAAGATAGATGGTCGGCAACTACACCACCTCTGCTTTGCTGATGACATTGTTTTAATAACACCAAACATCAGCCAAGTGGCACAAATGCTGGCTGACTTTGACCGTGAGTGTGGAAAGGTAGGACTACAGCTTAATCTTACGAAGACAATGTTTATGAGAAACAGCCTCGTTCCTGATGCCCCATTTGCTCTCAATGGAACAACCATCTCCGAATGCAACAGCTATGTGTACCTAGGTTGAGAAGTCAACATGACAAATGACCTGGCACCCGAGCTGCGCAGGAAGAAGAGAGTGGCTTGGAATGCCTTCAAGAACGTCGAAGAAATAACTAAGAGGACGAAGAACCTCCGGCTCCGGGCACATCTCTTTGATTCCACTGTTCTTCCTGCATTAACATATGCCTCAGAGACTGAAAGATTAACATTTTTAATTTTTTCCCAAATGCATTTCAACAACAAACTGAAAGAGGGCTTACTGAATCTGTTGATTTGACTAAATACACTGATATTAAGAAAGGAAAGAATAAAGAAAGAAATTGGGGCCAAGAGGAAGGAGTTATAAAGGAAGGAATGGAGCAGAGGGAAAAGAAAGGGAGATGGGAAGAGAGGGAGTGTGAGAAGAAAGGAAGAAAGAAAGGAAGGAAGGAGGAAGGGAGGTAAGGAGGGATAGTGTAGACATGGGAATTCCTCCTTTGGATACAGTCTCTAAAAGAGATCTCAAGGAATACAATATGTAGTTAACAGTTTATAATTTTTTTTTATTTTTTAATCTTGTTTGAAACTAGCCATGTGATATGTACCAGATTATGACCTCTGTTAGGTCAGCTTCAGTGCAGTAGACTTTTACCATACCTGCACATACCTTCACTGAGGAATTGGTCACTCACCTGGAAACCAATGCAAAGAAGACATTTCTCGAGCATGAACTGATGCAGTGAAACTGTTTTAAACTCAAATACCAACATATGCTCAGAGATGGATGCATAATTGGAAGATTATATTGGTTGAAATTCTTAGCACTGAGAGTGAAATAAACTCAATTCAAATTAATTGTAAAAAGGGGAACTACATTAACTGAGATAGAAGTCCAGGGATGGCTGAAAAAAGGAAGTCCCACAAAGGTGTTGGGATCCCTCTTCATTTCCTCTGCTTTCCTGGGCACTGTGGCCATTCTTAGGTTAATGCCTGCTCAACTCTGTGAGCCCTGTAGGACAACACCCCTCTTTTAGTCCATCCTACTGAAAACACAGGATTCCATCTCATTGGCTACATTGAGTCATCCCTCTATTAATTTCTGTGTCCTCAAGCATGCTCTGTCTGATCTCATACAGAATAAACCATAGCTGGGGTGTGGGCCATATGGCAGCTAGAACTAAACTGCATGGTAGTGAGTTGGGGAGGAAGCATGGACTCTCAGGGAATAGGAGGGTTGAATGTGGATGCTAAGTCAGTGTACATCAGTGACTGTCTACTTAAAATCTTTGAAGCCCCATACTTTCTTAAAAGGGAAGCCCATTGGGGAATAGAAAGGTCTGTCCAATTGTTAGAGCTTATAGTCAGTAGACAAACAACTCTAAAGGATGTCTTAGTCATTCGTGTTTTCTCTGAGGCATGAGGTTGCTATTTCTGGAAGGATTGTCTGTTCCTTTTACTTTTATTTCCCCACCAGTTCATTTTTCTGAACTAATTAAGTCCCTTATCTTTGAAGAAAGATGTCCCAGAAGAATGAAAAGTCAGAATGTAGAGATGTGTGTGTGTGTCTTTCCCTCTCATTAATGTAAACTGGGAAAATATAAAAGATAAAGAAAAAGAACATTTGTTCCCTGGAGGTTAAGAGAAATTCCTACGGTCTGATGAGGTTGTCAAAGACCATCTTCTCTAGATTAAGAATCTAATGTTAAGGCTGCAATTTCAGGGCTCACTGGATGTAAGGCAAGCTCTCCTCTGTGCCTTTAGAAGAGAGAGGACAGTACCTTCTTTTACACAGAAATTTAAGTATCTCATTTCTCCATAGACTCTCCATCACACCTATAAAGAGAAACTTATTCTTACAGCCTGTCTTCTAAAAACCCCATATGGCAAAAAAATAATAATGCAATATATATATTATATATATTTTTTCAGAACACATTAGAGTTTTCATAGCATGTCTGCACTCAGTAACTCATCCTCACACCAGAGCTGAACAAGGTCCCCTTGAGAGAGAAATAGAGCCCCGGAAATGGAATAATTTTCTGAGGTCTCAACCCTAGATGGCAGTATGAAGTCCCCAAAACAGGACTCCCATTGGTGCTCAGGGTCATTCCCAGTAGCTTTCAGGTAGACTGAGATGGCAGTGAAGAACTTTGAACAGAAGACTGATTCGAGACAATTGGACTTGAGTTCTGACTTGGTCACTGGTGGACTTAGAGATCTGTGTTGACCTCCATACTCCTGCTTCTTTCCAAAGGGGCAACAATAACTCACAGTCTTACAGGTTTCTAAAAAAAAAATTCTAAGTACATCACTGTGATGATTTGGGATTTATAAAAATGCCATGAATATGAAATATACCAAAATTATTGATGTAGTTTGGGGTATATGGTATGATATGTGAGGGCCATACAAATTCAGGTAAAGGTAAAGGTAAAGGTAAAGGCCCTCCCATTGATCATCGATTTATTCGAGCGGGCCCAGTAACGTCTCCATTGGAGACTTTGTTGTTACTGTGTCTGGCATATCGAATACTCTCGGTAGCTTGCCGGGCTCTCCGAAAGGGGCGGAGGAATCGAACTCGGGTCGGCCATGTTGGCTGCGTGAAAAGGCAGACGCCCTACCCGCTGTGCTATCGCTCCAAATTCAGAAGCACAACAAATCAATCTAAATAATTGTTATGCAACTGAATTTCATTTCTATTCTGCTCCATCAGAATTCAAGGGCACTGATGTGATTATAAGGCATAGAGTAAAGGAATGTTTAGGCTGGACCATCACCTCTCAGCTCTGTTACCTGCTCTCTGCTTTGATCCTTGTCTGCCATGCCCTTTTGTTCTGGAATACATCAGGATCTCTGTTCACACATGATCTACAGGTCTGAGGTCCTGCTACCTCTCATAAAACTAGCCTGATAGGCATGTTAGTACAGGGTCTCTTTGAAGGTTAGTACAGGGTCTCTCACAGAAGATTATCTAATTTGATTTTCAGCCATCCAGTCTTCCCTGAGTCCTAATGACCTAATGATCTTTACTTTTTTCTTTACTTCTTTGTGGGCTGAAGGCAGGTATAGTCTCAAGCAAACCACAGCTTCTTCCGCCATTTTATCATGATCATACCTTCTCTCTCAACCTTTGCCACCCAAAATAAACAAAACCATTCAACTCATATTTTGGCTTCTTGATTCTGTTGTGGTCACCTAGCCTATTGTGTGGTCCCAAATCAAGGAAGGCCACAAAGGTATGGGAGACTGAATAAAGCCCTCTCCCAAGATATCCAAGTCCTGATGATGTGCAGGATCTGAGAACTTGTTACCTTTCATGAAAATTGGGAGAATTTTGCCTACAGAATTAGGGTTGCTAATAGGTTGATCTGATACAAGGGTGATTATCCTAAATGAGCAGGCTGAGCCTGATATAGACAGAACCCTTCTCTATGGAAGAAAGAGGCAGCAGAGAATGCTAATGAATCAACACTGACAGCTTTGATGGAGGAAAAGGTAAGAAAGAATCTCTGGAAGTTAAAAAAAAAGTGAGGAAATAGATGCCCCAAGAGCCTTCAGAAGGGAATATAGCCCTTGCTGGCACCTCAGCTTTATTCCAGGAAGACCTTTTTTTGACCTTCTCACCTGTATAACTGTAAGACAATCAATCCATGTGGTTTTTAACCCAGCTAGCTTGTGGTAATTTGTAACAACAGCAAGAGAAAACTAACTCAGGTTCAACCATCACCCAGGGAGGGAGGCTGACCTGAGAGACACTCTATAAAGAATTGTCCTATCACTCTGATCTCCAATTATTTCTAGGGAGGCCCTCACCTCTTGTTCAGGTATGAAGGAAGCAATAATGGAGCATCAGAGAAAGGCGGGAGCTTTGTGTTCCCTTGAATGTTATACAGAGTTTAAAAATAGCAGCCATTAGAAATGGTACAAATCTGACAATGATGTGAATAAGGTACATTTTGAAAAATAAGTTATGGCTCCCTTTCTTAGTGTGGCAGTTTCAACACTGTACATGTTTCATTATGATAGAACACACAGTCAAGGACAAGTGAGCATAGACACCTGATGTACTGAGGAAGACATTAGTCTCTGGGTATCAGCTACCCCTGGAAGCATCGCTTTCCCTGCTATTTCCCAGACTTACCCTGCTACTCACTCACGGCAAGGGAAGGACCATTTGATGGACTCAATTCCAGAGAGTCTAGGGACCAAAATCCAGCCTCATTTGGAAATGCCAATTCACAGCTCACCTCTGAGATCACAGTGGCTTCTTACTGCTTAATGAACTGTTCTAAAACTCAAGAGTTAGGAGCAACTGTTGTGTTTTGCTCATAGTTCTGTGGGCAAGAAGTGAGCATGACTCAGCTAGGTGATGTGTTGTGTACTTCCCCTGTGGGGAGTCTGGGGGACAGGACCCCTTCACTTGTTTCATGCTGGAGTGGGGACAGTTGGATGTGACTCCTTCTAAATGACAGCTGGGACTCTCTAACTTCTATGGTATGGATGTTCATACCACAGAAGTTGGATTTTCCAGGGAAACACCCTGAGATCTAATGTTCCAAGGGCCTAGACAGAAATGTCGAAGATTACAAGTACTGAGCCTCAGATGTCGTCCCTGACCATCATCTCTCCTACATTCTCTCAGTTGCATGAGCCAGTGAGATCAGTCTGGACTCCATGGCACAGAACTAGACCACATGTGAATGAGAGGAGTTGTAACTCCTATATACCTACATCAGGGACTCACAAATCAGGCTCCTTTGGCTGGAAGGGAGCCTGGTGTTCTTCAAACCAGGCCACTATGTCTCCCATTACACAGAAAGAGAAATCAAGGCTCAAGAGATGCAGAAATTCCTACAGCTCATATAGCATGGTCGAGATGGGGTCAAGATTAACCCCAAGACTCTCCCTCTGAGACTTTCATACATAATGACCTGGTGGCATCTGCTTTGCCACCTGGGATGTTAGTAGCAACCAAAGTATGCTGCCTTTCCCCCCAGTTCAGAGGAATAAAGATACACTTATTCATGTGTATTTTATTTTGGCCATTAGCCACATGCCTGCATCCAGAGCTGGAAACAGGGTAGGTCACACAGAAATAAGAATCACACTAGAAAGTCAATTCCAAAGACCAGAGGGTTCCTATGGGCTGCATGAGTCCTGGAATAAGTTGCTTTGTGCATATACAAAGGGATGTCACAGGGCTGATGTGAATGCTGGGGATGAGACACAGGTCCGTGAAAAGGACTCCTCTCTCTCTGAGCACCTACGGTGGGCCAGTGCACTGTGATCATGCAGTCAGTTTATACAACTCTCCTAGTGGGGCAGCATTACATCCATTACAAAAAGCGTTAGAAAGGCAGCAGCCTTACTGCCACTGCGAGCAGGGCTTGATTTTAAATATTTTGCTTATTTTGACCAGTTTAATCCTTACATTCATCTCATAAGCTTAGCTCTGTGATTATCTTCCCTTGTTATTGAGGGGGAAAAAAGAAACTGCCTGGCAGAAAATGGGTTATATGTGGAGAAGCACTGAGAAACAGGTGTGAAGAGGTGAAGCTATACTCGGTCATCAAGAGTCTGATGTAAGTTCTGAACTTATGGAGGTGCAAAGATTTGTATGCCTGTAGGATCTCAGGGAGGAGCGACCTCTACCAAGGCAATGTATCCCCAGCTAACCCATCAAATATGTACCCCTACATACCCACTTCTCCCTCTTTAAGTTTCTTCATTTTGTCTAAAAGGCCACCTGATCTTTCAGACATTAGGAAAGACCATCAGATTCCCTGATTGTCCTGAGATGTTAGTACCAAGCAAAGTATGCTGCTTTCCCCCAGTTAAGAGGAATAAAGATACACTTATTCATGTACTATTGATCAGGCCTCTCTAGGTGCCAGGGGGACTGAGACAGCAACCACTGGAAACTAACTTGGGGAGATAGAGGCTGATGCTCCCATTTCTCAGGCTTGCCCCATTTAATGACTCAGTTGGAGTGTAATTCTGGTCCCAAACTCAAAAAATGCATAAAATCAGGGAGAACCAACAGAGTGAGAAATCACATTGGAGAACATCCCAGATTCAGCTGACCAGAGAGGCTCACCCCACCTGCCTGGTCAGTCTCCTCTTTGAGACAGGATTCTTTCTCTCCATAAATGAACTCTGCAGGCTCGCACCATCCCTGCAGATCAGGGGCTCTGAAAGGTCACTAGAACCCCCAGGACAGAATGCACAACTGTAGGAATCATGCCTGCCACTTTCTCTTACTTAAAATTCTTTCAAAAATGCAAAATCAGGCACAAGGTTTCCTTATGGAAAACTTTCAGACTCTTGGACTGGGAAGCAATAAGTAACATGTGATTCCTCTCCTGGATGATATTCCCATCCACAGGCATTTTGATCGGATGGGTCCATTGGCAGAATTCTCTACATGCACCTTCTCCATTAGGAAGTACTGTTGCCAGAGCTGATAGCATTGCTGAATATATGTTCTCACTCAAAGCAGCACTCACATTACTGACAGAGGTGCATCCAGAGAGTCTGTGAGTGTTCAGTGTCAGGCCCTGGGCAGACACTTAAAAGGCATCATCACCTGATTCCCTGCAGCTGAATCTTCCTTTTGAAGGATGCCACAATTTCCACTCAACGTTTTGTCCTTGAAGAAATGCATTCAGAAAGCGAGATCAAACTTTTTCAAGCCTGCCCAACCAGTTAAGGTTGAATAGAAATCCAAAGTCAAAGCTATCTAACTCCTAAACTCATCCTCATAACTCTTCAAAAGGTAGAGGCTAGTGTCCCAGGAATGAGTGTGATCTCCCCAGTGTCAAGTTGCATAAAGAAAGGGGCCCTTTTTTCCCCTCAGGGCTCTGATTTCATTCTTCTTCCTCTGCATCCAAAGATCTAGAGGAAGAGAAGGGAATGAGTGAAGGTGGAGGAGAGAGTTCAAAGGGCTGGAGCACATGCTTTGCATGTTGAAGCTCCAAATTTGATGACCAGCTTTGCATGGTCCCCCGGCACCTCCAGGAGTAGCCCCCAGCACTGCATTAGAAGATGCTCCTACCATCATCTGATCCACCCAACTTTAAAAAGAAACACTGAGCTTTGGAAAAGAGGGTGGAAAAATCAGAAGAGAAGAAAATTGCAACCCGCTGTCTACTGACTCCTTTCCTGTACATTGGTTCCAACTTTAGGGGTGAAAAGGGCATTGTAGACTTTTTGGGACTGGGGCCCTTTTTTAATTTTATTTATTTATTTATTTATTTTATTGAATCACCATGAGATACAGTTACAAAGCTTTCATGTTTGAGATTCAGCCATACAAAGAACGATCACCCATACCTCCACAAGTGCAAGAATTTGAGCTCCCATTTGATCCAGCAATACCGCTCCTGAGAATATATCCCAGAGAGGCCAAAAAGTATAGTTGAAGTGACATCTGCACTTGTTTGTTCATTGCAACACTCTTTAAAATAGCCAGAATCTGGAAAAAGCCTGAGTGCCCGAGAACAGATTACTGGTTAAAGAAACTTTGGTACATTTACACAGTGGAGTACTATGTAGCTGTTAGAAAAGATGAAGTCATGAAGTTTACACAACAAGTGGTACTACATGGAAAGTATCATGTTAAGCAAAATGAGTCAGAAAGAGCGGGATAGACATAGAAAGATTGCATTCATCTGGGGAACATAAAGTAACATAATGGGAGACTAATACCCAGGAGTGACTGAGATTAGCACCAGGAATTTTGCTTCATGACTTGGAGGCCAGCCACACATGCTAGGGGAAAAGGAAGCTCAGATAGAGAAGGGAGCACCAAATAAAGGGTGTTGGGAGGATCCTCCCAGGATGGGAGAAGCATGCTGAAAGTAGACTATAAACATGATTGCCACCCAATGCCTCTCTTGCAAACCACAGAACCCAAAAGGAGAGAGAGAGAGAGAACAAAAGGGAATGACCTGCCACAGAGGCAGGGTGGCATGGGGGAGGGATGAGGAGTGGGAGGGATGCTAGGACCCGTGGTGGTGGAGGATGGGCGCTGGTGGAGGGATGGGTACTTGATCATTGTATAACTGAAACCCAAGCACAAAAAATTATAAGTCTATAATTGTACCTCGTGGTGTTTCACTAATTAAAAAAGGAAAAAAAATTTTTCCACCGCCAATGTCCCCATTATCCTCCCACCCCATCCCAGTCCTCACCCTGCCTCTATGGCAGACAATTTCCTCAATTCTCTCTCTCTACTTTTGGATATTATGCTTTGCTCAAATTTTCCCACCACCGTTCAGGCCTGCCTGCCAGGGGCAGAGGCTAGATCATTTATTTTCCATTGCTCATTTTGCATATCATGAGAGGTTGCATGGCCACAAAAGCGGCCACGCACTTCTGGAATTTTAAGATTGTAAATGTTTGGGTTCCAGAAACATCTCTGTAGGGAGCTAATCCATTTTGGGATTCAATTGGGATTTTCTGGACCCGGACTGGAGGTGGGTTGTCAGCGTAACATCTGGGATCAAGAGTGGACAGGGAGCCACGGAGAGACAGCCCAAGTCGCTTGGAGACTTAGTTCTGGTACCCGCATGCCTGTGCCTTACTTGTGTAAGCTCTTGGTTGCCAGGATTCCATCTGGAGTAGGTGGGGAGACTGCGCCTGCTCCACCTGGGGTGCCCTGGTAAAATTTGCTTGGTATGGGGCCTGGAGAAATCTCCAGTGCTGTAGTGTCTTCTGGAACTTGCTGCTCAATCTCTGGACCTGTGCTGTTGGTACGCCAAGATGGCCCCCTTTGACTTCCTATCTTGGTACTTTGAGTTGAGTCTTCTTCCCTTCTAGATGGGGCTGTGCATGCAGTGATGCTTCCACAGTTATAAATTGTTTTCTCCTAAAGCCCACACACCCCTTAATGACATTAGATATTGTATTCTTCCCATGACATTTGTAGTCATTTGGGGGACCGTGCAAAAATAGGTACAAAATATGAGGCCCTCATATGCAAAGCATGTAAATCTGTTTTGATAGTTCTTAGTTTTGTTGTATGTTGCATGCACCAGGCAAGGGGACCCTTGGGCTTCTGGTAAAGTACCCCCAGGAGAGAATACACTGGCTCCAACCCTTGCTCTACCTTCAAGAGGTCTGCTCACACAGACAGGAAAGCTGGCAAGGATAGAAGGTGCTCACTTAGTCTTCGTGTGGCTACCTTGGGATGAAGTGCTGTCAACATCTGGTCCTGGGTTCCTGTTGCATAACAGGAGGACAATACCACGTGAGAGAATAGCTGCTAGGACTCACTGAGATAATGCCCATCCCAGAAGCCAGGCCCTTGCTCTACACAGGCAGGAAAGGAGTCTGCTATTAATACTACGTTCTACTAATTTGTGCAGGGAGATGATGAAGTGGTGACTAAGATGGGGAAGCCAGACTTTGCTGCTGACTCACCATACTCTAAAGCCTCTGTGATGAATTTCCTTATAATCTGCCTCTCGTCAATGGGGAAACTGAGTCAGAGAGAACTTAACTATCCCAGATTTGCATACTCATAAATTCTAGAATAGAGATGGAGGTGGGAGTTTCAGAAAACTTTTCTGAACCAGGGAAAATTCTTCACCAGCACGATTTTTAGCAGTTGCCAAATAATCCTTGGAAGGGACCATATGGGGTTTTCTCTGGTTTCTATTTTTGATTTTTTGTTGTTGTTGTTTTTAGTTTTTGGACCACACCCAGCAGTGTTCAGTGCTAACTCCTGACTCTATGCTCCAGGATCACTCTTGGCAGGCTCAGAGGACCACATGGGTTCCCAGTGATCTGGGACAGCCACATTCAAGGCAAATGCCCTACCTGCTGTACTATTGCTCTGGCCCTTTCTCTGGCTTCTTGTTGGATATTATAAGTGTTTCCAATTGTAATCCAGTATAAACAGCGATGCTCTAAGCAACATTGAAAAAGAATCCTTTTGGAATTCCTCATGTTTCTTTGAAAGAGATCCCCAGGTCTGTAAGGATGATTTGTGGATTGCATTAATGGTCTGTGATTTGAGTGTACGTGTGGGGCGGATTCAAAAATAATGGCAATGCACTGGCTCTAGATTTTAGGTCTCTTCCTCTTTTAGGGCCCCGTGGTCCTTCAGAAGGCAGTTCAAGGACAGGATTGGGTGTTTGTTCTGAAGCTGCTTAAGGAGGGTAGTGATAACATAAAAAAAGCATGCTTTAGGGAGTAGCAACCAATGAAGTGTGTAGGATACCTGTGGGAGATGGTCCCCATGTAAAATAATGGAGTTGAGAAGAGTGAATATGGGGGATGGAGGTACCTCTGTCTCCTGGAGGATGAGAGAGGTCAGAGGCCATAGGCAGTGGCTGCCAGCCTCTAAGTGCCTGAGCTGAGTACTGTGTGAAAGGACCCAGAATTGTCAGATCACTGATAATTAGACACCCTTTTTCTAGTTCTGAAATGGAAAGCTAGAAAAATTGTGTTCATCTTAATTATAATAAAATATTTTTTTCACGTATAAGGCACTTGTGTGTTCTTCAATCTTCCTTTTACTCAATTTTATTTTTAAGTAACTCATGCTTACTGTGAAATAAAACATATTTGAAGACTGTTGAAATGTGTAAAGGGGGAAAAACAAGCCAATCCTCTTTATTCCTCATTCACCGTAGAGATAACTGCGCTGCACTTTGGCATATAAATGCCAAATATATTTATATATATATATTATGTGTATGTAATCCATACATTTTGCCTTTGCATATGCGAATATAAATAAAAGCATATGTAAATTTTCCATTTAATCTAGAAGCAATGGAAGCATAAAAAGCACACAGCTATGTTTCTTTGGGATAACTTGCTATGTTAGAATTTTGTGTCTTTAGACATGCTTTTCAAAGAGAATTTCCTCTTTATTTTTAAGATAACTGACTCCCTAACTTAGTCATAACCATATGCAAACATTTTTCCTTATGTAAAATATAATAATGAGCAAACTGAGAATCTAAAGGCATCAGGACTGTGTTTGCTTGAACCCAGGTATCCTAAATTCCTATCTAAAGCGCCCACTCAGTGTAGTCTCCTTTCTCCATTAAAAAAAAAAAATCTCCTTTCCTTGTTTTGGAGTGGGCGGAGTTGTCCAGGCAATGCACATGGACCCAGCGCATATCTATGTTTTGGGAACTGTGTGGTCCCAGGGATTGAAGTGAAATTCTCGTACATGGAAGGCAAGAGATCTACCACTTGAGACATATCACATGATAATCATCAGATCCAGCTATGTAAAGATATATAAATAAAATAAAATAAGACTAAAAAGAGGGAAAATGGGGGTGGGGGAAATTAAAAGAAATTTTTTAAAAGAAAGAAACAGATCTAGCCATGTAACTGCAAATTTCATGATTCTATTTTTTTCTGGCAAAGTAATATTTTATTGTGTTTATATATCACAGTATATTTATTCATTTGTTCTTAGACACTCTTGAACACTCAGGTTGTTTCCAGAGTTTGGCTACTGTGAATAGTGCTGCAATGAATATCAGGGTGCAAATATCTTTTTCAAATAGGGTTTTTGAGCCCTGAAAGGCAGATGCCAAGTGGGGATTTGCTGGGTCATATGGTGGCTCAATTCCTAGTTTTAGAATCAGAAGGGTCCGTATTGTCTTCCAAAAAGGTTGGAGCACTCAACATTCCCACCAGTACTGGATAAAGATTCCTTTCCCCCACACCCACACCAACACTGGTTGTTTTTGTTCTCTGTGGTGTGTGTCAGTCTGACTGGTATGAGGAGATACCTTATTGTTGTTTTGATTTGCAGTCCCCTTATGAGTGATGCAGAGCATTTTTTCATTTACTTAGTAGCCATCAGTATGTCTTTTGAGGAAGTTTATGTTCATCTCTTCTCCCATTTTTTGATAGAATTGATTTTCCTTTTTCAGGTTTGTAAATGTTTTATATAACTTGGACATTAACCCTTTGTCAGTTTATGAATGTCTAACTCAGTTAATAATGAATAGTGGGGAAATATTTTGTACTAGTGGTGAAGTGTCTCTTTATTCTGGTCATTGTTTCTTTTGTGGTGCAGAAGCTTTTTAGCTTTATGTAGTCTCATTTGTTTATCTTTGCTTCCATTTTCTTGGAGAGGGCATTGAATCATTGAATATATCTATAAAGTTGATGTCATAAAGTGTTCTACTTCTGTTTTCCTCAGTATAATTTATGAAGTCAGATCTGATATTAATCCATATTAAAATGAATTTGGTGCATGTTGTGCAAAAGAGGTCTGAGTTTATTTTTTTACATGTGATTGACCATTTTTCCCAGTACCAATTGTTGAAAAAGCTTTCTTTTTCCTACTTCATACACCTTGCTCCTTTGTCAAAGATTAGCTTTCCATATACCTGAGGATGGGCTGGAGCGATAGCACAGTGGTAGGGCATTTGCCTTGCACACAGCCAACATGGCTGACCCCAGTTCAAGTCCTCTGCCCCTCTCGGAGAGCCCCGCAAGCTACCAAGAGTATCTCGCCCGCAAAGCAAAGCCTGACAAGCTACCCGTGACGTATTCAATATGCTAAACACAGTAACAACAAGTCTCAAAAAATGGAGATGTTACTGGACCCACTCAAGCAAATCGATGAACAATGGGAGGACAGTGTTCTGTTCTGTTTTGGATACCTGAGGATCTGTCTCTCATTTCTTAATTCTGTCCATTGATTTCAGAGTCTGTCTTTATTCCAGTATAACACTGTTCTGATTACTATGGGTTTATGATAATGATTTTGAATTAGGCAAAGAGAAACCTCCCATCTCCCTTTTTCCTAGAATAGGAGAATTAATTTTTTAATTCACCACCATGACCTTGTGTTGCCTTGTGTATATAGAGGCATTTCAGCAAAAAATTGCTTTCTTCAATTGTAAAATTATTTGCACAAATAAGAATGTTTAGAATACAAAAAACAAGTGAAGAAAACTATTATCAATAGTCACCCCACTTTCAATGATTTCCATTAACATTTTGATGACATACATTTAACAATTTTATTGTGGACTATATTATGCTTTTAGAAAAATGTGATAATGCCCAAAATGAAAGAGAGAAAGAGAGAGAGAGAGAGAAGAGAGAAGTAAAGTACCTGTCATAGAGGCAAGCTGGAGTGGTGTTGGTAGGAGGAAAACTGGGGACATTGGTGGTGAGAAATGTTTACTGGTGAAGGGAGGAGTGTTGGAACATCCTGTGACTGAAACTCAATCATGAATCATGAACAGCTTTGTAACTGTATCTCACAGTGATTCAATTAAACAAAAAAAAATGTAAACCAAAAAATGAAAAAAAGAAAAAGAAAAATGTGAGCTTTGTTTATAATTTCATTCCTAGTAATTAAGTGATGACCCTCTAACCATTACCCAATTCAGAATTAGAATGTTGCCTGCATTCTCAAAGCTACCCCTAACATACCCACTGTGCCCTCAGTCCTCATTTTTCCCTCTTTTTTCTTGTAGAATTAGTCATCACCCTAATTTTAATGCTAAGCCTATTTCTCTTCTTTATCATTTCCCCTTCTGAGTAAACAGAATGATTTAATTTTAGTTTTGCTTTTTGGTGGTAAATTCTCCTGCATTCAGCAAATCTCACTAACTAAAAACAATCTACTTTGGTTGAAGTAAGAATTGGTTATCAGCCAGTGTATGGTTTAATTCAAATTATAATTGCATTCAAAATGTAGTTCCTCAGTACCCACCATGTTCTAGAGATTCTTTGCAAGGATGAGCTATGTCCTGGCCAACAAAGAACTCAATCTTGTCAGAAAAAAAATGTATTGGATCCTAATACCAAGAATCACGCTTTCTTCTTTTGCCATGATTCCCCATGGTGTAGACTCTAGCCTATGCTGCTGTTTCCCATCCTTTGAATTGTTGGCACCCATGAGTAGTATTTTTCCCAGCTGGTCCCAAAACCCAGCACACTATTTTCTAAAGCATATTTTTAAATGTTACATCCTGAGTTCATCCTAGGTGAGAGTAAAACCTTTCAGTCAGGGACTGGGGACAAAGAAAGAAGAAATGTTTCATGTGCTGTTCTAAGTGTAGCTTGGCATCTTAGAATCCTCCCAGCCACCTGACAAATATATCTATCCTTCCATCATGAGTACCAGCTAAGAAAGAGAAGGGGGCACTCCCAAAGTCAGCCTTGTAGTGTACTGGCACCCTCAGATTCTAAACCCAAACTTGAGAAACTCTCTGTGACCTGGATGGATTGGTTGAGAATCTGGTCAGACTTGTTGGAACACACATGCCTGTTACCTTAATCAAAGTCCTTAGACAAAGATGAATCTTTTTCTGGGTTATATCTATTTTCTCCAAATGAAAAATGATGGATCTATGTTTTCTTAATGATAAATGATGTATCTGTGTTTCCTTGATTAGAAATGGGTTCATCAGTGTTCTCCGAGGTTGAAATATGTCATACCAATGTTCTTTTAGACCTATTAGCATCTCAGCATGGGATTGCTTAGAGAGTTAAGTGGAACAAAATGCCTTTAGCCAGCCAAACTACCTGGATATTATTTGATGCTCAAAGAGTTGCAATGGGACAGTTTGACAAGCTGTTGGGGAAGAGTAGAAGACTTGAAGGACCCTGCCCTAGGGCCGGATGGTTTAGTACCTTGATATGGGTGGAAAGACTATGAAAGAGTCAGCATTGAGTTTTGATCTCCAGCACTGGTAAGTTTCCTCCTGTGCACCTCCATTCTCCAGACAGCGCACTTAGGGAAACCTCAGGGACCAACTCATACAATGACTATCTCCATTTAGAAGAGATTTTTTTTAAACTTCTTTTCAGTAGCTCTCTGCCCCACCCTAACCCCAACAATAACAATAGAAATAGAAAGAGAAATGTACAGACAGCCCAAAAGTAGATGTGGAATAAATACATTCAGCAGATGTGGAATACATACAGATCTGTGTGAGTATATGCTCAAAAAGTGATTTTTTAGTTACAAAGAATGTAGCAGGAAACCAGCTCAGGAATCCTGCCGTACACCTGTCTCCACTGTCCTGATAAAGACCTGCCTGGCTCTGACCTCTGCATATTTCGCTCCTCATGAGGCACTGTCTCTGGAGTCAAGTCCTGTAGATTCAAATCTTCTGTCTCTGACACCTATAATATACCGTTGGGATTGGTTGCCTTCAGCCACATTGAGTCTTACTCTCCCGGGATGAAATAATGGTACTACCTTCTTCCATGGATGCTGTATGAAGATGTGTAACCTAAAAGTTAAGAAAACAGACTCTGCAAAATGTCCTGGTTCTGCCATTTCCTGTGTACCTTAAGCAACTCAAGGAACCTCTCTGGTCTGCATATTCCTCATCAGTTAAGTGGTCTTGATAACATGTCCATCCTGTAGGATACCAAGAGAAAGGGCTGCATCTGTGACCATCTATTGCTTAGACTGAAAGGGGTCTGGGTCCAAAAGAAGTGCCCAGTGTCAAGTGAGGCCAGCCACCTCTCTTTGCATTGACTTGCACATCACACACACTTGCATATCACACAGCATGATTTCCTCAGCTCTGTATCACTGTAGAGTACAGATAGAAATAGAATGAAACTTGGGGCTCCTATAGGTGGAGCAAAATTCGGGCAACTATGGGGTTGATGAAGCAAATCATCTCCCTACCCCATATCTCAGGTGCCCATGTGTGAGTGGTGAAAATGACAGCATTTTGGATGTGCTTGGATCAAACCATACAGCCTAGAGAGGTGTCTGGAGTGAGTGGGGATGGGGGGGGGGGGGGTCACAACCTATTACATATGATCTTTAGTCATCACAACAACAACACAGAGGGGAGATGCTCAGGGTGGCGGCCATACACAATGAATGTGCATCTCCCTTCCAGCTTCCTGAACCAACAAAGTGCTGTAGTGCCTGAGTAGGGGGCAACACCTTGCCCTGGCCAGTATTGCACAGTGCATGAACTCTGTGGCTACTGCTCAGATTTAGATGGACTCTGGTTGTCGGCCCACCCACACTTGTCCTTCTGTGGTCTTGTGAACTTCCTTTGCTCTATGCATCTCTGAGTCCATTATTACAACTTGGATGAGCATCCCTGTCTGAGGGGCCAGGTGGCTGGACACAGTCAGATGAGTGGAGAAAACCCCCAAACTGGAGCCATGCTTGGGAGATTCATCTCATCTACCCAGTGGCCAAGGACTAGTCTTAGAAATCTCAGTTTTCTTCTCTGCAAAGTGAGGGAAGTCAGACTCTTTTTGCCACGAGGCAATGGTTAACACAGTGAGTTAATATTCATCACACATTCAAAATGATGCCTGGCACACAGCAAGCACTATTAAGTGTGAGCTATTATTATTATTAATGAGCTATACAATGGCTATTCATTACCACCACCTGGCAGTTATTGAATCCACATTCTTCAGGACTCCTGGCAGGTTTTCTTGAGATTTTCTTGGAAAAGTGTTCCCTGGCTTCCCTTTTTTCAGCCCTCCAGCACTTATTTGTATCATAGTAAAATCCTACAGATGGGGAACAGTGGTTGCAGGGATAGATGAATGATAGTACTTCTTCCTTGCAGCCATGAGGTCCCAGCTTTGGACCCCATCACCTCCCATGTGTTAAGAGGCATCCCACTAGCTCTGGCATTTGGGATCCTAACAAAGTGTGGTGTATTGCAATCAAGTGTGTGTAAACACCATAACTAAGGCTAGTGATCCTTGAAAAGCATTAAGACCTATTATATAGATCTTTAGTCATCACAACAACCTTTCAAGAGAATAAAAGAGAAAAAGAAAAAGTGAAAATCTCAGAGTCTGCAAGACTGTGCTTATGCATCATTCCTTTGTGTTCCGACCCCTGACCCATATGTTTCTGAAAGTTTTGGCTAAGGTTTTGTAAATGTGCTGAACTGTAGGACAGGAGGCTTGGTTTAAGTATTTGCTGAAGGGTACATCTTTGGCAACATAGTCTTCATCGCCCAGAGAGAATTGAAGACTGGGTGGTTTTATTGGCCATGGAAGATGCAGGTATAAGATATGCTCTTCAGCCATTGCCATGTTGGCTGCGTGCAAGGCAAACGCCCTGCCGCTGTGCTATCGCTCCAGCCGCGGGTAGGGCATTCGCCTTACAAGCGGCCAACATGGCCGACTGGAGTTCGATTCCTCCGCCCGGCAAGCTACCGAGAGTATTCGATATGCCAGACACAGTAACAACAAAGTCTCCAATGGAGACGTTACTGGGCCCGCTCAAGCAAATCGACAATCAACGGGAGGGCCTTTACCTTTACCTTCAGCCATTGCCACTGACTCCCCCTACTCCCTGGCTCCCCAAATCTGGAGTTATCTACTTTCATAACCCATCCATTCATCTCTTTATGGAATTTTCTCGCATATCCCTATCAGGGCCCTTGGAGGCCAGCTCCATCTTCCCCTCTGAGAGTAAGAGAGAAGGGAAGGAAAATAGTCAATGTAGGTGCTGTCACCTGTGTCTCCTCATCCCCACGCTAATGGGAAAAGAAGATAACTATGTGTTTTAAGAGTGAGCCAGGGCCAAGATGTAGCCGAGCAAACCAGTCATGCAGTTCAGCACTGTAGCTGCTTCCATACTGTTCAGGAGTTAAGCCAGCTTGAACCACAACTTATTATTCCCCCTTAGAATGTCCCCAGCCTCCAACTGGTTTAAGTCAGTGTTTCTCAAACAGGGGCCATAAGAACCTTGTGAATCCCCTTGGATATCACAAGGGGGGGACCACTGGTGAAAATAACATAAATGTTGGGCCATGACATGAGACTAGAAAGGAAACTAGTAGGATGGGGTTGGGGGGTATGACTACCAGAAGAAACCAAGATCAGAAGTACTCCAGAGTTGCAAAAACGGTTGAGAAACACTGAAATCGATCAGAAATGGGTATTGTCTAGCTTGCAGATCACAGTAGGACTATAAAATCATATGGTCTCGCCCTGACACAGACACTTACACTTCTTATCCACTGCCCAGAGCCTTCAGAATGCCTATATTGCACGACTCATGAATGATGCTATAAATCTGCAAATGGCCCTTGACAAGAAAAAGGTTTCCCAGCCCTGCACCAGACCCTCCTGGAGACCAGATCCCATCATTCTTCTCCTTGTTTGGGTCTCCCTAAGAAAGGGGTCTTGTGGGTAATGCAGGATTGAAGTCTGGCATATCATGTTTGTACCAGCACTGTTTCTTCTAGAAACCAAGTGTCATGGGAGAAGCTTTCCCAGCCTCAGAGCCTCTTTCCTCTGCTGCCAAATGGGGTGAATAAGAACAAGCTCTGAGCCTGGAGAGGCTGCAGCCAAGTGGAATGAGAACACCCCATGTGGGGGTCTGGCTCATGGGAAGTGCTTTGAGCATGTGAATTTCCTTCTTTCTCTCCTGTGTGTGCTGAAGCCTGAACAGATGGCTGCCATGTGAGGACACTGGCCCATTGGTTCTTCACAGGGACTCAAGCCAATGCTAAAGCAATGGGAGCAGATATTTTCTTACATTCCAAAAATATTTACCCAACATGGAATATTAAGAAGTGATAATCAAAAAAAAAAAAAAAGAAGTGATAATCGGGGGGTGGTACCAGCTTGTCCTTCACACCCTACTGAGGTCATGAGTTGCCCCCCACGAGCGGCTCTCTGGCATGGCCATGACCCGAGAGGCAAAAGGACTTAATCCAGAGCCTGGCAGCTTGCGGCAAAAAAGTGAATGGACTATGCCTTAAACTACAGCGCCATGCCTCCCTGGGAGGGAAAGTGTGTTGCTCCCTTCTGCCTTCTCCCCACCCCCCCTGCCCCGCCCCGCAGCAAGGTGGCCACTGCCTCAGAACTTATTGGAAAGCCAGGTGTGAGCCGGTGGTGACGGGGCAACTGCAGTCTCATGGGAAGGGGGTGGTACTGGCTCTTCCTTCACGTCCTACTGAGGTCACGAGTTGCCCCCACGAGCGGCTCTCCAGCATGGCCATAACACCAGATACACAGAAACCAATCTTGTAATTATCTGGCTCTTGACAGAAATTCCTCCAGACTTACCTAGTAAAATATCAGAAATCCAAAATCCCACAGCCGCAATAGCGGCTGCACATCATATAGTTCTCATAACCAGCTATAGATAACAAATTATTTCACAATGCCTTTTCAGCAATTCTGATTGTTGGGGGAAAATATAAACAATAATGGTGCATCTCTTGTCGAAATAATGAATGTAATCAAAGTGGAGAGAGAGTTAAGTAGAAATCATCTGCCTCACAGGCATTGGGAGGCGTGGGAGGGGTGTATGTTGGTGATGAAAAATAAGTACTGGTGAAGGGAAAGATGCATGATCATTGTATGACCGAGATTTAATCTTGAAAACTGTGTAACTTTCCCCACAGTGATTCAATAAATAAATATAAGAAAAGAGAAAAAAAAGTGATAATCACCCTAATAACGTACAAGAAATGGCATTTTCCTAGGACACTCTGTTAGGGTCATTAATTAGCAGCCCTCTCTCCCCACCAACACTACCTGCAGTGATTGTCCTCAGAACTTCTGATCAGATTCATTTTACATTGAGAAAATTGATCCTCCACGTGTTCAGGAACTGACTGACACATGCCACACAGCTCCTAAGGGGAAGAACCAGTTGAGCATTGAGCCAAGAACCCAAAGGTCAATGGAGTGTCTCGCTCCCCCTTTGCAGACACTGGGATGATGCTAAGAAGTGAAAGCTTAAGTGCTTCACTCTTGCTCCTCAAATAGGCCAGAGACTCATGGGGTGGAATCCAGACTGTGAGCCAAAAACCATCATGTCTGGCAGAATCAAGTTTGTGGTAGAAGAAAAATTAACGTGGACAAGAAGTTAAAAAAGATTCTCACTGGCTCCATTCATCCAAACGAAAGAGGGACTTGCCAGAAGGACCTTTTTTAAGACTTTGATAGTGCTGAGTGTTTGCAACAACCCCGGGGGTGGTTACTTAAAACCACCATCATCCAGTTGGGAAAGAGCAGCTGTATCAAGAAAAAACTCCCTGACTAGGGGCCAGATAGACACTACAATGGGTAGGGTGTTTGTTTTGTACATGGCCAATTCCGGTTTGATTTGGCATTCCATATGGTCCCCCAGGCACCACCAGGAGTAATTCCTGTGTGCAGAGCCAGGAGTAACTGAGCATTGCATTTGGGGAACAGTTTTACCCCCAGCAGTGCCTGGTCATGTTGTGCACCGGGTCTAGGCAGACGTGGGGTGAAGGATGACGGGTGTATGGAGAAACACCCTCCGGGAGCAGCTGATGGCTGTTCACTTTATTGCCAGATACACACATATTATAGAGGGTTTCAGCTTACAAGAAAATTCAATCACATAAAGTTCAGCATTATTTTCCTGTCACCTTTCCAAGTCTGCTTTGCCCTGGTCCAATCCCAATCAAGGCTAGATGCTGCAGTTAGGATGACTTACTAAGCATACGTGACAGTTTCTGTGTCTAAGGCTCCTGTGACTAGGAGGTCGAGTGAGGCTCAAGGCCAAACACCTGGTTCTGGCTGACACCCTGTTCTTTCCAACTTTGCCCAGATATTCCCTCTTGCAAGTCTTGGCTTCTGGGTCACTTCACAAGGGTAGGTTTATCTGCTCTAATACCTGTCACCATGCTCCACACATTGCTAGGTGTCGCCCCAAACGAAAGCAAGCTAACCAGTAAACAAATCACTTGTACCACTTGTCATCCTGCTATTCATTGATTTGCTCAAGCGGGCACCAGTAAAGTCTCCATCCATCCCTGTTGTGTGCTAGTGTAGCTCAATGGCATCTGCTCGCTCCAGGAAGAAGAAGAACCTCAAACCATTTGTTCAGGCTTTTGACAAAGAAGTCTGACCATCTCATAGGTGGGCAGCCACATCCTTTTGATGTCCCGTGGAATCCAGTCCGTAACAGCTCTAGTCCAGCAGTTGTCTGCAAATTGCATTATGTGTACAGCCCATCTGATTTTCAGTGCCTTGGCAAATGAGACAGCACCCCTGATTCTTGATCATCTACTGAGGTCAGAACTCCAGATTCCTTCTCTCACTTGAGTGAAATGTGATATTACAAGCATAGCTCTTTTGATTCCTCTTTGGGATACCCAAATAGTGTTCTCATCTTGTTTTCGTAGGGCCCAGGTTTCTGAGGCTAGTAAACAAATATTTGTTTACTTATTTGTTTACTTCTACTGACCTGTCACTATCACTGTCACCGTTCTCCCATTGTTTGTCGATTTGCTCAAGCAGGCTCGAGCGATAGCACAGCAGGTAGGGTGTTTGCCTTGCACATGGCCAACTCGGCTAACCCAGGTTCGATTCCTCCTCCTCTCTTGGAGAGCCCGGCAAGCTACCGAGAGTATCTCACCCGCAAGCTATCCGTGATGTATTTGATGTGCCAAACACAGTAACAAGTGTCACAATGGAGATGTTACTACCAATGACCAGTAAACAAATAAGCAAGAAAAAAAAAAATCCCTGACTTCCTGTATCCTTAACCTCCTTCACTTTTTGAAATCAGAATGGGGTCCAACAGGAAACTGTTTGAACTGTGACTTGTTCATAGAATTATTTAGCCAGAGGAGAGCAGAAAAGAGTCAGGGTCTGGAATTGGACCCAGGGGTATAGGAAGGCACTGGCAGGTATTTGCTTGGTGTTTGCAGGCTGAGGTACAACAAAATGGAGGCTGCTGGTTTGGGTCAGGTGCTTGGATATTTTCCTAGGGCTGGGGGCAGGCTCTGCCTTTTCCACACACCCATGTCCCAGGTCCCTAGAGATGATGTCAGCTGCAATCGTCTATCTTCAGACTGCTGATACCCGAAATCCTTTACAGCTTCCAGTCCTTCCATTTACCTCAGCTTCACAACTCAGCACAAATTGAATGACCCCTGAATTGGCATGAGTTGATTAAGACTCCTAATAATTATGCCATCTCTACAGGACTGCTTGTCCAAATCAACATCAGCTGTCACAGGTTTACAGGCCTTGGTGACAGATTGAGGCTGCAAAGGAAGAGGGTGGGGAGTGAGGAGTGGGACAAGAGAACATGAGAGCTGCCCCCACTCACTCACATTCCAGATCTTTCTCAGATGACCTCCTGGGTCCAATCCTGCTATCTACAAAATGGTTGGTTCATCCTAGAGGCCTCCCTACTGAACTTCTAAGATCCCCAGTGATTTTGCCTGCAAAACACATGAATCTTAACTGTGCCTTGAGTCTTATGTAGTGGTTGCATATGAGACAGTGTTCAGGACAAAGTGGGTGCTTGGTAAACACTGTGCCTTTCCCATTATGGCTTCTTTCCCATCCTCTTCTTCTGTACATCCAAGACTGTGCTGCTAGTGTTAAGCCCAGAACTATGGGTCCCCAAGTGGCGAGACGAACAGAGACATGAACTCGATAATGCAAAAGCAGTAGGAGTTTTATTCTAGTATACTGGGGTCAACTATCTCACCCACAGAGTCATCTCTTAATAGCGACCACAACTTCAGGCAGCATGCAGTTTATATAGGGTTTGATTATGTAAGCAGTACATGCCTTATTGTTTCAGAAAGAAATTTTACTTAGTTACCAAAGAAAGGTGTTTTGGCAAGTGTCTAGGGTAACCGTGGTCAGGCAGTAGTTAAACAATAGTTTCCAGTAACAGTTCATGGTTACATAAACTACTCATTCTTTTAGGGTTAACAAAAGACAGTTCATGGAGCATTTTGACTGGGGGCATAGGGATTCATTGAGCCCACTTGCTGGACCCAGGAACTTTCCTAGGTGGACTCAGGTTGACTAGTTACTCATTGTTTCATTGCAGGGAAACTGAAGCAATTTCAGTTTCAGGAACTAAACCTGAGGCCTAGTTGATTGTGCTGATTGCTGCCGCCTGTCATAGCATCAGTTTTGCCCTTACACTAGCAGTCTCTCTGAGGCCCCTAATACTCCACCCTTACTACCTTCCTTCTCAGGAACTTCTCAGAATTCTTGTGTAACAGTCCCAGTCAATATGATCTACTTGTGACATCACAGACAGGCACTTGCATGTGGACCAGAAAGGGCACCTCATTTGCAATCGTCCTCCCTGAAGGCACAGTCAGCCTTTTCCTTTAACCTCAGACAAGCCTCTTGTCCTCTCCAGTGTGAGCTTTTTCCTTGCAAAAAATGAGCAGCGGGAGGACAGTGAGACTTGTTGGGAAGAGCAGAAGTGGTCTGGGGCTTATCCTGCCTACCCCTCAGGTGCATATCCCCTTCCATTGCCCCTGGAGGAGTTTTCTGTTGGGGCAAAATGAGGAGGTGTTCACATCAACGAACACTCTTTTCTTTAAATTAAAAAGATTTTTTTAAAATTTTTGTTGAATTACTGTTTTGCACTTGGCCTACTTGGTTTGATCCCCAGCATCCCATAGGAGTGATTCTTGAGTGCAGAGCCAGGAGTAACCAAGCATTGCCAGGTGTGGTCCCCAAACAAAAACAAATGAGAGAGAGGACAGAGAGAGAGAGAGAGAGAGATCCTTACAAAGTTGTGCATGATCAGGTTTCAGTCATACAGTGTTCCAACACCCATCCCTCCACCAGTGTACATTTTCCAGTACCAGTGTCCCCAGTTTCACTCTCGTCACTGGGGATAGGGGATGTCTGATGGGAGCTGGGAAGATCCAAGCCATGATGGGATGTTGGGAAAGACCCAGTTCCTGCTCAGATGCATCAAACCTCAGATGCGCCAAACCTTAAGGGTCGGGCACCCAGCCTCAGGGTCTCCCTTTGGGTCCTCACCTGAGATGGAGCAGAATAGGGGCCACTCACGGGGTTAGGTGACCAGTTCTCTCAACTCTACTATAAAACTATAGGCAGAGGGACAGTTCTGCAAGAAATGAACCCATCCTGCCCTTTTCCCCTGCACATGCCTGGTCCTTAGGAACTCTCTTTGAGTTTCTAAGAAGCTACTTACAGATAATTTAATTCACCACCCACTGGTAATTTCTTCAAAGTAGCAAATCCAGTCACTCACCCTTCTGCCATCCTCTCTCCAAGGCTTCCTGGTTGTGCTTAGAATAAACCTAGTCCACTTCCCATGTCTGAAGTTAGAGGTCAGTGACTTTATTTTTATTTGCTGTTTGGTAGAAAGGACTAGAGAGTAAATATTTTAGACTCTTGTAAGTCAGATATGATCTTTTCTTGTCTTATCGTCTTCCTTTAAGAGAAAGAAAATGTTAAAAATATGGAAGCCATTTTTAGCTCTGTGTAAAAACAGGCTGTGGGGGAGTAGATGACTTTTCTCCATTCCTCCCACTAAATACGACTAAAATCCTGGAGATGTTGTATGAAACAAATAGAAGATTTTGAGAGGTGGAGAGATGAAGGCAGGTCCACTAGGGATCTGGCGACCCACAAGATGCCTGGTGATCAGCGCCTTGGATTTTCTCTTTGTCTGTTATGTCCCGGCCTTTGATCTGAAGAACTCAGAAACTCAGAAATACCAATGGATGGAGATAAAAATAGTAATCCCCCTTGTCCCATCCTCCCAAAAAAAAGAGCCTGCTCTCCTTAGCCAAAAAAAGGAAAGTCTAATAAGACCAAGTATTTTTATACTCAATAAAAATAATCACTCTATATTGGTACAGGGTTTAAAAAAATCAGAAATACAACTACTTTCCCGTCATGCTAACAAAGGTCAGACAGGACATTAGGCCCCCATCTTTTTGAGTCTGTATTGGGACAACCAACAATCAACTAGCCCCATCTTCCTGCTAGATTAACATCAGAGAAGGACAAGAAAAGAGGCAGGATTTTCTCCCCCACAGAGAAGAAATGAACAATCCCCCGCCCATCAGAGCCATCCAGTGTCAGCAGAGAAGTTATAAAGAGCCCAGACCTCTATTCCTAAATAATTGTAATGAGATACACCACTTATTGCAGTTACAGTGAGACACCTCCAGTGCTCCTGCTTCGGTATTGCCAGAGGATATCTAAGAAAGCAAGGGTCATCTTATTGTAATGAGGTCATCCTTACCCTGTGTCTAAGTAGAGATCCAATGTGGAACAGTAAATAGGCTCACCTTCTACTCTTATTCAGTGGGTGCTATTAGTGGTATCCTAGGTGCCAGCAATCATTATTAGGGGTCTTCTCTTTTGGTTTTAATAGAGAATAAATAAGGAAACTGAGATTCTGCCTTTCCCAGAAAATAGGGAGCTGTCCCTCCTTTTTTCCTTGAAAAATCCAATAAAAATTGATCAAAATATGATCCAGAGTTAAAACACATTGCCCCACATGTTCAGGTTTCCATCAGAAATCGCCTTACATACCAGGAACTAGGGAATTCTCAAGCAGAAAAACACAAGCAGTACATGCTAGCAACTATATAACAAAGCTGTTAAAACGATATGACAAATATATTCACTCATCCTTCATAAAAATGCTGAAGAAAGCAATTACAAGCATAAAGGAAAAAATTAAGTCTCAGGGAAGAAGTAAAAGATAAAAGAACATGAAAATTGTGGAACCGAGGAGTACAATAACTGATTTTTTTTTTCAGTTTTGTAATTTGACTTGAGAAAAACAGAGAGGACAGGGACAATGTCAATGAACCTGAAAAAAGGACACTGTAAGTGATTCATTCTGAATATGAAAAGAAAGCAGTGAATTGATCAAGAAAATAAGCAGACTCAAAGGTCTGTAGAACTATGTGTTTTAAAAACCTGCCATTTGCATTGTGGAGTTCAAGAAGGAGAGCAGAGAGCAGGAAACTAAACATACACAGTAAAAAGGTACACAAAAAAATCCTCACATTTTTTTCAGGCAAGATATATATTAAATTAAGCAAACTCCAGAATGAACACACAAATATCAAAATCTATAGCAACACATTATACTCAAATTTCTGAAAGTATGTTTTAGTCTTTTAAAGAAAAACTCTTAAAAGAAAGGTGACATCATATTACGCCTTTATAAGCAATAGCATCATGTCTTTATTCCTATAAATTGTGTTTCCCTAAGTACAATGTAAGTGATGGTAGAATTCTCATGAGAAACAATGGAAGCCCAAAAACAGTGGCACAAAATTTTTAAGGTTCTGAATCAAAAAACAAACTGTCAATTCAGAATCCTATATCCAATCAACTGTTTTTAGGAAGGAAGGAAAAATCAAGACATTCTCAAAGGTCTTGAGCTATTATCATCAACACATTCTCTCTTTGAAAAAAATAGTTAAAAAAATAGTTAACAGAGGTTTCCAAACATAAGAAATTCATAAATTGGAGTCCTAGAACAAAGAAAGAAGAGAGAATATAGTTAGAAAAATAGTAGGTAAATGCACTCCAAAGACCTTTTCCTCTAGAGTGTTCTACATTGTGCCTGATGATTAAAAGAGGAGGAAAAGAGAGAGTCAAGGTTATAACTTAGTGATAAAGCATTTGTTTTGCCTGAGTTTAATCCCCAGTATCAAAGAATAAAAAATTTTAAAAGATATTGTTATCTGATGTATTTCTACATGGTAGAGAAATATTTAAGAAGATTATATTTTAGATGGGAGAAGATAAGGGAAAATAATGGAAGATAAGATTTCTATACATATCTAAAACAGGTAAAATGACAACATCTGTAGGCTGTAATAAGTTTTGCATATCTATAGCAACCGCTTGAAAACTATATAAAGCAATGTACTCTAAATTATGAATAAGTCAAAAATGAATTCTAAAAAGAATATTCAAGTAACACACAGGAAGTAACACACAGGAATGAAAATATGAAGCAGAGAAATGAAAATCGAATAGAAAATAAAATAACAGATTTCAGTCCTAAACTATAAATCATCACATTAAATGTAAAAGATCTAAATACAGAAATTACAGGACAGAAATTGACAACCAAATTTAAGAACATAATGCAATTATGAGCTATCTTCGAAAAATTCACTTCAAATATAATGATTTAGCCAGAATGAAGTAATCAGATAGAATATGCAATCAAATAAAAATAGGAATATCTATATTAATATTTGATAAAATAAACCTTCAGCAAAGAATGTCACAAGAGGTACATTTTATAATAATGAAAAGGTCATTTACCAAGAAGACCTAGGTTTTATGTTTCAAACAGAATAATAGAATGTGCAAAGCAAAAACTAGTAAAACTGAAAGAAGAAGAAACAAATCCCCAATTATACTTTAAAATTTCTGTATTTCTTCACAACTGATAGAACAGAGGGAAAATCAGCAACCTTAGGAAATAAGTCAGTGTCACCAAGAAAAGGGACTGAGTCAACATTTAGGAATTCAGTTATAGCTGATTGTACATTCTTCTTCACTGCCTATGGAATATATACTGAAATTGGCCATGAATTTGCTGGTCATAAAAAAATGCTTTAGGTCTGGTGATACCTCAGACGACTGGAGCACGTGTATTATGTGTCTTTAGTTCATCCCTGGCACTGTCTGTTTCCCTGAACCACCCCTGAGCACAGAACTGGAGAGTAGTTCCCAAGAATGCCAACGTGTGGCCCTCAAATCAGAAAAAAAAGAGTTTTAAAATTTTAATGGGAACTGAAGTGATAGCACAGGGGGTAGGGCCTTGCACGCAGCCGACCTGGGTTCAAGTCCCAGCATCCCATATGGTCCCCTGAGCACTGCCAGGAGTAATTCATGAGTGCAGAACCAGGAGTAACCCCTGTGCATCGCCGGGTATGACCCAAAAAGCCAAAAGAAAAAAAAAGTAATGAATTCACATCATACAGAGGGTAGACTTCAGCCACAATAGTTAAATTAGAGAGCAATAATTAGATAATAAGCATCTCTAAATACAACACAAAATAATTCTAACAACACCATGGTCAAAGAGGAAAAGAGAAATACACTGAAATGAATGAAATATAAGAAGCCTTTTCCAAATTTGTGAACAAAATTAAAGCAGTGACCCATTCTTTTCATTGTAACTTATCTGTGTCTTTATAGTAGAGCAAAGTTTATAGCCATAAATGAATACATCAGAAACTGAACATTTCAATCAATAATTTAAACTCCCATCTCAAGAACTGACTAAAAGGAGAGCAAAATAAAATAAAGCAGAAGAAAGAGAATCAATACAACCAAAAAATAGAATAAAATAGATTTAAAAATATTGAAAAAAGTGAAATTGTCAAGAAAATAACTCTCGCAGGACCAATAATAAAGAATAGAAAAGACACAAGTTACCAATACCTTGAATTGTGGTAATTTACCATAAAAAAAATCCAATCAGATTGATACCTTCTACCTTTGTCTAGCAGGGTGGACAGCTGGACACTGGACATTCTCTCTGTCAGAGAATGAGACAGACAGACTGTTGTCATGCCCAGGTTGCAAGTTAGTCTGAAGAGTCTAGAGGATAAACTGGCCACTTACTGAACACAATTTCTGCTCCTTCACCCTCCCTGGCTCCAGACATGTGAGCCATTGTGTTCCTTAAAAGGTACATTAAGAGCAGTTAACAGATATATTAAGATGAACGGCTGGCACATTAACATAGCTGTGGTCAAAGGGTGATAGGCAATCAGCAAACACCTTTACAGCATAGTATTAAAGTCATGTATTAAAGTCATTTCCTACTTAATTCTTGCCTGGGCATAACTTTGCTGCCTTGAAAGTATTCTATTCTTACCTGAGCACACATTTGCTGCCCTCATAGTATTCTATTCTTCCCTCAAAGTATTCTATTCATGCCTGTTTTACTCCGGGCACTACCCCGACCTTGGAGTTATTATTAAGGGGAAATTACAATTCCCCACAAGGAATAAAATGGAATATCACTTCAGACCTACAGTCATAAAAAAGATTAATAAAAGGTTGTTATAAATAGCTTGACATGCACATATTTGACAATTTAGATGAGCAAAAGCTATTTCTTTAAAGTATAAGATTATAGAAACTCACTAAATAGACATTTGAATACTCCTGTAACCACTAAGGAAATTGTAACCTCTTCTAAAAAAAATTAGTCCTGTACCAACTTAGTAAACAAAACCACAACTAACATATTTCTTAGCTAGAAAACTGAAATATTTTTCTATTTAGAACAAATGAAGAATGTCCACTGATCACTCTTATGTGTCATAAAAATTGTTCTGGAATTCATAATCCAGAATTCTGGCATTAAAGCAAGAAAAAACAAATAGAAAACATTTCGGAAAAAAGAGACAAAACCATTCCCATTCACAGGTGACTTGATTGTCCTCACAGAAAATCCTCAGTAGCCTACACAAAATCTCCTAGAATTAATGAGTGAGTTCAACAAGATTTCAGAATATAAGCAAAACGTGTAAGTCAATTATATTCTTGTGTAGTAGCAATGAAAATGTGGACACTGAAATTAAAAACAACAACATAATACCATTTGCAAATCCTAAAGATAAAGGATAGAAATTTAAGAAAACATGTGGAACATAATTGCCAAAAAATTACAGAATGCTAATGAAAGAAGTTGAGAGAAATCTAAGCAAAAGGAATCATGTGGTATTTATGGGTTATAAGATTTGAAATAGTAAAGCTTTAATTTTCAAATAAATTTATGGCTTTAATATGGTTCTTATTTGAAAACTCAATATTTTTAGTAGATATTAACTAGAACTTTCGGACATTCATATGAAAAATAGCACTGTAGCACTGTCCTCCCATTGTTCACTGATTTGCTCAAGCGGGCCCAGTAACGTCTCCATTGTGAGACTTTGTTGTTACTGTGTTTGGCATAACGAACATGTCATGGGGAGCTTGCCAGGCTTTGCCGTGTGGGCGAGATACTCTACATAGCTTGCCAGGCTCCCCTCCGAGAGGGGCGGAGGAATCGAACTCTGGTTGGCCTGGTTGGCCGCATGCAAGGCAAACGCCCTACCCGCTGGGCTATTGGCCAAGCCGACTTCGATTCCTCCACCCCTCTCGGAGAGCCCTGCAAGCTACCAAGATTATCTCGTCTGCACAGCAAAGCCTGGCAAGCTACCTGTGATGTATTCAATATGCCAAACACAGTAACAACAAGTCTCAAAATGGAGACATTACTGGGCCCACTAGAGCAAATCGATGAACAATGGGAGGACAGTGCTACAGTGCTATATGAAAAATGAAATCTGCCAATACTTGTTTTTAAGGGAGCTAGAGCGAGAGTACAGTGGCTAAGGCACTTTCTTGCATGTGGATAACCCATGTACTTTCCTTGGCATCCATATATGGTTCCCCAAACACCAGCAGGAGAATTTCTGAGTGCAAAGGAAAGACTAACCCATGAGCTCCACTGGTGTAACCTAACACCCTCCTTCACTGCTCCCCCCCACCACCAAAAAAAAAAAAAAAACCTTTCTTTTTTAAAAGAAGGGAGTCAGATGATAATAATGAGTTAAGATGCTTGCTTTAAATGCAGATGACCCTGTTTTGGTTCCCAGTACCACATGGTCTCCCAAGCACTGCTGGGAGTGATCCCAAAGCACAGAACAGGAGTAGCCCCTGAGCACTGTCCCATGTGACCCAAACACAAAATAGGAGGGACACGTTTCTAACTCAGTAGTAGAGCACATACTTCGCAAGAGCACGTACTTTACAATTCCAGAACAAATGATAAAAAAAATTAAGTATAATTAAAAAATAAATAGAAAGAATGTGGAACAAATCAGTCTACTCTGTAGTCGTGTCATTAAAGCAATCAAGATTATGGTGTTAGTGGAAGAACAGACACATAGGTCAATTGTATAGACTAGAAAACCCCAAAATGACCCATATAAATAAGTTTCATTTATTTTCACAAAGGCACCAAAACAGTTTATAAGAAGAGAGACATTCAAACAAAGATTGTAAAACAATCACACACTTTTAGATAAAAATAAAACAAATCTCAAATGTCTGTCTCACACCTCATACAGAAATTAACTCAAAATGTATCACAGAATTAATTGCAAAAAAAATAAAGCTATGACACTTCTAGAAAACACATAGAGACTAGAGGAAACCTTTGAGAATTGGTCTTAGCAAAGAGTACTTAGATTTCAAAAGTATGAGCCACGGATTTCATCAAAATTAAAAACATTTGCTATGTGAAAGCACATTTGAAGAAGATGAGAAGACAAGTTACCAAGTGGGAAAGAAAATATTTGCAAAGCACATATCTGACAAAGATCTAGTATCTAGATTATATAAAGAACTCTCAAAACTGAACTGTAAAAATGAATTTAATGGAATATGGGCAAAATACCGCTCACTAAACATATAATAAGGAAAATAAACACTATTTAGCATCATTAACTATTAGGTAACAGCAAATTAAAACCACAGCGAGATAAAACTACATCCTATCAGGATAGATTTAGATATATGTGTTTGTGTACATGTATGTATGTTTGTGGGGGGGATGGAGAGAGATCAAATACTGATGAGGATGTAGAAAAACTGGGTCACTCATAAATCAATTGAAAGGATTTGAAAGACCACAACTATTCTAAAGGCAATAAGTAAATAAAAAGATAAAACTGTACAGCTAGCCTGGAAAAGTTTGGTAGTTTTTAAACAACAACAACAAAATTAATGGCTCAGGGCCAAAGAACAACAGGTAGGGCATTTGCCTTGCATGTGCTAACCCAGGTTCAGTCCTCAGCCCACGAGGAGTAATAGCTGAATTCCAAGTCAGAAATAAACTGTGAGAACGCCTGGGTGTGATCTCAAGACCAAAATAAAATCAAAGATTTTTTTTATTATATAAAATTGAATATGATTAAATATGCAGCTATCTTATCACCCATGAATCACACATTTGACATTTTTTCTAGGGGAAATAGAAACTTGCCTTCAACCCAAAAACCTGCACACAAAAGTTTCCAGCAATTGTATTTGTAATAGTCTCTAAGTAGATACAGTCCACTTGTCCTTCTACAGGTAGAAAGGGTGGATATACATCTGTATCATGGAATACTGTTCTCCAATAAGAAGGAACTATCTGATTAACATGCAACAACCAACCTGGATGGATGTAAGAATAATGCTGAGTGGAGGGAGGACCCCTTCCCCAATAATATACTCTCTCATTGATGTATGTGACTTTGAAATGACAAACATTACAGATAGGGGAGCTATGGCTGTCAGCCATGAGGAAGGGAGTCAGATGGGGGATGTTTCAAAGAAAAATAGGTGAAATCTTGGCAGAAAGGAAAGGTACTATATCTTGATTATTAATGTATACATTTTGGTTACTGTATATTTACTTTAGTTTTCTAAAATGTTATCAGAGGAGAAACTGGCCAAAGAATACATGAGATGTCTCTGCCTTATAAGATACATAACATTAAACTACCTAAGAATCTACAATTATCTCAAAAAGTTTTAAATACATCACCTATCGCCTATCATCCAGTTGCTCATTGAGTTGCTTGAGTGGACGCCAGTAACATCTCCATTTGTCCCTGCTGCATGCGAGTGTAGACCAATGTAGCTACACTACAATACAATTACAATACAATACAATACAACAGTATAGCCAATTGTGTATTTTAAATACATAAATATATAAATTCTGCATACTTGGCCCACTCTTTATGGAAAACAGTATGGTGTTTTCTCAAAATATTAAAAACAGATCTACATATCTAAAATATGATCTACTCTCCAGTATATATCCAAATAACAAAGTACAAAAATTTTAAAAATACCTGCGCATCTATGTTCATTGCAGTTCTATTAACAGTAGCTAAGATGTGGAAACAACCAAATGCTCAACAATAGATGACTGGATAGATAATTTCTCACATATAGACATAATGGAACCATACTCAGCTATAAGGAAAGATGAAACCTTGTGACAATATGCATGAAACCAGTGAGGGTTAAGCTAAGCAAAATAAATCAGAAGGAGGGGCTGGAAAAATAATACAGTGAGTAGGGCAGTTGCCTTGCACAATGACCAACCTGGGTTCAATCCCTGGCACCCCATGTTATCCCTTTAGCATTGCCATGAGTGACTCATGAGAGCAAAGTCACACTTAAGACCTGAGCACAACCAGGTGTGGCCCAAAAACAAAAATAAAAATTTTTAAATAAATCAGAAGGAAAAAAACAAGCGCTTAGTCAATTGTAGTATTTAAAGAAGCCAAGAAAAGAAACAGACAGCAAAATCAAACCACTTTCCTGGTGTCTGTATATGAAACAGAAGTTTCTAAAGGGAAGTAAAAGAACTGAAAATCTGCAGAGGGCCCAAGGGACTGTAGTGGATTATTGGCACTTTGGGTAGTGGGTGTGGAGTGATATTGCACAGAAAATGTGTGAACCTGTATCTTGCAATGCATTATCTTGTAAATTAATGTTGCGCTGTAAATTTGTTTTAAAAGGAAAAAAAACCCTTTATGTATACACATACAGTATTGCACCCCAAAACCGGTTGAATTCCTTCCTATTCACACCTTACCTTGGACTGACCTGTCTTCCTCTATATCCAAACTTCAATTTCATGGGCCTCCTTTGTTCCATGGACAGGACAGTGTTACCCCTCCCTGAAGACTTCCATTCTTGCTGTTCCTTCTTAGAGAATTCTTCTCATTTACACCCTCCCCCCGCCCCCGGGTTCCTCTTATTATCATGGTTTAGCTCAAAAACTCCACCGGAGTCTCCCTTCTCTCCATGTTCACTTTTGATCACATTACACTCTTTTTCCTTTTCACATTTCATTCTTTGCAGTCTCAGGCTCCATGAGCACAAGGGTTTGCTGTTTATTACATCTTCAGCACTAGGCACATTTGATTAGCTCTGAGTAAGATCTCAGTCGATATTTGTTGACTGACCCAATAAAGGACTTATCACACAGATGATAAAGAAAACGGATATTAGTCATTTCAGTGATGTTTTCCTAGAGGGGATGGCCTCAACATTTGTTCATTTTTCTACTCATCGATCCTTCATTTATAGATTGTTGTATGCCACGTTCTGGGACAGATGTTTTTGTTATGCTTCTAACAGGCATTCTGCCTTTCAAAGAGGTATGAACTATCACATTTTATACATGAAACTGACACAGTAAAGCAGTTGCCTAGATACTCAAGCCTGTTTGCAATCAATGCCTGTTCTTAGCCCCTGTGACCTAGTCTCTCATGAGTCTTGCCCAACTTAAGGAAAGAAAATTGAGACCCAATTTCCTTTGAATCTGGGCAAGCATTCACACTCATCTTTGCCTGGGACCTCGTGGTGTCTCTTCCCCCTCGTGTCAGAGGCATCTCATCCCTGATCATCCCAAGACCCATACTTGCAGAGTTTTCTTTGCCTCATTCACTTTCTACTGTGCTTTTTCCATGTTTGCCCTGTAACTCTCTATCTGACAGATGGACAGACATGTCGATTTCTTATCTTTCACACTAGATTCTCAAAGCCTTAAAAATACCCATAACAGCCGCTATCATTTGCTAAGCATTGTGCTAAATACGTGATTCATATATCTCACTGTATTCGTTATCTATTTCAGTCAAACAGATCATCCCCAAATTGAATTGCTTAAAACAGGAAGCACTTTTTTTTTCATCTCAAACAATGCTTGAAGGTCAGAGATTCATGAATGACTTAACCTGCAGATGTTTGGGTTGCACAGTGTGGCAGTCAAAAGCAGCAGGGGTTACCTGCCCTTCACGCCCCCCCCCTTCCCACCCCCACAACACCTCCCAACCCCCATCCTCCACCGCCATCAGCTAAACAGGCTCAACTAAAACTCAGAATGCCTTTCCAAAGCCATTAGTGCACTATGGACTGACCTTAGCCCTGCTGGACTGCTGACCAGATGTTTCAGTTTCCTATCATTGGGAGAGAACAGGGGAATTGCTCATAACATGGCAATTAGGCTTCACTCAAGCAAGGGATGAAAGAGACCAAGACAGACCATGAGAGAGTCCTCCATCTTTTATATCGTTTCTTCATTTATTTCTATGACACTTTTCAGCAGCAACTTTGTGGTTGTTGTTAAATGCACTGGGGGGATTGCTGTGTTTGCAATGCATGGGAGCACATGAGCCGAGGCAGGAGTTGTTGCCCTTGGTGATATGCTGACAGTGCTGAGGATCGAACTCATAGCCTACCATGTGTCCTCCTATTTGCTTATATTCTGTTATGCCTTTCCCCCTCTCATGACAGTGGTGGTGGCATACAGGGCAGGTGTTCTAATACTGAGCCACATCCCCAGGCCTCAAAGGTAGATGTTGGATTCAAACCCAAGAAGACACAGAGGTACCTTGATGGTCTTGCTTAGCACACACTTGGTTCAGTCATGTAATTGCCAGGAGCCACACTATGTCCAAATAAGTGTGGGATGAAGCTGAGGTCAAGCCAGGAATTCCTGCCTACTCTCAACCTAACGTTTTGGTCAGGTAGATAGAAGCCGAGCAATAAATAATGGGAAGCTTTACAAGGACTTTCAGTTGATAGGATTCTTGAGCCAAACTGTGCTCACCCACTCCCAGGATAGAGGCATGAAACATATGCCAGAGGGAGGGATGCTCCTTATGATGATGACTGGTACACCCACTTCCTTAGTCAGGCAGTCTCTTCCTTGCCTGTGGACCATGCAGGTCTAATCTAATTCTACCTCTGTTTTTAACTGAATCTTCATCTTCTGGGGTCTCTGTCTTTCTTCCCTTAATCATACTGGGGCGTGGGGGAACAATGAGGGATTCCGGTCTGCAAGTTTGTTTTCAGCCATAAAATGGCATAAGGAAATGAGAGGCCAAGCTGCATGATTTCACTCAGATGTGGAAGATAAATAAAGAGAACCAACTGGCAAGAAAAAAAAAATTGACTCCCCAGCACAGTGAGAACTGAGGGAAAGAGAGGAGGGGTTGGAGGAATTGGGTGGTGGGGTCATTTGGGGATTGACATGGTGCTGGAACATTGGTGGTGGCTGTGATGAATGTCACATACATAGTGGGGTATGGATCTCTACCTCTGAGAGTCTGTAGTCTTGTAGATCACCAAAAGTTCAATTTAAAAATTAGTATAAAGGGCAAGGTCTTTAGTAGGCAGAGCAGCCAATTGGGACTAGGGAGCATGGACTCCTTACTCATATTCATGACCATATGTGGGTGGTTTACCCTGCCATTTGCCAGTTCTCAGATTTGTAGTAAGGAAATTAAATTAACTCTCTCTCCATCTGTGTTCTAACTTTCGGAAAGCTCCTCCGTGACTAAGACCTGGGGAAAGAAGAGACCTGCGTGGAGTTGACTCTGAACTCAGAAACCAAAAAACCTGAGAATCTCAGCCTCAGCCCCAGCCCCTTCCTCCTGTCCATAAAATGTGAATAAAGTTACTATTTGACTGTTGCTACTGATGACCCAAATCACCTCAAATGGAGTGGCTTGACATCATTGGCATGTACTTTGTCTTCATGTACTTCTGAAAGTCATATTATAAAGTCAGAATGTCACCTGCTCCTTCCAGGGACTCAGGGGAAAGTCATGCTTTGCCTTTGCCTTTCCAACTCCTGGGGCTGCTACCCACCCCATTCCCCTCTCCACCTACTTCCACCTGAACTACTCCCTGACTCTGTGCCCCTCACCTCCCAGGATCTTTGGGATAGCATCAAGATCTACCTGAGTAATGCAGGATAACTTCCTCCTGTAATTGAATGACATCTGCAAAATCTTTAACATTCAGAGGTTCCGGAGAGATCATTGGGAACCATTAGCAGTCTACTATGCTAGCTGGGAAATTGCTGTAGGAATCAATTAATGAAACACAGGGAAGGTATCTAGATCATGCTTGACTCTAGAAGAACACTATGGTAGGGAATCCACAGCACTGGAAAATTACCCCGCCCAAGGTACTTCCTGTCATCTAGGAAGGTGAGCGGGTCTTTCCAACACTTTTCCCTGATTTTCTGCAGACAGACAGACAGACAGATCCAGCTCCCAGTAGCATCAGATGGCTCCAAATGCCCCACTGATTGGATTCCCTCCTGTAGGACAGGGAATGTTCACAGAAAAGCAGAGGACTCCTCTGAGCTTATATTAATATGTATAGCACTTCACTCACATGGAAAATTGATTTTTCTTTTTAAGCACAAAATGTAGCCAGTTTTATAACCTTTCTGCTGCTTGACAAAGGCCATTTATAACCTTCTTTCTCCATCACCCTTCCTGGCGCCGGCCTCAAATGTCTTGGGGAACTCTCTTGTGCATTCGTAATTGTGAATTCTTCTTAGACAAAATTTAATTTCCAAGAGAGATGACCTTTTGGGTTTTGTTTGTTATTGTGGATTTTGTAAATTTATTTTTGCATGTGTGATTTGTTATTGATGTTGCTCAGGATGATGGCTTGGGAAGGGGGCTGGGGGAGCCAGCCAGTGGAGGAGAGAAAACTGCAGAGGGCACTCCTACCCATGATGTATATTGATGGATGAGGAGGGCTGGGCTCTGGGTCTTCATCTTGCCAGACAGGAAATGCCACAAAGATGGTGGAAACAAACATCTTAGAGCTTCATTTTCTCCCCTGAAATCAAGAGCATGAGAACTGTTTCTCCCTGTGCTGAACCAGAGAAAATGAGCTCAGAGTCATCAAGTGATAGAAAAGAAAATGAAGTAAATCACCCGTTATCTCTGTAGGTTAAGAGCATTCACCCATTTGGGTGCCAGGCTCGCTAGCAAGAGCACTTGGTGGCGCTCTCTTTGGGTTGGCATCATAGAGTGTGCTCAATCATCTCCACGTCAGAGGAAAGGGCACGAGAGCAGAAAAACAAGTTGAAATCACCTGCAGGAAACTTGACAATCTGCTAAGAAAGATTTGAGTTGTTTGCGTTGTTGTTGTTGAAATACATCTATTAAAGCTTAAGAGTGATGATTTGGAAACTCATTTTGGTGACTGTCAGAGGTTGGTAATGGAGGAAGCTAGAGAGCAGGCCAGCAGACTATTTAGCTGTGTGTGAACATAACTCCTTCTGTGAGTATATGGGGATGTCCTTCAGGACTCCAGACCTCCAGATGGAGGGCAAGAGACACCTTCAACAAAGGGAGGAAGAGTACTTACATAAAATGATAATTCCAGATCCTAAAGTTAAGGATTGCACCCTATGATCCAATATATTGCAGCAAATCCATAATTGCTCTGCCCACTAACAAGTAAAAAAGGTTGAGGCTCAAAGTGGCTTGGCTCAGATCACAGACTAGAAAGGGGGAAGGATGAAAATAGGGAGGGAGGGAGGGAGGGAGGGAGGGAAGGAGGGAGGGAGGGAGGGAGGGAGGAAGAGAGAGTATGTGTGTATTTAAACCCATTGGTAGGGGCACTTTAAAATACACACCTGTTGGTGCTGGAGCAATAGCACAGTGGGTAGGGCATTTGCTTTGCACATGGCTGACCCGGGTTCGATTCCCAGCATACCAAATGGTCCCCTGAGCACCGCCAGGAGTGATTCCTGAGTGCAAAGCCAGGAGTAACCCCTGAGCATTGCTGGGTGTGACCCAAAAAGCAAAAATAAATAAATAAATAAATAAATAAATAAAATACACACCTGTTTCTCTAAGAAATCTTTATAGCAGGAGACACTCAGGGACACTAATGCTAAATATAATTATATTTGTGCTGCAATGTTAATATTAAGAACAGCTAATGTTTACTTTATGGTTGATGAGCCACAAGGAGCTGAGAACTTTGCCCATAGTCCTCCTTCCTTCTTTCAATTCTACAGGGCAAATGCTGACAGTATGGACATTGACATACTGAGGATCAAAAATGTCAAGAACTTTGTTCGCAGTTGCACAACAGCTCTGAGTTGGCCAAGCGGACTTTTTATTGCAGAGTTGGATTGAGGGAGGGGCTTCCCAAGCATTGTTCAGGAGGCCCCAGAGCCCCTCCCAGTGATTCTTAGCTCACTGGACCAGTGGTCCAATGCATGGGACTGAGAATGCAGCACTGCTTGGGCATCTGGATGAGGAGGGATAGTGTGGTGCTGTGGTGCCAGGGACCAAACTGAGGTCTGGTGCATGAAAGGCATGTGCCTTAACCCCTGGGATATTTCTTCAGCCCCAAAAGGAGACTCCTTTTGTCCAGCTTTGTTTGCAGTACCCAGCACAAGAGGTGGGAGGTGAGGATGTGATGGGCTCCCCCACCCCTGAGCCATAACCACCTGCTTGCTCTCTTCCCACACAGTGCCCTGAGGAGCTGCGGCCCATGAAGGATGGCTCTGGCTGCTATGACCACTCCAAGGGCATCGACTGCTCGGATGGCTTCAATGGCGGCTGTGAGCAGCTGTGCCTGCAACAGACGCTTCCCCTGCCCTACGATGCCACCTCTAGCACCATCTTCATGTTCTGTGGGTGAGTCTCTGGCCCCAGTCTCTAGCCACTCCCTGTAAGGCAGCAGAGAGAGGCAGAAGAAAGGTCAAGGACTGAAGGCTGGAACCTGACCTTCAAGAGAATGACCTCTCTATTTTGCCGTTTTCACCCAAAAGGCCCGAGGCAAGAGTATGACTTTTTGTTTGGTTTTGTCAAGACAAATGATAGATGAGAAATAAATTGTTGGTTCATGATGGTGAGAAAAAGCAATCCTCACTTGAGCTGCATCCTAAGGGCAGGAGTTTTTCTCTTTTTTTTCCTCACATTTTTAATTATTTTTAAATTTAATTTTTTATTGAATCACTGTGAGATAGTTACAAAGATCTCACAATTGAGTTTTAGTTACACAATGATCGAACATCCATTCCTCCATTAAAGTACATTTTCCACCACCAATGTCCCCAGTATCCCTCCCACCATCCCTACCCTAACCTACTCCCTGTCTCTATGACAGACAATTTCCTTTTTACTCTCTCTCTTCTTTTTTGGAGTTACGGTTTGTAATACAGATACTAAAAGATCATCAGGTTTGGTCCTTTATCTATTTTTTTCCTACTAAGGTCTACCTTCTCTATGTTTCTCCCTTGTCTCCCAGGGTCACTGCAGTTCACTGTAGTTCAGAGACAGAAGCATGCACCTTGCAGGTGCCACTCTGAAGCCAGCGGCTTACTGCGGAAGAGCATATGCTTAGTTCAGGCCTTCAGCTGAATATTTGCAGGAATTCATGTTCACGGATGGAAAACATTTTCTCTTATTTCTAGATGTTTTGCCTGACCCTATCATTAAATTGATAAAAGACAGACTAGCCAGAGGAAAACAAATATAATTATCTACATATGGGAGCACCATTAAAAAAATAGTAGACTCAGGGCTGAGGACATAGTGTGGAAGCCAAGGCACATGCTCTGCATCTACAAGGACCTGAGTTCAATCCCTGATATTCTCTGCAGCACACTCCACCCGCCAGCTCTGCTGGGTATGTCCCTAGTGCCCCAAGCACTTCTGGGCCTGAGCAGCACTGCCTCACTGGATTGTATCTTCAAACAGATCCAGTTAGTGGGGTACCTTCAGGAGTAGCTCTTGACATGCCTGGGTGTCCCCTGAAATATTAAAAACAAAGTAAGGAGCCTCAGAAACAAGAAATTAAAGTTTATTTACTTTTCTAGCATAAGGAAAGTAGGGAGAGGGGGCTGGAATGATGGTCCAGTGGGTAAGATGCTTGCCTTGAATATGATTGACTGGAGGGTTCAATCCCAAGGAGATTGAGAACAAATATTTCCCCCATTTCTGGGACTGGCCTACCATCTAGATTCTTTTTGGCAATTCAGGGAGTAGAAGGAAGCTTTACCTGAGCCTGCACAGTCTTCATTGCCTTTAGCTCAAAATGAATCCACACATCAGTGATGCCTTTGGGGTTCATATGCTTTGCTTCCCCTCAATTTTGTAGTCTTCCTGTTCCCAGCAGCCCTCATAGGGTTGGGTAATTGATGGGGTAGGGTGGCTGGGAGATAAAGGACAGAGCATGCTAACTCCAAGTTCTTACTCGGACTTAGACTCACCTGAGGTTTCAAATTAGGCTGAGACTCAAGTGGGGGCATTTTAAGCCAACTTGGCCAACTGGCCAAGGATGACTCACTTTTCCTCTCTGGGCCACAGCTGGAAATCTCTGGACAAGCATCTTCTGTTTGTCCAATTCACCTTCGTTCCCTTCCTACATACTGTGACAGTGTCTCCTTTATCACCCATAGCCTAGAACATGAATTTTAAGCTTCTTTGACCAGGCCAGAAAAGGCAACATTTCTTCTTCTTTTCATTCCTTCCTACAATGCCTTCTGGAGGTGATCATGAAAGAACTTCCCAAGCAGTGCTCAAGAGGCTTTGGTGATCCCACTCGTAATTCTCAGCCAACTGGGATAGTGGTACAAGGTCCCAAGGATGTAGTGCTGCTGGGGCCCTGTGTTGATTTGGATGACCAAGGTCACTCCTAGGTGCTGGGTGTGTGGAGGGGTGGGGGATGGGTCTCTAGGGCTACATCAGTGATGCTTGGGAAACCACAGTGCCAGGCACGGTATGAACTTTAACCCCTGTACTATTCTGTGGACCTTCTGACAATATCTATATATTGGAAAATGTGCTTATGTTTGGACATTTTGTGAGCCCAGAGAATAACTCCATGTTCCTGCAAGGATATTGGATATTGAGCTTCTCATAAAGGCAAAACAGCAGAGTGAGACATCTAGCAAACTTCTCCACCTTAGGTAAAAAGGGAGCGTGGAGCGAGCATGTAGCGGTTTACTCTCAGTTTAACACAAATTCATTTTGCCTGTGCAATTCCAGTCTGTGGAGTCCAGATTTCCCTTCAGGGTGTTATTTCAGGGTTCCCCTCCCTGCCCCCGTCACTCTTGGGGCTGCAGGTGCTTTTCAAGCAGGTGTAAGAGCAGCTCGCTGGAGGCCCTAGATATGTATCAGAAAAATAAATAAGAAATAAATTAGTGTGTGCAAACCTGAATTTATAGAGGTCTCTCCTCAGCTTAAGTGACTGGAGGGCAGTGTTGAGTAAATTATGCATGCGCTTAGATCTGAGGCTTGAATACAGAATCAGCTGCATTCTGAGCATTGTTATTTTTCTCTGGGTGTACTGGGGTGGGGGCTGGAGGGGGAATGTGTCCTTCTGGTGCAAATAACAACAGCAGCAGCACTCGGGGATTTTGACAAAGAAACTGTCACCATTTTCCATCTGTAGCATTCTGCAGCAAGGTATTGTAGAAAGAAGCCCCAGTCAGGGCTAATGCTGAGAAGCCTTGATCCAGGGACCAGATGTGTTTGACCCATACAGGAAAGAATTCAAGTGCAAGTCAGGGAAATAAAGGTTTATTTCAGCACAATATACACTGATACAAAGTGCAAATGTAACCTAAAGAGAGTAGCATTATTTCTAAGTAAGAAAAACACTTTCTTCTTATTAGAAGTACACACTCAAAGAGTCAGGGTGTGAGCATAATCCAGAGATAATAGTACTATTTCCACACACTAGCCAAGGTTATCATAAGTTTATAAATGGAATACATTAATAAGAGACAGAGTATTCATGATGCTTCAGAGAAAAAGGTGGGCTGGGGGTATTCAGTTCCCAAAGTCTAGATGTCATCCAAGTTCAAAATCATAGTTAGTCCCTTCCTGGAGGTCACCGGGTCAGCTAAAAAACTGTCATGGTACCAATATGAATTTACTGTGCAAATATATTGCAGTAAGGTTGGAAGTCATCTATCCATTGGTCATTTTGGATTTTTTTTGACTTACACTGATCCTAGCTCTAGTGTCTCTGACTTCATTGTTCCCACTTTTTGAGGTGCTTAGCATCTGTAACACAAAACTCCATTATCAAAAGAATACTAAGCATCTCAGCATGGTAAAGACTGTGTAAGAGAGATGACCTATTAGAGAAAAGGGGGCTGGGGGGTGGCAATTGCTAGTCCTGGTACAAACACAAAATATTCAGTTAAGGAAGTAACAGAATATTAAAGTGTTAAGTTTTAAAATGTCTGTTCGAACAAGGAATATTTTTCAGGAGAGGCAAAGTATTTTTGACTCCTTTCTCATCTAGGTCAGCTATATATCACATTTGCACTGGCCGTGGTCCTGTCTCAAAGAAAAATCAACAGACTTGAATTCTAATCCTAGCTTTAGCCTTGGGCCAGAGCGATTGCACAGCAGGTAGGGCATTTGCATTGCACATGGCTGATTGGGCCAACCTGGGTTTGATTCCTCCGCCCCTCTTGGAGAGCCTGGCAATCTACCGAGAGTATCTCACCGACACGTCAAAGCCAGGCAAGCTACCCATGATGTATTTAATACGCCAAACACGGACAGCAAGTCTCACAATGGAGACGTTACTGGGCCCACTCAAACAAATAGATGAACAACGGGAGGACAGTGCTACAGTGCTACAGATTTAGCCTCAATACTCCTGATCTTCAGTTTTCTCATCTCTAAAAGTTTCTTCACAAAACAATGACTGTGAAGAATGCAAAATGCTGGAAGTTGATTGGATTAATCCATTAAGGCTGAAGAGTGTACCCAAGGACATATATATATGTATGTTGGGTGGCAGCTCATCCTTTCCTTGCAGTGTGACTTTGAGGAAGTTGCTTACTGTCTCTGTGCTTCAGTTTTCTCATTTGTAAAATAGGAATAGCAGTATTTTTCTATAGAGTTATGAAGACTAAATTTATATCATTAATTATCTTGCAGTTTACTTTAATAGGTGTGAAATGCTTTGAGAAAAATGCCCTTCGCAGTTAGTGTTACAAGTATTTGTTAAATAAAACAACTGTGTGATGATAATGGCAATAATCCCTCCCTCTGAATCAGTGACTCAAAGTCCTCTTTGAGTTTTCAAGTCTGTGAAACAAGAAGATGGAACCTTCCCCACTAGCAAGTCTCTGAAAGTGTCAAGTAAGATTGAAACAGTGAGAGTATATAGTGAGTCCTATAAACCCATATAAATTTTGATGAACAACACAAAAAAGAAAAGAAAACTCTAGGGTCTCTGAAAACCAACTTCAGTTTCAACACACTTTGAAAATTGCCTATTAAGGATGCAAATGAGAAGTTACCCTCACTTGTTAGAAGAACTCTAAGCAAAACAATGAAAGCCATTAGCAGGTACTTGTGAGAAAGTTGGTTTAGAGAAGTGTCAAGCTATCAAATTAAGCAGAGAAAACAAATCTTCACTCAGTGGAAGCTTCTCAACTTGCCAGAGCTGCGACCTTTCCAAGGATTTTTTTTCTGGGCAGGAGAAGATTTAATAAACCCATTTGCAGCCAGAGTAATAATAGCAGCTAACATTTATGAAAGGTTTTCTTTGTGCCTGACTGTGCTTAGAGCTGAGTACATTAACCCACTTAATTCTCGTAACAACTGGATAATAAGGTGCTTTTATGAGTCCCTTGGACCCAGGCACAGGGTGGCTCAGTAACTTGCCCAAGATCACACAGCTCGTAAGGAGGTTATCAAACAGACATCATAGGGCTCTAGATTCTGTTATGACAGCAGTATATCCCTCCTCCCTTGGTCACTTCTCAACACGTGGTCTTGGACAAGTCACTAAATGTGAAGTTTCTTTTTCACGTTGAGTTGTAACTGATTAAGTGCTTATTACCCAACATGTACCCGGGTCTTTGTGTCACCAGCTTTTGAGGAAAGAAGAAGCACTGCTGAATGTTTAACCAACAAGGATTCAGGAGGTTAGGCTCATCGAGGTGGGTACTTTTGATGGGGTCAGTAAGTAAGACAAATATGGAGAAGAGTTAGTTTGGCAAAGGCTGGTTGGAGGGATTCAGAACAGAATCGCTGATGGAAAGGAAAGAAGAAGAATTTCTGTTGCAAGGCAAGTAGTGACTTCCCACCTCTACACACGGTTCAGCTTCCCATGTTTAAAACTAGCTACTACTCTCCACGGGCCTCATATTTCTCTGCCTCTTAGTTCATGGTAACGGTGGAAACATCTTTGCTTCTGGTTGCCTTTTGAGGTCAAATTCTTCTCTTCTTTATATGCATCTGGAGGAAAAAGTTCTAATATCTGCGCTTGGAATCTAAAAAACAACTTATGAAAAATACTTACTCATTTCTATCACTTACAGCTTTTGAAAAACAATGCGGGAGGGGGTTATTAGTTTCTTTTTGAACGCATTCCAAATGATGATCCTCTACAATTGCAGTTGGAGGCTGTTGTTGCAGCGTCAGCTGTGATTATAATTCTAGCACTGCACTGCACTGCACTGTACTGTCCTCCTGTTGTTCATCGATTTGCTTGAGTGGGCCCAGTAACGTCTTATTGTGAGACTTGTTGTTACTGTGTTTGGCATATCAAATATGTCACGGGCATGAGGGTTAAATAAAATTATACATGGAATAAGACTGGACTACACAAGGATTTAGTGGATGGCAGTAATAATGAGGTTGATTAGTATATATTTTTTTCATTTAATTATTCAATGACTGAATCATATGACTGACTTACTGTTCTGGTAGCTGCAGCACCCAGAGCATCACAGGGGCACAATTAATAACTATTAAATTAAATTCTACCATTCCCATGGCTAAGGAGGATGTCCCTAACTTAGGCTTGCTAACCGCATTATCAGCTTCTGGAATTTTCATTTCCAAAGAGTCTTCTCTGAGCCCCACAGGGTGCAGGAGTAAGACACGTAGTTCCCATGGAGCTGGGTAATATAATAAAAGCCCGGCTTCTCAAATGGATTTTATTTAAATATTGGCTCAATATATATTTAGTCAGAGAGAGAGATGCCCCATATATAGGACTTCCCTCCCCTCCTCTCCAGTTCCCTTCCTGTCCCTTCCCTTTACTCACCTCTCCCCTTCCCCTCCCTTCTTTTTTGCATTTTTTTAATTTGGGGGCACACCTGTTGCTCATGGCTTACTCCCGAATGCATCCAGGTATCTCTCTAGGTGGTGCTCAGGGAGCCATATAGGGTGTCAGCTTCATTCACAGCAAGTGCCTTCAAGGCAAGGGATATCTCTCTGGTCACTTCTTTTGATTTTTCACTTTTCTCATTTCTGCCTACAAGGCCTTCTCCCAAAAGACAGAAGCATTAGCCTCTAGCCTCCACTTCTAGTTTACCCAGTGAACTTTTGACATTTTTTGCAGATTTAACTTTCAGCTTGCTACCCTTGTCAGGTAAATTTCCCTCAACTGAGTAAAGAATCCTTTCTGTGGGGCTACAATACTACAGGAAATGAGGTTGTTGTTTCTTCCTATTCTGTTGACTTACTTGCTTTTCTTTCTGGCCCCTGTCGCACTGTGAACTCCACTGTACAATCTCTCAGGTCCCTGAAACTGTAATCATTGAATAAAGAACTTTATCTCTATGTCTCCTTCAGGGTCAGGGGAATGAGACCCATTGTAATGATTGGTTTTGGCATATTGAATACACAACGGATAGCTTGACAGGCTCTGCCTTGCGGGCAGAATACTCTCGGTAGCTTGCCAGACTCTCCAAGAGGGATAGAGGCTTTTGGGGCAGCCTCTAATCGCCCTAGTAGGTGTTCCCATGGTTCAAACCATATCTGAACCCTATCAAATATGGTGCGGCAATCCTGGCAGATGGGTATTAAGTGTCTTATGATGCTTCGTGTGGCCACGCAGTCTGGAAAGTGTCCTGGAGTGTGGCAGTGGCTGGGTAGTGGAGGTACTGGAGGTAGTGTAGGTATGCCAGTGAGGTATTTATCTGGCGTCCAAAATCAGATGGGCTGGGCATGTAATGAGATTTGGAGATAACCGCTGGACTAGAGCCATTACCGACTGGATTCCACAGGATGTCAAAAGACAGCATGGCCACCCACGTACAAGATGGTCAGACTTCTTCGTCAAGACCCTGAATGATCAGTTTGAAGTTCTTCGTGTTCCTAGAACGAACAGACGCCATTGGGCTATACTAGCACGCAACAGGGACGAATGGAGACGTTACTGTCACCTACTCGAGCAAATCGATGATTAACGGGAAGTCAAGTGATCACGTGATCTCTATGTCGAGATTTAGAACTTCATCTCTATGAGATGCATGGATCCCACTCTGCTTGATGTCCTGCTGAGCATGTGAAGCACTGAGCATAAGTCTTTGCTCGCCTAGGGTAGTGGGGCCACCGAGAGAGGGTGATTGAGCTTTCTTTTTGGTTCTGATTGAAGTTGATAAAACACAAGTACAATATGGCAGAGAGAGGAAGATGAATTTGAGGTGGGTTAAGAGGGTCACTGGGTACTAAACTGAAGCACTAAGAATGAGTCTTACAGGTGAGCGAACATCACCTCCCATAGAGACTTTGGCAGGTTACCTAGCAACAGAGTTGTTTCATTTGTGTATGTTTACAGTAGCTACTGTGCATCCTTCCAAGGGAACTTAATATTATCTATAGAAATCCAGTCTTTAAAAATGGATATGAGGTGATCAGAGGTCAGAGGTGATCAGAGGTGTTTGGAAGGAGGGGTAAAGAAAGGAAGAAATGATTTCTGGAGCCTTTTTCTTACTCAACATGAAATAAATTTAGCTCTGTTTCCTGGCAACCAAAGTAAACAGGAAAACCCAATAAACAAAACATGGTGGAATATATAGTGCCTCTTGCTTGAGAAAAGGAATATTGAGGTATTTGTTTTGTTTGCTTTGCTTTGTTTTGTTCCCTGACATAATCTGCTAAGAGAGAACTTTCCAAGATTCCCATATTTCTTCCATAAGAGACAGACAGCAAAGGAATGAACAGTTCTGGAGTTTCAATATTTTTCAGATCATTTAGACTCAGAGGATATTTCATCCTGTTAGGGGAGGGGATGAAATTAGGATAGGAGTTTCAAGATATCTCTAGCCACTCACTTCTAATTTGAATGCGTTTAATGCATTTAAATGTAATTTAATTGAAAATATAACGAAAATATATTTCAAACTTGGGCTGAGAGAGTACATCTGAAAGGATTTTGAAAGAGTCAAGTTTTTATTGAGGTTTTTAAGAGGCATGGGCCAAATATTGATGTGGGTAAGAAATGAAAAAACCCATAATCTTGTTTACTACTTGCCCCCCAACCCCTCATCCCTATCCTTAAAGTAGTTCTTTATTTGGTCCTTTAGTGGCCTGGATCAGACACAGTGTTTGTGAGTGTTTACCCCCTTTATTATGTGACTTTGAGAAGGGATAAGGCCGTGGAGATCTCTTTAGAGCAGATAGAAAGTGGGATCACATGGGAGAGACTGGAGGCTTTTAGAGGTTATTCTTATCTCTTAGCAGGTTCTTTTCCAGTAATGCAATAATACATAAGCAAGATCACAATTAAAAGATGTTGAACAGAACCTAAGTACCTAGAGCCAAATCCATTGTATGCTTTAAAACAGTGTGGTTGATTTTATTTTAGGTTTTAACCAGAAGTTTTATTATCCCATCTCAGGGCTAGAATTTGTTGCAGCCCAGCATGGACACTTTACCTAACTTCTATAGAGAATCTATGGACAGTTCCCTTTTCAATCTCTTTTAGCAGTCAGGTGATTTCTTTGTCTCTGTTCTTCTGCCACAGTTTGAACCCCATGCTGAAGGGGGGGGATAAGAGGAACAAGATGATAAAAGATTAGGAATATGGTCCAAATGAAAGGAAATTATTGATATAGAATGTCACAAAGGACCTAAGAGACATAACCTGGATGATTTAGACCCTGGATAAACTAGGTAAACAAATAATCTTGATGTCTGATGATTGGACAGAGGAAGATAATCATACTGTCTCCTGTTCTAATGGCCCACATTCTTGGAACAGAATAAAGGAATGTTCACCCACCACCCCATTTGTTAAAAAGATATAAAAGGGAAAGATTTCTACCTTTCTCTGGAGTCCTTCTTCAGGAAACCCTCCCCATAATCTGGGAGTGTCCCTGCATTCTCTTTCCTTCTTTTTCCTTCCCCTCAAGTTTTAAATTAAAAAAACAGTGCATCTCAACCCAGTTTCTACTAGCCTCTCTATTTAATGTCATTTGTATGTGAGTTTAGAAAAGGAGAGAAATACATGTGTTTAATGTCTATAATTAACTAGAATTTGCCTCATTGAAGCATAAGGAGACTCTAATGGTAGAAAACTCTGACCTAGAAAATGGAGATAGTGATTTTGACTTTGCCTGTAACAAGTTGAGGAAAACTGGGGGCAATTCACTCAGGCACTTATTCTGCTATACAATCCAACATTTAGACCAGGTTCTCTGTCTATCCCCAATAACACCTCCCCTCCCCCACCTTCCCCTGCCACTTTACTTCTGATTGAAGGATGAGGATTTGACCTCTAATAGATGCCATAGAACATTTACATTCCAGCTCCTGGTCAAACATTACAGCATGTACTCTCAGCTATTAGGATTGCTTGAAAATGCTTGCAAAAGTTTGGACAAGACATATGCAGAGATGTCATGGAAGGCCAAGAAGTCGATCCACTCATTCCGGTAGACAGTTGCCATCCTTGCTTCTGTTGACCTTCAGTTCCATGAGATACTCAAGATAAAGAGAGGGACTTTCTTGTGCACGGCCTTGACAAGCCCACTGTAATGGTAACACATACTTCACTGGTTTTAGAGTATCTCTTCTACCGACATTTACTATCTCTTAAATTAGAATCCATGTGACTATCAATCATTTGACCAAATTTTACTAACAGTCTTTTTCCCTCCGCCTTCCTTAGTGTTAGGTGAAATCTTAGTGTTTCTTTAAAGTACTAAGGATCTGAGAGTACACATAGTACATAATTGTAGGTACTTTATATAATTTTACAGTGTATTTCCTTTCTTTTCCTCTTTCCCACACCCCTTTCTTCTTTCCTTCCATACTTCCTTCTTCCTTCTTTCTTCTTTCCTTTCTTTCTTCCTAAAGGATACTCTTGAGGGGTCATGGATTTACCTCAAAGGCCTGGAACACATTGCGGAAGTCCCTGTATTGATCAGCAATACTGCTTGTTCTCCAGAGCACTGCCAGAAATATTGCTAGGAGTATCACTCTGAGCAATGTTGAACAACTCCAGATGTGACTTGCTGAACAACTCCAGATGTGACCCCAAATTCCCCCTCCTCTGTTGTTACAAATAAAAAAATTACAAATTTTATTTATATGTAACGTTACAAGGAAATCACAATTTTTTTTCTCATTTCCCCCACTCAAAGAAAAATAGGTTTGATGATATTGACTTCAAGATGTTGGGGCTTTTTGTTTGTTTTGTTGTTTTTGGACCACCCCCAGTAATGCCCAGGGATTTGGTCCAAAACCACTCTCTTTGTGCTCAGAAACTACTTATGGCAGTGCTCAGGGACCATATGAGATGCTGGGAATTGAACCCTGGGTGGCCACATGCAAGGCAAACCCCCTATTCGCTGTACTATCTCTGTATATCTCTGGCCCCTTCAAAATGTCTTTCCTAAAAACTTTCAAGTTTCCTTTAAGTAGAGATCGCACCGAGAACAGTCTTAGTCTTTATTTTGGTCATGTTGGGGCAGTCATTAGAGCCTTTAGGAGAAAGTTCCAAGAATGTTTATTAGTAGGACTATGTTTTGTTTTGTAGCCGCACCCAGCCATGCTCAGAGCTTACTCCTGGCTCTGTGCTCAGATATCACTCCTGCTGGACTCAGGGAGCCATATGGAAAATGGAGAATTGAACCTGGGTTGACTGAGTACAAGGCAAATGCCCTACCCACTATACTAACTATCTCTCTGGCTCCTTGGTTAGTAGGACAGTAACTGAGAAAGTTAGCAATGGGTCACAGAGGGTTCGAGTACTGATGACCCCAGGTGGAATTTCTGATAGATGGGAGGATGAGAAAAGCTGAAAAAGCACCACTCTTGTCTTGCTAGTAAGGTGTCTAGACCCATTCCTAATGTTCATGGTCTTTTTGATATTCAACTTCTACTGTAACTTCTAATCTGTAATTTTTTTATATAATTTTATTTTTAGAATTTAATTCTCTTCTAATTAAAAAAAAGTTGACTCTGGTCTCTGCATTTCAAATAATTCAATTGATTCCATAAACCACTGAGATATGATTGGCTGAGTAACTCCATAAACATGTAAGTACTCTTCCTTGAGAATTTACATAAGTGCCATTTCTCAGCAGGTTTCAGATCCTTCTTTTGAAAAGAAAGCAGAGGGCTGGAGTGGGCACAACAGGTCGGGTGTTTGACTTGCACGGGGCCAACCCGACCAACCCGTGTTTGATCCCCAGCATCCCATATGGTCCCCTGAGCACTTCAAGGAGTAATTCTTGAGTGCAGATCCAGGATTGACCCCTGTGCATCACCAGGTGTAACCCAAAAAGAAAAATATAAAATAAAAAAAAGGAAGAAAGAAAAGAGAAAAGAAAAGAAAGATGGTTGAGGGTCAGGAGATGGCTCAATGAGCTAAGCACATATTTTGTGGCTGAGCCCTAAATTCAATCCCTGGTACCATATGCATAGTTTCCTGAGCACTGTTGGAGTAGCCCTCAACTACTACCAGGTAGGTCCAAAAATTAAAAAAGAAGGAAAATAAAACAGGCAGATCGGAAGAAGTAACTTACATGGAGGTGCAGCGAGAACTAGTTTGGGAGTAAGAAGATTGAAATCACCGTTCTGTCTTTCCAAAGTATCAGTGTGATCTTGGTCACGGAATTTAAAATACCAAGCCTCAGGGTCTTCGGTGGTAATGTTGGAATGAAAGCTCCCAGCTTGTGATGTTGCTGTAAGGATTCAATAAAATATGCTCTTGGCTAAACACATATAAGGTTCCGCAGTGCGACAACCAAACCCTATTTAGTTCTAGAACCTTCTCCAATGTGACGGTTATGTTAAGGGTAACACATTCGTTGCCTTTAGCTAAAATGCCCAGTTTATATCTTTGTACTTATTTTATGTTACTTTTTTCATTTTGGCATATGTATAAATATAGTTTCTTGCAGATCTTGGCTGATTTCCTGTGAGCCTACACTCTAAATTTTCTGTAAAAAAATCTCCCAGACGACAGAATGTTCTAAGGAGCTGTATAATTATGCCATGTGGTACAAAAATAAAATTCAAAAAAAAAAGAAAAAAAGAAGAACAAGAACAAGAAATCAACAACTAAATAGACCTTTGCATAAATCATTCTGTGCCCTGAGGTGGCTTAGGGGAGAAAGATGCTCATATTTCAAAACTTAGAAGTTCATTCGCCTTTTATGAGTCCCCGTATCTCTTCCCTTTTCCTCTCTCAGGGTCTCTGCTAAATACACACAGTCCTTTTCTCTCTCCTGCTTACTTTCCCGTAGAATCACAATCTACCTCCAGGCAAGAGAAATTCACCAGGAGCAGACAGTTATAATATGGCTAAAAGCATATGCCTACAAACATACTCTCACACTCACATAAACACTCTCTAAGTCTGAATCTCAATAGGGAAGTTGTTCACCCTAAGCCTCAGATTTTTGCTCTGGATTTTTATTTATTGCTGTTGCTTGTGTAGGAGTTACCAGGGTTTGAATCCAGGGCCTCACATCTCTGCAACACAAGTGTTCTACTTCCTTTTTTCCCCCTTTTTTGTCTTTTTTGGGCCACTCCCAGCAGTGCTCAGGGCTTAGTCCTGGCTGTGTGCTCAGGATCACTCTTGGTGGTGCTCAAGGGACCATATGGGGGGGTCTCTTCAGACCCAAGTGTTCTACTTCTGAGCAATATATCTAGACCTAAACCTGTCTTTTAATTTGACTTGAAAATGGGAGCAGTAGCTCCTCGGGAGAGTTATATATTACTTTCTTGTTGCTTCTGAAGTAAGTTATCACAAAATTTGTGGCTTAAAAACAACACATATTGAAGCTGGAGAGATAGTACAGTGGGTGGGGGGTTTTCTTACACATGGCTAACCCAGGTTCGATCCCTGGCATCCCATATGGTCCCCCAAGCACTACAGGAATAATTCTGATTGCAGAGCCAGGAATCACACCTGAGCATTGCTGGGTGTGGCCCCCAATTAAAACTAAAAACCCAAATATTTATTATTCTGTAGTTGAAGAGGTCGGAATGCCTAAAATCTAGGTATTAATAGGACTTCAGGGTACATAGAAGTATATGTTTACCTGCCGGTTCTGTCTCAATCTTTCTCTTCTTTGCTTCCAAGTCTCTCCTTAAGTGACTTTGGAACTCATAAAGTTCTTTATGACAATATTCTTTGTGACAATATTGGTCAAGAAAATTTACCCAGATAAGACCATCCAGATAATGTAGACTAATTTAAGTATCTTGAAATTCTTAGCCAAATCTCATTGATGAAATTTCTTTTGCTAGCAAGGTAACATATTCACAGTTTCTGAGAATTAGACTGTCATCATCTTTGTGGGGGAGCATCATTCTATCTACTACAGGTTATAATAAGAAGCAAATCAGACAGAAATAAATTCTACTTGACTGCAGGCTTAAATGCAGTCAAGTAGAATTTTGCATATGAACATGCAAAAATTTTTATACATATGGATAAACTATTTTTAAAATATGTAAAACACATAAGTATCATTTATTTCTAGTGGACAGCATACATGAAGTTTCTAATTATAGTTGAATGATTTTAAAATGTCAAAGAAGGGAAATTTGACTGACATTAAAGAACCTAAACCCAGAGATTTAGTTCTGCAGTACAGCACTTGCCTTGTGTGTGTGAGACCCTGGGTTTGATCCCTGGCACAAACACCACGAAAAGATCAGAGCAAAAAAGAAATCTTAATCTACAGAGATGTCAGCAACTAAACTGTGAGACCCACTAATGAAAAATTTACATTCTTTGGTCTTAATGAACTAATGGATCAAAGAATAATCATAGATAATAATAGAATAGTCACAACCATATTCATCAACAGCATCACAATAGCTGTTGCATACATTCCCTTTTCTCAAGACAGCCCTCTGATACAAATCAACTGTATCCTCATTTAATAGCTTATGACACTGAGATCTAGGGAAGTTAACAGATTTGAACAGAATTGTCTATCTAATAAGTGGTACAGCTGCTGTTAGAACACAGGTTTAGTTAGATCTCGAATCGGAGTCTGACATTATGTGTCTCCCTTAAGTAAGAGTGTATAAAATCTTAATAAAGTCACCAAAGGAGAAATTATACAAGCTCCATTCACAGAAAAAAAATGCAATAAATTATATTAGGTAGTGTCTGCAGTCTGTTCAACAAATGAATCTATCTAGTTGGGAATTATTTTAAAAAATAACCACCTTCAAAATATACTTAGGGAATAAACAACCACCTTCAAAATAATGCTTGGGGGAAAAAAATCAAACTCAAATTAACCACCTCTTTGTAAATGAAAAACAAGGAAACAGGAGACTGCATATCAAACTCATGGGAAGGAACAAAGCAGAGTTGAAAGCTCCACAGCATTTATTAATAAGCCAGAAAGATGGGAAACAAGTGAAACATTCAACTTAAGATGCCAGGGAAAAAATTATGAAGAAAATAGCATAAAGGAATTAATACAAATAAAAGCTAAAATGAATGAAATAGGGAGATCAAAGGAAGCTTCATCAATAAAACACAAAAGCCTTTTCCAAGAAAGGAGCATGAACACAAATAAACATATTAGGAATGAGCTAGGGACATAACCAAAGGAGCACAGAAGATAAACCAGATTTAATGAGAACACTGTGCAAAGCATTATACCGGTAAATTTGAAAGTCTCGATAAAATATATTCTTAGAAAATATAAAGTACCTGTTTGTATCATGATGTGATAGAAAATCTAAATAAACAGATAACATAAGGTAAAAAACAGTGTTAAGTATTCTGCAATTGAAAAGAAGGCACTAAGCCCAGGGGACTTTACTGCGTATCTTATCAGATCCTAGAGGAAAGGATAACCTCTCTATATGTAAAATAATCTAGAGAAGAAAAATAAAGAACTTCTCTAATACTTTCTATAATGTTAGCATAATCCTAGTACCCAAACTGGACAAATATGGACTGGACTCAGTCATCTGGAAAAATATGGTAGGTATATTAGTTCTGATGAGATTCTTGTGTAGTGGGATGAAAATCAATTGACTAGAAACAGCAATTGCTTTCATCAAACTCAGCAATAGCTAACTAGAAAATAGAAGGTTAAAGGCTTTAAAGAAGAAGAGAAGTTTTAAAAAACTAATCTTATTCCCCAGGTGGAAGACTCAAAATAGAAATTATATCTCTAGCACGGCGGTAGGGTGTTTGCCTTGTGTGCAGCCAGCCTGGCTGAGCCAGGTTCAATTCCTCCGCCCCTCTCAGAGAGTCCGGCAAGCTATGGAGAGTATCTCACCCACATGGCAAAGCCTGGGAAGCTACCTGTGACATATTCAATATGCCGAATACAGTAACAACAAGTCTCAAAATGGAGGCATTACTGGGCCCACTCGAGCAAATCGATGAACAACGGGACGACAGTGGACTACCTCTATGAGTACACTTGATTTCAGATATCAAGCATTTAATCCTCACTCTGTGAATTACGAATTGCCTTGCAACCAAGCCAAGGAAGTACAGAAAGGCTAAGGGTTTTTTCAGAGATCACTCAGTGGTTGGATCAAAATTGGAACTTCAGAAATCTGGTTCCAGCATGCAACATGTAAGTAGACTCTAGAATTTAGTGATTCTCACAAATACTGATTATTAAATCCCCACAAAGGTAATGGCCAAAAACCTAAAAGGTCAATGAAAAGTTCCAAAGAATACTTGATAAATGGAGATACAAATTCTATTTTTGGAGGAGACTGCCACCTCTTACTGTGTTGTATTTATGAGCCAGGATATAATAAACTACTCTTCAGTACCCAGGGAAGCCTTCTAAGTCATTCTTCCTTAAATGAGATAACATTCTTTAAATTAAATAATATTCACTTATAACATATTGTAGGTTTTAGTTAATTAGTCCAATAAATCACCTATGTTTTCCATATTATGATGATCACCAAAATTTTGTTTCCAGTCATTATCATACAATGGACTCCCTTTTTGTTTGTTTATGGCTTTGGGGGTCACAGCTGGCGATGCTCAGTAGTTACTCCTGACTTTGCACCCAGGAATTACTTCTGGCAGTGCCATATGGCATGCCAGGGATCGAACTCTAGCCAGCAATATGCAAGACAGATGCCCTACCTACTGTGCTATCACTCAGGGCCCCAACAATGGACTCTTTTTAACCCTATTAATTCTCCCTGTTCCCCTGTATTTTGTTGTATTTCTCTTTTTGTTGTTTATTCATTGTCACACATGAATGAGATCACATGGTATTTGTCTTTCTCTACATGATTATACCTGAGTATAATGCCATTACTTCCCTCCATGCTGTTGCAAATTACAGGATTTCCTCTTTTAAGAGCAGAGTGTTCTTCCATTGTGATTATACATGAACCCTTCTTTATTTGAAGGTTTATGTTTTGTTCAAGTAAGACTGCCGTTCAGTATGCTTGTGGTCTGCAAGCAAAAGAAGAGGACATTTTAGAGAAATGTTTTGACAGTAACTTACATTTCACCAGTAGCTTATGTTATCCAGAAACCCATAACTTGGTTCCTGTAACCCAACTGCAGCTATATTGAATGCATAGCTCTAAGGTGTGTCTGGGAGTACTGGGGGCACAGACATCACCTCAACCACCATCATCCACGGAGCTGACTTTCATACTTATGTCTTAAAAGAAAAAATAATATTGATAACCCCCCCACCCCATTTCATCTAGCCTACAGCTTCAATGCAATGCTTTCCAAAGCCACTGGGAATATACAATTTGAGAAGCTGACGTTAAAATTCATCCAAGGGGGAAAACTGAGCAAGAATTGTAGAGAAATTTTGAAACAGGAAATGAATATGTGTGACAGGGAGGAATCTCACTTTACCATATTTAAACATACTCTATATAAAGCTATAGTTATTAAAGGAGTGTAGAATGATTGCAGGAACATAGAGATAATTAAACAGAAAAAACTCCAAGTATTTATTCATGGTACATGTAGAAATTTGGCAAATGACAAATGGCAGTTCAAATTAGTGAAAAGATATAGCCTTTCAGTAATTGGCTACTCATTTTTTAAAAATAATTAACCTAAAATAATCACTCCCACCATGCACAAAAATAAATGCCATTCATATTAAATAACCAAAGATTTTTTTAAAAAAACTATAAAATATCAGAAGAATATGGCAAAAGATGTTCTGTTATCCTGTGGCTTCTAACAGATCTAAAAAAATTCAGACACAATAAGAGCCAGGATGAAGAAGTTATATGGTGTCGGTATAGAGAAGCTCTAAGATGTCATAAGCAAGATTATGAGGCAGGGAGATTGTACAGCAGGTAAGGCCTTGCATGCAGCCAACCTGGGTTCAATCCAATCCATACAGTTCCCCCTAGCACAACCAGGAGTGATCTCTAAGCATAGAGCCAGGAGTAAGCTCATAGCACAGTGTAGTGTGGCCCAAACACCATCCCCACTCAAAAAATAGCAAAATTAAAAGTACAAGTAAAGACTGGAAGAAAATTTTAGCATACATATATAGTGAAGAAGTAATTAGAACATAAATAAATTATACATAAGCCACTAAGGAAAAGACAAGTAACACAATTAAAAAGTAGAGCACAGGATGGACATTTTTATATACATAAGAAGAAATATAAATGACCATGGCATGAAAAAAAATGTAATGAACCTCACAAGTAATCACAGAAATGCAACTCCAAAACATAGTTATTTCTACCCCTCCCAGACTGACTGTAGTGAGTATGAAAGATGTAGGATAAGGAGCCCTCTCATTCATCAGTGATAAAATTGTAAACTGGCACAGCCATAGACAGCCATTAGTGTTCTATCAGCACTGTAAAATTAATAAAACATTGACCCAGTAATCCCTTTTCTTTGAGTCCACTTTGTAGAAACACATACATGTGCATAGTGATTTATGTAGAAAGATCTCTATTATTGTACCTTTTGTAATAACAAACAACTATAAACAACCAAAATGCCCATCAATAAAGATTAGCTAAAAGCATTCTGGTACATTTATACTGTGCACTGCCAAATATTCATTACATAGATCTACACGAATACTGAGTTGATGAGATTGCCAAGAAACAGAATTATATACAGATGCATATCTCATAAAAATGCCTAGTGTTATCTGTTTATGCATTTACTATGAAAATATATGTAATATGGTAATTATGATGTCATATGTAGTTGCATGTATATGCATATGAATGTATTGAAATACATAGAATCATACATACTACATAATGCATAATAATAACACTGATCACCACTAGTCAAAAGTAAGAATAATAGATGTGGAGTGGTGAATGAAAAGCATTTATTCACTGTGTGTGTATGTGTGTAAGAGAGAGAGTTGGGTATGAGAGGGAACACTATACCAAATAAATCATTTTTCTGTATTCTCTGGAGAACCCAAAGGATAAATTGATGGGAGTAGACTTTCTCAGACATTGCAAACTATAATGCCCAAAAGTGAAGAGAGAGAGAGAGAGAAAGAGAGGGAGAGAGAGAGGTGCCTGCCATAGAGGCAGGTGGAAGGGCGGGAGGAAAACTGAGGACATTGGTGGTGAGAAATGTTTACTTGTGAAGGGGCAGGTGCTGGAACATTGTATAACTGAAACCCAATCATTAACTGTGTATCTCACTGTGATTCAATTAAAACTAAATATTTTTTAAAAGAAGAAAAACAGTATCCACTTTTTACTCTATAGACTTTGATAATGTTGATGAGATTTGAAAAACTTATACATAAGTATTATTCTTATTCAAAGGCATACATAGTTTTGGTGTGTGCATGTGTGTGTGTGTGTGTGTGAGTGAGTGTGTGTGTGTATGTAAAAGGGTTGGGTATGAGAGAGAACATTATGCCAAATAAATCATTTTTTCTGTATTCTCTGGGAAACCCCAGGGATAAAATGATGGAAGTAGACTTTCTCAGACATTTACCATGTATTCTGCACATTCGTATCTACTCAGTCTGTACTGAAACTTTGTTGAAGGAAAGGCACATAGCATTTAACACATACAGAAAGCAGGCTAGTCTTGACCAAGACATTGCACAGGCCTGCCTCCTTCCCAGATGCTTTCCCTGTACTTTGGGCAGAAATGTTTATGTAAGGAAAAGGTAGTGCTTCATTGCAGACCAACAGGTATTAGAAGAAAGTGAAGGCATAGTGACCATTGTCTTTGTCCATAAGACATTCCTGGATTCTTGCTACTCTGCTCTCTCCATTCCAATTTTCAACTTTGCTTCCTGCATTCTGTCAGGTTCTGTGTCTCAAGCGCCAGCTTCTGGTTCCTGCTACCTCACTCCATTTTCTTCTTGAACCAACTCACAGGGATGCTCCCTTCTCTTGTGGGACTTCCTTGGTCTCTTTGCAGTTAGATTCAACATAGCTTTGCTCCACATCATGGAGCAAAGACAAATAACAGACTGCCTGCTTTCTGCTGCCTCCAGAAAGCACAGCCTACCCAACATCTATGTTTCTATCATGTAAACAGAAACAACTGGATTGGAGAAGACTTAAAAAAGAGGCCTTTGTGGCTCAACAAACCAGAATTGGAATGCCAGTTTTGCCACTTAGTCACATGCTTTACTTCTTGGCTTCTCCATTCTCTTCTGCATAAAACATCAGTGATTATTTCATGTGGCCAGTAAATGCTCAATAATAGAACCACCACCATCACCACAGTTGCACCCACACTATAATAACTTGGTTGATTTCCTAACCTAACCAACTTAGAAACTGCAGTTCGTGACTTTCTGTATGCAGTGCTTTACAGCATCCTGGAATAGCCTTGTAACTTAGGGTAGGATTGGGGTGCATCTACCCCATTTCACAAATGAGGAAGCTGAAGATCAAAGAGCTTATATTATTTGCCCAAGTCACATAGACCAACAGGAGGAAAGGTGACTTTTATACAGTTCTCTCTGATTGTGCAGCCTGTTCATCTGTGTTATATGTCCTTGAAGTAACTTGTGTTACCCTGTCCTCAAAGCCTAGCATAGGATCATGGACAGAGAGAGCCTCAAAGAATTCTAGTTTCTAGGTTGACTTTTCAGGGTTGATAACCTGTTTCCTCTTTTGTCCCCGTGATTCTTCCCACTACAGACATCTTTCAATTGCAAATATTGTTCCATTCCCCATCCTGGTGTCTGATTGATCCATAGAGGGAACCTTCCCCAAACTCAATGTTAAGTCAAGGTCTCTTCTGCTCTCAGGAGTGGCTAGTAAGAGGCCAGCAGGCACTGTGAGCATGGTTAATTGAGCTGAATTTGTGGCTGTTCTCTGTGTGCTGTCCATGGTCCTGGTAGGATCACATCTGAGCCACGAAGGCAATAAAAACCTGGCTCCTGTTGCAGTCTTCGACCTTGGTCGACAGATACATTGGGAATAGATTCCAGGTTGAGAAGCTACTTGGTAATTCCTTGTGAATTGGTCTGTCATGTTTTTTAAAGTCTCCGTGTTCGTGGAAAAACAGTTTTTAAATTTGCTTTGTATAAGGATGTACACCCTGCTTTCCCCCTGACTCCCCTAAAATGTCACAAATGACTTACCTTGGATTTACCAATTTGCAGGATTAATGTGCTTCTCTCTAGACACCTGTGCCCTACTTAGATTCCAGCCAGAAAAGCAGTCTCCGTTTCAAAATTCTGACCCGTTTTGTGGGTCTCAGAGTCCTTGGTTTTAGGTCACCACCAATGGGGGTGTCTTGCCTATAGAGCTAACTCTTTGTTCTGTTTTATCCTGCAGTTGCGTGGAAGAGTACAAACTGGCTCCTGATGGAAAATCCTGCCTAATGCTCTCAGATGTCTGCGAGGGCCCCAAGTGCCTCAAATCCGACTCCAAATTCAATGACACACTTTTTGGAGAGATGCTGCATGGTTACAATAATCGGACCCAGCATGTGAATCAAGGCCAGGTTTTCCAGATGACCTTCAGGTATGTACTAGATAGTTAAAATTATCTGCTTAAGCATTGATACATAATTTGGATACCATGAACTAGAAACTGGCATACAATGACAGCATCTCTCCAAGCCCAGGGATTCTCCTCCATGAAGTGTTAGAAGGATGCAAATTCCATCCTATGAGTTTCAGTTCCCGCTGATGTAGCTTTTATGTACCCTGCCCCTCCTAAATTTTCTAAGTTTATCCCCATACTTTAAATTCAATCTTAAATCATCCTGTAAGTACAGTTAATGGAATTTTTAATTTTTTAAATTAATCTCTCAGTGTATTAAAATAAGTGTCCTGTGTAGGCTATTCAGGCAGTACAAAAATAAAGACATTTAATGAAGTAGAAAATAAAATTCCCATCATCCAGAAATACACAGAATTAACATTTTCTTGAACATTCTTTAAAATCTTACTTCCCTCTGCCTCAATAACACACTCACAAGTGCGCGCACACACACACACACACACACACACACACACACATACATACACATATACCCCACATTTCTGCAAAACTGTATAAAGGTCTCTTTTTTGCTCTATAATATGTCATGAGCCTCTTTCCGTGTGAATTAATTCAGAGAAGTACATAAAGAAGTGAAAGATGAGACTGATTTCTTATGAAAATACACAAAACAGGAACTGTGGTAGTCAAGACCTATGTAGATTAGGCATATATCCTATTTGCCTATCTTCCTGGAGAATTGAAGCAATGGGGGCTACTCTCTCTGGAGAAGAGAGGTTTTGGTCACATTAATAATGCCTCAAAATCTGAAGAACTATGAAAAGGTCAGTGAGAACAATTGTTCCATGTATAAGAAATTATTCTCTTAAAAATTATATCTTTTTAGGGAAGCTACCAAGAGTATCTCGCCCCCACAGCAGAGCCTGGCAAGCTACCCGTGATGTATTTGATATGCCAAACACAGTAACAATAAAGTCTCCAATGGAGATGTTACTGGGCCCGCTCGAGCAAATCGATGAACAACGGGAGGACAGTGACAGTGACAGACAGTTTTATGTGAATGTGTTGGAAGAGGTTATCATAAAGCAGAGATTTCTTCCTATTTGACGTCATGTCAACATTAGTTAGACCCTCAGACACATCACTGATAAGCGTCCTCCTCCTTCTCATCCTGTCATCTAATTAACAGATTGATGCTCGCCATAGATGGCTGCTGATTTTTAAGAACTACTCTATGTCAAGCTCTTGACTGACTTTGAAAATAATGTATCATTATAAGTAATAACATACTTTAAATTTTATTAATTATAATATAAATATTGTTAATAATAATATCAGCAACTAAAAATTCAGCAGACTCTGAGGGTCATATAAGTACTTAGCACCCATGACTTTATATAAAACTCATAATGAATCTCCGAAACATGGGTGATTATCAGACCCTTTAGAAATGAAAATGTTAAGTGACTTTCCAAAGACCCCTTTCTAGGAAATGTCAGAGCCAGGATAATGACATTTTAACTATATTACTAAGCTCTTCCAGGCACCAAGGCCTCCACTGCACAATGTAAAAGTCCACAGAAAGAGGAAATGTGGTTTTTGTGATCTAGGGAAGTGGGGGAGGCGGTTCTGATATACATGACCAGCTCCAAACCCTTCTTTTCCAATTCCACAAAACCCCCTCAACCTAGGCACAACATTGGACCCCAATTCAATGGCTCAGTCCTACAGGAGGGGCCCCTGCACACTTAGATATTACTTGGAAGCAAAGTTTATCATCTGCGCTCCTCACCACCTGGCTACGTAGTGGACATTTTTAAGACCCACATCTTGAAATAGATTTATTTACTAGAATGTGAGACAATTTATTCATTGTCTCAGAACTCAGAGAAGCATTTTACTTTCTAGTTTTCTGGTTTGTTATAAAAGAATATAACAAGATACAGACAGATGGAAAATATACAGAGGGAATGGTATGAAGAAGGGGCATAAATTTCCATGGTAGACCACTGTCCCCAAATCTCTGCTAACTGTGAAGCTCTTTGACCTCAGTCCTTTGGGGGTTTTAATGAACTCCATTACATCAGCATGACTTATTTAAATCATTGGTCATTGATTCAACCTCTGAGCATCTCTCTCCTTCCTGGACATGGAGTTGGACGCTAAAAATTCCAATCTCTAGTTACCTAGATATTTTCCTGGCATCCAGCCCCCTTTTTAGTTACTTAACCAGGTCGCCCCCTTGAAATAGCAAAATACCTTAAATAGTACTCTCATCACAGAGGATATCCCAAGAAATTTTAGCTGTATCAGAAAGGTAGACTAAGACCTTGAGTCAGGAGAGATAGTACAGCTGGTAAGCACTTGTCTTGCATGCAGTTGACCCGGGATTGATCCCTAAGCACTGCCAGAAGTGATCTGCAATCCCTGAGCACAGAGCCAGGAGTAAGCCCAGAACACATTGTTAGGTGTAGCCCCAAAACAAATAACCTTAGGGACTTCTTACTATAAGCACAACATCACACCATTTCTCTTTGGAGTCATATGTTCTTTGATCACCTGCTGTGTTCTAGATTCCATCCTATGTTCTAGGTTTCACAGAGATAGAATGGAAGGCATGATAAAAATGCTTCAAGACCCTTTGACTTAAATCTTTTGTGATAATATATATTTCATTAGTCTGTGGTAGGTACCATGAAGTGAAAATACAAGGTTAAAGAGAAATAATTAGACATTGGAGGGATTGCATAGCCAGTAAGATGCTTGCTTGCCATGCACATACCTGACCTGGGATAGATCCCCAGCAGCACATATGGTTCCCAAAGCCCTGTCAGGAGTGATCCCTGAGCATAGAGCCAGGAATAAACCCTGAGAACACTGTAAGTGCTCCCCACAAAGGAACGCAGTTAACCTGGACTCTGATTCAGTTGGATTTATTGAGCAGATTACTGGGGATGCATCTTTAAGACAAGAAAACAATTCTTAGACTTGGGAATCAACTTGTCTGCTTTTCAAATGAAATGTTACTTAACTAATTCCTGGAATATGAGTGGGAGTTGGTATTTAAAAATGTTTAAAATGGAAACAGATGTTGTAGTTTGGTGACTTCAAAGTTGAAATCTGGTGGGATTGAAGCCGACCATTGGGACGAATAGGAGGAAGTGGGTTGACAGCAGTAAGTGGTAGAAGCTCTGGTGGGCTTTGCTGGCTATTGCAAAAGGGAAATTTTTTATATAGCTAAAGAAGGACATAGAGTGATTTCATTGCATTTTCCACCTCGATTGCATGGGAAATGGATTTCCATAAGGGTAGCATGGGGAAGAGTTAAATGAAAGGGATTAGTTAGGTATCTAAGTGGAAGCCTCAAGAGAGTATTAGTAGTTTTAACCAGTATGCTGGAAACATAATGGAAAGAAAAGAGGACTTGGGGATGGAGTTTTGAGGTATCATTTATAAGATTCAGGGATATGTTACAGTCAAAGAGTAAGATAAAAGGAGAATTCAAGGATAAGATAAATAACTAGAAGTGCCACAGCTCTTTAGCAGCAAAGTTGAGTCCTATAATTCCCAGTAAAAATTCTTTCTCTGACTCATATTCTAAATCAGACTGAATCCTACTTTGTTGGAAAATAAAACTGTGGATGAAATTTAAGGACATTCTGGATGAGCTACTCCCTAGCAAGATTGTACATGCTGATTTTCTGTCGTGTTAATAGTTTATAAAACTCTGTCTCAAGCAAGCATCAATAATGAACGACTAAAGCTCCATAAAATCCAGGAGAAAGAAGGAAAATTGGCTCTTCCTTTTGAAAAAAGAAATTACAATCTTGCAAGATGACACACATAATTGAAAAACCATTTATGAAAATTTAATTTAGTGGTCTTCCAAGGAATACCAATGGTTTCCAAAGAGTTCTCATGTGACTCCCTCTGGAAGTAATTAGAAGGGATCATTACAGGTCTCCCTGAGATCTTGACTTGTGAACTGGACATTGAAATGTGAGCAAAGAACTATGTACCTCTTAAGATGGATAAAATCTAAGAGGGCATGTTCCTAGCTATTTCCTGAGCATCTCGGAACATGCTGGCAAAGTCCAGCTATGTGGAGAAGCAGGAAGGGGTGGAGGATTAGGAAAATAGATTTCCTTATAGGGTCTGCTCCATATCCATGCTCTTCTGTGACAAGCAACATCCTGTTACCTCATCTTGATGAAGGGGTGTTTCAGTAATTGTCAATGAAGCTGACAATCACATTGCTCCCATGTTCTAGATTGCTTGATTTTACACCACACGTTGAAATTGGCTTGAATGCAATACATGAGTGAATGTATGAGTTCTTTTTGGCTTCTGTGAAAATGAACTTAATCCCAAAGAGGAGTTCAAACTGGGGAGTGAGATGCTAGATTCTGAAAGGGCTTTTTAGAATCCCAGGATCCCACTTATATGTGGGGGAAGAACATACATAGCTGAGGGCACAAGAAAAGTCACTGCAGAGCTCACCATGACCACAGATCTTCTGATTGCCTTTTGGGCTTACCTTCCTACCACCAAGTCTAGAAGATAGAATGGGCCATTCAAGACCACCAGGTCATAAGGTCATCAGACCTATCAGAAATTCTCATGCTGTACTAAGCACTTGTATTTGATGGTCCACCCCTCCTTCTTAGATGGTCTCTGAATAACTGGGGTGTCAATGCCATAGTGTGCCCATGGAGAGTGCTTCATCTGATGCTTGGACATGAAGTCACCAACTCCCTGATTCCAAGAATGATCTTTGACTCCCTTGAATAGAAAAGTTAATGATTACAGAATCAATTCATCCTTATACTGTACATCCTATATCTTATAGATGGTATTATGCAATCAAAGAAGCTAGAAAAAAGAAAAATATGGGCCTTCACCTTACCTATTAAGAATTAAAAAAATACGTATTACACTAGAACAATGATAGCTGGAAAGATCACTCTGGATAAGAACAGTGCTGAAAGGAGATAGAGGAACATATTTGCTAACATTTCAGTTTCTGTCCTGCAACCCATAATGCCCAAAAGGGAATAGTGAAAGTGTGAGAGAGTGATTCAGAGAGAGAGAGACAGAGAAGACGACTGTCTACTATAGAGTCATGTTGGGGTGGCAGGTGGTGGAGGGAAACTGGGAATATTGGTGGTGGGAAATGTACAGTGGTGAAGGGACAGGTGTTGGGACATTGTAAGACTGAAAACCAATCATGGAAAACTGTGTAACTATATATCTCACAGTGATTTAGTTAAATATATATATATATATATATATATATATATATATCACCTTACTAGGTAAAGGTAAAGGTAAATGCCCTCCCGTTGATCGTCGATTTTGCTCGAGCGGGCCCAGTAACGTCTCCATTGGAGACTTTGTTGTTACTGTGTTTGGCATATCGAATACTCTCGGTAGCTATTAATATTTATATTTAACTAAATCAATTTATATATATAAATTAAAACTGATCAACCAATTGCTTTGTGGCCTTTTGACTAAGATCAAGTTTAGTATCTGTTTTTATGATTTTAATATCTTACCTGTTCTTTATTGGAGGACAACATGTTAAATTAATTTTTGGAGCAGGGTATTGGAATTGGGGCTTGCTCCGTCCACTCCATGAATCAACCTGGTATTACAGTATCTCCAGGAATGGTGCCAAAAAAATTAAAAGAATCAATAAGGAAAATTCCATCAACTACCAACTAACTATATTTTTAATTGAAAAGAAAAAAATATGAGTGAGTTGACTCTATAGTAGACAGTCATTTTCTCTGTCTCTCTCAGTCATTCTCTCACACTTTCACGTTTTCCTTTTAGCCATTATGGTTTGCAAGACAGATACTGACCCACAGGCTTCCAGGTGTTGTTCCAGGTTCACTGGGTAGTGAGCAAACCACGTCCATTGCTAATGAAACTTCAGGACCTCCCAGATGACTATCTCCCATTTCACATACACTCTCCACCTACCCTGCAGTTAAACTCTTTCCTCTGACCAGCTCCTTTGCCAGAGCCACATGTTGAAACACACACACACACACACACACACACACACACACACACACACACACACACACACACTCATGCGCATGTGCACTAAAAAATTCAACTATTGAGGCTGGAATGAATGATGGTTCAGCGGGTAGGACTTTGCCTTGTGCTCAGCCAACCTGGGTTCAATCCCCAGCCCAGCAGCCCATATGGTCCTCTGAGCCCACCAGGAGAGATCCTTGAGCATAGAGCAAGGAGTAAGTCCTGAGCACCACTCAGTGTGGCCCCAAAACAAATAAATGTTTTAAAAAGGAAAGTCAGTGTCCTTTCCACCCCAAGAAGGTGGGCGGTTTCCGAGGAGCAGAGGTGTGTCTTTCCGGCATCCTTTCCAGAGCCCCAGACAAGGAGTGGCTGCCGCGCTTCTGTCCCCCGAGTTCCAGGAGACTGGGCTGTGCTTGTTTCAGCTTCGAAAGCTGTTGGCACATCTCGCCACCTCCGCCTTTCTTCCCTCCCTCCTCTAAGTGATCGCGGGGCCAACTCTCCAGAGTGGCCAGGAGGCGCCACCCCAGCCGTCCGGCCATATGCCTCATTTCCTGACAGCAGCCTGGCCTGGGAATTCAAACTCTTGCCAGCTCCAGCGCCTCCCGGGTGACAGCTACACGGCTGCTCGGCTCCCCACGCCTGACAGAAGACAGGCCTCAGCACTCACTGCCACTCTGGCTATCCCTAGAGCAGCCTGGGTTTCCACTTTACAACAGGCATGACCTTTAAGTTCTCCAGACTGGATCCACATTGAAAGAGTAGACTAGTTCAGCCTCACCCTTTGCTGTATACATGGAGATACTGAGGCTGTTGAAGGCTCCAGTGTGATTTGGGTCTCCTCTGAAAAAGGATTGTTGTGACTCCCATCCAGTACTCTCTCAGCCTCTGGTCCTCTCCCTTCCCCTCCTCTCTTCTTCCCTCTCCTCCACTCCCCTCCCTCTCCTCTTCCCTTCCCTCTTCTCTCCTCCCCTCCCCTTCTCATCCTTCCCCTCCTCTCTGAGCCCCTTTCCTTTTCTTCCCTTTCCTTCTCTTTTCCTCTATTCTGGGGGCAGCAGGGGTGGTGGTGTTGCTCAGGAGTTACTCCTCATCTGTGCTCAGGAATGACTTCTGTTAAGCTCAGGGGACCATATAGGCTGCCAGAGATCAAACCCAGGTCGGCCATGTGCAAGGCAAATGCCCTAACTACTGTACTATCTCTCTGGTTCTCTTCTAAGGGACACGTGCTACTTCTGGGTATCTCACAGTAGGTTGTGTGAGAGGAACCACTGTCCTATCTTTGCTTTAGGCAGACTGAGAGGGGATTGGAGACTGGAGGAAAGTGCCGGATTCCTAATTAAGCAGCTTGGGCAGAACCCCCTGTGCATGATTCTACAGCAACTTGGCTTCCTCCCTGGGCCCCACCTCAGGTTCCGTGTGTGGGCTGCAGCCTGTGTTAGTGCAGACGGACTTGTAGATATGTTGGTCAGGGCCCTGCCTGGTCAGGGCATGGTCTGCCACATGGAAGATGAAGACGGCAGGGACAGAGCATGAGGAAGAGACAGCCAGCGAGACAAGGCTGAGATGTGCAGTGAGAGATGAAGACAGAAGAGATATGGCCTGAGAGTCAGAGAGGCAGAGGGAGGGATTAAAATTGAGAGAACAGAGAGTTAAAGAATTGTAGATCAGGGGCTGGAGTGATAGTACAGCAGGTAGGGCATTTGCTTTGCATGCAGCCAACCCGGGTTCGATTCCCAGCATCCCATATGGTCCCCCAAGCACTGCCAGGAGTAATTTCTGAGTGCAAAGCCAGGAGTAACCCCTCTGCGTTGCAGGGTGTGACCCAAAAAGAAAAAAATGAATTGTAGAGCAGCAATGAGGTGAAAGTGATCAGTAGAGGTTGAAAGGTAGGGAAGGAACAAAAGAGGAGGGAGAGACCCATCTTGATGGAGAAAGAAGACCCAGCATTCCTGCAAAAGTCACAGGAGAATTGATTGCTGAGAGGAAAGGATAGTGATTTGAAGTCTGGAGAGAGCTTTGGGTGAGAACTGGAGTTCACATGGACCTGAATAGACATGGGGCTTGAGAACACACCAAGTTTTGTGTAAGCAAGAAGTCAAAGATCACCTTTCCAGACTGCCCCTAGTCCCTTCTGTGATGTTAAACTTTGCTTCTCTGTTTCCTCTCCCTATGGACTGTGCTGATCTTAATCCCCCTTCAAGGTGGTTCTGAGTATCCAGTCCCTTTGCTCATGAGTCACCAGAGACAAACTCCTCAGCAGTGGGTGGTCTTGGACATTCTTAACTTGTCTTTTATCTTCCTCTCCTATCCCCATCCATCCCTTGTCATTACTTTAAGATCAATGTGCCTTGTAGATTGTAGGGATTTAAATCAGAATCAGTCAAGAACTATGACTTGACTTGAGAATAGAGTGTGGGAAGTCACAGCCAAGAAAAGTTGCTTGGAAGGAGGTCTGAGCAAAGTAGGAATGAAAGTGGTAGGTTTTGCAGATACCTCATCAAAAAAAAAAAAAGGATGAATCTGCCAGCAGCAGACATTTGATTTGATTATAGGCCTTCATGAATGACCTACAAAGTGTGAGGAGCTCAGGAGAGATTTACCAGAGAGGCGCTTTTCAATCTGGTCTGCTTATCAGCTGTGCAGATTGCAACACCAAGGAGGATGGTTTGGGGCAAGATGTGGGATTTCAGGATGAGGCACCACCCACCCACACCAACAGAAATGAATAGGCTGTCCAAGGAGCTGGCTTTCCTCGGTGATACCCATTTGCTGAATCACATCTTAGTGGCCTAGAAGCTGTGGTTTTCCTAGTTCCTCCCTGGAGCTGATTCACTGTGTGTACACTTCTGGATCATTCTTTTCCTTTTCCTTTCCTTTTATTCTTTGCCTCGTCATTTCCCTCTTTTTGTCCCTTTAATAATGTACATATATTTTTATATGATAGACTCTCTATCATGTATTTTATATATTGAGGAATGGGTAGGTGTGGGGTTGGGCCACACCTAAAATACTCCAGGCTACTCCTAGGGGTGTGTTGGGTACTATATGTGGTATCAAGGGATCTAAGCCAGGTAACTATGTGCAAGGCAACCTTAACCCCCGTATTATCTCTCCAGCTTTTTGGTTTTTCCTCACGCAACCTTTCCAATACTGATTATAAAGTTCCCTTTAATACTTAGTTTTACCAAAAAAAGAAGGAAGGAGGGGGTAGGGAAAATAAAAAGGAAGCAGGGGAGTAGGAAGAAAATAATGTATCAGCAAGAGTGCGTTAGGTTGTGTCTTGGTAACAACCAACAGAACAATGTCAAAACTTATGATTTGATATCTCAGCACTTATTATCCTCTGCACAAAGAATGGGAATGCAAACAATAGCTCAACATGATTATTATACATGAAAACCCTATTGAAAGTAGGAATTTTCCATATGTCTGCTTATAGTCAGAACTCAGTACACGGGAGAGCATTCGTGCTGCTCATACACATGCCCTGCACAGAATCACCAGGGACCATTTCTCATTCTGGTGTTTGTGCATCTGGGCTGATGAAGTATCATCTGTGTGTGCTTCTATGAATGTTAGAGTAGCAGAAAAGAAATTTAGCTCTCATTATTCCTTCCTAGAGGTGATGTTCTAGACATAATCAAAACTCATGCTCACCATGCCCCCTAAAAGACTGAGCAAGGATATGGAATCTTTAATTCCCAAAGAAAAATAGAACCAAGACTGTTCTCAAAGAACAATCTGTACAAAACTCCCATTTCACAGATGAGGTGCCAGAGGGGCACATGAAGTTCAAATCATACAAATAGTAAATAAATCAGACTTCCTAAACACCATCTGTTGGGCTGCACTCTATCCACTTTGAAAGTGTCTAGGCATAAAACTCACTTCTCAACCCTGTACAAATGGCCAAAATGCTGTAGTAAGCAAGTGGCTGAGCAGGTTTGAGGCTTTTTCTGGCCACAAACCTGGATCTGGATGCAGTGACCTTCCTGTAATAAGAGGACGCGTAGGAAGCTGGTGGTGGAGGCAGTGTTGGATAAAAGTGGCTTTAGCTTCTGGTTTTCAAGAATATTCTCATGTATCTATATTTAGTTCCATTCCTGTGTTTGGCAAATACTCACCTGGAGACACAGCTGTAGGCTCCATACTCAGGGGGTTATCGAAGCTATCATGGAAGAGACCAAGGCCAGACATTGGCGCTTGGCTTGCAGGTTTCAAGGGTAGGTTGTCCCTGGAATCTTGTTTTCCGGACTGAGTGTAGAGGGTCTCTTTTCTGTTTTTCCAAGGTTTTCTGACATCCTCTGCAGGAGTCAAGGCCACTGTGTCCATCTGGTGTGCCATCTGTCCTCAAGGCTTGGTTTCTGTTCCTGTCTGCAGTATCATTCTTGGCTCTGTCACCTTTCTGGTTCCTATGGCTTCTTCTATAAATGAACATCAGATCAGGGCTTAGATGGTAAGTGAGGATCAAAGCCAGAGGACTTCTCTCTTTCCATATCTCCTCATGGCAAGGAGTTTTGTGTAGCATATCTACCCACCTCATTCTAAGAATCACTTATCACTTATCACTTAACTTCCCGTTAGTCCTCAATTTGCTCGAGCGGGCGCCAGTAACGTCTCCATTTGTCCCTGTCTCGTGCTAGTGTAGCCCAATGGCATCTGTTCATTCCGGGAACATGAAGAGCCTCGAACCGATCACTCATGATCTTGACGAAGAAGTCTGACCATCTGGTAGGTGGGCGGCCACGCGGTCTCTTGACATCCCGTGGAATCCAATCAGTAACAGCTCTAGTCCAACGGTCGTCTTTAAATCTCATTACGTGACCAGCCCATCTGATTTTCGACACCTTGGCAAATGAGACAGCGTCCCTGATCCTTGATCGTCGACGGATGTCAGAACTCCGGATTCGTTCTCTCATTTGAGTGAAACGTGATATTCCAAGCATAGCTCTTTCTATTCTTCATTGGGAGACCTGAATAGTGTTCTCATCTTGTTTGCGTAGGGCCCAGGTCTCTGAGGCATATGTTAATGCAGGAAGAACAGTGGAATCAAAGAGATGTGCCCGGAGCCGGAGGTTCTTCGTCCTCTTAGCTATTTCTTCAACATTCTTGAAGGCGTTCCAAGCCGCTCTCTTCCTCCTGCGCAGCTCAGGTGCCAGGTCATTTGTCATGTTGACCTCTCGACCTAGGTACACATAGCTGTTGCATTCGGAGATGGTCGTTCCATTGAGAGCGAATGGGGTGTCAGGAACAAGGCTGTTTCTCATAAACATTGTCTTCGTAAGATTCAGCTGTAGTCCTACTTTTCCACACTCACGGTCAAAGTCGGCCAGCATTTGTGCCGCTTGGCTGATGTTTGGTGTTAAGAATCACTTAGAGCTGTAATAAGGTCTACCCATCAGGATTTTTATAGGTAGGAGGACTGGGAAATGAATTTTCATGATATCCTTCAGCAAGTCACATTATCTAGGAGTCAGGGGTTCCTTTGACTTGGTGGCTAAGATAGCAGGCTCATATGCTCCTTGTTAATGATGTAACATGTTTGATTTTTTTCTTTTGGGGTCACACCCAGATTACCGAATTACCCGTGGCTGTACTCAGGGGACCATATGGGATTCTGGGAATCAAATCCAGATTGGCCATGTGCAAGACAAATGCCCTACCCACTGTGCTATTGCTCCAGCCCCTCAGGATGTAACATGTTAATGTCTACTCTGTGCATGAAACTCTACCATTAATAATTGTGGAGGGGCTGGAGCAATAGCACAGCAGGTAGGGCATTTGCCTCGCACACAGTTGACCTAGGTTCTATTCCCAGCATTGCATATGGTCTCCATGCACTGCCAGAAGTAATTCCTAAGTGCATGAACCAGGAATAACCCCTTTGCATCACTGGGTGTGACCCAAAAAACAAAATAAATAAATAAATAAATAAATAAAGTAATTTTGTAAACTACGCTGCCTAAAATAAAATTTGAAAGCTAAGCTAAGTTGTCCAAATTCATGCTTGCTTGTAAGTAATGGAATGAGGGCTTAAGGCCTTTCTCCTTTCTCTGCAGTTAACCTCCAGACAGAGTGAATACATGCACCAGCTTTTTCTCCAAACATATCATTCTTAAAAAGCAGAAAGACAAATAATAGCTCATCATCATCATTCACGAAGCCCCTTTGTGAGGGAGGAATTTTTCATATGTCTTCTTCTAGTCAGAACTCAGAGCACATGAAATGCATCAGTGCTTCTGGAACGGGAATGTGCAAACTAATTACCATGGGATCCCGCTGAAACACTGAGTGTGATTCAGTAGCGGGAGCTGAGACCCGAGTCTCTACATTTTCAAATAAGCTCCTGAGGACCAGCTTTGAATAAACATCACAGTGTTAAATTGAACATTAAACTCAGTGTGAGTCCAGGTTGTACTTGAGACTAGGGGATTGTTCATCCAGTTGCCTGTTTGGAAAGAGGAAGCAAGTCTCCAGGCTAGTGGTGGGAGAGGGCCAGGGGTTCTGTGGTAGCCTTGCTCTAGAGGAAGGAGTTTATAGCAGCTAGGGCTGGTATAATGGAACTGCATAATGGAACTTAGGTGGATTCTTGGCATCCTCCTCTCTGATTTCTCTGCTGAACAAGGAAGATGGGGGGTGGAGATGGGAACACTGAGCAATTGGGATATCCAGGGAAGCAAATACACTTGACTGTTTTGTTCAGATGCCACAGTGAGGTGACGGAATGAGGGCTTGCTCTCTCTGCCTTCAATTGCAGCCTCCAGGGGATACTGCATAAAGTACTCACCAGGGAATAGCTGAGCTGCTGGCTGCTAAAGGCCAAAGGTAGAAGACAAACTCCTGGAAAAGCAGCCCAAAATGCATCTGGGTGGGGACATGTGCTGGGGTGAAGTTTTTGTTTTTCCTAAGCAACTCAGACATAATAGCTCTGCTATCAACACTCATTAATCTAAATGGGTATACAAAAAAAGTAATATTAAGACCTAGTGAAGGATGCCTCTTTGCTTTTGCTTTTTTATTTGGTATGGGAGCACTGTGGTTTCTAAATGGCACCACTTCTTATCAGAGAAATTCAAATCAAAACAACAATGAGAGATCATCTCGGATCAGTGAGATTGGCACATATCACAGGAAAGAGGCCTTTTATTTTTATTTCTCTATATGGCAGGGGTTTTGATAAAGGGTTGCAAAAAACTTAAACAAACCCGTCTTCCTAATTATAGTAAGAGAAGAGAGAAAATAGACACTTTAACTTTTTAAATTTAATTCACAATATTCACAATGTCATAATAAATGAAACACAGTTATTTTGTAAGGAAAACAAATCATACTATTAATGCAAAAGTGGATTTCTTCTGCTCTAGTGGGTTTTTAAGAGTTGTATGAAAGATTTTCATACAAAACTCAGATACTTTATAAGTTGATATTTATTATGAAGTTCAAATAGATGGATCTGGGTTCCCCATGTATGTTGTGACTCTTTCTCTCTGTCTCTCTGTCTCTCTGTCTCTCTGTCTCTCTCTCTCTCTCTATGTCTCTCTCTGTGTATATGTGTGTATGTCTGTTTCTCTCTGTGTATCTTTCTCTGTGTCTCTGTGCCTCCGTCTCTGTGTATATCTCTGTGACTCTGTGTCTCTGTCTGTCTCTGCTCTCTGTCTCTCCATGTCTCTGTCTCTGTCTTTATCTCTATCTCTCTCCATCTCGGTCTGTCTCTCTCTCTCTTTCTCTCTCTCTCTCTCTCTTTCTCTCTCTCTCTCCTATATCTCTTCTGCTCCCACCCTCCCTCCCAGATGCTGGCTGCCTCCAGGGTGTGATGATCTGGTCGTGTCCCTGCACAGTTCTGCTCACATCCAGTGTACTTTGGCCTGGTCTTGTCCCTGTGCTATTTTCTATCCAGTGTATATTTTCCTTGTCTGAAATCTTATCACTGGGCCTTTTGGGATCTGGCTGTGACTTCCTTTAATCTACTGCTATCCCCCACCTACTCATCCCATCATTTATCCTTGATTGGATACCTTTTTTTTTTGGAGGGGGGGGGTGAATGGTGAGATTAAATGCTCAGATAAGGTAACTTTAGATTAAACTGTTTATCTGGAGCTCCTCCCTTCCACTCCCACTGTATCAACATATAGCATATTTTGAATCTTCTCAGTGAATAATAACAAAAGCTACCAGGGCTATTTTACTTTTCTTGCCAGTCTCTCTCTCCTCTTCTATCTTCTTGCTTCCTCTACCCCTTTCCTTCCTTCTTCATTTTCCCTCTCTTCCCTCTCGCCTTCTTTTCCTCCTACCCCTTGTCTCTACATACTGATACCCCCACTCCCCCCACCATTTGCCTCCTCCCACCACACCCTTTTCTCCCCCACCTCTATTTTCTGGCACTGAAATCCCTGACGATGTTCTTTTTCTGGGACAAGGAAGCCTCTCTGAATCATCAAGGCATCTAAAGCAGAGATGATTTTTAAGGAACTGCAATTTCATTACACTCCAGTGCAGGCAGTAAGTCAGGCTGGTCTAAGGGCTCAGAAGGAAAAGTCCATAGGGAACCTGAGGAACAGATAAGGATAGATTGTAATTAGCACAGTAATTGTAATTAGCAGAGCAATTGTAATTAGCACAGTGATTGTTTGTTCATAATGGGTGCTTCCAAAGTGACTCCAGGCAGTTTGTTCTCTTAAGTATCTTCTGCCATTTCCCGGGTGATCTTGTTTACACTGCTAATGTACTAATGTGCTTAGCAATCTCTTTTTATAAATAAACACTCCAAAGGTACAAGCCAGCCCAGCCCCTGGCCAAGTGTTATCCATCCTTAATTAATGGAGTCCACCCCCACTGAAATTTTACAATACATGCATTAGAGTACAACAGCGTTGTTCTATTACTCTACGAAGAAATCACACCTTCGAAGTCATTTGTTAGAGTAACTGTCTTTTGTTAATTACAGGAGAGAGAGGGATGATGCCAAAGGACTGCACTTGAGGTCCAAGATGCTGGTCCAGGCTTCCCCCACTTGTTCTCATTTGTTATTTAACAAGCTTCCTTGAGCATCCAAGGAAGAGAGATGAAGAAGAGAGTCAGTGTGCCTCCACTGAGGCAGTACTGACCCTCTATGTAGGTGAGTGGCAGAAGAGACTCCTTGGAAGAGAAGCTGGCTGAAATGTGGAGAATGTACAAGCTCTGAGTGATGTAGCAGAAAGCTCCGAGCATCTTCATACTGGAGCGTCCATATGTCTCCAGAAGAGGAGAGGAGAGGATTGTAGAATAAACCCACTGGAGAATGAGTATCGATCAGGAAGGAATTTTTAAACTACACATTCAATGGAACCATTTCTGGTTCTCACATGGCAGTCTTACCACCTTTCTGAGCCCAGTTTGCTCACCTCTATATCAAGGAACATAATCATACCAAAACCCCAGGAGAGTTACGATGCGGAGGGAGAGGTGATGAGAAAAGTCAGGTTAAAATGTTGTGCAAAGTATAAAGACCTGTGCAAATGTTAGTGACATTTTTCTAACATGAGTCCCAGGCTCAGTGAGATCCCACTTACTCTGAATGTCTGTTCTGCTGTGCCCCTCTTGATGCCCTTGAGATCATGTGAGATGCAGCTTTCCCAGCATTGCTTTCATTGTATGCCTTCCAGGGAAGTTTAGCACTGTAGCACTTGTCCTCCTGTTGTTCATGGATTTGCTCAAGTGGGCCCAGTGATGTCTCCATTGTGAGACTTGTTACTGTGTTTGGCGAATCGAATATGCCACAGGTAGCTTGCCAGGCTTTGCCGTGCAGGCAAGATACTCTCGGTAGCTTGCCAGACTCTCCGAGAGGGGTGGAGGAATTGAACTCAGGTCGGCCAAGTTGGCCGCGTGCAAGGCAAACGCCCTACTGCTGTGCTATCGCTCTAGGGAAGTTAAAAAAGTCTATTCTCAGCTCACATTAATAAGCCTATGCATGTGTATCAAAAAATTAATTTTAAGGAAATATTTCAATTTCAGGGAGATGCTCTGAATGGAAATGTATTTAGTACCAATTCTAATGCATGGTATGATCACGGTTTATTGAATGTGAATTAAGACAGAAAACTATAAGGCGAGTATCTGGGGCTTTCTGTAACTTTAGCACTGAATGATTACTATTAATGATAATCTCATGGAACACCTCAAAGGTGGCTTTTAGGAGTCCAAAATGAACATTTATTTTTATGTCTTATAAGATCCTCAGAGGAGCCCATTAAGTGGACAGTTAATTAACAGGCACAAGTCAGGAGCTAAAGCTACAGGCTTTTGGCTAATCTTGCCTTGATTAATTCAGAGTATCCCTGACCAGGATGAGCGAACTAACTCCAAATCTATCAGCTCTCCATTCTCTGGGAAGGTCGTAGTATTTTCCATGACCTTGATGCCCTTTCAACTGGTTTCAGATCTTTTCTAGAGTAGGAGGGAAGAGAAAGATAAGTAAAACAGTCTCCCTTGCTGTCTCATGGTTTAGAGACATGGGACATGAAATTTGATATTTGAGTATGATAGTAAACGTTATTTAAAAATGATCCTCGTCCCTTCAAATGTCTGCTAGTCCTTAGGTGACTAAGGAGCTAGTGGAGCTCCAACCAATGGGGATAGAGAGAGCCAGAGTGTTAGTAAAGGGAGTAGGGTATTTGCCTTGTACATGGCTACCTGGCTGACCCAGATTCAATCCCTGACACTATATATGTTTCCGTGTACCCCACTAGGAGTGGTTCCTGAGCACAGAGCCAGGAGTAAAACCTGAGCACAGCTGGGTTTTACACTAAACAAAAACATAAAATGGGGATAGATAAACTCAGAGGCTATGCAGACCACTTACGAGTATACTTGCCTTGTGGTTCCAATAATATATGTGTTGACTATGTACTGTGTGCCAGGTTCCGGAGTTGCAAACTAAGTGGGAGAGTCAAACTTTGGTGAAAGAGGAAAAGAATACACTTCCTTTGGGTTTTATCTGTGTCTGTGTTTCTAATCTTTTTAAAAAGCTTTCACTATTACATTCAGGAAATAGTAAAATGTAAATTAAGGGAAAAGGTAATTTAAGGAAAAGAGTAAATTCAGTTTTCTTAATAAGAGAAATGAAGTAATAAGGGATATCATTTTGTAGTGCAGTGTTAAGCTTTGGGGTATAGCGTAGCATAATGTAAAGTAATGCAATGTACCATCATTACAATAGCTAAGGGGTTTCTGCTCACTTGGGTGCAATTGCTGTCCATCATCTGGTTTCCTCCTGGCTCTGTAAGTGAACCAGCAAGTGTCATACTGTAGGTGAGGATGCTGAAGACCATAGAGATCCAGTCACTTACCTGTAATCACATAGCAGGTGTTAGAGCCTGGCTTGACTGGGTCTTCCTGACTTCTCTGCTGGCCCTTTTCAGTGATCCAACCAGTACAAGAAAACACCCTGTTGAGACTGGAGCGATAGCACAGCAGGTAGGGTGTTTGCCTTGCATGCAGCCAACCTGGGTTCGATTCCTAGCATCTCATATTGTCCCCCAAGCACCGCCAGGAGTAATTCCTAAGTGCAGAGCCAGGAGTAACCCCTGTGCATCACCAGGTGTGACCCAAAAAGCCAAAAAAGAAAGAGAAAGAAAGAAAGAAAGAAAGAAAGAAAGAAAGAAAGAAAGAAAGAAAGAAAGAAAGAGAAAAAAGAAAAGAAAACATCCTGTGTGAGAACTTCTTGGTCTGACTGGGTGCTTAAACTTGAGAAAAGGTGTTTTTCCAGCCAGAACAAAGTTGGCCATCTTGAGGGGTAAGAGAGTACTGTAGATAGATGCTCTGAATTCTTTCTCCTTCCTGAGTGATGCTTCTCCACATCTGCAAGGATCATTTTTAAATAACGTTTACTATCATAGAATGACTTAGATTTATAAGTGAATTGCCAAGACAATATACAGTTCCTATCTATCCCACATATATTGCCCTTAGGATCATTAGTTTAGCTTGGTCCATTTATTACAATAAATGAGCTAATATTGATACTATATTATTCACTAAAATGAATACTTAATTTGGATTAATTTAGTTTAACTGAAAGTCATTTTTTTGTTGTTTGGGGGATTTTTTTAAAGGAAAGGAGACACACTGGTAGGCATTAGGTGGCTGTTTAGTGTTGGAGATCTCACCTGAGACTTTGGAATGCAAAGAATGGACTCTAAGTCCTTTGAGCCATCTCCCCAACCCCAAAGTCCCTTTTTGGATGTAATATCCTATTTGATACTATGACTAGCAAAGTAAAAATTGTACCGGTAATGTCAAACACACAGGGAAGACTTTGTTCAAGGTTATGGCATCGGGAGAGATATATCTAAACTAGATTCCTTTGAAGCAAAGTCAGATGGTTTTTAAAGCTTGGGTAAGTAAGTGGAAAAGGACCAGAGGACTTCCTAGGGAGGAAGGATATGCCCCCACACATTGCAGCTCTCCTTGAATCTGCAAATGCATCTTTCTTGATGATTGCATTGATAAAAGATGACTCCCAGCTCCCTGAAAAGGACATTCCTGGATAGTGAAACTAGCCAGAGTCTTTTGAAAATATTTCTATGTTAAACAAACTGAGAAAGAATTTACAGTGACAAGTGGTCTATGGAAAAATGCTTCCAACGAACAGAGGTCAGTGATCTTGAGTCAGGAAGAGGCCTGACTACAAGTGGCTCAAGCTGAGGCGACCTCCTCTCTTTCTTGGTCACTAGCATGTATTTACTCACCTGTTTTCTTAAGTTCCTCCTAGAATAGTGTTATCCTAGAACTAGAGTAATATTACACTTCCCAACCTGTTTATTTCTGTTTCTTCACTCCTCCTCATCTCCAACCCCCACTTCTGTTCATTTCTTGGGTATCTTTCTGGTGCTTATGTCATTCTGAGAAAATGCAAATAAATACTATTTTCCCCCATTCTTTCACAAAAGAAGCATAAAATAGTGGTTTTCACCACTACCCTTTGCCAGTACTTTGTTATTTCTCAAAAAAATGACCCATGTTCCATCACTTGTACCCCATAGGGTTCCCTAAGTCCTATCAGGATTGATCTCTGAACACAGAACCAGGAGTAAGCACTGAGAGGCAATGAATTTCACAAAGAACATTCTAATATGGGGTCCCCATTGGGGAGAGCTGTTAGAGAATTATGGAATGTTCAGCCACCAGGATGAGAGTCAAGGTCCTGGAGAGGTGATGAGAGCTGGGTTTGGGAGATGGACAAGATCCTTTCTTAGACTGTTGGTGCTCACCTAGGTAATTGCAACTTTATCAGCCTGTGTGCTCAAGGCTAAAATAAGAGAACTTGGAACTCCCATTGCTCTGAGTCAACGAAAATTACACCTCTAAGGAACCTAGTCTCAGGAAAAGAAGAAGTGTAGTAGTAGCAATAGGGCAACAATGACAATGAAAAACATACAGTACTAGGCACCATTGTACATTCAATCAATCCTACTTACTGAGCACCTACTACACACCTCTCACTGGTCTTAGAAACTGGAATGCAACAGTGAACAAAGCTACTAGAACCCTGCCTGCTAGGACTATATCTTAGGAAGGGAGACAGTCCACAAATAGATTAATTTGGGGTGCTGTGCATACACAAGGGGGAGAATGCAAGATGGGGCTATGGTGTGAGCAGAATGGGGCTCTACCAAATACAGGCTGGACAGGTGAGACCTTTCAGACAAGGTGATGGTGTACATAAATTTAACAGGGAGGCAGTGAGTCCTGCACTTAGCCAATGAAATCTAGAGTCACCTAAGGATAGCACTTAGGATTTTCTCTGAGTGAGAAGAGAGACAAGCCAGAGTGTGGTTGGAGCAGAAGAGAACTATGATCTCACTCCCTCATATTTTAAAAAGACCACTCCATCTGGGGTGTGAAGAAGAGACTTTGGTGGGCAGGATACAAGGAGAGAAAGCAGTTCTAAAGTTTTTGCAGTGGCTCAGGTGAGGGACAACAGAGTGTGAATGTAAGTGTCGATGTGGTGAGAGATGGACAGATTTGGGGTATGCCTCAAGGTAGAGCAACAGAATTTATTGATGAAGGAGGTTATCAAGGCAGGCAAGGTTGGCTCCCTGCTTTTCGCCTGGGGGATTGGACAGATGGATGCACCATGGATGAAAATTGGAAAGACCACAGGAGAAGCAGGCGTTAAGTGTGTCTGTGTGTTGTGGGGGTGGGGTGGGGGCATGGCGGGATGCTGGGGAAAAGAAATTCCATTTTGACCATGCTGGAAAATGAACTTGAGTGTGAAAAATTGTCATCATTGGTAGAAGTGGACAACTGTAAGCTATATCACCATCATCTGGTTATGTCTAATATTTGTTCTCACAGAGATGACAGGAACCCAGTTGGATATACCCATCTAGAAGAGAGACTAAACTTGAAATTTAATTTTTAGATTATTTAGCATCTAGATCTTAGGAAATAATGAATGGATACGAGCACCATACAGGGTAGATAGAGAAGAGGAGAGTCTAGACTCTAAAATCCAGGAGTTCTCCCAGTCAGAGGTCAGAGAGCTGAAGAGCTACGAGCAGGGTGAATCAGAACTCCTCACGACTCAAGAGAAGAATGCAAGAAATAACTTTCCCACAGAGCGCTAAGCTGTAGCATGCAACAGTCATTTCTCAACATCATTCAGCTTGTAAATAAGTTAACGGTAGAGCCAGGATTGGAAGCTAGGCCGTCTGTCTTCAAATCCACTTCCAAATACCCATCTCTCTCTTCCCCTTACACCCACAGTCACACACTCCACCCCTGTGCCAGGCTGAGGGACTTGAGGGTGGTGGCAGCAGGCAGGTGGGAGGATCTTATAAAGTAGCCCGTGCTAAAAGTTAACGAACAACACAGGGTGTTCTGTGTATGATGGAGCCCCAAACTACCTTGGTCAGTAATCCAGAGCTATCTCATAATGTGCATGGTGATAATTATAACTACTGCTTGTAGAACATGTACCTGTAGGACAGGCGCTCTGCAAAGTGCTTCCAGTGCTGAATCTCCCTTAAGCTGTCTTCTTCTTGGCTTCTGTGTCTTCTTCTTGGCTTCTGGAGAAGAGCCAAGGAAATAGCTAGTCTGTGTATGAAAGCCTGGGGGTCTGGGGGTTAGAGCTTAGAAAGGGCAGTGTAGGGCTTGCTCTGCTCCACTGATAGAACTTTATTATGCCGCAGTTCTGAAGAAAAGAGGCAAGGAACAGCAGCAGGTTTGGTGGTAAAGTAGATGGAGGCTTCACTTATGGTTCTCTGCAAGGACATCTGAATATTTTTTTCAGCCAGCCTCAGTTTTCATCTCTGTGAAAGGAACAATTAAAAGAAAATCTTTGATTTGTCCATTTTCTATTTTTCCTTTGAAATACTTGCAACCCCTAAATAAATTTTATGTGTGACTATTATTCCATGGGCTGGAGTGATAGCACAGTGGTAGGGCGTTTGCCTTGCGCGCAGCCGGCCCAGCCAAGCCGGGATCGATTCCTCCACCCCTCTCAGGAAAGCCCAGCAAGCTACTGAGAGTATCTCGCCTGCACAGCAAAGCCTGGCAAGCTACCCATGATGTATTAAATATGCCAAACACAGTATCAACAAGTCTCAAAATGGAGATGTTACTGGGCCCACTCGAGCAAATCGATGAACAACAGGAGGACAGTGACAGTGACAGTATTATTCCATGTCTACTTCCCTTGCTGAAAGTAAGGAAAGACACAGAGTCCAGAGAGATCGTATAGCAGGTAGTGCACTTACCTTGCACATGGCTGACCTGAGTTTGATCCCCATCACCAAGGAGATAAAAATAAACAGATTTTGATGCACATATTGTCCCCTGAGCCACATCAGGAATGACTCCTGCGTACAGAGCCAGGAGTAAGCCCTGCACAGCCAGGAATGGCCAAAAACAAACAAAAGAATACATTAAAATGAGATCCAGGACCATATTTGACTATTCATCCCTATAAATTCCCAAGACTTTACACAGCAATGGTCTTGACTAAAACAAAAATCAATTACTACCTCTCACTTACTATTAGTCAAGACTAGTAAAAGTTCTCATGATTGCACCTAAAACTATACTACTTTCATTTTAATTTCCCTTACGAGGCTGAAGTGTTAGCATAGTTTAAAAATAGGACTAGACTTTGGACATAGGTAAACCTGGCATTGAATTAAACTTCTGCATCGATTAGTTGTGTGATACTTAAGTCATTTGATTTCTCTGAGCCTCAGTGTCTAATTTATCATAGATGACTATGTTACTTCATCTGTCAGTTGTTTAAATGATACTCAGTATTTAAATCAATTAAGTTCAATATATATTAGTTTTTTTTTTATCTTGCTTTCTAGGAAGAAAACATGTTCAATTGTATGCCCAGAGATAAAAAGAAAATAAACAGATCATGATGCCTAGGTGATTTTAAAAGTTGGAATGCAAAGAAAAGAAAAGAAGGGAAGTAGGGAAAGAAGAAGAATGGGAGGAAAAGGAAGGGAGGGAGGGAGAGAGAGAGGGAGAAGGAAGGAAGGAGGGAGGAAGGGAGGGAGGGAAGGAGGGAGGGAGGGAAGGAAGGAGGGAGGGAGGGAGGGAGGGAAGGAGGGAAGGAAGGAAGGAAGGAAGGAAGGAAGGAAGGAAGGAAGGAAGGAAGGAAGGAAGGAGAGTTCCTGTGAATTTTTCTAGCTAGTTCCATAGTAGCAGGTAAATGAAAAACGAACAAACAAAAAACCCTTTTTATTCATTCACTGAACAAGAATCCTGTACTCAACTAAGTTCTAATCTCTGTGAAAAATGATGAAGATGCAAAAAGAGACAGTTGTTGTAGATGCCCATTTGTGCCAGGTTAACCAGAACCATTCTCTACATTCTATCTTAGCTACTTTGGCATTTGTCCCACACAAAATTATGGATTAGATGATGACTTCCTCCTAGATAGCAAAGGAAAGAAGCCTATCTAAGTAAAATTCATTATTATGAGACATGAGGTATAAAGTCGGGTCCTTTAGGTTCCACATGGGGGTGATACATCCGGATAGGGGCTTCTCAGGAAGTATTGTCATGGCCAAGATGTGAGTTGATTCAGTGAGGAGTGGATACAAGGAGGTGGCGGGGAGTGGATTCAAGCCAGTTAGTGCAATAGGCAGGGAACTCAGTGGCTAAGCATATACCTTGTGTTTATGAGCCTTTGATCCATCGGTGACACAGTGGAACTCTTTCACTCCTTCATCTTGTATTTCTTTTTTTTCATTGTCACTGTCACTGTCCACCCATTGTTCATCGATTTGCTCGAGCAGGTCCAGTAACGTCTTCATTGTGACACTTGTTACTGTGTTTGGCATATCAGATACGTCACAGGGAGCTTGCCAGGCTTATCCGTGCTGGCGAGATATCTCGGTAGCTTGCTGGGCTGAAATGTAGGACTGCTATTTATTCAGCCGTCGCTTAAGCTGATTGAGTTGGGCATGAACTCCACATTACTTTTTTAATTTTTAAAAAATTTTTAATTTACTATCCATGAGATAAACCATTACAAAGCTGCTCATAATTGGGTTTCAGTCATTCAATGATCCAGCTCCCATCCTTCCACCAGTATGCATTTCCCACCACCAATGTCCCTTGTCCCCCAACATCCCACCTCCCTACCTCATCTTGTGTTTCTAAAGAGAGTGAAGTCAGGAGTTCCCCTCAGAGCTGAGAGCTTGAGAGGATAAGACCAGAAGTCTAGTCTTGACTTGGCAGCCATGAATGAAATGAAAACCTGATTAGTGGAGGATGAAATGAAGTGTGGATAAAGTGCAAAATCTTCCAAATGAAACATTACAGAAGAATATGACTGTCGCGGGATTAGCTTAGAAAAGAAATCAGTGTTAGCCACCAAAATGTAGGATTTATCAGGGATTGGGGGGGTGGAGCATGCAAAGTTGTGGATTTTTAGAGCAGGGATTAAAGACTGGCATGTGGTATTCAAGCACAGTGTCCATTCATGGGTCACTTTCATATTACTTTTATATAATTTTTATCTGACATAAATAGTATAGATAATCATTTATGCCTGCTCAGCTTTAAAAGTGATTTTAAAAATTTAAAAACTGAGTGAATAAAGGGGGCGGGGGTGGGGGAGAGTTGGTGCAGATACCATATGGCTCCAAATATAGGACCAAAGGGAACTTGAGTCAGTTTCTGAAAGTGACAAGCCTGTGGGTGTCTCCTTCTGAGTCTCCACTCACAGTGAAGGTTTCTCAAGGAGAGGATTCCCTTTTACACTGACAGTGAGGGGGTAGAAGTCCCCAGGGTGATAGAATGGAAGTTCAGTAGACATGCACCAAAGAAGGTGGGCCCACAGAGATGTGCCACTGGGGGGCCCAGAAGGACAGAAGAATGACTATCTCCCCCAAATTAGCTTCTCTTGAAAAGACAGAGGGGAAGCTTTTGTTCCAACAAAGTTATGTTAATATTGTCAAATTGGTGCACTGGGTCGCTGAACTGGTACTTGGGGACTGTCACAATATTGATGGTGAGTTTGGCAAGTTAATTTTGAATCTGTCACTTTACTCCTCGACATCCCTTGCTCCTTAATAAAACCCCACAGTGATTGTGGGCTCAGCTGTCAGCTGGAGACTGATCTCTGAGTTGAAGAAACTGGTATGGCCTGATTCTTTCTCCTATCCCGTTCCCCTCTGGCCCCCTCCACTTCTTTCTCCTTTCTTGAAGTCCCAGTTTCCTAGGCAGAGAAATGCTTTCTCTTGCAAAAAAGATCTCATTGTTTGGGGCAACATGGGGTCCAGGAAAAGGGACAGACTTTGTTTAGATACTCTTGGGCTTGCTTGAATTCCACTTCTATTCTTAGCTAGAGGTGTGACCTGATGGTAAGCACTTGAGTATCTAAACTTCCTTGGCCTCTCTGAATGTTGGGGTGAAAAATGCCTGGCTGCTGTTCCTCGCTGGCCAGTCCCCTTTTCTTCCTCTTAACAACAGCCAAGTCGGAACTTGCAGGGATCTCTCTGTGGTCCCTTATCTTAGCTGACCCAGAAGCTCTCCCTCCCGGCATACCTGTAATAGATCCAGTGCACATGGAAAGACCAAATGGAATTCATTTATTAAAAATGTGTGATGCCTGTGAGTGTCCCATTGATTTTTCTAATGAGCTTTATTGCCCACCTGCCTAATAGCAGTCCCAAAAAAACCAACCTATTTTCTCCACACCCATAAGACTATTTTCGCTACTGGGGTTTGGAAACGAACACAAATTGCCAAGTGACTATGTCAATAGCCAAAGAATAGAAATGTGTGGCTTGTGCTCTCCGGATCTGTTTTTTATGGCCAGTGACATGTGCATCCTCAAACAGTCCTACTCTCTTACTGCCCCCTGCTGATACATGCTTGTGTTTTATTTTTTTGTGCTGAATCTACTCTTTCTTTATCAGCTGGGACAGTGTATTTTTCGACCAATGCCATCATGATCTCTGTCTGCTCACAGCTCCAGGATGCTGGCTGCACTGACTGCAGTGTGAAGAGTCCTGCCTCTCCTCTTTATCCTTTGCAACTCTGGGCATTAACTGTATCTTTCAGAGCATCTGTGATACTCATCCTATTGATAATAATTTAGTAAGCATGACATCAAGTCCAAAAATAAAGTGTTTTTACTTATGTACAGAAGTAAAAAAGACAGCTCGTGGTCACGGTGGGACAACAAGAATGATAAATGAGGGAAATGGAAGAAAGATGCTAAGATCGACCTATCATCAAGAGAAGTTGGAGATCTGTTTAGGATTCAGTCCTCAACTCCTTTTTAGATTCCACCTTCTTCTAACTGTTCCCATAATCTCACTTCTTACTTCTCACTACTTTCTAACATGACTTCGGCCATATTACTCCTAAGAAGTGCTCCTCTAAATGAAGGTTATCTAGGATATTACCCGTTGAGATTGGGCTCATGTCTTAATTTCTATTGACTAAGAGGGATTTCTGGGACTCACATTCTCCAGGGTGCCTCCACACCACCAGCCGGTTTTCCAGATGCCAGCTGAATGTCTTCTCATTCAACTCAGTTCTGACATTTGCTATAGGAGAGTGCCAAATTCCAAAGATTAGGGGCCCAATCTTCCTTCCAAGCAGTCTCTCCATTACCCTCCTTCTTATGTCAGAAGCCAGTTGTGAGCCCATGTTGTCAACTATGCTTCTGATGGCTCCAAATCTGACTGCCTCTCCCTTTGGACTGGAAGAAAATGCTAGAGTAACTCACAGAACTCAGAGAAACATTTGACTTACAAGATTTTCAGTTCCATATAAAAGCATAGAATCCAAGACAGCCAAATGGCAGCCGTGTGTTTGGCACTGTTTGGGGTAAGGGTGCAAGTCTTTGGTGACCCCTCTAGGCAATGCCACTTTCCCAAAACTGTCACGTACCACTGTAGAAACCTCACCAAACTGGAAGTTCCAAGAATTCTGTCTTGGGGTAGTTTATGGATGTTTTCTTATATGTGAGGCATGATCCAGTACAGGGCAGGCCACTGGCAAAGGATTTAACCTCTAGGCTCCAGGAACTTACAAGTAGGGTTGCAAGTTCCATGTCTCTGGTTGGTTCTTTCAGTGACTAGTATACACGGTAAGGTGCTTTCCAATAGCTGCCTCATTGACCAAACAAAAGACATTTTTAATCACCTACTGCACTTGTGTTAGAAATGGGAAGATCAGACATGTCTTTTTGTAAATGACAGAATTACACCCAGTCAATTTGGTTTCATCATCTTTTATTTATTTATTTTTTAAAGTCATTCAAAATAAAACGTTGATTTATGAATACAACCCTCCTGGTGTCCATATGTGATCTCACATATGTGACTCTAGTTCAAAAACACAACTTGAACTATTTTCATGCAAGTTTTTCATAAACAAAGAAAAAATCCCATGTTGAACCATTTGAGGATTTACACATAAATTTGTGTTACAAATCTAATTTATGAAGTAATTTACTATAATGACAGACACTACAAATAAATATTTTTCCCTTGTGGGCTTGAGTGATAGCACAGCGGTAGGGCGTTTTCCTTGCACGCAGACAGCCTGGCCAAGCCGGGTTCGATTCTTCCACCCCTCTCGGAGAGCCTGGCAAGCTACTGAAAGCTACTGAGAGTATATTCAATATGCCAAACACAGTAACAACAAGTCTCAAAATGGAGATGTTACTGGGCCCGCTCGAGCAAATCGATGAACAACGGGAGGACAGTGTGTTTTCCCTTGTGAAAAACCCAAGTTATACCAGTTAGCACTGATGAGAAATGGGTTTCATCATCTTTTAAAAGGAAGAGAGTATTTAATTCACATCTTGCATATAAACACAAGTGCCTTGTAGACTTGTAGTTCTTCTTACTTTTCACCCTCCTGCCCTCCTCTGCATCACCTTTACCACATAATTTGTGCAATTGTTAAGCTTGTCTGCTTCTTTTCTTGATTGAGTTTTTCAAGGGTAGATAGATCTTATCTTCAACAAATGAATGTTCAGATGCCAACTAAATAAATACCCAATGAGCACTTCAAAAATAAGGTTCAAAAATAAGTAGGTAAATAGATGTGTGAAAGAGAAAACTGATAGGAATAAAAATAAAATGAACTTCTCATGAGCGGGATATATGAATATGTATCCATATGCTTAACATATAGGTGAATATTTACAAGTGTGCACATTTACATATTTATATACCACTAGCCAGTAGGTGAATATATTCATACATTCAAGAACAAGTACATGAATGAACTGTTCTATTCGTGAATGGATTAGTGAAGTGAATGAATGATGGATTACATGAAAGAATGGCGGGGGTCAGGAATTTGGGGAAGAATGAAAAATGAATGAAAGGACACATGTGTGAATAAATTATTGCTGACCCCAGCTGTATATGGGAGGGAACTGGACCCCTTGTTGGCCAAGGAGAGAGCCATATAAAAGCATATAAAAGACAAAAGCCATATAAAAGCCATATAAAAGCCATATAAAAGACAAAAGCTTTTGGAGAACTTTGTTTCTCTGGGGAAATGGCAGAAAGTGATGGGGAGATGAGCAAAGTAATGATGCCTTTTCTAGAGTTTGAGGAAGATTTTAAAAGATTCAATATTTGGGATTTGCTGTTGCCAGACACTCTGAGGACACGAAGGTAAAAAGTCAGGCAGGCTAGAGGAAAAGGGAAAAGAAGGTCCCTACCAAGCTTTTGGGGGAAATAATAGGGATTAGGGTTGGGAGATAATGTGGAACGGAATTATATTTGTTACAATATCCTTAAATATCAAGTTTTAAGTGTAACTGGTTTCTAGTGTAGAGTAAGAGTTACAGTGAAAATCCATCATTCCATTCCCATGGTATATAGTATGTAGGTGTCCCTATGTTTTATTTTCTGTTTTATTTTGGTTTTTGGCTTTTTGGGTCATACTTGACAATGCACAGTGATTGCTCCTGGGTCTGCATTCAGCAATTACTCCTGGCAGTGCTTGGGGGATCATATGGGATGCTGGGGGTCGAACATGGTCAGTCATGTGCAAGAAAAAGCACTCTCTCCCCCACTGTACTATCGCTCCAGCCCCACTCTTTACTTTCTTTCTTGAACTCCCAAATACCCCAAGAGGGGCTGGGCAGGTGTGAACCCTCGTTTCTTCCTTTTATATTCACTTACTTAATCATTTGGATTAGGTCTGTCCACTCTCCTAGAAGGTTTTAGACAAGAGGCAATGAATTATATACATAGGATGAGGTGTAATTTGTAGCAGATGGGGCATGTTTTATTTTAAATTTGGTAATGAAGTGATTCTAGAACTCTAATAAAATCACTATTAATTGGGTACAGGAACAAAATTGACCGTGGGGAATAGGCGGAGTTCTGCTGGTGTATTGAAGGAGGATTAGATGGTCACAGGTGGAGAGTCATGCTACGCAGGTCTACAGCCTGAGTGCAGTTTTGCCATGTTCCCCCCCACACACAGCTGAACAGTGCCATGAAGCTCAGCTGCTGTTATGCACTGAAAACTCTCTGCATTTTCTCGATGGGCATTCTCGAAAATTATCAAATTAATGTCTTGACATCAAAGAATAATAGCCCTTAATACAAGTTACTGTCTTGAAAATAATCACACTGATATCTAAAGGGATGAAAAACAGTTCTCTACTCATAAAGCAAATAAAGAGAAGACAAGCCCAAAGTTGGAAGTCAGAGCTTTCAAAAGACCTGGCTATTTCTATTTTGGATCCCAGAATCGATCTTTTCTTTCTTTCAAATTTGTGTGTGTGTGTGTGTGTGAGAGAGAGAGAGAGAGAGAGAGAGAGAGAGAGAGAGAGAACTACACATTATTTTCCAACCTCAGTTAATTCCTATCATTCTCCCCATAACCCATGTAGAAAATCTTCTTTTCCCTTTTCTTCTAACCTGCCGTGCCTTTTCACCTCTGTGTGTGTGTGTGTGTGTCTGTGTCTGTGTCTGTGTGTGTGATCAAATCCAGGGCCTTATACATAAGAAGCTACTATCATCCTCTGAACTATACTGCAACCCAGAATAGATTCTTAAATAGCAGTGCTATCTTTCTCGAGTTTCATTTCTAATACCAAGGTATAAGTGTTTCCTACTCAAAGTGAAGTGGAAAACCAGCAGCAGGGGGTTTTTCCTGGGAGCTGCGGAGAAATGCAGGACTTCCCGATTTCCCCAGAAGTCTCACTGAACCCAAACTTGCATTCTAACTCACTAATTCTAGGTGAATCCTGGAAGAACTGAAAATACAGCAGCAGTTCCCACATGTGCTCCCTGGACTAGTGACATCAGCATCTCCTGGAAACTTGGGGGAAAGACCTACTCACGAGCAAAATTAGGATGATAAAGAATGCAGGGGATGGAGTTGATAATGATGGAGTGCAGGTGATGGAGATGAGGGTGGTGGTGAAACCTGTCACATTTGGAGACTGTAATAAACAGATAATCTAGAAACATGCATCGTCCCAGGGTCCTCCAGTGCTTTAATGATATGTGGACATCTTGGCTTGGGTCCCAATGACCCTTTCGATGCTCCTCTCCAAAGCAGATAGCTGGGGCAGGGGTGAAGTGGAGGTGGGCAGAAAGAAGCTTCTAGCTCTGACCCTCGGAGCAGTATCATCCACCTGCACCTGAGAACTCTGTTTCTCCAGCCAGGTACAGTCATTGTACTACCCCACCTAACACAGTTTGAATTGGAGGCAATTTGAATTAATTTGGCAAGTGGAACATCACATGTGACACGATTCAATATTTTGCTGGAGCTCAGATCCATAACCCTCACTACATCTCCTTCGTCCACTAATTTTGTAATTTTGTCAGGAGAAGCTATCAAGTTGTCCAGGATGATTTGTTCTGTGCGAACCTCCAGCGCTCCTTATCACTCAGTATTCCATTATCTCTGGAATGCTTACAGATTTTCTCTGGGCACATTAATCCAATTATTTTACTAAATATTGACACCAGACTTACTGGACAGTGATTTTCGGGATTAGCTCTCATTAACCTCCCAGAAAGACCAGGTCTGCATTTAGTCAGCATCCTTGCCACCTGTCCACTTCTACAGACTGAGGAATGCCCATTGGATGACCCACCCTGTGCTTCGGTTCAGGGAGGGATGGGATTTCTTGACCCTTGCCCCACCTTTTGCACCATTCCATGTTCCAGTAAACAAGACTATTCTATTTGTGGAATGCCGGGAGGAAGGTACAGTAGAAACAGCCATAATGGAAAGGAATGTTTGGGATGGGGGAGCATGGACATTTACACCAGCTGCTCTGACTCCAGTGTTTTATGTCCTGAAGTAGGTGACCACATGTCTCTGATCTATGTGTGTGTGCATTTTAATATTTTTTCTTAAAATGCGGCAAAGTCACCCTCGAGAGGTTGCTGGTAGGATCCTCCTAGGAGATATTCTTAGTACAGAATTGAAGCTTGTTAACGGTAGAACATCCATTCTACCATTAGAACAGAACCTCTTCCCCAGACCCGTCCCTTTATCAAGGAAGGGCCGTCTATAAGTAGGAGGCAAAAGACTACCTAGAATATGCACCCCACTTATTGCCTGTCTCTGAGTCCTTGGTCCCTGGCAATCTGCCTAAAGGACAGAGGAATATTATAGTGGGTGAAGCCTCTGCTTTGTATGTGGCTGACCCAGGTTCAATCTCCTGAGCTCCACCAGGCATGATCCCTGAGTACAGAGTCAGATGTAAGCCCTGAGCACCGCCAGCCTGACCCCAAAAGCAAAACCACAACAGAGCCCCTGCCTCCCTCTGGCTCCTGGCTATTAATTAAAGACAGGTGGCTGCATCCCAACTCCCCTTGCTCAGCTCAGATCACTTTATATCCACCCTCAGCCCTCCTGGGGACACCCATGGTACTGCTGTCCCTGCAGATCCTGTGTGTGCCCATGTTGTGACAGGTGAGGTTTTAATGCCTCTTTCAGCTGCTCTGGCTTAGCAACAGCAGAGGCCAATAAACCCAAAGTCCTACCTTCTCTCTCTCTCTCTCTCTCTCTCTCTCTCTCTCTCTCTCTCTCTCTCTTGGCTTTTGGAAGTTGAGGCGATGGGTGAGCGAAAGATGAGCAGATCTAAAGGGATATCACATACAATTGCTGTAACCAAACGAACATAACAAATAGGCCTACATTAAATTAATTTCATTGATTTTGTTTTTTCTTCCTGTGCTTTGAAATCTCAGTGTGTGGAGGTTATAATTGGGCTGTTTATTATCCACTGCCCAGGGGCCTGGCAAACTCATCGTCTTGAGGGCCTGGAGCTCCTTGTTTACATATCACCCTTCAGGACCAGATAACAGATAGTCCTCCTGGTCATTGCGAGTCCCTTTCCATTCCTTTTCATTATGTGTCCCCGCAATTCTATTACCTGCTCTCGGTCTCAGTGACTCAGCCCCAGCGGCTGCAGTAATGATGACTTTCAGAGCTCAGCTAATGACGCAGACATCGAGGTGTCTCCAGACCCCACAGCCGGTGGAATCTCAATTGAGCCTGATCGCAGGTCCACGCGGTGTCATGCATTATGCATGAGCGCGTGCCCCGAGTGTGTATCCCGGTGCATGTGCGTTTGTTGGAGGGAGGGGAGGGGATGAGCATTTAGACCTAAGCCCCTGCGCACCAGCGGTCACAGGGAGGAAAATGAGATGCTTGCTGGTGCAGAACGCAGCTGGGAGATGGGCAGGAGAGAAGAACCCATGTGTCCATAATTAGGAAGGAGCTTACATCTTCAAGGAAAACACATTTGTGCTAGCTACTTAAGATCTAGGCCCTGGGAGCCAAGGAGAAAGCATGGGGTTAGGAGGTAGCTTGGGCCCCACCTAGGGTTGATTGCCAGGTCTGCCTGGCCCCTTATGCCCCAGCACCATGGGCTGTGGTCCTGGTGGTTCCTGGTCCCTTAAGATCCAAGTGAAGTTTCATCTTTAGGCCCCCCACATGGAGCCATTTGTCCTGGTGGGTGGATTATTGCTGGCAGTGCCTGCAGGATAGCTGAGCATGGCTTGGGAACTGCCAGTCCCCCATCCCTAATCCCAGGAAAAAATGAGCTGGATGGAGATGATGGGGATAAAAGTCATGGCTTCTGTTTACTTGCTATTCCTACCTAGAGCTGAGGAATTGTTCAGCTTCAGGGGCTAAGGATCTGCTGAGAGGGGTGATGGGGACCATGCCATCCCTGGGTGAGTGCTGTCCAACACCACAGAAAATGTTGGTCATTGTTGGTCATGATGCCCACCTCCTTCCGGAAGGAAGCTTCTCCCAGGCCCAGCTCCACACAGCCTGCCTGCATAGGCCTGGGCCACCTCTCCCATTCTGAGAGCTGTAAAATGGCCACTGTAAGAGGAGACAGATCTTTTATTTTACTTTATTTTTTATAAATAATGTAGGAGTATTGCTGTTTGTTCAGCCATTGATTAAACTGATTGAATTGGGCATGAACTCCACATTACTTTTTTTATTTTATTTTATCACCATGAGATAGAGTTACGAATTGTTCATATTTGAAATTCAGCCATAGAATGATGGAACACCCATCCCTCCACCAGTGCACATTTTCCATCACCAATGTCCCAAAAATTCACCCCCCCCCCGCCACACACTCACACTCACACACACACACACTGCAGTCCTCACCCTGCCTATGGCAATTTCCCCAATACTCTCTCTCTAATTTGGGGCATTAATTTTGCTCAAATTTTCCCACCACCATCCAAGCCTACCTGCCAGGGGCAGATGCTAGATAATATATTTTTCATAGCTCATTTTGAATAACACGAGAGCTCAAGTGGCCACGGTCATGATTGTAAATGTAAATTTCTAGATTGTAAATAGTTGGGTTCCAGAAACATCTCTGTATGGCACTAATCCGTTTTGGGATTCAGTTGGGAGTCTCTGGGCCAGGGCTGTTGGTGTGCTAAGATGGCATCTGGAGGCAAAATGTGGGTCTCACAGCCAGAATTTTGGGAAGGCAGGGACCCGGGGAGGAACAGCCCAGGTCCTCTGCCACCATGCTGCCTGGAGATTTAGTCCTGAAACCCGCACACCTGGGCCTTGCTGGTGAAAGCTCTTGGTCACCAGGATTGCATCTGGAGTAGGTGGGGAGACTGCATCTGCTCCATCTGGGGTGCCCCAGTGATATTGGGTTGGTATGAGTCTCAGAAGGATCTCCAACACCGTGGTGTCTTTCAGGACTTGCCTCTGTGTCTCTGGGCCAGGACTGCTGGAGCGCTAAGATTCACATTACAAAATTTTCAGCAGATTATATCTTGGTGAGGTCCATCTTGAGATGGTGGAGTCAGGCTTGGGGTATGGTGGCAATTTTGGATTGTGGAAACAAGTTGCTGCCAGGGACTCTGCTTGGGCAGGCACAGGCCAACCCACCTTCTCTAGTTTACTCTGGTCTATACAGCCATGTATGGGTCTGAGCTTAACTGTGGCTTTTGATCTCTTTCAAGATTTATTTAGTGGTCTCTGAGGCAAGGCCAATAGTAGAGCTTACAGGGTGGCACTGGAGTTGTTTCATGGGGGTGATTGCCAGTGCTTCCATATGTATTAGGAAGTAGGGGAGGTAGCCCATCCCAACTCTGTGTGAGCTTGTATAGCTGAGCTTGTATAGGTGGTTTTTGGGTGTGACTCCCACAAACCCAACTTCTGGCCATTTAATTTTTTGGTAAACTTGTTCCCAAGTTGTTGGGGTTTGGCCAAAGACACAGTGGCAATTTGGGGGTACAGGAAGCCTTAAGGGCAACATCAGGCTGCTGATGCATTCAACCCGCAGGTACAGGTTGACCTGTTGGTGGCAACATACCCCCAAGAGGAGAAAGCTCTGACAGATTTACAGCCTGGTTCCACTTCAAGGTCATTAGGCACCTTGGGTGAGCTCCTCCTGGTCGTGGTCAGCAGATTCCACATCCACAAGTGAGAAGCTCAGGCTGGCAAGATAGTATATTGAGTAGAGTGCTTGCCATGCATGTGACTGACCCTGGTTTAATCCCTGGCACCCTACATGGTCCACTTAGAACTGCCAGAAGTGAATCCTGAGTGCAGAGTCAGGAGCAAGCCCTGAGCATATCCAGGTGTGGCCCCAAAATAACAATGACAACCAACAACCAAAATAAAACACAAGTGAGGGGTGCAATCAGAGCAGATTGAAATTCTGGGAGGAATATGAAGTCCTTGGGGCATGGGGGAACTGAGAATACAGAGATGTTTCATGTATGAAGATACAAGTGTGTGTTTTGTTTATAAGTGTCCCAGATGACATAGGTGTTGCTAGGAATAGAGAAAAGAACCTACTGTCCAGATGAGCCCTCGCACCTACAGTCCTGATCACCCAGGACTCGACCACATTCTGGTGGAAGGAGACAGACAAGCAGAGGGGCCAGTGATTGCGCTTGCAAACTGAAAGAGCATGAACCTGGGGAGGTAGGACTAGAGTGTATAAGACCAGTCTAAAGTGTAGGGATATCCAAAGTCTGTCTAGCCAGACTGATCAGTGGGGGAGGTGCGGGGGCAGGGAAATGGCCTGACTGTCAGAATTAATTCCATTACAGAACAGTCACTTCACATGTTTGGTGATGGTGAACAGGGATTTTTAAACTTCTGTGAACATGTGTTTTGTCACAGTCAGTCCTCCCGTTATTCATCGATTTGCTCGAGTGGGCCCAGTAGCGTCTCCATTGTGAGACTTGTTGTTACTGTGTTTGGCATATTGAATACGTCATGAGTAGCTTGCCAGACTTTGCCATGTGGGCGAGATACTCTCGGTAGCTTGCGGGCTCTCCGAGAGGGTCAGAGGAATTGAACCTGGCTCCGCTGGGCTGGCTGCATGCAACTCAAACTTCCTACTGCTGTGCTATCACTGTAAAATGAGGTCATAGTTCAGACTGCTATGGGGAATGGTAGGGGTAATGGGGACATGAGGTGAGATGTACCCACCTTGGCCTAGTAACTCAGAGCAGGTGGATTCGCTGAAAGATGTCTCTCCTCCTCCTCCTCCTCCTCCTCCTCCTCCTCCTCCTCCTCCTCCTCCTCCTCCTCCTCCTCCTCTTCCTCCTAAGTCTTGAGACCTGTCATCATTCCTGCTCCTCAGTGCCTGCCCTAGAATGAGCTCCCTTAGACAGAGACCTGGTCCCTACAGGTCTCCAATGCTATAGGAAGCTCCAATGCTGAATAAAGCTGGGCTTGACTGGAGCAAGTCTGTGTTGCTTCAGATTTGGGACCCTGCCATTGCAATTGAAACTAGGTATGCTCCAGAGGTAGAAGGTCCCAGAGATAAGTTACAAATTAAGAGGTCATCATGAGGGATTCTGCCTTCTAATCATATTTTAAAGTTTAGAATTCCTGGGGCACAATGCTACATTCACAGCCACGCGACATCTCATACTCTATTCTACTGATGTACTAAAAAGTAGCACACTGTATTTGATTGGGTATAAAGTTGAAGTCAATAAATCTCAGGGGAAATATATATATATATATATGCATATATATTTTTAATAGAAGGCTTAATGGCTCCAGGGTTAAATACAACAATCTTTACACGCTTTCCTCTAAGGAAACTTTTTTGGATCATTTTTAGAGGCTTATTCATAACAAGCAATACAAAACAAATTATTTAGGTTCTTTGGGAGTAGGGTTTGGGGTTTGGGGTGGAAACATTGAAAATATGGTGGTGAGAAGGTGTAATGGTGGTTGGATTGGTGTTCAAATATTAAATGTAATAAAGCATTGTGAATAACTTTCACTTAATCACTTAATCACTTAACTTCCCATTAGTCGTCGATTTGCTCGAGCGGGCGCCAGTAATGTCTCCATTTGTCCCTGTCGCGTGCTAGTGTAGCCCAATGGCATCTGTTCGCTCCGGGAACATGAAGGGCCTCAAACCGATTGTTCATGATCTTGACGAAGAAGTCTGACCATCTGGTAGGTGGGCGGCCACGCGGTCTTTTGACATCCCGTGGAATCCAATCAGTAACAGCTCTAGTCCAACGGTCGTCTTTAAATCTGACACTACTTCCACTACCCAGCCGTTGCCACACTCCAGGACGCTTTCCGGACCCGCAAGCGGCCGCGCGACACATCATAAGACACTAAATACCCATCTTCTGGAATTGTCGTACCATATTTGATAGGGTTCAAATATGGTAACACCTACAAGGGTGATTAGAGGTCACCCCAAAAGCCTCTATCCCTCTCGGAAAGACTGGCAAGCTACCGAGAGTATTCCGCCCGCACAGAAGAGCCTGGCAAGCTATCCGCTGTGTATTCGATATGCCAAAACCAGTAACTACAACTGGTCTCATTCACCTGACCCTGAAGGCTTCACCGACATGGCAGCACTGAGAAGGATGAGAAAGGAGAGGCCGACAAAATCTCAAGGCTGATCTAGGCTGCCACAACGAAGGAAGACAAAAATGATCGTCTGTACTTTCAATGCACGTACGCTAGCATCAGATGCATCCATCGAGGACCTGATGGTACAAGCGCGAATGATCAAGTACGACATCATTGGTCTGACCGAGACAAGAAGGCACGAATCTCACCATGCCGTTTTCGACACTGGAGAAGAATTGTTCCTTGGAACATGCGATAAAAGAGGTGTTGGAGGCGTCGGTGTCCTTGTCAACACAAACTTGGCCAAGAGCATTGATTCATTTGAATGCCTAACAACCCGAATCGGACGTTTACATTTGAATAGATGTGGCTCACTGCCTGCAGTTTCTATCTTCGTTGTCTACGCACCAACATCTCATTATGATGAAAGAGAAATCGAGAAGTTCTACATGGAGCTAGAGAAGTTCTATAAAGAAGACCACACCTTCTACAAGATCATTGTGGGTGATTTTAATGCCAAGATAGGACCGAGAAGATCAGCTGAAGAACTTCACATCGGGACCCATGGCCTAGAATGGAACGAACAGGGTGAGAGACTGTCAGAGTTCATCATGTCGACCAAGACCATCCATGGTAACTCACAGTTCCAGAAGGCAGAATCTAAACGATGGACATGGGAGTCTCCCGGTGGACGATTCCACAACGAAATAGACTACATCATATTCAATCGACAGTTTTGCCTGACTGATGTCGCTGTTGTCCCAAAATTTCGAACGGGATCCGACCACCGTCTCCTTCGTGCAAAATTCTACTTCACAGAGCGGGGAGAAAGGGCTGCAAAGTTCAAAAAAAGAACTCCCAGAATGACCACCAACTGGGAACTCTTTGGTACTATTGCGGCAACATGGGAAGATGCCATTGTTGACAACATTGACGAGGAATACGATCGACTGGTTCAGCACCTCCATGAATGTGCGAGGAACGCCAAGAGAGAGATAGCCACAAAAAGTCGCCTATCTTCGAAAACTCTTGAGCTAATTCGCCAGCGTGGTTTGGCGCATGCCTCAGGCAACCGCAAGCTAACGTCCGAGCTTGCAAAGCAGTGCAGAGATGCGATCAAGGAAGACCTCAAAGAGAGAAGAGCAGAAGTACTGGTAGATGCGGCAGAAGCCGGGAAAAGTATTCGTAAGGCCCGCCTGTCCTTCGCCAACTATAAGAGCAAGATGACTGCCCTCCGACGTCCTGATGGATCCATCACATCCTCCAGAACAGCAATGGAGAAGATTATCCATGACTTCTACTCAAATCTCTTCGATAGCCATGTCCACTTGCCAACATACCAAATTCCACAGGATGGGTATGTTGTTCCCAATGTTCTCCCCTCCGAAATCCGACACGCCATTTCATTGGTAAAGAAACAAACAGCACCCGGCCCAGACAAGGTCAGACCTGAACACCTGAAGAACCTGCCGTGAATAACTTTATAAAAATAAAATTAAATTTAAAAAAGAAATTAAGGGGCCAAGTTCTAGTATCTAGATAGAAACCATCAAAGATAAAAATTAACATGACTTTCTAGGCAGATTTTTAAGACAAGTATTGGAAAAAATAGGAAAGAAGTCCAGTGCCCAAAGCTGGTTACTAAAATCAGAAGCCAGTCTAATTTCTTCACTTTCTGTCCTTTACAAAAAGTTATATTTTGAATCCTATTGCTTCTAGGAATGCCTGGGGCTGTCTGGAAATGTGGGTCTTTTAAAGAGTGGATGACTGTACCCTTCATGCCTGCTTAACAGACCAGAGTCCCAAATGCTGACCTGGAGCTCAGTCCCCCGACCTCTGAACCAGGGGCTCATGAATTTTCTTTAACTGGAATTCAGCGCCGGTGACTGTCGCCATGACGAGACTGCTACTCAGTCACATGCTCTAGTGTAGGCAGAGTGGAGCCTAGGGGATGGTGCTTGAGTGGAAACACAGTCCAGGAAGGGTTGAACATTTTGACCCATTGGAACCTCTGGCTGGCAGAATCTCAGGACAGTTCTATGGTAGGACTCAGAATACAAGCTCATTGACTCAGCTAGAGGTCTGGCTTTTGCCTCCCCTGAATATGGCTTCTTTGACCTCAGCTTGGAATCCTGAAAGCTAATCTTTGTGGCTTACAGTTCTTTCACGGTGTTAGTCATTTCTTTACTCAGCCCTGCTGGGAATCTTGGATACGGATGTATCAGAATGTGGGGACTATTTAATGTCATTCCTCCATAAATGGCATGGCCACCAAATGATCAGAAAGATAGTCTCTAGAGCCAGCAGACTGTCATTCAACCATAAACAACCAAATAAAGGTATGGCTAATGAGTACCACTGGGATGCCAGCCCTGATGCAGGGCCCCATCTCTTCCTCTAACTTAGATCTCTGCTTGCCTGGCTTTGGGCTCGCCTGTCTAGTCTCATTTGAACTGTTCCAGTTGGGCAGGACCACCACCATTGTTCATGGTTTTGTATGGATCCTAGCATCCCTCCCCCAAATCCGCCTCTCCTCCCTCAGTCCTTGAAGAGGTCTCCTGTACCTTCCAATGAAGAAGGTATATGTCTACTTCAGTCTTCTCTCAATTCATACAGCAATTCAATAAGTGATTTCAGACCATGTAATTACAATGTCAGCCTACACTCAGGCTACTTAGAGCTGCCTATTTATTTATTTATAAATTCCTCCTGTATGCTCATCTCTGAGCAAAGTGCTGGTGGGCAGAAACATAAATTAGGTGCTATCCCTGAGCTCTAGGTAGTCATGAGTGTTTGGGTAAAACATAAAGATAATTAAACATCGCATAGAATTTGGTACTGTTGTTACTGACTCAATACAGGGTTGCGGGAATAACCACAAGTTAATGGTATGCAGAGTCCTGGGTCAAGTAATCAGGCTGCACAACTCCTTCACCCTCACCTTCTCAGGCAGGCACACTGACCCATTCTGCAGATGAGAAAGTAGGGACATTGAGTGGCATGGGTATTTAGTGCTTGGAATGGGGTCTGAACCATTGTTCCAGTCTGAAACATTGTTACAATTTATTTTTAAACCACTGCCTGCTTATTTTATGTTGTGATAGAAGATGCCCCGCCTCCTAAACCCTGATGTATTCAGGCTACATAAGCAGATTTCTAAAAGTGAACACCTGAATTGAAGTTTCTATGTATGTATGTATGTATGTATTTATTTATTTATTTGTATTTCTCAGTGCTGGAGATCAAATCCAGGAAATTACACGTGCAAGACGCTAGTGTCCTACCTCGGTGACACATCCCCAGACCCTGAATTGAGTCTTAAAGCGCGAGTAATGGAAAAGGAGAGAACGCTAAATGTTTTAGGCAGTAAGATCAGCCAGCAAAAAACAGTAACCTTGATATGAAAGCACAACAACTCCTCGGGGTTTGGTGTCTCCGCAGCACAGAGGTCAGTCTTTGAAGGGAGAGGTGGAGAGATGGGCCATGGGATGCTGCCATCTGATCCTTCCTTCCTTGAAGGGCAGCTTAGCTGGCAAATTGGTTCAGGAAAGAAACAGAATGGAAGCATATGAAAGTGTCTTTGGAGCCAAGCCTGTAGAGAGTGCTCCCAAGAACTTTGTACACAAGAGTCTTCGTTTTTTCCATAGGGAACTCATTACTACCTGAACAAAGCCCATGCTAGGACAACTGAGCTGAAAAATGGGAAGCAAATAAAATAGAGCAAAAGATGGAAGTGAGGGGACTGGGAACAAGGCCCCTAAGATGTTCAAAGCCTAGAGTTGTTTATCCTAGAGAAGCAAGTGTCCTGGAGCAGAAGAGTTGAAATCAAAGCTCATAGGCTAGGGCCAGGGCGGGAGGGAAAGGAAGATTTGTGGACTCAATGGATTTCAAGCCCAGGGGAGGGGGAGGGGTGGGAATGGGAAGTGACATCACCTCACTAGGACAGGATGGAGTTCCTCAGGGGCAGGGAAGAAATTTTCCTTTTTTGTTGCTGTTTTGTTTTTGTTTTATTTATAGTCTCTGGGTCTTGGCCGTTGATAGGATTACCTGGAGCCAGGGGTGGGAGGGCAGTTGGTGGGTGTGACGCCCCCCTACTGGAAGATGGAGGATCTGGGTGGGGGATGCTCAGCCCCAATCCAATGATCCAAGCAGGCTTGGAGATCTCAGCCCCAGAACCCGCATGCCTTCTTTCCTCTGCCGGTACCTTCATGCGTGTGGAGAGTGGTCTCAGCATGGTTGTGGCTGGTTCTGGAGGTCTTCGGCTGCCAGGGCGCTGCTCGGGGTGGAGAGGGAAACTCAACCTCGCCCCCCCCCCCCCCCGTGCATTCCACACGCATGAAGGTACTGGCAGAGGAACAAAGGCATGCGGGTCCCGGGGCTGAGATCTTCAAGCCTGCTTGGCTGAGCATCCTCCACCCAGATCCTCCATCTTCCAGTAGGCAGGAGTCACACCCACAAACTGGCCCTGGCTCCAGGTAATCCTATAAACGGCCAAGACCCAGAGACTATAAAACCCAGTTCCCGGAAGCGTGGGCCACATTTGAGACCGCATGACATCTTATTATCTCGTTCTTACTTTGGACAACCTGGCAGGCTACCGAATGTAACCTGCCCACACGGCAGAGTCTGGCAAACTCCCTGTGGTGTACCCAATATGCCACATACCAGTAACAATGATGGGTCTCATTCTCCTAACCCTGAAAGAGCCTTGAATATGGCACTTTTTAAAATCTCAGGGCTACTGGTGCCCTGCTTGAGGCAATCGACGAACAACAGGATGATCTTGATAGTGATCATTGTTTTTGTTGTTTTTCTTTGGGTCGCAGTCGGCAGTGTTCATGGGTTACTCCTGGCTCTGCACTCAGGAATTACTCCTGGTGGTTCTCAAGGGACCATATAGGATGCCGGACAAGACAAATGCCCTCCCTGCTTACTATCACTCTGGCCCCAAGAAGGCAATCACACATCTGGTCCTCCCATAAATTTGTAAATGCCACTGTGTTACAACAATGAGAAAAATTTCCCCATTCACCTAAGAACACCTTTGTTGGAGAATCTGTGTTCCTTCCATGCCTTTCTGTGAAGGATAAGGTTTCCAAGAACCTAACTGTGGACTTTGAGAGCAGCTTACCGTCGATGAAAATCCTCACCCCATGCGGGCAGGTGCCTCTCCTTCTCTTTGGAGTTCAGTATTCGCTCAGTGGACAGTACTTAGGCTCTTCTTCTTCTCCCCAACCCTCAAGTGATTTTAATTTTTCTGTATTGATCTTTGGGCCACACCTGGCTGTGCCCAGGGCTTACTCCTGGCTCTGTACTCCAGGATCACTCCTGATAGGACCCATGAGGACCATCCGGGGTGAAAGGGATCAAACCCAGATCAGTCACGTGCAAGGCAAGCCTTCCCCACTGGAAGTATTAGCTCTATAGTCCCATTCTTATTTTTATTTTATCTTTCATTGCGTCATCATGATTTACAATGTTCTTCATTATCGAGTTTCAGTAATTCACTGTTCTAATACTTAACCAGTGCCTTCAGTTTCCCTCGGACCCACCCCACCATCCATCTATTGCAGACACCTTCTTCCCTGTCCTTTAGGTACTGTAGCACTGTCCTCCCATTGTTCATCAATTTGCTCAAGCAGGCACCAGTTAACATCCCACAAATTGTGCAGCTTGTTGTTACTGTGCTTGGCATGTTGATAACATCATGAGTAGCTTGCCAGGCTTTGCCATGCGGGTGAGATACTCTCGGTAGCTTGCCGGGCTCTCCAACAGGGGCAAAGGAATTGAACCAGTCTATGGTGCAAGGCAAACGCCCTACCCACTGTGCTATCACTCCAGCCCCCTTTAGGTACTATGTTTCACAATACTGTTACTGATAGGATTTTCAATAATGCTTTGCTACCTTCCAGCACTGCCTTCTCCTCCTCCTCCACAGTGACCACTTCCCTCCACCATTGTTTAGTGTTCCCCTTTCTGTTCTACCCCTCCTCCTGCAATGGCAAGCTTCCTACTGAAGACCCAACCTCCTGTTCTTTGTTTCTATTGCCTTTGAGTATTTGCTACCTCTCTACTTAATCACTTAATCACTTAACTTCCCGTTAGTCGTTGATTTGCTCGAGCGGGCGCCAGTAACGTCTCCATTTGTCCCTGTCACGTGCTAGTGTAGCCCAATGGCATCTGTTCGCTCCGGGAACATGAAGGGCCTCAAACCGATCGTTCATGATCTTGACGAAGAAGTCTGACCATCTGGTAGGTGGGCGGCCACGCAGTCTTTTGACATCCCGTGGAATCCAGTTGGTAACAGCTCCAGTCCAGCGGTCGTCTTTAAATCTCATTACGTGACCAGCCCATCTGATTTTCGACACCTTGGCAAATGAGACAGCGTCCCTGATCCTTGATCGTCGACGGATGTCAGAACTCCGGATTCTTTCTCTCATTTGAGTGAAACGTGATATTCCAAGCATAGCTCCTTCTATTCTTCTTTGGGAGACCTGAATAGCGTTCTCATCTTGTTTGCATAGGGCCCAGGTCTCTGAGGCATATGTTAATGCAGGAAGAACAGTGGAATCAAAGAGATGTGCCCGGAGCCGGAGGTTCTTCATCCTCTTAGCTATTTCATTCACCTCTCTACTATATTTCTTTATAGTCCAAGTATGAGAGAGATAAGTCCCTTTATTTTTAGCCTGCATAGATCTTGTTTACATCCTCAAACCTCAATCATCCTTTCTCTTCTGTTGGAAAGAAACTTTGTGAGGGGCCAGAGTGATAATCCAGTGAGTAGAGCACTTGCCTTGCATGTGACTGATCATATGATATGTCCCCCGAAACTGGCAAGAGTGACTCCTAGGTGCAGAGCCAGGGGTAACCACTGAACACCACCAGATGTAGGGGGGAGAGAAAGTCAGATACAGAAAGACAGATAGAGACAGAGATTGCGAACCCATAACAGTGAAATTTCCAAAGCTCCTTCCTGCGGTGCTACTGCTGCCCCCTCCATTGGCACAGAGGAATGGTTGCCTCCACTTCCAGTGCTCATCTCAACCTTTTCAGTCTTTTGAAAAGCCTGATGTGCTACATCCCTGCTTTTAACTTAAATGTCTCCCTGTCTCTTGGCCTTAACTGTGCTTGCTTCTTCCATCTCAGCCTCTCCCCACTCTGTGAGTTGCTGTCAGCTCCCACCGTCTGTCTTCCATTCACAGCCATCCTTCTAGAGAAGTCTGTGCTAATGGGTGTCCTCCCTCACAGCCCAACTCTGTACCTTTCATCCACAATAACTGCTTCTCTTTGGCTAAGTGAGCTCCTTTTCATGGTTATTTCACTTTCCCCTCCCAATAACTCTTTAAAAAATTTTGGAGAGGGGTGACTTTGGGGCCATGCCCACAATCAGAGGCTATTCCTAGGTCTGTGATTAGAATCACTCTGAGGTGCTTGGTGGACCATGTGGTGTCAGAAATGGAACCCAGAGTACCTGCATGCAAAATTTGTGCTCCAGTCCCTTGAGCCCTCTCCCCAGGCCCCAATTTTTCCCCATAGTTAGCACATGATTCGTTCTCAAAACTCTGCTGATCTCTGCAGCAAATCCCTACAGTTTTCTGACCTCCATAGACACTTTCCAGCCTGCTGGGCTGGATCCTTCATGCTCCTGCACTCTCCATATGGGTGATTCCTCCTGAATCTGTAGCCTCAGCCGAGACTTTCTTCCAAACTGATGGCAGTGCATCTAAACCAAGTATAATACTCTGTGGCAAGCAAACATGTGTCTGAATTGAGTTCTTAACTATTTTTTTTTTGGTCACCACCCAGATGTAGCAATTTATAAAGAAACCATGTTAGATGAGATTGTTGGGACAGAGTGAAGATAGAAGGAAACCCAGGACTGATTATTTATAGGAGAACAGGGACCAGGGGGGCGGTCTCAAAGGACTGGAGTGTATGCTTTGCATGTGGGCACCCTGGGGCTGATTCTCAGTGCCTTGTGATTTCCTGGAGACTGCAGGGAGCAGCCCATAAGCACGGAGCTAGAAGTAGTCACTGAGAATCACCAGGTGTGTCCACCCTCCTAAAATACAGAGAAGGGGTCCTGCTGAGGATTCCAGCAGGTATGGAAATCGGAGAACATGAGCAGTGTGGGAAGGGCAAAATCACATAGAATGAACAGGAGGAGTGGATAGGATGAGAGGTGAAAAACTGAGGCTAGTAGAATAACTCCTTTGTAGGAAGGGATTTTACTAGAAAAGGGAAACAACTTGAGGACAGAATTGACCACATAGTATCATTGTTCTTGTGACTCCTGAAGAGTGCTAAGTGCTTTCCCCGGGGCTCCTGGTTTTTCCTGCTGCCATTTTGTTTTCTTCTTCCATGGTGAGGGCTTGGCAAAAAGTTGGTTTTTCAAGACTTTCACTTGAACAGAGAACTCGATCCCATTGCCCAGATGCTAGGGAGGCCATGAACTCTCCTTTCTTCTCAGTCTACCATCAGATTTACTCATTTCCTTATTTTGGTTTGAGCTTTATACCTGGGGGGAGCTCAGGACTTCCTCCTGGCTTTGTGCTCAGGAATTAACTCCTGGCAGGGATTGGGATACCATATGGGTTGCCAGATATTGAATGTGGCTTGACTGTGCAGTTGCCCTACCCACTGTACTATCACACCAGCCCTAAATTGGCCTTTGGGAATTGGAGAGTTTTTCTCCCTCCTTCATCCTCCCTCCTTCCCCTGTTGCCTTTCTGTCCAGATGCTCCCTGCCTGTCTCCTTGTGCTAACCTCTCTACCTGAAGGGCTGGGAATAACACCTGTGACTCTCCTGGCCTTGGACAGCTGCTCACATTGGGAGCAGATGCCCCCAGAGCTTCTGTCCCTGTGCCGTAAGTGTAAGGGGGCGAAGATGCCAGACAGATGGGCCTGTGTGTTGTCAACAGGCCTTTGAAGAAGGCTCCCGCTCTGTCTGTGGAGCTGCTCAGCTCACAGGCACACTCTTTATTAGTGTCTCCTCGTTGCTGTGCTATTAGGAGCTGTCAGCTCTTCCATTCCTAATGCTCTCCCCCGCTTTGAAATGTTTTGTCAGGCCTGCGCACGCCTCGAGAACAGGGGTTCCGAGTTCAGTGGAATGTCTCTTACAGGCGTCCTCCAAGCCTGTCTTGGGGTGGCATGATAATTAAACCCCCACAATCACCCTCTCCTCGCTGCAAGATGAGCTCCGGGAGTCTGCAGAGCAGCCGGTGCCTGGGCACCCGGGAAACACAGGGCTGCCAGGGGCAGTGGAGGTAGCAGAGAAGCTGGGTACCACCCCATCAGCATCAGCTCCACACACTGAGTTCTCCCCATAGCCTGGCTACTCTGTGTGTGTGTGTGTGTGTGTGTGTGTGTGTGTGTGTGTGTAAGAGAAAGAGAGAAAGAGAGAGAGAGAGAGAGAGAGAGAGACTTTGCCTGCGTAGGTGTGATGAGTCTTTGTGTGACTCCAGTGTGCTGAAACACCAGCAGTTGTCTGAGCTCATTTGAAAGATCTGGTTGTCTCTGTGGAATGAACCAGGCTGGACACCATCTAGCCAGAAAAAGCTGTGTATGGCTGATGGTTTGAATGGACAGGAAGAGGACAAGGGGCATGGCAAGGGGGTTGTCTCAGGCTTGGGGATTCTGCCCCTGAGAGACCAGAGAAGATCTGGGACAGATGATCTCCTTTCTTTGGGGAACAGAAAAGAAAATATGGCTGCTTTGGTAATGCCCATAAGTCCCCCTACTGCCTGGCTATGATCACATTGCTGGGGACAGCCAAGACAGCTGCTTGAGACTCTCCCTGGACCCTGAGACCCCTTTCAAGGAGGTATGCCTCTGAATAGGTTTAGTCCCCAGCACCTCCTATTTTAAGACATGTTATTCTCTTATCTCATTTTTACTTAAAATTATTCTGTATTGTTGTGAGGGTACATTGGGTACTGTACTGCTAGTTTGCATGTTTTGGATGAGCCTAATTCCAGCACATTTACCACCACCCAATGTCAAGACCATCCCCTCCACTACTGTCAACTGGTGTGTGTATGTGTGTGTGTGTGTGTGTGTGTGTGTGTGAGGGGGGGGAGGAGAATAAGAAAGAGAGTTTACGTGTCTATGTCTGCACATGAATGTTGGTAGGAATGTCCTGTATTTGTTATTTGTGAGTCTGTGCATGTGACTGTATTGGTAAATGTTCACTGTGGGAGCAGAAGGGAAGCACTGGGTTGAGTTAGGCTGACACTACTGTCCCATCTCCTGAGGTCAGCTTTGGGAAATGTGCCCTGTCCCTGATGGTTTAAAATACCTACACCAATGGGTGAGAATGGGAGCCCGGGGGAACTTTATGGGCAGAACAAAGCTTTGCCGCCTGAGAGGAGGCCGAGGTTTCATCCCTGCCACTGCATGGTCCCCGAGCACCACCAAGAGTGATACCCAAACACTCAGCTGGGATTTGCCCCTGAGCACCATGGGATATGGCCCAGCAAAACAAAAACAACGAAAGTTAGGAATCCCTATACCAGTGACCATTCATTTGAGTTTTTCCATGTCTTAGGCTCTGTTTCAGAGCCTTTAGTGCATTTTCATTGAGGGGCTGAGCAATAGTACCGCGGGTGGGGTGCTTGTCTTACAAGCTGCTGACCCGGGTTTGATCCTAGACATCCCATAGAGTCCTCCTGCCCTAGCACTGACAGGAATAATTCCTGAATGCAGAGTCAGGAGTAAGCCCTGAGTTCTGTCAAGTGTGGCCCCCCAAAAAAACAAACCAAAATAATAATAATGTGTTTTCATTGAATATTAAATTGCCAGATTTATAAATAGATAATCAGAGTCCCTTTTCCACTAAAGATTGAAAGGGACAACTGCCCATGGCCACAAAGCCTCCTTCCCATCTTTCCTAAAGTGAACATATATTTCACCAAAAAACTCAGGCACTATTTCCTTTAGAAGCAAGAAGTTAAACCTCTCCTAAAATTCCCTCAGCATGTGCCCACCTTCACGTTTTACTGAGCCTCCTTCCAAATGTCCCCCTTTTGCTCATAGTCACATTTTATATATAGAAAAATTTATATAACGAGGATGGCACAGTATATACTTGCTATTTTTACACTTTAAAAAAATATATATCCCCTGGAGATCTTTCTCCTCTAATGTGTAACGATCAGCTGTTTGTTTTAATGCCTGCACAGGGGTCCATTATCCTGACTTATAATTCATTTAATCAATCCCCTATTGATAGACATTTAGATATTTCCCAGCTTTTCACCATCATAAACTATGTTGTGATAAGCTGCTTTGTAAATACAGCTGTGCACATTTGACTGCTTGTTTCCTTAGAATAAATCCAGGAAGCAAAACCTCTCGGGCAGGAGATTTGCACATTGAACTGTTGATACCCCATGCACCGTAGCCTCCACAAAGGTCAAACCTACTCCCACAACGAGTCCCCGATGCAATGTCTTAGCCAAGTGCTAAGCTAGCCAGAGGGGCTGCAGCTGGTAGTGTCTGGTGTCCGGATAGAACTGCAAACACTGTGCAGAGAGAGAAGGTTTCAGATAACCTCAGGACCTGGCTTGGTCCAGGACTAGGGGGTGCAGAGAGGCTGTAGGTTCTGCAGCAGGGAGGGCCCAGAATGCCACAGGAAAAGCAGGGGGAAGGAGCTTTCTGCTGCTCTCAAGTAGAATATGGCCTCCACTTAGAAAGGACCCCCCTGGGCTGAATTACCCTAATTTAGCCCCATGCTGTCTCTTGGTCCTCAAATGTGTCATTAGCAAGCACATTGTAGAAGCAGCTGTATTTCACACAGCCTCTCTCTGTCAAAGATGAAGAGGATTGTTACAGGGGAGATGGGGAGGCTGACAAAGCTGGAGCGGGGGCTGAGCATACAGGCTGATGCAGAAGGGCAGGGGGTCTTTCAGAAGACTTGAGGATCCGATTGCTGCTGCATTAGAAAATTACTGTGTTTCTTTTTTCTTTTCTTTTGTAAATGTGTGCCATCTTGACTTGCAATTAAAATAACAGGGGCAGTTAAAAGCATGCTGATGTTGGCACCCTTACAAAGGTGGGCAGATAACTAGATCAGAAATGACAGGTGTCAAGCCTTTCATTATCCAAGCTCCTGAAGTCAGGATTCAGAAAGGGATCGCGCTGCTTGGAAGATGTGAAGGAAGAATTATTTGGGTTCAGGAGGAGGAACTCAGTCCACAGTGGCAGGGTCAGGAGGGAAACTGAGCTCCGTTAGCAGAATAGTGACTAAAAGCCAGAGAAGGATGGAGACTGGGAAACCGTTTTCTATCCCTGGAGCTTGAGGACAGCTTTCCTGGTCCCCATGGGGGGTGTAGAAGTCACTGGCTTTATTCTCGGCATTGAGCATTCAGTAATGTGGACAGGACTGAGGAAGAGGCAGCTCTGCAGCTGGGCAAAGCAACATGCACACCTCTCTGCAGGGTAGAAACGCTCAGTGGTTGCACCACCAACCGGATGTGACTTTGTAGATTTCTTTTCTTTTTGGGTCACCCTCGGAGATGCACGGGGGTTACTTCTAACTCATGCACTCAGGAAATATTCCTGGTGGTGCTCGGGGGACCATATGGGATGCTGGAAATCAAACCCAGGTAATCCGCCTGCAAGGCGTGCAAGACCTACCCGCTGTGCTATCGCTCCAGCCCTCCCCCCCACACGAGATGTGACTTTGGACCAGGTCTTTGGACACACACTCTGATCAGATTTCTCATTCATGTAAGGAAGAGAATTATTCTAGAACCAAAATTCAGGCAAGGGGCTAGAAAGACAGTACAGCAGGTTAAGGTGCTTGCCTTGCATCCCACGACCTTGGCTCAATTCCTGGCACCACAGATGGTCACTATGATCATGCCAAGAGTGATCCCTGATCACAGACTAAAGAATAAGCCCCGAGCACTGTCTGGCATGACCTAAAACGAAAAACAAAATGAGAGTGCAGGTGTGATGAAGACCCTGAAGAGAGCTGACAGCCTCCTCTGTTTCGGGAGATCCTCAGTCAAACCTCCACACATGTTTCTACACTTTGGGGTCCCTTTGCCACCCTCTTATTTTTGCTTGGTGCTATCACAGTCTGATGTTGCTCCCCATAACACCCTAGACCCCCAATACTGAGGTCCTAGAATGATAAAGAATATTCTAGAAGAGGTGCTATTTCCTGTGAGCCAGATGCTGCAAGACACTTGATCCACCTGTTCTATATTCTAGCCTATCTATCTATCTATCTATCTATCTATCTATCGTTTCTATATAATGATATTTTATCTACACACACACACATACATGTACACACTTAATAGCCAACAGTTCTGACAGCTGAGCATTAACTCCTCTCTTACCTGAAAGAAGGAACAGGTCCATGGCCCCATTGTATTCAGTTCTTTGTTGGAGAAAGAATTCAAGAACAAGACAGCATAGATAATAGTAGAGATTATTAAGGTGATAGTATACACCTGAGGCATGGTATGAGTATCCTCAACAGAGAGTCACACACCATGTTTGGGGGACAAAAGTTCTTATTTTTGTTTTTAGTTTTGGGGCTGCACCTTGCTGTGCTCAGGGCTTATTTCTGACTCTGTGCCCGAGCATCACTCCGGGAGATGCTTGGGATATCATATTTAGTGCCAGAGATCAAAGCAGGGTAGGCTGTCTGTAAGGCAAGCACCTTTCCTGCTGTGAGGGGCAAGAGTTTTAAATTTTTTATTGAATCACTATGAATGGCAGAGTTAGTCATGATTGAGTTTCAGACAAATGATATTTCAATACCAATCCCTTCTCCAGCATCCCCAGTTTCTAGTCCACACCGCAGCTTACCTTTGTGACTGGCGCTTTTTCCTTTTTCTCTTTTAGGCACTGTGGTTTGCAGTACTGCTACTGATAGGGTGTTATGATATCACTTTACCCCTTTTCAGTTACACAGTCCTCATCCAGAGTGATCACTTCCCTCTTGCATTGTCATAGTGGTCCCTTCCCTTTCTACCACCCCCACCCCCCCATGGCAAGCTTCCTACTAAAAACAAGTTCTCCTGCTCTTCACTTCTATTGCATTTGGGCATTAGTTATTCCCCTTCTCTGTTTCTTTCAAGGGTTTGAAAGGAGTGAACTAACTTAGGGGGGAAATATGCATAAGGGGTTGGGCATGAACGGCAAGACTGGGTGTTATTAATGTACCCCTGTGACTCCATGATAGCTCATGCATTGCCTGCATTATTTATTAGAATCTTATCATGCAGTTAAGAGGGTGTGTCTGTAGCTATGTTTTCTGGAGTGAATCAGGAGAAAGGTAAGATAAGAAAGGGTCCTGTTCACTGAGCATGCTCCATCAAAAGACTGTCAGTGCTTCGGTGAGGTCCTCATCCACCAGACCATGTGGGTTGGCATCTCAGGCCCCCTTGATTTTCTTGAGACACATGAGACAGACCTTTTGGGTTCTGTTCATAGTTTTCCACATTGCCTCTCCCAGAACATCTTTATACTATATCTGAGCAGAGAATTGATGAATCTTGCCCTGACCAGGGATCCAGGGCTAGGGTTGGGCTGAAGGAAGAATGTGCACCTATCAGGCTGGGCCCACCCCTCAAACCAGCAGGCAGGATTTGTACTCAAGGCTCCAGCCTCTGTGGGTGTCCTCTTACTAGTTCTAAGCTTTACCTGGGGAATTTGAACTTGAGAATTTTGGGGGAGGTGGGGAGGACACTCCCAAGCAGTGCTCAGGAGACCTGAGCCCACACTCAGTGATACTTGGCCAAACATCTCAAAGCTCAATTCTTCCAGTGTCCAGGGACACCCCCCCAGGCCTAAACCCCATGGTGCTCAGGGAGCTATGGAGTGTGGGGGATTTAACTTGGGTCCTTGACCAGTGAGCCATCCCCTCCCCCCGCCAGTCTCAGCCCTGAACTTGGGGGCTTTGAAGATTGACTTCCAGAGCCTAGAACTGGAAGAAGAGGTAAGTTGATATGACTCTCAGGAATTGGCTACCAGAGGACCCAGTTGAGCACAGTGTCTGTGTTCCTGCTGAGAAATTGAACAGAGGGGTCACAGCCCCTCCAGATCACTGCTCTCAGAGCAGTTGTACACTAATGTCTAAAAGGGGGAAGGAGGAAAGAAATCCATGTGATTAATGTGTTGCTGCTCCCTGTAAGTGGTGGACAGAGTAGAGTAGAAAGACTGTCTCCCTTGAGCATGCAAAAAGGACCTCAGCGCTTACTGTGTGTCCAGCACCAGGATGGGCATTGAGGGGTGTGGGGAGCAAGGAATCCACATCTTTGTCCTCACAGAGTCTGTGCCTGGTGAGGGGGAGGCAGCTGCTGGGCCTGATCATGGGTCCTGCTGAGAATGGACATTTATAAAGCTTATAGAGGACCTTCAGTTCATTCCTCATCTCTTTGGGCAAGTGATGAAGTTTCTTTTTTCAGCTTCACTCCCTTCCCTTTTTTGTTGTTCTTGTTGCTCTTATGATGACCGCACAATTGTGCAACTGCATATGGAGTTGCACATACAGTTGTTTGGGTACTTGCTTACTTGGTTACCGTATTTTCTGGGGGTCTCAGTCATTGAATCGTGCTCAGCACACACTTGAGTATGGTACACTGGAATTTCCATTCCCTGTGGTACCACTGTGAAGGGGAAGGGTCCCCAAATACAGGAGTGCCCGAACTATGCTTGGCATATAGAGATGGCACCAAAGATCAAACTCAGGGTCTCACACTTGCAAGGCAGGTGCTTTGGGACACTAACCACCCCCAACCCCCAGCCCTAAGTGATTAAATTTCTCTGAAGCCTCCTCATGTACATATGGAGAGAGAGAGAGAAGAAACCATCCCTACTCTCAATCTATACAAAATAGGGTGAGCAACCATATCTGTAATGGACCAGATATAGAGCTTTGTATACAGGGACTTCATTTTTGGAAGGAAAGGGTGAGGGCGTGTAAATAACCATTACTGGATGAAGGAGGAAGAGCAAATACAGACAACATGCAAATGAGTGCTCCCCAATACACTCAGAGACAAACATCTGCTTCACAGGGTGTGGGGCTGTTGATATGTTCCAGCAAAACTGTGTTCTGAGTATTCTGTTGGTTTTCCATGCTTTGAAAGGATTCCAGCTTATTTAAGGCTACTTAAGGTAGAAAACATGCTCAGCTCCTGGTTTGTCCTAGAAATGGAAAGAGGGGCTGAAGCGATAGTACAGCAGGTTGGGGTAGTTGCCTGGTACACAGCCTACCCAGGTTCAATCCCTGGCACCCGATATGGTTGCCCGAGCCCACCAGCAGTAATTCCTGAGTGCAGAGCCAGGAATAACTCCTAAATATCAATGTAAGTAGCTTAAAAACAAACAAACAAACAAAACAGAAATAAGAAGAGGATAAGAGTTGTCCCTCAGTTTCCCCACCCCTAACATGAGATATGGATTTTAGGTCACATCCTGCCTCCTTCCATTCCAGTTGCCCAAGATTTCTGTATCAAAGCACCTGAAGGTCACCCATCCCCACAGCTAGGGGACTCAGCAGAGGCGAAGGAAGAAGCACAGACTCTGAGAAGCAGGGACAGGTCAGAGAACTCACATGCGCCAACAGTCAGTGGCAAAACCCGAGACTGGGGGTCTCCCGTTTTGTTCCATTCTGAGTGTCAGTGATAGGGGAAAAAAATAAATAAAGCAACATGAGGCAATGATCAGACCCAACTGCACTGTGGTCATTAAATAACCAATAACTAATATTTCCTCAGAGCCTGACGGTCACTTTGACAGCCATTATCTCATTTGTTCTTCACTGCACAAAGGGGCATGATCTGAAGCTCCAGATGTTCTCTAAGGTCACAGTCAGTTGAGTGGCACAGTCCTGTGTTTGCACCTGCGTGATCAGTCAGACAGCAGAGAGCCTGACTTTCTGAGCATCACAGAGTGGTGAGGCTGCATCTAGCCAATCTGCTCAATGGCATTATCCTACTCTCTAGATGTACCAATGCCACAAAGTGACACAGGTCTGTGTGGCCAGCCAAAGCCAAAAGACCAACATGCCAGGTCATGCCTCTGCTCAGGACTTGCCCATAGCTCCTCACTCTACCAGGGGCAAATCCCGCCCCCCCCATTGATCTTGATGGACAAGGACTCAGACCCACCTTTTGTCCCCCGTGGCTCCTGGGGACTGGCCTTGCCATCTTCAACTGAGCTGCTGATGCTTCCCTGAGTTGCCTCTGACTTTGCTTATGTTATTTCTCATGCTTAAAATGCTCTTCCAGTTCCTTTGCTTCCAACATTCATTGATTCCTGATTTATATCTGGGGTTCTGTCACCTCCTCTTTCTTGGATGCAATTTCCTCCAGAGGGTTAGGAGGTCTTCCTGTGCACTGTTCTTCAACACAGTGCCCCTTCCTGAGTCCATATCCCCAACTGAAGTGTGAAGGTACAGCTCATCGTAAGTCCTTCTGTTTTGTTTTTATTTGGTTTTTGCTTTTGGGGTCAACCCAGCAATACCCAGGGGATACTCCTGGCTTTCACTCAGGAATTACTCCTAGCATTGCTCGGGGGTCCATGTGGGATGTCAGGGATCAAACCAGGGTCAGCCACATGCAAGGCAAACTCCTTGCCCACTGTGCTATTGCTCCAACTACCTTAGTAGGTCCTTCTAGATGAATGAATCAGCACCCAGAAATTGAGTGTCTGCCTGGAAGAATGAGGCTCCAGAGGGCAAAAGATGCTGTATTTCAGTTCTCACCCCCTGGAGCCTTGATTCATGCCTGGTGCAGAGGAGACAGTGAAGAGGGTGGGGTGGGAAATAATGTGAATGCAGGAAGATGGGTGGAAGGACCAAGAGGCAGTGGGCACTGGGTGGAAGACAAAGCCATCTCCTGCCCTTGGCACCACGTGCAGCAGGCACAGGCTGGCTCTGAGCTCTCAGCACCCTTCCAGCTTCTCAGCACGTCTCCTTCTTGCCTGAAAGTGCTGAGAAGCTGCGTTTCCCCACCTCCGCGTCTCCCCTCCTCCCCCAGCCCTGAGAGTAGGTTTGGTGTTCCTACAGATGTTTGTATTCTCTGCAGCTGATGAAAATATTCATTATCTTGTTAGCTGCAACGGAAAGGAAGTGTGGATTTGCATTTTCCCAGCTAATCAGGATGGTACCCACGGTGCCTATCACCCAGTCCCCCACCACCCTCACTCCCTCCTGCTTTCTTGCAACAGGGAGTCCTCACCCCTCCTAGGACCTGGCCCCTCTCCCCAGCCCTTCTTTAGGCACCACGTAGAAGGGAAGGGAGGAAGCTTAGAGGCTCTGCCTCTCTGTACAGAGGGTCACATTGGCTCCCCAAAGATGTGTCTTCCTAGATTCCTTTCTTGCTTCCAACACCTCCTGTGGCTCCCAACTGCCAAACTAGTCTGAGATGCAGGATTCCTCCCCTTTAGGTTAGAGCTCAGGGTTAGTCTTCTTCTTCCTCCAGTGCTTTGAAAGTTACAAATTGGTTCTGTTCCAGGCCGAACCCTCCAAGGCTGGCATTACCACTTAATTTGATGTTGTTGCAGGCAACAAACAAGGTGAGAAGACACACCCATTCATGTTGACCCTGCGTAGTGCTGTCAAAATCGCTGCCCCTTCAAATAGGGGTGTTCTCTACCTTGTACAACTTGTCTATCAGGGTATCCTTGGGTCAGTGCCGGGGTGGGAGGAGTCACTGGCTCATGTGAGCCCCATGATGAAGGGGATTTGGACAGAAATCTTGAACAGGGAAAAGCCATTTGTCCCTAATGTGTGTGCAGAGGACTTTAATGATGCTGCAGACAAGGATGATAACTGTCATCACAGAGATGGTGACGGTGATGAATGATGATGATGATGGTGATTTCTTTTGGTTTGGTGAGCTTACTCTACTTGTTCTGGTGGTCCTTTCCATGCATCCAGGGATATATCATGTCTATAATCCAATTCTCGTTCCATTCATGAGGGCAGCAGAGCTCAAGAATGAAGATGAGAATGCCAGGGCCCCAGAGATGAGGAGAATGGACTCAGGTCCTGCTTGCATGAGACGTTTCAATAACAGACCCACAGTGTTCCCATCTCCCTTCCACTGCTCATTTCCAAAATTCTCAATACGTACCTTTCTGGGTCACAGGGCTCAAGCTGGATGCTGGTACTGAGTACTTAATTAGTCAGGGGGTCATTGCTCATAGAGCTGACTTTCTGGGAAGGTAAACAAACAGTCAGGAGTGAGCACCTATTTCAGTTGGTCATAAAGGATCAGAAGGGAAAGGCATCAAGATAAGGGACTGGAAAGTTACTCTTTATACTAAGCCTGCTCCAAAGGCAGGCTTCTTGGAGCAGGTGGCTGCCAGACAGAGGTGTAGAGTAAAAAGTGGGAAGTATAGAGGGAAATAGCCTAGCAGCCCTCTTCGCCAGCCAGTACAACCCCCAGTGAGAAGAGCAGCAGAGAGACTGTGTCTGAGACCACGAATCACCAGTGTTGAGTAATTCAACATGGCACAAAGGAGTTGTGTGGTTAAAGACAAGACCTTCCTCTTACATGGGCCTCAGTGGGCAAGTTAGTCTTCTTCTTCATCTGCTGTAATCCTTGGTGGCCTCCTTGGTGCCCTGAAACTATCCTATGTCATGCGAGGTTTTCAGTGGTGCCAAGTTGAGCCACATCTAGTGGTTCTCAGTGGCAACTCCTGGTCCTATGCTCCAGGGTCTACTCCTGGAAGTGCTTAGGGTATCACATGCCATGCCAGGAATCAAAGATATACAAGGCAAATGCCTTAACCCCTGTGTTATCTCTCCAGCCCCCATTGACAGGGGAGAATGTGCTTTGGGGCACTTTACATTCTTCCTGGCCAGCATCCCTGCTTGGTCCACTTTGACATGTTTCTGCAGCTTTGTACATGCATTTTCCCAGCATTGTTCTTCATCAAAGCCTCTGAGGCCCAGAATGAACTGCGCCTCAGAGGCTTTGATGAAGAACAAGCTTACCATAGTGGTTTGTTCCCCTGGGAGGTGCCAGTACCGTAAGGGAACACAAGGGCCCCAAAGATGAGAATGGACTCGGGTCCTGCTTGCATGAAACCCATCTCTGCTCATGTGTTCTGAGGCTCCAGGTTCTCCTGCACCGTCTGTGGCCCCAAGAAGTTATAAGTGGGCTCTGCTGGCCAAGGGATCCTCCTCAGGGATCTTGTGTGGACGAGCAGCTTGGCTTGCTGGGTGTCTAGGCATGTCACCCCCCCCCCTTTGCTGTTGGTAGGCTGCAGTTGGCAAAGCCATGTCTGAAGTCCCTAGCATCACCATCCCCCCACCCCCTTGCACAAGATACATATGTTGGCATTGTGCCAAAGCATCTCTGGACTTCATTTCTTTGTTTCTGGTTTGATTTGGGTTTTGAGCGTCACAGTCAGCAGTTCTCAAGGGCTGCTCCTGACTCAGTAATCAGGGATTTATCTCTAGTAGTTGCAGGGTGCGTCGTGTGGTGCCAAGATTCAAACCTGGGGCTGCTGCATGCAAAGCACATGTCCCAGCCCTTTGGGCCATTTCTCCAGCCCTGGACCTGCTTCTCAAAGCTTCCTTACTAACTTCACAGTCCAGATCTCACCCAGCTTTGTGGAGCACAGACAGAGAAGGGAGCACCAAATAAAGGGTGCTGGGAGGATCCTCTCAGGATGGGAGAAGCATACTGAAAGTGACTATAGACCAAACATGATTGCCACTCAATGCCTCTCTTGCAAACCACAGGATCCAAAAGGAGAGAGAGAGAACAAAAGGGAATGCCCTGCCACAGAGGCAGGGTGGGATGGGGGGAAAGAGCGGGGCGGGAGGGATACTGGGACCAGTGGTGGTGGAAAATGGGCACAGGTGAAAAGATGAGTACTTGATCATTGTATAACTGAAACCCAAGCACCAAAATTTGTAAGTCTACAACTGTACCTCATGGTGTTTCACTAATAAAAATTTAAAAAAAAAAAACAGAGGGCTTTGCCTGTCTCTTAGCTTATGCCACTGACCCCTGAATGTTGGCAAGCCAGTCTGAGGGGTCTTGAGCCCCTGATCCTAGTGCCCATCCTGTGGTTCTGGAAACAAAAGCTAGTGGACTGAGGCGAGGAGACCCCAGTTCCAGTGCCTGCTGCTACGTGCCATTGCCAATCCGTTCTCACTCTTTCCCTCAGAATGGCAGTATTCAGGAGGGTGGTCAGCCTCACAGACCCTTATCTTCCAGAGGAAGGGGCTTTATGGTCCTCCTCTTGATGGAGGGGGAAGCTAAGGTGCAGGGGGAAACCTGGACCCAATTCTGATTTCTCGGGCTTCCTCCTGAGAAGAATGCACAGACTCTCAGGATCTGCCGCTCATTCCTTCATTCCTTCATCAAGTCTCATGGAACTTAGTGTCACCCTATCAGGGCCTGAAAGTGCTGCCCAACCTTATCTCCATCAGTCCAAACTAAGTGGCAGCACATAGCATGTAGGGTCCCCTAGCTCTCCCCGGTGAAGAGACAAAGGCTAGGGGGCTGTGCTCAAGCATTAGATGGATCCACCTTCACTGGGAAGTTGTCAACCCCATCTGTGTGCTCGAGACAGCTATTCCATGGGATAATGATGGGCAGAACTGAAGGACCCGGCGAGTGACCGGAGAGTGAACCTCCACCCCACCAACACAGGAGTCAGCCTCTTTTGGAGGCGGCTTGCCAATACACACAGATGGTGGCCTTGTGGCATGAGGCCCCATTTGCAGACAACCTCCCCATAAATGCCAATGTCCATTTCTCAAATGACCTTCTCCTAGTCTCCCATCCTCAGACCCTCAGCCATCCACAGGCCTGTCGCATGCCCAGGGCTATGGGTATAACCTGTGACCCCTCCCCCTTGCCCGCCACATTCCCAGGAGGCCGGGCACTTCCCGTGGCTTCAGTAATTAAGCTGGCTCATGCCACAAAGAGAAATAGCATCCCAGATGCCGTCACAAATTTCCACTAATTAACCATATGGGCTGGACTGCTGACAGAGCATGAAGGTACTGTGGGTGAGTGGTGGTTTCCTGGGGTGCTCGGGGCAGGTGCAAAGTATATTATAGCCACATTCTCCAACTTGAAGTTCCTGGCAGGGGCCTGCTGGCCTCCCATCTGTCCTCTCTAGGATTCACCCCAGAAGGAAGTCCCCTGGAAAGGGAAATGGTGGGGAGGGGAGGGTGTCACTGGAGGGACAGGAGGCTCTTGGGCCCAGTTTAGGGACAGCACTTTCTTGAGGGGGAAGGATTTGGAGAGGCAGGCCCAGCAGGTGACACCATTAGGCAGAGCAGACAGCACATTTTTAACTTCTTCATGAGTTGTTGGCTGTGTGACCTTGAGGAATTGGGTTGGCCTCTCTGAAATGGAGCCACTGACTGTCCCTTAGGGGCCATCAGCGGAGTGGGAGTCCATGGCTCTTTGGTCCTAAACATCCGGCCAGTAGACAGAGGCAGCAATGATGGGAGACAAAAATAGTTGCTGCAGATTTTGTGGATGCATCTCGGATTCCCTGAGGATCTGACATAGAGGACAGCAACCATTGTTGATAACTGGCTGCAAACCTCAGAAAGACAGTTTATCCCAGAAAGTGCTTTTTATGTCTACCGGTATTATTTTATTTGCTGGTGGTTCAGTGCTAAGACCCAAAGTCATAGTGCTTGCTGCTGTCTCATGGGGCCAGAAGTGGACCAGAACACACCAGAGGCTCTTGGGACCTTCCAGGGCTGCACCCAGCCAGGCCTGGGACCGTGTGCTAGCAAAATGGAACCAGGGTTGTTTGCCCACAGAGGCCTGTACCGTAACCCCTGGGCTCTTGCTCGGGTCTCATGACCGATATTATTTTAAATCCTTACAACCACCCTGGAAGGCTGGTCACTTGATCCCCATTAAGAGAATAAGCGAGTGAGATTTCGGCAGATTAAGTCATGCCTAGAGCTGATGCCAGCATTTATGCACTACGGCATTTCTGGAAATGCAGGAACGGATAGGGGGTGCTGCCTTTGTTTCCTCTGAATGGTGGTGATGTGACTGTCTGGATGAGCTGGAACTGGGTCAATGGGGTGAGCGTGGAAGAGCAGGGACTGAGACCAAACTAAACTAACAAAAATGGTCTCTGTCTGGGAGTGTGCTGTGCTGATTTCCTGGGGTTCCTGTAACACGGGCCTCCTTGCTTAGTGATCTTTCATTTTCTCGTTGGTCCAGAGGTCAGGAGTCCAAATGGAGTTAAAAGCCAGTGTTAGGGGCACTTTTTCCTTTTCTTTTTTTTGTTTCAGGTCAGTGTTTCACCAAGCGAATGCCAGGGGTCTCTGGAATGATTCTGAGCGGTCGGGTGCAATTGGAGGACACTTTCTATTTCTTCGCTTATTCAAAGGGAGTGGATTTCCATGGAAATGCCGAGTGATTCTTACTTTGTTTTAATTCTTCTGAGAAGGAGGAGGGAAAACCAAATAAGATTGGGAGCCTCTGTGTCTAGAAACCCACGGGGAGAATCTCTTGTTTGTCTCTTCTTGCTTCTAGCATTCCTTGGCCACATCCCTCTCATCTCTCCTTTCATCCTCGTGTCACCTTCTCGAGGCTATCCTGTGCTTCTGTCTTAGACACAACCTACCCCCATAATCTAGGCTGGGCTCCTCACTTTAGTGTCCTTGGTTGAAGTGGAAGGAGTGGTGTGATTAGGACATTGATTAGGAGAGTGTTTTTTCTTCTTTGCCCTGTAAGCAGTCTATTTGTTTGGGCTCCCCTCACTGGGCCAACCTCATCATAAACATTGATTTTTCTCCCAGTTCTGGAAGCTGGAAGTCCAAGATCAAGGTCTTAGCCAGCTTGGCTTCCCCTGCAGATGCTCTTGCTTCCTGATGCTTCCTCAAGCACCCTCCCCAGGTTTCCTCTGGCCCTGGTGCTTCTGTATGCTGAGCTTTCTCTTCTTATGGGATCTCAGACTTTTTCTTTTTGTTTTGTTTTTTGGGTCACACCTGGCAATGCACAGTGGTTACTCCTGGCTCTGCGCTCAGGAATTACCCCTGGCAGTGCTCAGGGGACCATATGGAATGCTGGGAATTGAACCCGGGTTGGCCGCGGGCAAGGCAAATGCCCTACCCGCTGTGCTATTGCTCCAGCCCCATCTCAGACTTTTTTGAGGACTGTCTCCAAGACCTTCATTTTGATATAACCCCTCTTTAAAGATCTCCCTCCAAATATAGACATTCTGGATTTTTTTTGGTACAGGCCTGCTGCATGCATAGCAAGCTCCCTACTATATCTCTGACCCCCTAATACAGATATTCTGGAGTGCAGGAAGATAGAGGGAAGACTAGTATCTGGCTTTGGGGGAGGGAAGCATCCATTCAATCTCTGGCACAGGGAAAGACTCTTAGGCTGTAGAACTAGAACCTGCTATCCCTTTCCTCTTATTTTGTCATGTAAAGGCCAGGGCCAAGGCCATGGCAGGGCTTTCAGAGATTAGAAATGATAGTAGGTAGCCCAGTCGGGCTGGTAGGAACAGTTGGGCCAGTTATCAGGATGTCTGGAAATCAGTGAGTTGGGTAACGGAGCAGGATTTGGGGTGTATGCTAAAGTGATCCGTATGTGCCCAGGTTCTTCTCTGACTGCATTTTTTTAGATTTTTGCTATACCCAGTGATCACTCCTGGTAGGGCTCAATATAGGATGCCAGGGATATAACCCAGGTCTACTGTGTGCAACGCAAGTGCCCCACCTGCTCTACTATTGCTTTTGGCATTTCTAGATGGGGAAATGGTAGATTCACTGGGTCATAAGAACCACAGAGGCAGGAATAGAGACTGGCTTTTTACCTCAGGTTTCTTGGACCGCAGTCTACAATGAGGTGGGATAGTTAAACGTGGACCTGTTTACCTGAGGGAACAGGCATATTGGTTAGCTACCTGAACCTAACAACTTCTTTTCTTAAGAGAAAAAGAAGTGGTGCTAGGGGTCACTAGGGTTGCACAGGAGGTGCTCAGAGGGCCATGAGATGTCAGGGATTAAACTTGGGACCTCGAGTGCTATCTCCCTAGGCCCCCAAATAACTTCTTATATTAACTTCTCTGACTCATTGATCTATATTATAAATACAGGCTGAGCAAACTTTTTCTCTAGAGTTTGACCATAGCTCTGGGATCACTGGGACTCACCCCTGCCTCCAACTTAGGAAAGAAGCACTTATAGACAGCCTATGAGCAGCTGTAGTGGCTGTTCTAAGCACTGTCCACAAAAATAAGAGGCGGCTAGGTTAGTGAGTTGTACTTTGTTGACCTCTATAACAATTTAATACAACCACCATCCTATCTATGATGATTTTTATTGTTTTAATTCAGAGACTATTTTCAGAAAACTTTTAAGAGTTCTTTTGTTTGTGTTTTGGTTTTCTGGGGGCCACATCCTGCAATGCTCAGGAATTCCTCCTGGCTCTGCACATAGGAATCACTCCTGACGATGTCCGGGGACCATATGGAATGCTAGGGATTGAACCCAGGTAAGCCACATGCAGGCCACATGCCCTGCTCATTATACTACCACTCCAGCCCATAGAAGTTTTAGAGTTCTCACATCACTTCAGGCCACAGAGCCCCTCCTACATCTTGTATTAGTGAGATCTATTTCTTACAACTGATGAGCCAATATTAATAAAAGCTCATCATTTGCACTTTATGTTGTACAGGTCTATGGATTTGACAGATTCATAGTGCCAAGTCACCACCATTACAATATTACGCCAACTAATTTCTCTCTCCTAAAAATCTCTTGGGCCATTTTTTTTATCCCTCTCTCTTTTTATCTCTCTCCTTGAATGACCATAAAACTCTAATCTTTCACTTTCTCTTTAGCTATGTCTTTTTTCTATCATTTAGTTAAATGTACACAGTGTGTCATTTTTTTCTGACTTGTCGTTTTCACAGAGCAATAGTTATTCTATGTTCCTCCATGTCTTTTGGGGGTTTGATCATTCATTTTTATTGCTCAAGAACACATCATAGATGCCTTACAGTTTGTGACAAATAAGAAGCTGTATATAATGAGAATTATGAAACTATAACAAACATTAAGAAAATGTGATGGGTTCACGTTCTGGGGGGAAAGGCAGCTGGGATAAAGAAGGAACCACTAAATAAATGATGCTTGAAGGGCTTGCCCAGCATGGTAGATGTGTGCTGAAAGTAGACTAGGGACCAGACATGATGGCCGCTTAATATCTGTATTGAAAACCATAACACCCAGAAGGAGAGAGAATAAGAGGCAATGTGCCTGCCACAGAGGCAGGGCAGGGGGAAGGAGTGGTGGTGGTGGGAGGGATACTGGAAACATTGGTGATAGAGAACGGGCACAGATAGAGGAATGGGTGCTTGAACATCATATGACCGAAATGTAACCTTGCAAGTTTGTAAGTCTGTATATCTCACAGTGATTCATTAAAATAAACAAATGGAAAAAGAAAAGAAAAGAAAATGTGATGGGGACTGGGAAACTGAAGCTGACCCCCTAAGTTAAACAAGAGAAGGATTATTCCTTTCATGAATCCAATTAACAGAGTTAAGGTCCCAGCAGCCCACCACACTGGTGGGAGCACACTGGGCCTGACAGATTTATGGGAGTGCATGTGCGATGGTACGCGAAGGCCACGCCAAAAATGGGCAAGATAGACTGGTACTGACTGTTTTCCTTTTGAGCACCTGAAGGCCATGCCATGTGGGAACGATGCATTGATTGTTTTTCTTTTACTTATTACCTCTGTATCCCCCATTTCACTGATTAGAATATATGTAGCTTTTAACCCACCTTTAGAGGATAGAAGGGAGACCCTCTCAGCAAACGAGGCTCCAAGCCTTTTTCTCTTCTGACTTGGAGTCCTCAGTGCTGAGCTTCTAATAAATTCACTATCCTATCCTGAGCTGTCTCTCTCTGTTCATTCACAGCTCACGCCGAGCCCAACATACCCAGTCATGTGCTGAACAGTAGTTTGGTTGCTTCCAAATCTGGCAGGCTTGATAGCATCATGGGCAGGATTTGGGGTAAACTGTTCATTTGGGCCTAAATCAAGGAGCACAGGCTTGGAGCATGTGAGAAGAGGTGTTTCACTGTGTGAGGAACGGCTGGCCTCCCTTCCCAAGCTGCTGGCCATACTGCATTCCCAGCAGACACGTGTGGCATTTCATTGTTGTTTAATTAGGATTTCCAAAACGATATGCAATGTACATCCATTCAAACGCTGTTTGCCATCTGTGTCTCTGGGTTGGTAAGGTGTCTGTTTAACTCACTCACCACTTCTAAAATCTCGTTCTTTTCTTTTATGTAGGGAATTCGAGTTTGTATATTTCAGATACAAGTCTTTCTCTGATATGTTGGTCTGAAAATATTCTCTCCCAGTCTGCTGCTTATCTCCTTATTCTCTTGAAGAGTCTCTTTGCAGAGCAAAAGTTTTTAGCTTTTTGTTCTAATAAAGCTCAACTTAGCAGAGCTTTTTCTTCTTTTTTTTTATGACTTGGTGATGTAGCAAAAAAAAAAATCATCTTCAAACTCAAGATAACCAGCTCAGCTCTTCTTCTTGTTATCTTCTAGAAGTTTTAAAGTTTTATGTTTTACATTGAGGTCTCAGTTCTGTGTTGGGTTCACTTTCAGAAAAAGATATCTGGATTTCCCTCCCACCCCAACCCACCCCCCCAGCCCCCATTATGGCTGTCTGGTTGTTCCAGTACCATTATTGAAAAGATGTTCATGGAATTGCTTTTGCTCCTCTGTCGTAGATTAGTGACTGAGTTTATATGGGAGTACTTCCAGCTTGCATTCTGTTTCATCAATCTTTGTGTCTGTTATTTCACCAACACGACACTACCTTGTTTACTCTAGAATTATAATAAGTCATAAAATCAGGTGATGTCAGCTCTCTATTTTTCCCCTCCAAGTTTGCATTTGTTATTCGGGTCTATTGCCTTTTCATATAAACTTTCAAATGAGTTTGTTTGATTTTTATGACACAATTTGCTGGTGTTTTTATTGTGATTCACTGAAGCTACAGATCAAATTGGGAAGAACTGATATTTTTAACAATATTGAACATGAGCATGAAATATCTTTGCACTTAGTTAGATCTTTGGTTTCTTTCATTCATTTCATTCTGTGATTTTTCTCATATAGATCTTATGCTCACTTTATTATGTCTATATCTAAGTATTTCTGTTTGAGGTCCTAATGTAAATGACTGTGTGCTTTTAATTTCAATTTCTAATGGCTCATTGCTAGCATATAGTGAAGTAATCAAATTTTTATGTTAGCTTTGTGACTGAAACCTTGGGGTAATCACTTACTATTTCTAGGAGATCTTGTTTTTGATGTTCATTCTGTAGGATTTATTTTTGTTTGTTTCATGTCTTTGGATTTTTTTCAGCCAGACTTAGCTATGCCAGTGACTATTCCTGGTTTGTGCTCAGGATTGACCCCTGCTTGTACCCAAGGGAACTATCTGGGATGCAGTGCATTTGAACTGGTGTTGGCTGTATGCAAGATACGCATCTTAATCTTTGTACTATCTCTCTGGCCATCCTGGGGGTTTCCTTCTGCATCCCTATCATTGCTATGCATAGAAATAAAAAATAATGAATAAGTATAATACTATAAATAATTTAATTGTTAATTTATTCATTTTGATTGAGTATTGAATATTTTATCATATACAATTAAAATTATTAAATAATTAAATTAAATAATTTATGGTAACATAAGTAATGACAAGAATATCTAGAATTAACAATTAGACAGCACATAATATGATGGCCATGCACATATTGTTACATTTAATTATGCTGCAATTTAACATTACCAGGATTCTTTTTTTTTTTTTTTGGTCTGTATTGCAAATGTTACTGGTATTTGGCATATTGGGTACACCACGGGGAGTTTGCCAGACTCTGCCATGTGGGGAGGTTACATTCGGTAGCCTGTCAGTTTGTCCAAAGTAAGAATGAGATGATAAGATGTCGCGTGGCCAGGAGCTGGGTTTTATAGTCTCTGGGTCTTGGCCATTGATGGGATTACACAGCACCAGGGGGCCAGTTGGTGGGTGTGACCCCTGCCTACTGGAAGATGGAGGATCTGGGTGGAGGATGCTCAGCCCCAATCCAAGCAGGCTTGGAGATCTCAGCCCTGGGACCCGCATGCCTTTGTTCCTCTGCCAGTACCTTCATGCGTGTGGAGAGTGGTCTCAGCATGGTGGTGGCTGGTTCTGGAGGTCTTTGGCTGCCAGAGCTCTGGTCAGGGTGGGGAGGGAAACTCAACCCGCCCCCCTCCAAGGGGCCCCCGGAGAGGACAGCCAGGCACGGGGGCAGGAGACTCATTCTCCTGGATCTCATTCTCCTAACCCTGAAAAAGCCCTGAATATGGCACTTTTTTTAAAAAAAAATCAGGGCTAAGACAAAGGAGAGGTTACTGGGGCCTGCTCAAGGCAATGGACGGACAACAGGATGATCATGATCGTGATTGCAAATGAAGAGACTGAAGCTTAGTAAATGTGGCAGCTTACCCAAAGTTCAAAAGGCAGAGATGAGAGTTGAAGCTTGAAGCCAACCCTTCTAGGCGTTCAAAGGGCATCACAATATCTGTGACCTCTGCTAGTTAAATGCACACCTGGCTCTTTATGTCCAATTAACTGTTTGGATTCTCAAAAAGAAGTTTGTAAAAGTAGAGTCTATTATGATGTGACCTTCACAAATAGATACTGAGACTCTGAAATGAATGAGTTCACTCAGCTACTAGAAGCGGGAATTTGAGGTGCATTCCCCATGCACGTGTTTATGGTCATTGTGGACAAGCTGGTGCCCGGCAGGAATGTGTGACAGCCCAATATGTGGTTAGATGCTAGGTGCAAGGACTCAGTGGACATAGTGACATTTTTGTGTCATATTTTGAAGGAACTTAAAATGGCGTTGGTTAATTAAACTTTCATTTTACTGAACTCTTTTAGATCCTAGATATACGATAGATATATAAGGAGTCTACTTGTTCTAACTCTACTTAAGAATGGTTTACAGTGGGGGCTGGAGTGAAAGTACAGCAAGCAGGTTGGGCACTTCACTTGCATGTGGTCCATCTGGGTTCCATCCCAGCATCACATATGGTCCCCCTGATCCTTGCCAGTTGTGATCCCTGAGTGCATCACCAGGAGTAAGCCCTGAGCATCTTTGAGTGTGGCCAGAAACAAACAGACAAAAAGTGTCAGGGGGAGGGGGCAATCTACAGGAACTAGAGATCACAGAGATTGAGAAGCATGCATTGAAGGCATCCAACCCTCAATTCAAGCTCATCCGTGGCACCACATGGTCGACCCTGAAAAACCCTGAAAACCAGGTGGAGATCCCTGAGCACCACCAAGGTGACCCAGATGATCCCTCATACTAGAAGGCCTACCTTGGAACCCTCATATCGAACCACTTGTCTTGGCTGGCCAAGAATCCCTGGGTGAGCACCTATCCTCAAAAAATGTTTTCCAGCCTGCCAGTGCACCCTTTATAAACTCTACATGGGTTGTCTGTGCACAAGCAAGAACACACAAGTCGGGTCTTCTTTGGCCAGCGCTGAGGTCACATCTGTCAGAACTGAAGAGCTGGGGCGTAAAAGGAGATGGTCAGTGCTCCTCACGAGCCAGTCTGCAGACAGCACATGCAGATTTCTCTGTCTTTCTGTTGCCTTGGGGTGTTTTCTTTCTCCATCCCTAATGACTAATAAAAGAGAAAGAAGAGAAAGAGAACAGGAAAGCAATTGCTATTAGGTTTTCTTGAACTGCTGCAGGTTTGCAAAGCTCATTAGAGAGGGCTGTGTGGAAAGACTTCCAAGATGCCTAGGGAGAATGGGAAGACAAAGAAGCAGGAACTCGGGAGGTGAACCTCCACTACCAATTTGTAAGGGATCCATCTCTCTCCAGACTCTGGGTTCTGGTTCTGAGGTCTCCCTCCTAGCCTGGTTTTAAACGTGAGCATTCAAACAAATGCTCTCTTTCTATGACTAGGAATACTGTATGTTGATGCAGTGTGGCCAGATAAAATGAGACTTTGATTTTTTTTTCCTCTGTTGCTTTTTAAGTTAGGAGTTTTGAAACAATTTTAATTTTTACTTATTAGGAAGGAGGTTGGGACCACATCTTCCAGTATTCAAGGGCTATCCTGGGCTCCTTGCTTAAGGATCACTCCTAGTAGATCTCAGAAGATCATAAAGTGCCAGAGATCAAATCAAAGTTGGCCACATACAAAGCAAGTGCCTCCCTCCCTCTAATACCTTTCTGGCTCCCATTCTTTCCATTTAATTTGGAGTCTACCCTTCTGGAGATTCAATTTCACAAATATTTTGAAGCATGTTACTGCTGCTTCTGGGGGTAGCTGAAGGATGAAGACCCCGTTAGTCCCCACTCCCTGGTAAGAGACACGTCATATCATATGCACTCCAATTTCAGCATGGCAAGAAGAGCTAAGTGTTCCACAGATGGTACTGGATCATTGCCTTTAGTATTAAGAATTCTTAGAGGTCAGGAGTGGGGCCTTTGGTTAGAAAAGAGTCATGTCCACAAGAAAGAAAGAAAAAAGGAGTTGGAGAGATAGCACTGTGGGTAGGGCATTTGCCTTGCATGCAGCTGACCCGGTTTCAATTCCCAGCATCCCATATGATCCCCTGAGCACCACCAGGAGTAATTCCTGAGTGCATGAACCAGGAGTAACCCCTGTACATCACCAGATGTAACCCAAAAAGAAAAGAAAGCTCTCTGGAAAGAAAGATGATGGCCGCACGGGAGCCTTGTGGACAGCAGGTTTGAGCTGGGGGTGGGGGGCAGCAGGGGCCTCATGGGAAGGGGGGCGTTCTGGGCCGTCCTTCATGCCCGACCGAGGTCACCAGCTGCCCCCCACGAGCGGCTCTCCGGCACGGCCACGACTCCAGAGCACAGGAACCAATCTCTTAACTATCTAACTTTTAATAGAAATACTTCCAGGGTTAATAAGTAAAATAGCAGAAATCCAAAACCATTTTATTCTTAAACCCAGCTGTAGAAAGCAAATCATTTCACAACGCTCTTTCAGCATATCTGATTGGGGGGGTCGTAAACTCTAAACAATAATTGTGCATCTTCTATCAAAACAATGTATCTAGTCAAAGTAGATAGAGTATTAACTAGAACTCATCTGCCTCACAGGAATTGGGAGGGGTGGGAGGTGGGGTTCTTTTGGGGTTCACGGTTAAAAATAAGTATTGGTAAAGGGAAATGTGTTTGATATTTACATGACTGAGACCTAAATCCGAAAGCTCTGTAACTTTTCCCACAGTGATTCAATAAAGAAATAAATTATTTAAAAAAAAAACAAAAGAAAAAAGAAAACACGACAACATCCAGAAAACTAGACTTCAGGATATAAAGAAAAGAATTCCAAATTAGTAGCCACCTGTGCTGGGTCTCATTATAGCTCTGTCATGTGATGGAGACAAGCTAGTCTCCTGTCTGAAGGGGGGATGGTGGGGTGTGGGGGGGAAGAGTGGGAGGGCCACTCAAACTTATTTGCATCCTACATATTCCCAATCAAATAAAGTGTGCTCTCTCTCTCTCCTGTCTCTTTCCCCCTCTCTCTCCCTCTTCCTCTCCCTCTCTCCCTCCCTCTCCTCCTCTCCCCTCCGTCCTTCCCCCTTCTCTCTCTCTTCTCCTCCCCATCCCCATCCTATAAGTGAAACTTTGTTAAAGCACCACTCTCTTCACCATTTTCTAACCATGGTACCCTTGTTTCCTTTTGGTATTCCCCCATGCTAACTGTTGACCCCCCCCCCTTGGTCTCATGCTGTGATTCCCCATGTATGCAGTTTTTCACCTGTTGGTAAAAATTGTATACCCTTGGAGTATCCTGAGGGTCCCTAAGGAATTGCATGGCTCCAGTTGAGAAATACTGGTGTATGGCAACAATAGCCCCCATTAATGGAGACCTACCAAGGCCTGTCCGTCTACCAAGTATTACAGGCTCTTTTAGTCCAATAGTTAAGTATCTCAGGCCAGCGTGATCAAATTGTACCATTTCCTGATGAGCAAACAGAGACTCGGGAATGGCTTTGTGCTCTGTCCAGCCAGAGCTGCATAGAGGATTGTCTATCTGGCTGTGGAAAAGTCAGACAGAAGACAGAAGCACCAAGGGAATAGGATTCCCATTGAGGCTAACTTCCTCTTAGCGCTCTGCTCATGCAATTCAGGGACACCTGTAATAGCCAAAAAAGTAACTGAGGGTTTGGGCTAGGGGTCTGTACAATGGGCCAAAAGACAGGAATGTGAGTTTTGCATGTGGAAGGTTAAAGGGGTTCAACCCCTATAGAACTACCTGGTGCCCTGAGCACTGCTTGTTGTGAATATATATACCATGAATATAATTACCATGATTTACAATACTCTTAAATCATGGTTTATACATACAGTGTTCACCACTGCACCTTCCACCAGAGTTTACTTCCCCCCATCATCATCTCGGCGTCCCCCCATTATACCCCCTCCATTCCTTTCTGTCCCCATGGTAAGCTTCCTTCTAAAGAACAATTCTTCAGTTTTGTTGCATTTGGCCATTTGTTATTCCCCTACTATGTTTGGTTTTTAATTTCCCTCATATGAGAGAGGGCTGGAGCGATAGCACAGCGGGTAGGGCATTCGCCTTACAAGCGGCCAACATGGCCGACCCGAGTTCGATTCCTGCGCCCCTCTCGGAGAGCCCGGCAAGCTACCGAGAGTATTTGATATGCCAGACACAGTAACAACAAAGTCTCCAATGGAGACGTTACTGGGCCCGCTCGAGCAAATCGATGATCAATGGGAGGACCTTTACTTTTACTTTACTTATGAGAGAGGTCATTCTGTGTCTGTCTCTCTCCTTCTCACTAACTTCACTCAGCATGATCTATCCATGTAGCAGAAAATCACATCATTTCCTCTTTTCTTACAGCTGAATAGTATTCCATTATGTTACGTACCATAGTTTCTTTATCCACTCATTTGTTCCTGGATACTTGGGTTGTTTCCAGATTTGGGCTGTTGTGCATAGTGCTGCAGTGAACATTGCAGGAGTGCATGTGTCTTTTATGAAGTTTTTGGACTCTTGCTGGGAAGTAAATGCTGGGAAGTAGAACTGCTGTGACCCCTAAATTTAATAAAAAAAGAAATAACTCCAGAGATAAAATGTCTCCCAAAATTGAGTAGTGACTTAGTCAAGGCCACACAATGCTGGGTTTCACCAAACCATTTACCTGGCCAGAGCAGGGTCAAGTGCACATGAAGGATTGGGGAACCCACAGGAATGACCTCAGACTTTAAACTCATTGGTCAGCTGGTGCTTTCTGTGTCTACTAGGTGAGACCTTTGGACAAAGACATGAATGATATGCTAGGGGAGGGACACTCAAAAATAAGAATGCACCTCAACACCAGAATACAAAGATGGTAATTGGACTTGAAAGATTTTAATGTCACATGGGATATTTGCTGTTCTCTTTATAGTGATAAAAGAAGCACTTCAAGCTCCTGGGGACTAAGGGAGGTAAACAGGAGCCACCAGACATGGGCTCAGCTAGGGAGACCCATCTCAGATAAGTGGGACCCCATGGTCAGGGAGTTCACTGTCCCCTGGATCCAGGTCACACAGACCCTGCAGGTGAGTTTAGGGAGATAGACAGGGTTTTGACTTGAATCACGTTCATTTGCATCTGGGCTATGTGATCTGGGGCACAGCTGACCATCCCACCAAATTGCATATATAGCATCTGAGAAACACAGATAATGATAGTACTTGGTGGGGGAAATACTGAGACCTCGTGAGGTTGGACCTAGTAAGGTCCGACTTTCCCTACCCCCAGATCTTAAGTTTAATGCCTCAGATCCCTTTCTTGGGGTGGTGGAAAGTATGACAGAGACCCCTATGGCTGCCCCCTTCCTCTGGCATGTTCCCAGTGTTATGACAGGATGAGGAATTCCTACACTGACACACACCAGCGAGAGATGGAGGGCAAAGTGGTCGAGGAGAAGATAATGTTTCTCTAGCCTGCAATTTCTTTCAATTTCAGGATCGCAATTACTTAGGGCAGGAGTTCGTAACGGCCATGCCCAGAATGTTTAAGTGAGTTTGGGGCCTCTGGTGGAAACGTTTGTGACTCAGGCTTCACAGTGTGTGTGTGTGTGTGTGTGTGTGTGTGTGTGTGTGTGTGTGTAAAGTGCTTGGGGCCCTTGTTCACATGCACCATTGTAAGAATGTGGGAGGAAATAAGAAAGGTGTATGCTTGGCCAGAGGGGTAGATGGCTGAGTAGAGCTGAGGGCTAAGATTGCATCATAGGTACTAAAGGAACATGATTCCCCCTCTCTGATCCCCCCACTCCTCTCAGCACCATAATGCAGATTAAGAACCATTACTTTGCAAGAGTTAAGTGTCTTTGTTTGAATTGCTGTAAACACCATGCCCCAGGTGGCTTACACAACAAACATTGGTTTCTCTCAGCTCTGCAGGCTGGGAAGTCTAAGATCAAGTGTGCACTGGGCAGACTCACATCTGGAGAGTACCAGCTTCCTGGCACCATCTCCTCATGTTCTCACGGGGTGGAAGGAACAGCCAGTTAATTCCCGAAGGTCTCTTTAATAAGGGCACTAATCCCATTTCACGCAGGCTCCATACACCTGGCTGTCTTAACGATCTCACCTTCTAATAACAGCCCATTGGGAATTAGATTTCAGCAAATGAATTGGGGGCAGACACCAGCACTCCCTTCCATTGCCAGAATCTTAGGGAGGACGACAGTGCATTTAACACATGGTGTGCGTTTAATGGAGGGCTTCCATCTGGGATGCTCATCCAGCACTGGTATTTTCAATGAATCAACCTTTACTTTCACCATTTCATTTGGGCAGAATTAAACATCCCTGCGTTGCTTTTTAGAGCTCAGAATTAGACTGTTTCGAGTCCTGCTTACTAGTTATACACACCTAGCCTCTTTAACTTCCTCTCCCTCTTAAAAAAATGAGAAGAGTTAAAGAAATAAGCTCAAGTGGCAGAGCTCTTCTTGCCTGGCATGTGGGAGATCTGTGGTTTCAGTTCCTGGCATCCTGTGACCTCCAGGAGTGATTCCAGGTTCCCCAGCACCCTGGGAATGGTCTGAGTCATGAAATGAGAATAAGAGTTCTATCCTACTAAGGTTGTGTGAATGTGATATGTTATCTGTGCCAAGTCCTTAGGAAGATGCTCATATCATCAGTCATCATTAAAAACAGTACATGCAACAACAGGTAAGATGCCTTGCCTGTGCCCATCCTGAGTTTCATTCCTGGCACCACATGGTTCACCAAGCCTCTCCAGCAGTGTTCTCTGAGCACAGAGTCAGGAGTAAGCCCTGAGCACTGTTACATGTGCCCTATCTATCCGTTACACACACACACACACACACACACACACACACACAATCCTTGGCTACTCCATGTGTTGGATGTCTGGAGAAAAAATAGGTAGATGGAAGAAAGAAATGAAGATCTAGGCTCCCAGGGAAAGATTGCCTTGCTTCTCCTGCATCCCGCTTGGCCACGAGGTATTCATTCATTCCCTGAATCAGCTCTCACTGAGTTCTTGTGTGTGCAGACATCCGTGTCACAGCTCAGTGCCCAGCAATGAATGAGGCAGGCACAATCCCGTGTTCTTCAGAGGCTCAGGGTTCAGAGAGAGAGACAGTGAGTGAGTGAGCCAGATAACAGCCTAGCAGGAATATGTGAGGACAGAAGAAGGATGGGAAGTGTGAGAACTCAGGGGAGGGATGTAGAACCCCTAAACAAAGGGGGAATCATTGGCAAAATTCTCGAATAAAGGAAATACACATGTGGATGGCCAAAGCCAGGCTTTTGGGATGAGGGTGTGTGAACCCCCCAGGTCCCTGGGCAGAGGCTGTTCTCTGTCCCGAAGAGGAATAAAGGGTGCCAGAGGAGAGACGTGACTGATCAGAGACATAGCTGATCAGTGTTCCTAAATGAAGATTCAGGGTGGTTCTGGAGTTGGGTTTAGAGTCATACAAAAGTCCTGAAAGTGGAAGGGGGAGGCTGCAGAGGGGGACAAAGTGACGCAGCTTGAGGTGAATCTGACTTGCCCTGGCTAACTTTGAAGATGGGGGAAAGGGAGCTTGAACTAAGGAATGTGGATGCACACATACAGCCAGAGAGAGGGGGAGTGGAGAGGGAGGAGAAAGAGAGAGAGAGAGAGAGAGAGAGAGAGAGAGAGAGAGAAATGGATCCTCCTCAGGGATACTGGGAACATTGGTGGTGGAGAATGGGCACTGATGGAGGGATGGGTACTCGATCATTGAGCTATGACTGAAACGTAAGCATGATAGTGTGTAAGTCTATAACTGTAACCCACGGTATTCATTAAAAATAAAAAAATTAAAAATTAGAAAATAAGGTAAAGGTAAAGGTAAAGGCCCTCCCGTTGATCGTCGATTTGCTCGAGCGGGCCCAGTAACGTCTCCATTGGAGACTTTGTTGTTACTGTGTCTGGCATATCGAATACTCTCGGTAGCTTGCCGGGCTCTCCGAGAGGGGCAGAGGAATCGAACTCGGGTCGGCCATGTTGGCCGCTTGTAAGGCAAATGCCCTACCCGCTGTGCTATCGCTCCAAAAAATTAAAAATTAGAAAATAGGTAAAGGTAAAAGGTAAAGGCCCTCCCGTTGATCATCGATTTGCTCGAGCGGGACCAGTAACGTCTCCACTGGAGACTTTGTTGTTACTGTGTCTGGCATATCGAATACTCTCGGTAACTTGCCGGGCTCTCCAAGAGGGGCGGAGGAATCGAACTCGGGTCGGCCATGTTGGCCGCTTGTAAGGCGAACGCCCTACCTCTGTGCTATCGCTCATTAGAAAATAAAAAATAAATAAAGGAAAAATAGGGCCCAAAAAGAAAATATTTAACCAAAGGTGAAAAAAAGAAAGAAAGAAATGGATTCTCCTCTAGAACCTCCAGCATTGTGTGCAACCTTAAGGTTAGAACGGAAACTGTCTTGGGCGACTATCTCCAGGCCTCTTAAGCTCAGAATGTGCCTGTGTTGTTTTTGTTGATTCCCTGTGGCAACCACAGGATGCTCACATGTAGAGCAAAGGACCTTCATTTCAGGAAATCATCCTGGCAGCCAGATGGCCAGCAAGCTGGAGGAACCAAGCCTTCTGCAAAGAGTATTTGTCGTGGTTGTCCTATCCCTGGGTATCTGGATTGCAGCTCTGTGAGGTGTTCAGTCTTTGGGAGGGGAAAAGGGTTCCAGTGGGAACCATACAACAGTTCCCTGTGACTGGCGACTACTGAGTCTGGAGAAGGAACACTTACAGGGTAGGGTGCTCTTGGAATCAGAACCCGGGTCTAGGCAGAAAAAAGTCCCTGCCCAAGAAAGTGGCTTGGGGGCAGCTTCCTGGAGTTGGCAGTGTGAAAACTGATGAGAAAACGGTCAAGAGAGCTCAGAGGAAACTGCAAAAACGTTTCAGAGTTGCCCCTGCTTTGAAAGAGTCTCGGCGTGCGCAGGCAGGGAGAAGTCCTGCTTTTCATTGGTTTGGGGGCCACACCTAATGGGTGCTCCTGCCAGTTTTCTGCCCAGGGGTTGCTCCTGGGGGTGCTTGGAGAGCATCTGTGGTGCCAGGGCTTGAGCCGGGGATGTTTCCATGAGGAACATGAACTCCAGCTGGTAGAAGTCTGTTCCAAACTTGGAGAGCACACCAGTGGCTACGGAGCTCGGGGTGGCAACCACGAATCTGGATTGGTAGTCAGTTCTGCTCCTGGCAGCCCAGGGGATATAAAACTCAGAAGCCCCGAAGGAATCGCTTCTCCATCCTAACACCTCGCACATTTCTCTGAGTGACCCTGGTCAGGCAGCCACACCAGCACGGGCTGCTGTACCACCAACCAAGCAGATTTGCCAGCCAGAATCCTGGTCATGAAGCTGGGAGTCTGGAGTTGCGTTGACAGTGGGAAGAGTGGGCAGTCCCGAGGGCCTGCCTGAAGGAGGTGATGTGCACCAGACACTGGGGTCTCCATACCTGAGGCCTCCTTCCCCTCCCAGCTCCACCCGGCCATCTCAGTCTTCCCTGGCAGCTGCTGGGCCTCTTAATGCTCTCCCCACTCCAGCCTTGATTATTTTCTGGCCCTCTCCATCCTGTGTCCAGACAGTGTCCTCTTCCTGCTTAAAAGCCTGCCGAGACTTTTGTTGGCCCCCAAATAAAGATTCTCATCATCACCTAGAAGGTTTCAAATAGCCGATTGCTGCCTGCCCTCCTATCTTTGCTTCTTATACAGTAGAGGTGCCTCCACACCCCACCCTCCTTCACACACACACACACACACACACACACACACACACACACACACACACACACCCCTTCCAGATTTCACAGGTGCCATTCCTTCTCTCACCCCACCCTCCCTCCCTTTCCTGTTTTCTCACCTCCTCCAGGGAGCCTTCCCAGTTTCCCAGTGTGGGTTCAGCACCCCCCTTGCTGCTGTCCTTCCTTGGCCCCAGCACCCCCAAGCCTCTCCAGGAACCTTATACTTCCCCACTCTAACCTGGAACCTGGACCCCTCTCTCTCGCAGTGAAGAATTTGAACTGCTTTCTCCTGGCAGCGGTGTTGGTCTATCCTCTTTGCCACGTGCTCCTTATTCCCTCCATTCTTGCCCTCACTAATGAAGACCATGGGCAGCTTCTTTCGAGGGACACTGCCATCTTCCTTCCTGAACACCCCCACCCCACCCGCTGACCAGGCAGCTTCTCCCGACCACGTGTCTCCAGGTGCGGATAGAGGTCACTGGGACACGCCTGTCTCTGGGTCCTCGCTAGGACTCACCTGTGACTCCCGAGCTCAGCCTGGGGCCCTCCCTGCATCCACGGCACTGGCAAGTTGGAGGCAGCCTCCTGAGAGGGGCCTGCATGGCAGAGGTCACTGCCAAAATCCAAACGATGAGGCCCCCACGCTTGGCTTGCTGAAGCCCCTTGTTAGCATCCTTGACCTCCTCCATCGGAACCGTGGCTCACACCCAGAAATCCAGCAGCTTTGCGTTCCCAACGAGGATGATCCTGGGGGTTGACTTCCACCTCCCCCCAGAACTTCCTCTCCTTGGAATTTGCATGCACTTAGGGACTAAAGGGGCTTACAGGACTTATACCCTAAATATGGGGAAACAACCCCCATGGTTCCTGCTCTCTCAGCCCACTGGCTGGTATCCTTAGCCTGAGCTGGCACTGCCCTTGAGGGCGGGCTACTAGGGGGCAGGGCCGTGACTTGCCAAAGACCTGAGACTCTCCAGCGAGTCTTCCCAGCCTCCTAATTTTCTCCTTGCAGCAGCCCCTCTCCCCTATGGGAGTGGCAGGCGGTAGGACCTTCTCCTTCCTCTTCGGTTTGGTGGGAGCTCCCAAGGTCCTAGCCCGCACCATCTCTACATGAAAACAAGACCCTCTGATCTGAGGCTTCCGGACTGGCTTTGATACTGAAGGAAGCCTCGCTCCAGTACGGGGCTGGCTTTACAACCATTGTCTAGCTGGAGACACTACAAAGTCAGCTTTGAGATGCAGAGCTGAGTGATGACCCCTTTTTTTTTCCGGAGATGGTATCTCTGCTTCTACCAAAGGGATGGGAGCCTTTGATTTAGCAGGAGGGGTGCCACAGACAATGAGATGCATGGAGAATGGAAAAGGCTCAGTTTTAACCTTTTAGAAACCGCATTTCCCTTGCACAAGTTTGCACACTTCTGTCAGAAGTATTTGTACACAGACATTGACTATCAGGTTTGGGGCACCTTGAGGGCAGAGGACGTCTGTTTAATCCTTGTAGTCCCATTATCTTAAGACAAACAGTGGAAAGAGGAAAAAAGGAAAGGAGGAAAGAGGGAGGGAGGGAGGGAGGGAGGGAGGGAGGGAGGGAGGGAGGGAGGGAGGGAGGGATGCTGGCTGATAGTTCATTATGCCAAGCACAGGGCTTTAATGCCTGCCAATAAGAAGCAGATTACCTGAGAGCAGTTTGTATCTCCTCCCCAAAAAGAGCAGAGCTTGGAGGACAGGGCTGGGGTCTGGCACCAGTATGATCATCTGTTTCAACTCCAGCAGACCAGCTAGACTCAGTGCTATAGAATGGCCAGAGTGTCACCAGGTGATAGCACCTCTCAGGTAGGTGCTGGAACAATCCAGGGGGCAGAAGTCGCCCTGAGTGCAGTTAGGGAGAACTTCCTGTTTGTTCAGGGGAAGAAGATACCTTTTCAGGAGAACCTGGAGTGATGTTTTTTCCTTCTAAAAATAGGTCAGGGAATCAAATCATCTGGGACTCTCTGGCCTTGATGTAGGCAAATAGACAGGGAAAGGCCCTGCACAATGAAACAGGCCAGCATAAGTTCTGAAAAGAAAATTCCAAGGCTGGTCCACTTTGTGGATACAGATAAGACCTTGAGCAGCGGACCCTGAGGAAATTGGACCCCCCCCCCCTGAAGGAAATTCCTCGAATTCCCTCGGACCTCTCCCTCAATCTGATTAACTTTAGTGATTCAGCCCAAAGAAGACCATCACCATTCCCAACCTCCCTGGTAACCTTCTTAGCAACGGACTTTTATCTGGGGAGAAGCCCCATGTGGGGCAGGTTGGAGAAACCCTATAAAGGCCACCTTGAACAAAGGAAAGGCGCACATGTGCCCATGTGCTGCTTGCACCCACGTGGCCGAGCACATGTGGTGCTCGAGCACATATGTCACCCGCATCTCCTCTCTTGAGATGTGTACTTTCATGCTTTCATGTCTAATGCTAGGATATGTGTAGGGGCTCTCTCCATCCTTGGAGAAACCCGTGTTCTCTCTTGAGTGCGTTACTCTCTCTCTCTCTCTCTCTCTCTCTCTCTCTCTCTCTCTCTCTCTCTCTCTCCCCATCCACAACTTAAAAACCCTCCAAATAAAATCTATTTGCTTCACTCTTGAAATTCCTTTCTGCGAGGCAAGACAAGAACCCAGTAACTCTGGGTCCTGGGTGTCAGAGGTGGTTGGGGAGAAATTGACCGTCTTTCTCCTTCCCACTTCACATAAGTCACCCATGGAGCCCACCGACAATGGCCTGACACCTTTGCATGCTGGGTACTAAGAAACAGATTTTGTTGAGCCTCCTTTCTCTCTCCCCCAGACCATCCTGCCAGGAGATGTCAGGGTCACCAGGAGAGCAGAGACACACCCCCCCCCAACACACACACCCTATCATCACAGGATGCTTCCCCCTCAGCCCATATCCCCTCTCCGCAGGCAGACAGGCTGGTTCCTGGGACAGGAGAGGAGGTGAACCAGGCAAAAGCCCTCCTTACTGTCACAAATCCGATGTCCTTGTAGGGGCTCTGGACAGCATATGGGGACCCCCACCCACTCCCCCACTGCAAACTTAACAGCCTTCCTGGGGGGATGGAAAGGCAGCCTAGAGAGCTGGCTTGCTCTGGGGTGATTTACTTCCCTGAAATACCTCAATTTAAATGCTAATTTCCCCGAAGGAGGATGAGGGCTCTGCGTGCTGGAGGCTGTGTATTAATGTATCCAAAACGAATATTCTTAAATGCAAGGGGGGTGGTGGGGGGAGCTGGCAAAGAGGTCAGTTTTCCTTGACTCCCTTGCTACTCTGATCTGTTGTTCCTTAGTGGTCCTGGGCGGTGGGGGGGATGTTTTAGGGGGTGGGGGGACGGATGCTGGAACTGGGTGGGCCCGGCTCTTGCCTGGGTGTACAGAGAATCTCCAAGAAACTCAGTATCTTCTGTGGGATTCAGCTAGCAGGAACCCCTCCGCCTCTTCCTCTCACCTTTTGCCAATGAAAGCCCCCAAGAACTTGCATCCACATCTCCATGAGTGTAAGAGTGTGAAGACCTTGTGCTTCACACTCCAGAGTTATTTTGCTTCCCTCCCCCCACAAACAAGATTCAGAAGAGCACCAGGAAAGCGTGCCTGCCCCCCGGAAGTGGGCATGGTTTTCTGGATACAGTGGTTTCTGCTGAAGACCATATGCTTCCTGCCAGCCTGTCTCTACAAGCCCCTTCCCCCCATCGCCTTGACCTCCAGCCCAAAAGAACTGCACACACGTGTGCACCTTTCACCCAGAGTGGGAGGGCATTGGCCATCACCTGGGCAGAGGGAGATCACCTCTCCCTGTCGGGTTCCTGTGAATTCCCAGGCCCTGGTTCTATCCCCAGCCCCAGGGGAGCAGGTCCCTGCATACTTACAAAATTAAAAAAAAATGACTTTGAAGCTTTCTGAGCAAAAGTTGGAGTTTTAGGCATGACTCCTGGAAATCTCTCAGATCTGAAGCTTTCTGGGGCCCTGAGACAAAAGATCAGAAAGACACTGTTAAAAGACAGAGGACGTGCCCATATGCCTTTTGTCCCTGGATTTCCAGCCTTAGCTTCCTCAACAATGTCCACCCAGCAACTACCAGAACACAGTGTGCTGTGTGCCGGGCACAGGGAGTGGGACCCTGGAGGAGGGGTAGGGAGACGGGGGGTGTTCCATGTGCCCATCAGTGGTTAGCATCTGTGAAGCTCTTCCTGGAAAAAACAGATGCTGGAGAGAATAGTGCAGAAGAACTGCTCCTGAGTGTCTCCCAGGCCTTGTAATCAAGTATGGAATGGTCAGTGGGAGTCAGCCAAGTGCAGGGGTGAGTGCAAGTCTTTCGGAAGTGGAGAGTTGGCAGAGTGGTTGGGTGCTTGCCATGCATGAGGCTGAACCGGCTTCTGTCCCTGATACCCTGTATGATTCCCTGAACCCATCAGGAGTTGATCCTGTTGTACCCGAGTTTTTGGGTCACGGCATGAATGACACAGTCAGAGAGACAGTAATGCAAGTGCAAAGGAGTTTTATTCCAGTTAACTGGGGTCAACTATCTCATCCACAAAGTGGTCTCTTGATAGTGACCTCGACCTCCAAGTGCAAGCAGTTTATATAGGTTCCAAGGTTGAGCAAGCCTACGATAACAGTGACCAAGCAACAGCTGTCAGTGATTACTTGGTATTTGATAATAGTCAGTTTCTGATTGTTCCCAAAAAATGAACATAGTGACAGTCAGTTTCTGGTTGTCCCCCCCCCCAAAAAAAGGACATAGTGACCCCTCATGACCAGTCAGATGATCTAGCAGTTCCTTACCAGAAATTGCAAGTTCAGTTCTGGGAAACAGAAACTTAGGCCTTGTCAAAACTTAACGTTAACTGTGGCCTGTCATGGCTGCAGTCTGGCTCTAGCTAGTCTGACTTTCGGATACCTAACTATCCTTGAGCGGCAAGCCAGGGGAAAATCCCCCAAAAAGCAAAAACCAAAACCAAACACCAGACGGAGGGCAAATCCCAATTGTGCCCTTTGCAGAAAGGGATGTTCTTCCTTCCTCCCTGAGGAATTCCGGGGCAAGTGCAGCGGGAGAAGCAGGGTCCAGGGACACTGGAACTCAGAGCGGAAAGAGTGGACTGGGAGATACAGGAAGGGACGCCCCACCTCTGACTTCCCACTGCTGGATCTCTGGGTTGCAGAATAGGGAAACTCCAAAAAACGTTTTCAAATGTACAAGATGTCTGATGCCCCAGGCATCCCCTCTTCCTGCATCCAAGATGTATGGTGGAAAAACATCTGATAAATTGTGTCAGATAACTATTCGTATGCATTAGCATTTAGGTGTGGGGACGTTTGAAGAAATGGTCTCTGGATCAGTCTGTGAAGCATGCCCAGTTGTCTTGGGCAAACACAGACACACTTAGGCACACACCAAGGCATATTTATTTAGACATGCTTAGGCACACCAAGACTTGCTTACAGCCTCCACTGCCCTTGCAGCATCCTTCCTGGGCACTCGGCTGGCAAACAGCTGACGGCCTGTTCTCAGGTGGGCCTCATGATCAGGAGCACAGACTTTGGATGCCTCACTGTGCACGCGATTCCCGAGCGCCTGGATTGACAAGCCTGCTGAGCTGCCGTAAGCGCTTGGCCTGAGCCACTTCCTCACTATGGGATCCACAAGCTACTGAGTCTCGCCAGCATTGTTTTCTACATCTGGAACGAGTCATAGCTGTTGCCTTCAGACATCTCCTGCCATTAAGATGTTTCTTGGGGTCTCGGGCTGGAGCGGGTAGGGCATTTGCCTTGCATACGGCTGGCCCGGGTTTGATTCCCAGCATCCCATATCGTCCCCCAAGCACCGCCAGGAGTAATTCCTGAGTGCAGAGTCAGGAGTATCCCCTGCGCATTACCAGGTGTGACTCAAAAAGAAAAAAAAAGATGTCTCTCAAAGATGAGCATAGTACGGTGGATAAGGCCTTGCACACAGCCAGCATGGATTCAAGTCCCCAGGACACCTTAATGTCCCCCAAGCCCTGCCAGGAGTAATTCCTGAGCACAGAGCCAGGAGTAAGTCCTGAGCACTGATAGGTATGGTCCCTGAAACAGAGAGAGAGAGAGAGAGGGAGAGGGAGAGAGGAAACATTCTCTGCCCCTCCATCTCTCTGTATCTGTCTCTGTCTCTCTGTGTCTCTGTGTCTCTGTCTCTCTGTGTCTGTCTCTCTGTGTGTCTGTCTCTGTCTTTCTCTTCCTCCCCTTGGCCACCTCCCCCCACTTACAGCAAAGCTGATAATTATTTTTATTTTATTATCTCCTTAAAATGTATTATTTAGATGGTAAAGATTCACTAGTGTCCTGGTGGTTTTTATTTTCCCCACCCACACACCACATCCACTCAAACTCCGGGAATCTGAAGTCGGTTTCTGACCGGCCAACCCGAGGCCTTCTTTCGCTCGTGGGTGGGTTCTGAAGCCGCTGTCTGTCGCCCACCCTGCCAAGTCCCCAGGGCTAGGCGTCCCCAAGGCTTCCCATCCGCGCGCAGCACCTGCCGCGGTGGAAGGATGCAAAGGCGCCGGGCGCCCTCTGCTGGCAGACGTGGCGCAGGACGCGTGATGACCGCTCGGGGTGAGGTGGGGTGTGAGGGAAGGTCCCGGCTGTCTTCTCCTTCACTGCTTCAGCCTGGCCTCGCTGCCCACCCGCCTGCCCACTGCTGGCCTGTGCACGCCGACGCCTCCATCGTCCCTGCTTTCTGGGAGCCGAGAGGGAAAACCGTCCTCCGAGAAAACGCAGGTGACTCCTAGGTTGCTCACGGCCCCGCCACCCAAGGACTCAGGGGGTCAGTCCTGCTGGTACTCAGAGGGCGGAGGGTCTGGAAGGAGGCAGGTGGAGGGGGCTGTCGCCCTTGCCCTGCGGTGATGAAACACGTGCTGGTGGAGGTTTGACTCAGGTTCCCTGGAAAGTGAGGTTGGATTTTCAGATCCTGCTTCCCCAAGGGGCTCAGACTTCCAGACTTCTCTGTCTCCAGGCAGCTGTTTCCCCACTGGATGACTGAGGTCTCCATCTGAGGGGAAGGTGGAGGGGGGTCCCCCAGCATGTCCTGGTTCATTGCTCCCTTGAGCACTGCTGTGACTCTCTCTCCAGCTCCGCCAACCCCAGGCACAACCAGCCAGGAGGGTTTCTAGCACTGCAGGACCAGGACCAGAGACTCCAGGCTCAGTCCTGGGTTGCAGCATCCCAGTCACATGTCCTTGAAAGCTGACACAACTTGAACTTCAGCTTTTCCATCTCCCACTGACTGAGTCTTTAAGGGCCTTAATCTCCTATAGTTGGGTGAAGACTAACTTGGTGTTAACTTTCCTTGGAATGTTGCCCAGTTCATAGAGGCTGCTTGGTAAAAGGCCATTATCTTCCTGCTGAAGATGTTGCTAGGGATGGAACTCAGGGACCCAGGCATTGTGGGCAGTGGGTCTCGCCCCCTCCTTGTCTTCCTTGAGTTACCGGAAGCACAGAGCTAGAAGTTGCCCCCTATCACCATTGGGTGGGACTCCAACCCTTCAAAAAAGAAAAAGAGGTTATTATCATCTCTGTTACAGAAGTCATTACCACAGACTGAATCACTTTCAGGAGCCTCAGTTTACACGTGAAAAAATGGAGAGTCCAATAGAAGGACTGCACTCATTTGTGGAGTAACATGAGGCTGACACCTAAGGATAGTGGATAGACGGGACAAGAAGATTGCTCCATAACTGCCTCATGAGCAAAGGGGAGAATGCAATTGGAGTAGAGAAGGGATCACTAAGAAAATGATGGCGGGAGGAACTGGCTGGGATGGGAGATGTGTGCAGAAAGTAGAAAAAGGACCAAACATGATAACATCTCAGTATCTGCATTGCAAACCATAATGCCCAGAAGTAGAGAGAGAGTGTGGGGAATATTGTCTGCCACGGAGGCAGGGGGAGGGTGGGGGGGATGTACCGGGGATATTGGTGGTGGGGAATGTGCACTGGTGGAAGATATTGGTGGTGAGGAATGTGCAGTGGTAGAGGGATGGGTGTTTGATGATTGTAACCCAAACATGAAAGCTTGTAACTGTCTCACGGTGATTCAAAATTAAAAAAGAGAAAGAAAGAAAGAAAGAAAGAGAGAGAGAGAAAGAAAGAAAGAAAGAAAGAAAGAATGAATGAATGAAGAAGAAAAATGGGTCCTAAGGAAGGCCCCAGATTACCTAGCTTGGATTCAGGAGGGATCCCAGTCTTCAGCTTCCTCTCACACTTGCCCCTGGGGTTTTCCAAGGGAGGGAAAACCAGAAGCTACCAGCATCCCCCAGAGTTTCTGAAAGTCAGACTTGAGTGAAGCTTCTACATGGCAAATGTATTGTCTCCCGAAATTGGCTGGGAAGGTGTGAGGGTCACAGGGAGAGCTTCTCTATCCCCAGGTCCCCTGGCACCCAGTTCTCCATGCCACCCCAGCACGTGCACCTTGCATGGATAAGCAGACTTGGGACAGCGCTCCCTCTAGCATGTCTTTGAGGAAAGGTATGTGCCCCTAGGGGCCTTTGCACAAAATGAAATAGTCCTTGGAACCCTGTTCAGCATTACTTGGTACTTGAAGGAGGAGGCAGATCTCCCCGCTCAAGGCTTCCTCCTGGCTCTGTGCTCAGGGATCACTCCTGGTGGTACTCGGGATCAAACCTGGGTCGGCCACATGCAAGGCAAGTGCCGTCCCTGCTGTCCCAGACTCGGCTGCTTACCTCACTGGTTCTGCGGTCGGAAAGACCTGGGGTCAGATCCCAGCACTGGAACACCTCTGAATGTCACACCTCACGTGGTCGGGTTCTGTGAGCAGGAGCCTAGAAACAGACCCAAAGGGCATCAGTTTTCAAAGTTGATGGTGATGGCAGGGACCATATACTCTGGCCCCTCGTTTATGTTTTGACAACATGCTCTTGTGTCCCTGAGCCCCGTCCCGCCTGATAGCATCCTCTTCCTCCTTCCTGCAGTGTCTCTGTTACTCTCCACAGGGAAAACAACTTCATCAAGGATTTCCCTCAGCTGGCCGACGGGCTGTTGGTGATCCCGCTGCCAGTGGAAGAGCAGTGCCGCGGGGTCCTCTCAGAACCTCTCCCAGACCTCCAGCTGCTCACAGGTAAGACACACATGCCAGGCCCTTCCCAGTCCCCGACTGCACAGTTGGTGCTTCGCATCAAGAAGGGACCCCAGGTCTTGCTGCTTGGTGAGGGATGAGGAAGTGTGAGGGGTTACTTCTGGGCTTTTGCTGTGGGCTGGGTGGGATTAGGGGTGTCCTTGGAACCCCAGATTACTGAGCAGAGGTCAGAGCTCTTCTCCTGGCAGATTTCAAGTTTTCAGCACTTGTATTGTAAACTCTTGTTGCTAAACTACATTCAGCCGCTGCCCCACCTCCAGAACTGAACCACTGTACCCCCGAATAGCACCTTTACTTTCACCAAGCTCCCAACCATTCTATGCTTTGTTTTTTTTTTGTTTTTTTTTTTTTTTGCTTCTTGGGTCACACCTGGCTCTGCACTCAGAAATTACTCCTGGCAGTGCTCCAGGGACCATATGGGATGCTGGGAATTGAACCCGGGTTGGCTGTGTGCAAGGCAAGTGCCCTACCCAATGTACTATCACTCTAGCCCCCATATGCTTTGCTTTTTGAGTATCACATTTAGGGGGCTTGTTTTGTTTCGCTCTACCCAGTGGTACTCAGGAGGCTTCACCTAGTTCTGCTTTGGGGGACTACTTCTTGTGGTACTTGGGGGACAGGCAAAGCCTTCTCCCCAGTCCTGATTTCCATTCTTTTAGATCAGGGAGACCCAACAGACTTTGCTGATTTCATGGCAGTGAGAAGGAGCCACGCACTGTGGAATGCTTGATGCACACAGTTCTGTCAGTGGTGTGAATTTTAGGATTACTGGTTTGGGTTTGGGAGTCTTTGGAGATACACCAATCATGGGTCTGTTAACTTACCAAGAGTTGAAGCCAAATTTGAAATAACCAAGAAGAAAAAAAAATCTCTTCCCTTCCCTCCCACTGGATGAAATCACCTTAACCTTTGTGTGTGGGGACCTAGATAGTGTCAGGGAAGATGGGGCTCTGGGGCTCGGGGCATAAGGACAAGGAACAGAGTGAAAGTGGGTGGGTGAAGATGCCCAGAAATAGCCATTGATGGAGCAACTGCCCTGCTATGTACCAGGCTCTGTTCGAGGTTCTTCATGGAGTGGAAATAACACAGGCAATGGCTTTGACCTCTAGGAACTCATTTCCAAAAGAGAAGCTCAGATTCCAGGCAGAAATTCAGGGAGAACTGGAGATAGTATCAAAGAGGAGGTTGACAGATGAGGTAATGATTATGTAGCAGGGAGATCCAGGGAAGAGTGATGGCAGAGAAAGAAAACGGTTTTAGAAATGAGTTGATCATTAGAGGAGGATTTTTTTTCCATCTCATTTAAACATCATGCCACTGAGAAGTGAGTTGCATCAGCAGCCGACACCTTTGGGCTCTCCTCCCTCTCTCGGGGATGGGTCTCATTGCCCGATCTCCCTCCATGCTCAGGAGAATCATTCTAACCCGCACCAGAGGCTGCAGTGTCAGGCCCTGGGAACAAGTCCCCCTGGGCAGAGCCTGTCCTCTGCCCTGATGCAAAACCAGACTCATTTCTCCCTTACCCACTGCACTTCTCTCCTGGCCTCTGCAGAGAAAGGACAGAACAGAGAGAGCAGATCGAGGACAAATTGATAACAAAATAACCTCGCTCTAGTGGGCCATTCTTTGGGGGGTGGGTGGGGGGAATCATGAATATTTTACTTTAAAATGAAAGCCTCAAAAAAAAAAAGATCTTATTCCTGAAAAGGCTAAGGAGAGGCAGGAAGGAAAAAAAAAGGTTGACAGTAATGGACAACTTTAATACTGCAATAATGTCCAGGAAGAAATCATTTGTTCCAATGAGATTCTCATTTTAATCTTGGTATCAAATATCTCTTTAAGTGCCTCCGCACCAGGGGACAAGAAAGAGAAAGGGATAGAAAATGTGCCTGCCGCTTGCAAGGATACATAACAACAATAATAATAACCGCTGATATGACTAGCATTTCCTTTCCTTGTATTTCCTCCCTTGATTATAAAACGGGAAGTCTGTAATGCAGAGAGGAGAAAATTTAGAAAATGGAGATGAATATAGGTCGGGACGTGAGAACCTTGTATATCCTGTAACCACCAACATCCACAACCGCTTGTTCACATTTTGTTTTTCCTTCTTTAAGTGTCTCTGGTTTCCCAAAGCCCTTTGAACCGCACGTGACTTTGAGGTGACCTTCAGTTAAAAACAGGGTTCTCTGGTCTGAGAAGTTCAATTCTAATGTCCTGCACCCTCCTGGAGTTTAATATGCAAGTGAAGCTATGAACAGCAGAGAGAAATTCTCTTTGCAAAAACAAAAAAAAACACATTTATCTTCTTTTAGCCAGTGTTGCTTGAAACAGGAACTATATCCACGTGCATTGCTTATGCTTGCTGCATGTGGGCCTCAATTTCTGTGTCAGGAAACAGTGGTGATTTCAGGGGGCAGCGGGCAGAAGGGGGGCAGGTCACCTGTCAATCAGGAGTGTTCTCTGTAATGCTTTATTGGGGCGTCTAGGAAGTGGGGAGCTGGCACCCAGAAAGAATGGGACTCAGCAAGCCCTGGGATCTCCCCAGGTGCCTGGAAAATCAGGGCTGTGTGGGATGCTTCAGTTTCTGAGGACGTTATGGAGGCCCCCTGGCATCTAGTATCCCTGGGCAGCTTGCCTCCAGCGAGAGGCCTGGAAACCCACCCTGGTTTGTAGGAGAGAGGGGTTTTGCAAGCTGTTGGGCAGAGCATCAAGGCAAGCTTGGGGCTGAGAGCAGAAGCCAGGTATGGGGGTTCAGGTAGAGCTTTTGGCCCCAGGAGAGAGCTCACACTCCCGGGTCCACATCTGCGTATCTTGGCAAAGGTGGCTTTGGCATGACCCAGAGTCCTGGGTGAGGGTGGAGGAGGGTGTCATGGCGAATGCCGGCTCACTCACAGGCACATCTTTTTCCCTCCCCAGGAGACATCAGGTACGATGAGGCCATGGGTTACCCCATGGTGCAGCAGTGGCGGGTCCGAAGCAACCTGTACCGTGTGAAGCTCAGCACCATCACCCTGTCTGCAGGTGAGGACCACCGGGGGCCACCTGCGCTGTCACAAGCCTGGGGTGTGTCGGAGGCACTGTGGAGGGGAGGGGTGTAGAGTGATACTCAGTGAGGGGCCGTGTGACACACAGGAGGGATGTGAATCGAAGTTCTGTTTCTCTTTCCCAAGTCTCCAAAGCTGGTGGCTGGTATAGCCTTCTCAGTCCCTGCTCCTCTTGTGTCTTGGTTGATAACTTTTCCTTCCCGCTGCTTCCCCCACCATCCTCCTTCTCCCTAAACACTCACCCCTGCATCGCAGCCAGTCACCCCCCAGTGCTCTAGCAAGGATTCACTGTTCTCCAAAAGAAACTTGCTCTTTTGTGCCAACTGAGCTTGCACAAGCTGTTCCCTCTGCCTGGCTCTTCTCTCTTGGGGACTACATCCCCCAAGACCTGGACCAGCCTGCCTGTTCTCCAGCCCCTCAGGTGAGTTGGAAGAATTCCTGGGGCTGTAAATGCTGCATCCAGGCTCAAGTAGAGCCTTGGTGTCATGGGGCTCTGTCTCCCTGGCATCCCAGAGCATCTAGACGTGAGTCCTAGATCTCCTGCAAGCTATTCACAAGGGGCTTAGCACATGAATCAAAAGAAGCACAAGCCCAAACTAAAAGAGGGGGAGGTGGACAGACAGCACAGTGGGTAGGGCCCTCACCTTGCACATAGCCCACTCAGATTTGATCCCGAGCATCCTTTGTGGTCTGCAGAGTGATGCCTGATCAGACTGATGCCTGAGCATTGTCGGGGGTGGCCTCCGAACCAAACCAACAAAATAAACACAGACTGAAATGCAAGGATGACAGAAGGACTCGGGAGAGATGCGTCCTGTCCTTGGACTTTCTATTTCCCATTCTAACTCCTAATACTGCCCTGGAGTCTCCTGTATCCCACCAGCTCTTTCTTTGTCTCATTTCTATGAGCGACGAAGAACCACTGTTGCCTGGGGAGGGGCACACACAGCCCTTACTGCTGCCACGGTTTAGCACTCAGCCATGTGTAGCATCTTCTTCCTTCTGTCAGCGCTGGGAGGAAGGCCTGCTTTCCCCCATTTTTCTTGGTTCAGAGCCGTTAACTCATTTGCTCAGGGCCTCACATCAGCCCAGCACAAGAGCCTAGCAGAGAATTGAGCAATCGCAGTTTTGTCTGTGAGCTGTGGGGCATCTGATGGGGCTGTTATTTATCACTTACAGCAACCATCTGGCCATTAGCGCTGCCTTATTAATGACACAGGTTGTATGTGTCAGCAGGCTGGTGGGGGGGGGGGGCGATTTTAATCCGGCCCCTTGTTCCCAGAAGCCCCTCTTTTTGTTGCCTTCACCCACACTGCTGTATTACAGAGCTGTGCCTAATATAGAGGTATAACTGCTCTGCGTATTCAGATCCCTCGGGAACCCACCTCCTGCAGGATCCACTGGAACACCTCGCCCCCCCCCCCCACCACCCTTAATGAGAAAGGACTATGCTCATTCACCATTACCCCCAACCTCAGTGCCCAGATGGTTATTCTCACTTAGTGTCCGCATGTGTGCTGGGCCAGGCACCTGGGTCCTGCCTCTGAGCCATGTGAGAGGGAGTGTGGATGCCCATGAAGACTGGGAGACCCATGGGATGGTGCTGCTGCTCTAGGTATGCAGGTGGGTGGTGTGGATTGCTGGTGCCATCCCTGGCCGGGAGGGTGTGAGGCCTCTGGGAGAACCATGGCTTATGTGGCCTTGTGGCTTGGGTGTAACTTAGCAAACAAGTTAGGAAATGGTTTCAGGCAAACCTTTGGGTGTCTCTGGCCTTGCTGGGATGGAGGTGGGGAATGGGGGGATGGATGTGCCAAAGGGATGGTGGCAATCCCAGGTCCTAGGCAGGACACAGTCAAAGTGGGTTTGGTGGATGGTAAATCTGAAGTCTGTGACCCACAGGAAGTGTTCCTGGAGGGTGGAAAACCACAGATAAGGGCTAAGGAGATAGCACAGCAGATAGAGCCCTTGCTTTGCACACAATCAGCCTGGAATCAATCCCCAGCACGTATGGCCCCCCCCCCCCCCAGGAATGATCCTCGAGGACAGAGCCAGGAGTAGGCCCTGAGCACAGTCAGGTATGGCCCCCAAACAACAAAAAAGGATGTTATGCTTTATCTGGCAGTACAGAGAAGGTCTGGGGACATGTCTGTGGGAGGAAGGAGAGTTGGGGGGCTTTTGGTGGTCAAGCACTATGTGCAGGTTCAGATTTGTGGACCTGCACACCCAGGGTCTAACCCAGTTCTCTGACATAGAATTTCAGGTGGTAGAGCAAGGAGCCCCTGGGTAGTGTTTGGGTGGCCATGATAGAGTTTGGGTGGCCAAGGAGCAACCAATTTTGGGTGTCTTGGGTGGCCACAACAGAGACAGAAGGAGAAGGGAAGGCAGGAAACCCAGTCAAGAGCCAGACCCGAGGGCACGGACTCCTGCTGAGCACAGGCCTGCACAGCCTCAGACCTCAGCTACACCCAGCACGAGTTCTGGTTGCCTAGTGCACAGGGAAGTTTGGTATTTTGGAGTGTGAGCGGAAATGCACTGGATGCTACCTCTTGGGAGCAGGATACCAGGCTCACCTGTCGGTTTCTGAGCTTCCCCCCCTCCAAGAGGAAGTAGCATTTTCCCCGTGCATGTGAGTCGCCTGATGAGAGGAGGTCAGCTTTAGTCCCCAGTGGTCTCCAGGGCCACATATCCACTCCAGCGGCGGACTCCCTCCTTGTCCCAGGGTCTTATGTGTTGACCCAGAAGAGCATTTCTTTGCTGAACTCATTCATTACCCAAATCCAAGCTGGGAAGAAGAGACATAAAAAAAATCAATGGGGGCGGGAGTGATAGCACAGCAGGTAGGGTTTTTGCCTTGCATGCGGCCCGACCCGGGTTCAATTCCCAGCATCCCATATGGTCCCCCGAGCACCGCCAGGAGTAATTCCTGAGTGCAGAGTCGGGAGTTAACCGCTGTGCATCGCCGGGTGCGACCCAAAAAGAAAAAAAAATCGATTGCTCCTTAACAACATGCTGGCTGCCAGTTCCCAAAGTCTAACGGCCTTCGACTGCTCCTTCTCCCTGCAGGCTTCACCAACGTTCTCAAGATCCTGACCAAGGGGAGCAGCCGGGACGAGCTGCTGTCCTTCATCCAGCACTACGGCTCCCACTACATCGCAGAGGCGCTCTACGGCTCTGAGCTCACCTGCATCATCCACTTTCCCAGCAAGAAAGTCCAGCAGCAGCTGTGGCTCCAGTATCAGAAAGGTAAGCCCGGCAGCCTGCCTGCACGTGGTGGTAGGCAGGCAAGGTGTGTTTAAGTTCAGCTCTTGGGGAGTTGCTAAATGCCTGACTCTGTCATGTTTAAGCCTCAGGCAGCTTCTTTGAGGCGGCTGATGGCATCTCAGGATTCTTTCAGATTGGGCGTTCCCTAGGGTGTGAGAAGGTAGTCTGAACAATGGCAGAAGCCTCACCAGCTATGGCAGCACTGGTGAGAAGCCTCTGGAGAGAAGCAGAAAGAGCACTGTCCCTGCCCTGGTGGGTGGAGGACGGCCCCTTCCCCTGGGGCAGCCCCTCCTGAGAAATGGGTGCCCTGAATTTGTTCTGTCTCCCTCAAACCTTTGAAGGAAGTGATTGGCACAGCAGCACTCGAGAGAAGTGGGGCCGAAGCAAGAGTACAGAGGGAGGGTGTTTGCCTTGCACATGGCTGGCCTGGGTATCCCATATGGCCCTCCGAGCCCACCAGAAATGATCCCTGAGCACAGAGCCAGGAGTGAGCCCTGAGCACCGCCAGGTGTGGTGCAGAAACAAAAAAAGGAAAGAAAAGAAAAAGTGCCCATCTGATATGAGGAGGTGGCACAGACTGGTGTCTGCAAGTGTCCAAGACATGGATGAGAGATGTGCCCACACGCGGCTCCATTGCAGACAAACATGCGGCCAGGCTGAGGCTGGAGCTAGTCACCGTTACTCCTCTGGTTTGGGGTGAATGTTTGAAGGAAGCAGCTGCACCAGTGGGAAGCGGGCTGCCCAAACTTGCTTATCGGGTGGGCTGGGTGGTACAGCCTGTCATATGTGATGTCCTGGGTTCTGTCCCTGGCTTTGTGAAAACAAGCAAAAGCAAACATGCTTTTCTCTGCTCTGAATGATCCATCCTTTTTCCAAGAGCCAAATGTGCCTTGAAAGATGACCGGTGAGGGCTGGAACAATGGGAGTGGTGTAATCCAGTGGGGAGGGTGTCTGCCTCGCATGTGGCTGACCCGGGTTCCATCCCTGACACCCATTAGGGACCTCTGGCCCCTGCCAGGAGTGATCCCTGAGCACAGAGCCAGGAGTACACCCTGAGCAGCACCAGGTATAGCTCCAAAACCAAAAATAAATTCATTAAAGACTACAGATGGGATGTGTGGCAGGAGGGACCAGGAAGATCCCCATAGGGCATCACATTCCAGTTCTACACTAGGGGAAACTGAGGCCCAGAAGAAGCTTGTTCACAGTCTCACTTTTCCACAGAATAGAGATGCCCCATATTCTGATCCAGTGTCCCTCATGCGACCCGTCCCCCCCCCATTTGGATGTCACCCCTGTCCACCTGCCTTGACCATCTGTAGGACTTTCCCTTTTGTCCTGAGTTGGGGGAGCTGTCCCCCTGCCCTGGGCTGTGGTCTCACCCCTCCCTTCCTCCCTCCTCTGCTCACTGTTGCGTGGGGCATGGGGTGGTTTACAGGCATGGGGACATAATTGAGTTGTCTGGGAATAGCTGCATTTTTATGGCTGTGACAATAACGGTCTTTAAGGAAGTGCATTAAATCAATAGAAGTCTCATTGCGCCACCCTATAAATAATGGGACACATCATTAAGCCGGGCAATAAGCTTCAGGACTTGGAAGTAAGACAATTAGGTCATGTTTATAAAACCCTCCACTTGCACGGCTACTGAACTCATTTGCTTTATCCCTCATGGGGGGCTGGAACCCCACTCTGACGCTAAAACCCACCTCACCTCCACCCCAGGTGACTCAAGGACGCTGGGTCTTGTCTTTGAAGAAAGTCCTGCTCCTGGGCTGGAGTAATAGCACAGTGGGTAGGGTGTTTGCTTTGCATGCAACAGACCCAGGTTCGATCCCCAGCATCCCATATGGTCCCCTGAGCACCGCAAGGAGTGATTCCTGAATGTAGACCCAGGAGTAACCCCTGAGCATCGCCGGGTATGACCCCAAAAGAAAAAAAAAGCCCTGCTTCTTCATCGGCAGCTGCCCCAGCATCGGGACCACGCTTTCACTGGAACTGTGTGCTGTGTGCTCTTGAGAGGCTCGTACTGACTGCCCAGGGCTCCCATTCTGAGCACAGGGAGGCCCAGAAGGGCCCCGGCTGCTCCCTGTGCCTTGCTCACTCTCTGTGCCTGCAGTGCATCCCTCCATCTGTGCCTCAATGAAACTGTCTGGTTTCACGTTGTCAATACAAGGCTGTGTGTGGGCATAGGAGGGCGAGTGGCTGGGACAGTTCCCCCAAAGTAGGGAATCGACTCTGGATTCAGAGCTGGTCTCCCTCCCTCCCGGCCATCAGTTAGGTACCCTTGCCCTGTGCCAGACAGGGCCCCTGGGGACCGAGCCAGGGTGAGCCCCGGTTTGGGAGCAGAACAGATCAGAAGAGTATGGTCAGGATCTTGTGGATGGAGCGGGACAGGCAGCATGACAGACAGGCCCAGGCATCTCTCCTCTCTGCTGGGCTCAGGCAGCTCCTGAGTTTCTCTCTCCTCCTGCGTTGAATGAAGGCAAGTCTGCCCTTGTGTGGCAGGTGGGGAGGATGATAGCAGATCACACTGGGCTGTGGCTATGCGAGAAAATGGAGCTCAAGTGAGTAACTGGCGGGGTCCCGGGGTTGGCTGGGTGGCTTTGCAGCTCCTGCCTGTTCAGCGTGAGACCGTGAGTTAAGTCGCTGGTGCCACTGGCATGCAGAGATGATCCTCTCAGCCTGGTCAGAAAGGCGCCATCCTATCAAAGGTTCTTCCAACCCAGCAAGAGGGGTCCGGGAGTCTTTGTAGTAAGTGCTGAGCCTCGGCCATGTGACTTGTCCTGATCTGCAAGGACAGCTTGGGAGAACTGTCCAGGGGTAACCAGGAGGGCAAGGAGGAATACAGGTGCTGCCCTTTACCTTTGAGGCAAAGCAGAGGTACTCTCCTGTCAGCTTAGAAACTGGAGCAGAGGGACATGTCAGCTTGGTTTTTTATGGAAGGGGATAGCATTTCCCTTCCAGCCTGAACCCCTCCCTGCTTCCCCGGCCTTGAGGTCCCCAGACTGTAACACTATAGCACTGTCCTCCCGTTGTTCATCAATTTGCTTGAGCAGGCACCAGTAATGTCTCCATTGTGAGACTTGTTGTTACTGTTTTTGGCATATGAATATGCCCCGTGGAGCTTGCCAGACTCTGTCCTGTGATCAGGATATTCTCGGTAGCTTACCAGGCTCTCCGAAAGGGGTGGAGGAATCGAACTGGGGTCGTTTACAAAGCAAACACCCTACCTGCTGTGCTACCGCTCCAGCCCCAGACACCAGACACAAATTTTCCAACCTTCCAGTCAAACAGAGAGTGAACTCAGACCATGCTTTGATTCAGGCAGCCGGGGGAAATTCAAGTTTCGTTGGAAACCCACGAGGGTTGAGGGAAGGCACCCCAAAGGAAGCCTCTCCTGGGAGAATTCTGTTTTATTCTGACGCTCTACGTGCTTCTTTGTGCAGGGTGGCAGATGAGGGGTGGGGGGCGGGGGAGAGGAAGGGTAGCACATTGTTCATGCATCAGCTCACTGAGTATTTTCTGTTCTCCCTCTTTGGAGACCATGTTACAGGCTAGGGCACCTCTGGGAAGCAGACATAGGTGCTGACTCCATTACCAGTCTCCCTTAGACCCCTCATAGTTTGTCGTATTTTGGGGGGATCTAGATGTCTTGTTTGTTTTTATTGAATCACCATGTGATACACAGTTACAAAGTTGTTCGTGATTGGGTTTTAGTCATATGAAGTTCCAACACCAGTGTACAGGTCCCACCACCGTGTCTAGATTTTTTGGTTTGCTTTAAATCCACAGATAGACACTAAAAAGAGGCAGGGTAGGGCTGGCATTTGGTTGGGAATCTGCTCACAAGCAGATGACAGCCATAACTTTTGATTTACCTGCAGATTCTGAGTAGTTGGGGTGTGTAGAGCACAGTAGAAAGGTCATTGGGGTCATTGGGAAGGAAAGTTGGGATCAATGAACAAGTGTCTCCTCTGTGTGAGGAAGAGGAGACCAAAGAGAGAGCACAAAGGGCCAAGTGCATGCCAGTTCCATCTCCAGCACATGCCCCCCCCAAAGAAAAAAAATCCTGTCAGTGGTTACCACAAATGAACAGGAAGGCATGGAGAATCATGGTAGATATCTGCATACCCTTTGTATTGCTCTTCTAGTAATAAGGTGAAGCAAAAATTAGAGCCAGCTCCAGGTGCCAGTTCTAGAGGGACTGTGAACAGACCACAAAGATCTAGGCAGGGAGAGGGATTTTCTTAACACCAGGCTGGGGTACAGGGTGGTCTTCTGGACATCTCATCAGTCTTCAGGGGACCGGGGGAGCAGACATGCCCATCCAGCAGTCATTTGACAGAAGTCAGGAAGAGCTGGGATTAGGAGTTGACTTGAGTGACTGAACTCACTCCTGGGAGCGTGAGGCCTAGACTGGGTAAGCAGGGAACCTGGTCCAGCTGCCAAGTTTCTGAGCCACAATAAACACCAGGTCATGTGCAGAGTCTTTTGCTTCGGCTGAACACTGAAAACCCGGTGAAGTCAGAGGGAGGAAGCTGGACCAGGAAGCATCAGTCTGGAGGACTCCATGACTTATACTTTGGTTTCTCCTGCTGTCATTTGCTACTCTGGAAGGGGAGTGACAGATTCAGAAGTGGCCACTTGATAGGTTTCTGAAGTTTTGGTTTGCTTCTTTGTCAGAGAGAAAAGGCTGAGGATGGACGGCAAAGTCAATGCATAGAAATTATTCTGTGTGTGTTGGGGTGAGGAGGGTGGTATAAGAGGAAAGGAAAGGAGGGGGAGGGAGGGAGACAGACATCAATTTTCAAATATTTTAAGAGAACCAGAGAGGACAAAGTAAGCATAAGGAGAGAAGGTGTTCACCATTCGTATGGCTTTTCCCAACTCCCAGTTCTGGTGAAGGTTGCACTGCTCTTGAGCTGAGACTGGGAGATGTCCCCACAGATAAATGCCCAGAGCCACCTTAAAGAGATGTTTTATCTCCATTATGATTTGAAACCTTCTGAGAGAATGAGTTTCTGCTTTTCCATCTGAATTACAATGCACTTTTGAATGTCAGCAGGAACATTCCTAGACTATTCTTTAAAGGAGTTTGAAAGGCAGCCCAGGGCCTGGGGGAGGAGGAGGGGAAGAGAGAGAGAGTGAGTCAAAAGTTACTTCCTTTTGTGAGGACTGGGGTGGCCAAGGGGCTGACTTGAGTGGAAGCCCTCTCTGGGGCTCCTGGTTCCCTGAGCGAATGTGCTTCAAACAGAATGAAAGACCTTGTTGTCAGAACTGAGACCTGCTGGGTAAAGTGGGTTGATTTCTGGCTTCTGGAGAGAGAGACAAAGAGAAGGGGGAGAGGGGAGGAAGAGAGAGGGAGCGGAGAGAGGAGAGAGGAGAGACAGAGACAGAGAGAAACAGACAGAGGAGAGAGACAGAGCCAGATAGAGAGCAGAGAGATAGAGGAGAGAGACACACACATACAAACAGAGAGAGAACGAGAGAAAGAGATTTTCTTTTCTTTTTTCTTTTTGGGTCACACCTGGCGATGCACAGGAGTTACTCTTGGCTCATGCGCTCAGGAATTACTCCTAGCGGTGCTTGGGGGACTATATGGGATGTTGGGAATCGAACCCGGGTCAGCCGCGTGCAAGGCAAAAGCCCTACCCACTGTGCTATCGCTCAGCCCTGAGAGAGACTTTTCTTACACTGTCAGCCTTTGATGTGACTTTCCACTTCCCATTCAAAGTACTTTCTCTTTTTCTGTCTTTACTCTTTGAGATGGTGCTCAAAGACCACTCCTGGTTCTGTGTTCCCAGGCTTCCCCCTGCCAAGCTTGTGTTCCAGCCCATCAAGCCATTTCCTTGGCCCTCAACACAGTTGAGGTTGTGTTTGTGTTTCTGTGTTCGCTCCTGTGTAGCCAGATACTCTGGCTACCTGCCTGTCTCCCTGCCCATTCTGTCCCCTGGGCAGGCTCACTGTCCTCTGCTCAGCCAGTCAAGGATTCACAGGACTCCCATGGCCTCTTCTTAGCACCATGTGTCCTGGGGGGCGGGGGGCTCTCTGTCATCCCCCTCGATGACTACCCCTACAGTAATAACTGGCCCTGTGCCTCTGTGCCTAAGTGTCTCTGGATGTGCTAGCTCTCCACTAGCTCCCCTGCCTGCCTGACTTTAGCCTAGCACATTTCCAGGGCTGGAGCAAAAGGCACTGCCCTCCCCTTAGAGGCAGAGGGAAACCCAGCAATTCTCAGTAGCTCCCTTGCCTTGCGTAGCCATTTTCAAATCATCCCAGCTTGGATTGATGTTCCTTCCCAAATGGCTCTAGAATTTTCTCTCTTTTTCCTGCCCACTGCTGCTACTCTGTCCCAAGGTGCCGTCTTGGCTCACCTGAACCCAGTGGAGGGCTCCTGCCTGGTCTCCAGGGGTCTTCCCTTGTTCCCTCATCAATCCAAGCCACATAGTAGAACTGATGTCATGGGTCAGAGTTCTCTAGTAAGGTAGCACCAACAGAATGGACAGAGGGATGGGGGGGATAGCTAGGTAGAGAGATTAAAAGGAAAAAATCTCTTTATGTCATGTAAATGCATATATGGCACAGGAAGCATATAAATAGAACATTCATATATGCATGTTCTATTTATTATTCCCAAATATGGATGACCTATATGAGAGGTATATGTATATTTTATCAGTTCTTTTTTATTTTATGGGTATATATATATATATATATATATATATACATCAATCTATATATAAACATAAAGAGACTTATTATAAGGAATTGACTCATGCACTTATGGAGGCTGAGAAGTTCCTAGCTGAGATCCGTGCAGCAAACCGGAGAGCTGGGAAAGCGGAGGGTGTTGGTGCTTCGTCCTAAAGCAACAGGCCTACCCCAAGAAGAACGAATCTTGCTGTTCAAGTCCAAAGGCAGGAGAAAGACCTAGGTCCAGCCCCACTCTCCAGCAGGAGGTGTCTCCTCCTCTTCCCAGGGTAACTGCCCAGATGGTCTCTTCAGCCCACCCAGGGGTGTGTGAGGCCCACCCACACTGGGGAGGGCAGTTAGCGTCACCCAATCTACCAATAAACTTGTGCCCTTCCAAACCTTCACAGACCCCTCGTAGGGACATGCCAACGAGTGTATAATCAAGCGTCTTGACCCCTGGAACCGGGGCAGGCAGACCCCTACAACTTCCCGCCCATCTAGGGATGTATATTAAGTGATAGATATGTCATAGAACATGAATCACCCCCCCCACACATGCACACACACACATACAGTTATGACCCTTAAACTGAATTTCCATCTCCCCAAGGCTCTCCCTTGCTAGGCCCTCTCAGATCTGCTGTCCCCCAAGCCCTGCTTTCCAGCCCCACCTGACCCCAAGTCATCTGCATTCATTCAGTCATACCAGCTCATGCTTAGCTTCTGGAAGTCAAGTGCAGGTTGCTGCCCGGGTGCTGGCAGCCCTGGTATCCTTTGTATTTCCCCCACAACTGCATAAGCAGCTTCTGGGCAGCCTTGATGGGGCTGTGCCTAGCTCAGGGCAGTGTGTTTTTTCTTGGAGAGAGCAAGAAGGCCACAGGAGGGTGGATCTAAGCTGGAAGTCCTCAGGCCTGCAGCTCACCAGAGGAGAGAGCCAACTTCTTCCTCCTCAGAACCCTGCAAAAAGACGATACAGGATGTGGTTCATTACGCACAAATAGGCCCAGGAGACTGCCGTTTCCACCAGATGAAATTACCAAAAAAAGCATTTGTTCCCCGGTTTAGATTGAGTCCATCTGGAACGGAACACCCTCGTCTTTTTCCTATTGGTGCGTCCCAAGAATAATAATCCTCTGCGTGTGCTCGGCGCCGAGCAGCGCACAAAGCACTTTTCTTGCGCATTATTTCAGCCAATTTAGTCCTCCTAACAGGCTGGAAGGTAGGTGTTGTTATCTGCATTTCACACTGGAGAAAGCCGAACCCCAGAAGGACGAGATGATGATGGCGGGGGGTGGGTGGGGGGTTCACACCAGGCAAATGGGGCAGAGTAGGGATTTGAGTTCAGTCTTCCTGAACCTTGAGGACTGTGTCCATCCAACTGTAGCCACAGAGAACTCGTTAGAAGTTGGCATCAGCCCCAAGGGAAGCTTGTGCGCTCCTGTTCTTTTCTCTTATACGCTGTGGGGAAGAAAAGGAAGGCAGGCAGAGCCTCTGTGCTTTAGCCCTGAGCTTGGCCATGGGTGAAACATTCTGCTGCCCGTAGCTGCCTCTTGGCACCATTTGCTTCTCTCTTAGCTGAGGGGCAGTATTCTAAGGGCAAGCCAATACCTATGGAACAGGACCCAGCAGTCGAGCTCTGGGAACCAGGGGTTCCATCCCTGGCACTGCCAAAATGAATGAATGAATTTTTATGTAAACTGGAAGATAAAGCCGGATCTTGAGTGGAAGACGTGGAGGAGGCCTGAGCTGTCAGTCAGGCCTGAGTTTGTCTTTCTGAGTCGGTTCAGCTCCCATAGCAGCAAGAAAGGAGCACTGCAGGAAGAGAGACCTTTAGGACCTGTCCCTAAGGGCCTGTGTGGGTATGAGAGGAAGGGAAGGTGTGCCCATTCCTGGGGAGACAGGCCATTTCTCTCCTACCCAGGCCAGGTCACAGACTCAGAACCTGCAGGACCAGTCAGGAAAAGTGTAGAGCCAACTAGAAACATCACTGGCCCTTCCTTGCCTGAAACTTAGAACAATTTGAAAGATTCCTAACAGCCTAAAGCCCCACTCCCCTTGCATACTCATAGATAATGGAGTCACCTGTTAGCAGGCCACCCCTTTGATTTCAGGGTAAATGCACATCCATGCTCACCTACATGCATGTACATGTACACATATGCACGCAAAAATCATATGCACCGACATGCATCCACACATACGTGCATGAGTGCTCATGCACACATACATATGTGCATGTGTGTGTGTGTGTGCGCGCACACACACACACACACACACACACACACACACACACATGCACAGTCCTACATTACCAGCAGCATTGGAGACTGTCCCTATCATCTTACTCAGAGAAAACAAGATGAGGCTGATGCTGTTGGAAACTAGTGGCCCCAAATTCATTTAGACCAGCACCAAACCACGCTGGCATCCCTATGGCAAAATCAGGAGCAGGACAGGTCAGAGGGAACCCTTCTCTCCTTGTCAGTTTTGCACTAGGAATGTGGCATTTCTCTGGAGAAGAGAAATGAGGCTTTTGTTATCTCTCTACCTTCTACCCCTTCCTGGGAACAAAATGGTCTGCAGGGAATTGCATGGACATATTTTCCCAGAGCAGGGCCATCAGAGCCAGTTGTCCCACTGTGTTCCAGAGCACCTCGCTTCCAAACACCACACTTCAGGGGACTCTTCTCTCTCCTGGTCTCTCTGGACTTCCCTTCCCTTCTCGTAGACTTTGACCCCTCTCACTGATGTCACACCCTGGGGTGATGGAGCCTCCCTGCTTTCAAAGAGCTCACAGTTTGTCGAGTGGGAAAGAGCTCCAGGGGAAGGCTCAGTGCTGGTGTTTTGGAGGAGGGGGGCCCAGGCCTGGGGGTCTGCAGAGGACCATGGGCTCGGTCAGTACCAGGCTGAGTGCTGGGCCCCTGCCACTTGGGTTGTGCTGGGAAGTTGTCCTGGAGAAGTTGTTTTTATTTGGTTGGTTTTGGTTTTCAGCCACACCTGGCAAAGCTCAAGGTTTACTCCTGACTGCACCTAGGAATTATTCCTGGCTGTACCCAGGGGAATCATATGGGGTGCTGGGGATTGAGCCCAGGTGGACTTCATGCAAGGCAAAACCCCAACCCATTGTACTATTGGAGTGGTTTAGGTGGAGTGCTTGAGTAGTGAGTGGGTATTTGCCACTTTTTGCAGTGGACAGGGATCCCATGGGGGCTTAAGCTTTTTAGGCAATGCCAACTCCCCATGATTTCTTGGCCAGGACTTAGGGTAGCTGTGTACTTTTGTCTCCTGAAGTAGTTAGTGAAACTGCAGTTGCCTGTGTCCACAGCTGAGAACTCTCATAAAGAGGAAAAGCTGTGTCCCCAAATGCTTCAGATTCAGTGAAAACAAGGGGCTGGGTTGGAAGGAACCAGGGGAATAGTTGGGAAAACATCTGGATCTTTGTTATGGAGATGGGAGATCATGTGATTAATTGGCCTGTGCAAAGAATTCCACCCAAACCGGTTATGGGTGCTGGCCGGCTCCTCATGCTCCTTAAGGGAAAGTCCCTGTTTCAAGCTGTGACAACATGCCCATCAAACTCAGTGGCCCTCCACTTTCTTTGCCAGATAAATGTGCCTTAGGGCAGAGCTTTTGAACTTTTTCCACTTGCCATGTCTTTTTACCTGAGGAATGTTTAATTGACCCTGGGTTTGCAGGTATATAACATAGGCATCCAAATCAAATGGTAATATGATTTGGTAATACATTAGAGGTTTACTGGCAATATATCAGAGATTTACTTTAGACAAAAATTTTGCCATTCCCGCCTACAGTTATGTGACCCCATGTGGGATCTTAACTCACAACTTAATAAACTAAAGCTTAGGGTAAAGTAAAGTATTTTGGTTTCTTGGGCCTTTGTTTCTTCATCTTTAAAATGGCTATGATAATGCTTGCCTCACCATGTTGTGGTAAGAATAAAGTGAAATAATGTTTGAATAGCCTTGGCATGTAAGAGGAACTCTGGAAACATTGGATATGATCAGTCCCCCTTATTGTTATGGGATGCAACTAAATCAGCAAGAATTCCTGCTCAATTCCCCAAATGACAGAGCACATTCCAGTTCTGGGTAGAGCAGTGTAAACTGCAGCCCCCTTCCTGCTGGGTCTGATGTCATGACATCATATTGCTTTGGGCTCATTTCTACCTGAACCACCTGGAGACAGGGTTGGGAGGCCAAAGTATTAGAGATCACAGCCTGGAACTGAGCAGGCATGATAGAGAGAATGCCATGCATGCATGCGTGTGTGCGTGTGCATGTGTGTGTGTTTGGGGGAGGGGTAATAGTTGAGTTCGTACTGTGGACCAACTAATCCTATGATCTCACATTGTCATCCTAGCAATGCTGTGAGGTGTAGATTATCACCCCTTCATCCAAGTGAGAACCTTCATTTGTTCCAGGTCCCATGGGTGCTTGCAGGTAGCTGCCAGAAGGGCGCATGTCCTCTGCCCCCCCTTGACCATAGAATCCTTGTACTGAGAAAGGCTCTGTCCTGGACTCATCTCAGGCTCCATCTCCTCTATTCCTCCCAACTCACGAGGGCTGCCCACTGTGGGCCTGAGCAACACACTCAGAGCAGGTGAGCTATAAGGGCTCGTTATCCTTTCCCTTGCTCCATTTCTCTCCCTGTGAACATTCTACGATTAACTTAAGCACAATGATTCCAAAGAGAATGTCCACTCAGAGAGACAGAGCTCTTCTCCCAGGAACATTGAGATGCAGTTGATAGGGCAGAGTGCAGCAGGCAAGCACCCTGTTTTCCTCCTGCATGGGGTCAGCCAAGCAGGCTCCAGATGGTGGGCGACCTCGCAGCACCTGGGTTCTGGGGCTGAGTGTGGATCTGGAGGCAGGCCTTTGACACATTGGGGTGGAGCTGGCTGTCATGGTCTTCATCTCATGTGCCAGCCCTAGATCCCAGAGGCCTACATCTATAGATGTGTTCCTTGTTTCATAGGCACCCAGAGAGATGGAAGATTCCTTTAGGTTTGAGCACATGGAATGGTAACAGTATTCATCCAGAGTGAAATTGAATTCCTTAAAGAATAAGCAACTTGCTCAAAGGGAACTATATGTTAGTGACAGCATTAGGACTCAGATTATTCCCTGTTTACTACCCACTCCCAAGCAAGGAAGTACATTGAGGGGGATTAATGAGACCAGATGTTCAAAGACTCTCTCTCTCTCTCTCTCTCTCTCTCTCTCTCTCTCTCTCTCTCTTTCTGCTTAACTGAGTTCGTAAACCATCCTATGGAAGGTGTTGTTTCTGAGCCTTTTTTTCCCAGTAGTATATTAACCCCAAAATATAGTTTGTGTGGGGTTCCTGAAGAGAATTCTCAAGTGGAATTGGGAGGCTAATCAAAGCAGGACTGACTCTGAGATGTGAAAAATAAAATCACTCCTCTACCTTTCATCCACATTCAGCAATGCTGTTGGTGGGAGAAGCAGCAGGTTGTATCATGAGCTGGTGCTGAATAGGGTCCCAAGTGTTCATCTATCCCAGCATAAGAGCTACGCCAATCCCTGGCTCTGGCTTTCTTGAGAATCAGTTGTAGTACCTTGTAGATTCTGAGAACTGTGCTAGATGCTGCAGATACCAGAGTCAATTAAACATTGCTTTGCCTTCCCAGAGCTCAGTGTGATCCTGTAGAGGTACTGGTAATGAAGATGTAACTATACAGGGTGGAAATGCTTAAAGGAGGAAACACAAAGTGTGCTATGAACACCTGACACATCAGTGAGGATGGGTGGCAAGAGAGCACAGAGACATTATTTACCCTGACCTGGCTTAATCCCTGACATGGCCCTTAGAGCATCACCGATTGTACCTTTGGAGGCCTCCAAGCTCTACTAGGTATGGTCCAGGGAGGTAGGCTCTGAGCCTCTCTGAGCCCCGTTGGTCGCCAGCACCTCAGTCCTCAAGAAGTACCCAAATAGTACCACATCCTCGAGCCCTAGGATTGATCCATCTAGCCTGGTTGCTGAAGTATTACCCGAGCAGGTCCCAGGTCCCCTGAGCATTGCTTAGCAGTAAATAGACAACAACAACAAATAAATGAAAATGATGAAGTGGAGCAGGTGAACAGGACCAGAAAACCCAGAGGGGAAAGGTGTCAGATGACTGAAATGAATAGAGAGTGAAATGATGCTTCGAGTAGCAAGAAAAGCATGTGAAAACCATCAGACAAACAGAAAAGGACATCAAGGCCCTGTGATAAGGCTAAACTTAGATAAGTGAGTAGAGCAGATTGCTCTCCAGAGAGATGGAAACGTGTTGAGCTAAACACTGTAAAAAATGTAGATAGGCAAGGACCAAGTCCCACTGGGACATAGACCATGTTAAAGAATTTGTGCTATTACTAGGCTCAATTTAAAGCCACTTAAAGGTTTTATGTATTAGCATTAGCATTTGCATAGTCAATTTTGACTCTTCTGGCATGGTGTAGACTTGACTTGGGATGGTAGGAAGTGTCTGTGGGCAGCTAGATTAGATCAGCAGCCAGAAAGATGGGTTAGGAAGTTGGTATCCCCATGATTCAGGAAAAAACATGTGAGCACCTTACATTTTCATATCACAAGGTGGAAAATGAAGATATAAATGTGAAGATTCAGTTTGCTAGTATGAGAACTTTAGACTTGAATGGTGGGAGATGGGAGGTGGGGAAATGGCAGATGGTAGTGCCAAGATTTCAAACTTTAGTCCCTGAGCGCATGCTGGTGTTGTGTAAAAGGAACGATGAATATGCTAAGTTGATGACTCTTCATGACACGTGGTCACTTCATATAGCAGCCTACCAGTGGCATACCAATTGGCAGCATAAAAGGAACAGCTGCTAGAGACCTGTCTAGTTAGGTCAAAGGCAGGTGAGGCTCCCAAAACATAAATTTTCACAGGTAACCCAGGTTCGGGGGAAGAGAACATAAAAAGGAAATTCTTTGTGACAGCTGCTTTCTTAGGGAACTACTTTTCCCACTGCCACAATACAGGCTTGGTTCCAACCTTCCAGATTGAGAGAGGTTTTCCTTTCATTCAGAGAAGCTGTCCATGCTGCTCATGTATGGCCAGATGTTAATTGTGCGAGTGTTATGAGACATTGAAGAATAGGCCTAGTCCATGCTAAGCAGACTGGAATTAATATCCCTGCTTCATTGGGAAGACTATGGCCGACCGTAGTTTCCAGAGCAGAAGAGAACAATATATAGTTTAGGGGTTTTCCTGCATTATTTGCATAGTTTCTTTAACAATTAGTCTTCTAGGAAGAATGCAGTGTACCTCATAGGAAGTTCCCTTTCTTCTAGCATATTTTAGAGTGCACATGTTACTGTCTTAGCCATGAACCATAGCTCAAGAGAGGTACATGCATGGATGCTTCCTCTCCACCCTCTAAGCCATGATAATTTCAATTTTATGTGTGATGCTTTTGCAGGATTATTAAATTTGTCAAACTAGTTTTGAGATCCTTGGGAAGAGAGGGTCATTATGTTTGTTTTAAAGACTAAATGTCATTTCACATAAACCCATGGTTTTATTCTCAAAAATTAGGCTCATGCAATTTTGTGTTTTATTGGGAGGTTGTTTTTAGTATTGGACGCTATATACATCCTGTTATTCTGATACAGTGGGATGGACAAACGTATGCACACATACACACACTGTACCAGATGATATCACAAGCCAAGAAGATATAAAAGGATTTGTTACTCACACAACGAAACTTTCTGGCGAGAGCAGAGGTGGTTTCCATTGAGGTCCAAAAATGGCTTGAGAGAGTAAAGAAAGGAAATTGCCTTGGTTTATAGATAGAAACTTGGAAGGTGGAGTTAAATTGCTTGCGTTTGGAGATTCTGGTGGTTTAAACATCTCTGCAGTACCAAAGGAGGGAGTGGCTAAGTATGCCCTCATGTGGGGCCAAAGGGGGAAAAGGATTGGCAGTCTTGTAAACTATAACACAGGTAATCTCCCTTTGCTGTTCACCTGGTTGATCCGAAGGGTCTCTGCTGGTAGCCCAGGAGTCTGGGAACAGAAGGGTCCTCCAGTGCTGACAAAGCACTGAGGCTGCAGTGGCCCCGTTTGATAGGACATGTCAAAGGGTTCAGTACAGCTCTGCTGCAAAATGGGCAGTCTCAGTGACTGCTGAACTTCCAGAATGCAGCTCCAGGACCCAGAGGGAACTAGGTGACTGGGTCATGGGTGATACAAGCTTACGCACTATCTCTGTTCCCAACAGAGTTCAGTATGAGGCCAGTTGGCCTAGAATGTGGAACTGGAAGGGCAGTTTATTATACATCTATTTTTATTTTATAAAGTTGTTCATAATAATTTATGACATTTAATATCCCAACACCAATCCCACTACCATTACACCTTCCCGCCATCATATTTCGAATGTATCTACCACAAATCCCCAAGCCTGCCCTCAAAGCAGGACCTATATAATTTATTTTGTATGGCTTGTTATGAATAATTCGCTAAAAATGATCCAAAGAAGTTTCCTTAGAGGAAAGTGTGTGAAAATTGTTGTATTTCACCCTGGAGCCATTAAACCCTTGTCTTGGTACATCAGTTGGCATAGTTATGATATTCACACCTATACACTCCAGGAATTCTAAAATTTTAAATACAGTGATAGAGCTGAGGCTAATAATTTTTTTTTAACTGGATGGTGACTTTGGGGTCCAGAGGCAACTTTGTGGCAAGAGAGAGGGCAATTTTTTGCTCCAGAAATCCTTGAACAAACTATAGTTCTGAGGCATGGCATGGTGACTCCAAAAGGCGCCAGAGGAAACGACCTAAGCCCCCAATTCTTTTTTTTGGGGGGGTAGGATTGTTTTTTTTTTAATTTTTTTTAAATTATTATTAGTGAGACATCATGAGGTACAGTTGTAGACTTACAAATTTTTGTGCTTGGGTTTCAATTATACAATGATCAAATACCCATCCCTCCATCAATGCCCATTTCCCACCACCATGGATCCCAGTATTCCTCCCACCCCCCATCCCCCCATCCCACCCTACCTCTGTGGCAGGGCATTCCCTTTTGTTCTCTCTCTCCTTTTGGGTGTTGTGGTTTGCAAAAGAGGCAATGAGTGGCAATCATGTTTGGTGTATAGTCTACTTTCAGCATGCTTCTCCCATCCTGGGAGGATCCTCCCAACACTCTTTATTTGGTGCTCCCTTCTCTATCTGAGCTCCCTTTTCCCCTAGCATGCGTGGCTGGCCTCCAAGCCATGGAGCAAAATTCCTGGTACTAATCTTGGCCATTCTTGGGTGTTAGTCTCCTATTTTGTTACTTTATATTCCCCAGATGAATGCAATCTTTCTATGTCTATTCCTCTCTTTCTGACTTATTTCGCTTAACATGTAAGCCCCCAATTGTTAGGAGTGTCTGGGGACTGTGGAAGGGAGTGTCTGTTCCATTGTAGCTTAGGTCTGCACAGGATCCCAGTCAAGGTGTACATATGTAGATTATAGCATAAATGGCTTGTATGACGTTTGTCACTGAGGAATCAGTTCTCTCAAGAACCTAGAGAGGCAGTAAAAGCATAGGTGCTGTTTTTGACACTGTCAGGAGAAGGACTGTCCCAACCCAGTGGTTTTCTGGGACTGAGTCAAGATTTTGGACTCTCTACGAGTTGCAGGGCAATGGTACATCTCTTCTGGGGAGCTCTTTTGTGATGGTTTTTCCTCAAGGAGCATGCCAAACAAATATGTTCAGAAGGGATTGTGAGAGGTGTTTGATGCCAGGCTTCTGGAGGAAGTTGGGTGTGATTCAGATAGTGCCTGCAAAGACTGTAGGGGACAGCACAGCTGTTGAATTACTTTGATGACCAAGTACAGGGGATGTTTTGTCGCTTTGAAGATGAAGGCAGATTGGTTGAGATCTGTGGACAGAGGCACTAAACATAATGCATTAGCACATGGAATACAAAGTATCTGCCAGTTTTTGATTTGGTGAAAGTAGTAATTTCAGTATTTGGTATTAGAAGACTTAATGGCTAGGGCCTTGGCATTAAAGTAAGAAGAATCCATTCCCAGTGTCATTCATCCTTCAGGGGGTTTAAAAACAGGCCAGACTGAGCCATTAAGTGGAAAAAACAGTAGAGATAATGTCTTTATTTTTCCAAGTAGGTCTGGAATATTGGTTTTGAACCCAAAGGCCCTGCTTATTAGGCCATATTAACTAGTTCAGTTAATGGGGGGTGGAAGGTCTGAGAGGGCCTGTTTTAGCAAGCCACTTGTCAGTACTAAGAACTTAATTCAATTTTAATGTACTACTTCTTGGCTCATTCAGAGCATCCATTCCCAGTAGAGGCTATTTTAGGGGTAATGGGTGCTATGGCACTGGTAGATTTAGGCAGAATAATGACCAAAGTGACACATATCTGTTAGCCATCTATAGAAATCCTGCAAATTCCCTTCATTACTCCCCAAAATTGATGAAGAGTACCTTAAGTGTAGGGGAATTCTGACACATAACCTTAATTTGAGTCCCAGTGTTGATTGTGAGAGTTTAATAATTGTTAATTTTCAGCAAATTCAGAAACCACTTTCTACAGATGCAAAAGTCAATTAGCAACTTTTTATCTTTATTGTTTTTGTGTGAACTTAAAAAAAAACTTTAGGGGCTCAAGCAATAGTAGAGCAGGTAGGGTGTTTGCATTGCATGTGGCTGACCTGGGTTTGATTCCTAGCATCCCATATGGTCCCCTGAGCACCGCCAGGAGTAATTCCTGAGTGCAGAGCCAGGAGTAACACCTGTGCATTGCCTGGTATGACCCAAAAAGAAAAAAGACAAAAACTTTATATTGTTAGGGGCCAGAGTGATAGTACGGTGGCTCAGTGCCTTCCTCAGAGCCAATCCAGGTTCAATCCCCAGCACATATGTTCCCCTGAGCCCCACTAGGAATGATTCCTCAGCACAGAGCCAGAAGCCTCTGAGCACTGCCAGGTGTGGCTTCCCCAAACCAAAATAAAATAATAAAAATTTGAATTTTTAATCAGGTCAAATTATGGATAGACCTGCTTCAGTTATGTTTCCTCCGGCTCTATTTCCCCTTATTCTTCTATTTTTTGGGGGGTGTGATGGAGGGGTGGTAGAAAGGAGCTCACAGGCAGTGCTCAGAGTATCCGCTGTCATGCCCACGGTGCTTGGCCTAGTTGTGCCAGCTGGTTATTTAAGTGTGGCCCAGTGATGTGGTGCTGCTTGGGTCCAGTGGTGCTGGGCAGGGGGCATGTTGGGGGGGGGGGAAATGTGCGATTCTTGGTTTCAAACTTGGGTAGTCATACATGCCAGGCATACCCTCTAATCTGTTCTCTCTCTGACCCTGTGCATTTCTCTGACCCTGACCATTTTAGTGGAAACTGCTTCTAATTTGGTGAGTTGGGATGAAGGTACCCTCTTCCCATACTCATCCATTTCTTCCTTCAGAGTCACGAATGGTATCAACAAGATTAGCAGCTTGGTTCACTGCCAGGGTTTAAGGACTCGAGGCTTATGTTGAATTTAAACTAGCCCTTTGGCTGTGCCGTGAAAGTATAGTGGATGTTTTGTCCTATAAATCTGAAGATCAGGAACGTTTTTATTTTAGTATTTTATTAAGCAACAGGGACATAGTGGTAGCGGAGGCCATTGGTAGAGAATCTAGTAAGTCATCTGCTGTGGAGTGTGGACTGTGGCGTTTCACATGGGGACTGTCATTCCTGTATGGGAGCATTCTCCAATGGAACCATGTATTGCAAAGGGAATTAATATTTCTGATAAATGGGGCAGAAGGGGGCAGATCCAGGTTAATGTACACAACCAAGTCACAGGGCAAGAGTCATTTGCCTGAACCTAGTGATAGTCACAGGTTGCCTGTAATGTAGAACCCATGATTCCAAGTGAGATGTATACTGTCTGGTATTGGGCTGGACCGAGAAATCTGACCCAGGGCCACTTGACATTTACCTGGAAATTCCAACTATCAAAACTTAATGAACTCTCCCTCTTGTGTGGTAGAACTTCCTGCTGGTCTGCCCTTTTCATTCTTGCCACTAACACTCTATCTTTGTCAATGATGTTTCCTCTCTTTACTAGGCGCTTCAGAATCCAGATCCTATTAGCTTGTCCTTCTGCACTTGGCACTCTATTTCTATCTTTTGCATTTTTCATAGCACTGAGGCACTGTCCTCCCATTGTTCTTCGATTTGCTCGAGCGGGCACCAGTAATGTCTCAACAAATTGTGAGACTTGTTATTGTGTTTGGCATATCGAATGTCACAGGGAGCTTACCTGGCTTTCCCGTGCAGGTGGGATACTCTAGGTAGCTTGCCAGGCTCTCCGAGAGGGGTGGAGGAATAGAACCCAGGTCGGATGCGTGGAAGGCAAATGCCCTACCCGCTGTGCTATCGCTCCAGCCCAAATTTATAGTTTATAATTTTGTACATCACTGTCACTGTCACTCTCCTCCCATTGTTCATCAATTTGCTCGAGCGGGCCCAGTAACATTGTGAGACTTGTTACTGTGTTTGGCATATCGAATACATCACGGGGAGCTTGCCAGGCTTTGCCATGACGGTGAGATACTCTCGGTAGCTTGTTGGGCTCTCTGAGAGGGGCAGAGGAATTGAATTTGGGTTGGCTGTGTCGGCTGAGTGCAAGGCAAATGCCCTATCCTCTGTGCTATAGCCCCAGCCCATCTTGTGTGTAATATAGGAAAAATTTTAATCCCTTAGTATATTTCTGTTACTTTTTACGCCAGTTTTGTCTCTAGCCAAACTATAAGTGACTGACTGCAAGATTCATGACTGATTCATCTTTGCATTCATTCCTCATATTACATTGTTTCAGAATGAACAGTAGATATGGTATATATGTTTAAGGAGTGAGTATGGTATATATGTTTAAGGAATGAATAAATGAAGGAATGGAATCTTGGATCTTAGTATTTTTTGAAAAATATACAACGTCATTATAGTTATATTCTGGTAAATGATTGAAACCCACACAGAAACCCTGTTTCATTTGTATAGGAGATGCATTTGACTTACACACAGTCTCACTGCAGCAGCTCTGCCTATTCTCAGATTTTCAGCTTTCAGTGTTTTTCTTAGATGGAAAAAGATGGCTTTTTCCTCATCAGTTTCATATAATATCTTTATCATAAAAGGAAAGGTAGCCTTCAGACACATTTAGCTTACTATAATTCTTTTAAAATTACCATTACTGAAGACATATGAAATATTTGGGAGTTCACTCTCATTTCAATGAATAGTCTCCCGAATAATGCAGTGAACAGTGTCATTTTAGTCCTAATGAGGACAATGAGGCGGAGAGGCTAAATGACTCAGTGCATACAGAGCTAGAAAATAGGAAAACTAGGATTGAATTCGGGTCCCCAGGCTTATGAAGTCCAAGCTTTAACCACCAAGTGTTTTATTACCTCCACTTAATGGTGAAATTCAGACCTTATTTTTATTTTTTTTTAATTATGTTAAGTGAATAACTGCTGGCTTGGAGTAAGAATCCTTTTATACTAGCCATCGATATGTTTACCTATCTATACACATTCATTTTCCTGTGCTAAATATCTATACACACGCCCAGATAACATCTCGGCTCCATCTAACTTTTCAGAGTCAAAAACGCTCTGCTAATTATTTTAATCAAAGAATTAGCCTTTAGGTTTCAGGCAGCTTTTTTTTTCATAGACTGCATTGCTGTGAATGAGTTTTGCCTCTGTTCCCTCAGCAAACGCCCACATTTCCTCCAGCTGAGCTCTTGTAGCACCAACACAAATCCAAAATCTCCTGCAGACCTGACTTGAAAATTCTGTGTGAATTCACAGCAGGAGAAGGGAAACTTTGCCACCCTACTCCGCCCCCCCCACCTCGTAGTAGAAGTTAATATTTTGTGAATTACCTTTACATATAGGATGTCATTATTTTTCAATTCTCACAGTGGCCCTTTCAAACATAAACTTGTTATTTCCTTTTGCCAACTGAGCAAACTAGCCCTATTGAGTGATGCCAGCTAGTAAATGACCAAAGTTCCGATATCTGGAGTAGAACATGCCATTGGAACAAGATGGGGGGTGATAAGTGCTGGTTATTTCTACTGCCCTATTGTGGACATAATTGAATAACAGCAAACATTATGCAAAATATTGGGAGGAAATCCAACCACAATACTATGTGGTTAAAATTTAATTGGGGAGAGAGAGCATAGGGTTTAAGCTCTTGCCTTGCATGCAGCTGACTTGAGTTTGATGCCAAACACTAAATATGGGGCCCCCATTTCTGAATCACCAGCAATGACCCCTGAGTGCAGAGCCAGGAGTTAGTCCTGGGCACTGCCAGGTGTGACTCAACCTACCCAAAAGAGTGGCCAGGAAAAAGCAGGTTTTGAGACAGTGGTAGAGTATTTTGCATTGATTTCTGGCAGTGAATTGTCCTCCCAGGACCTCTGAGAGTGACCTCTAAGCAACAAGTCCCTGAGCATAGCTGGGTATGGCTCAATAACCAAATGAAACCGCAAACATGAAAAGTACAACCGGGCTGAGGATGTGGCTCATGGTTAGAACGCATCACTGGAATTCCAGTGATTAACCACCCCTGATGCCCCACTAAGAAAAAAATAAATCTCAAGAGCAAGAGGTGATATCACTAAGGAGCTAATCCAACCTCCTTATTTTGTACGGAGGCAAACTGAGAGAGGCAGGATGTAAGGAGGCAAACTGGAAGGCAGAGGTAGAGGGCAGTGAATCAGACTCAGACCAAGTCGTGGAGATTGCCCTGCTAGAATGTGTTGTGACACTTGGAACCATCTTCCTAAGTTCAGGCTTCATGAGGGTACCATGAATATTAATGATATCGATCAGACAAGACCCTAGGGTCTGGAGCTAAAGTGTGAATTTTGCAAAACAGTTTTCTACCTCATCCTTGCCCTGCTTGTAAAAATTCATCCAGGCATCTGCTGTTTCCTATCTGTAATTTGTTCTGCAGTCTTTTGGACAGCATGTTTTGGGAGAAAATCGGCAGCCTGGGGAGGTGTAAGATAGCCCTGAGTTTCATACAGGGCTCTGCTTTCTGTCTCCCTCCTACCGGGGTGGGCAACAGCTCGCTTGTAAAAGGCCACTAATTAGTACTCGATTAAAAGTGCAGCTACTTAAGCATTTCTTGCCTTACCCACAGGACCACTGTTAAGCTCAAGATAAGTTGATCTCAGTGATTGGGATAATGGAGTGCCCCTTTATGGCTCATCTCTGGGACATGTATCTTGGGAGTGATTCTCAGAGCCATCCAGACATTGTCTTGGAGGAAGTCCAGGACAATGAAACACTGGATTCTAAATATTTAAGGTGTTTGGGGCCGGAGAAGGGCACTTGCCTTGCACACAGCTGACCCAGGTTCAATCCCTGGCATCCCATATGGTCCCCCAAGCCTGCAGGAGTGATCTCTGAGCAGAGCCAGGAGTAATTCTTGAGCAACACCAGTTGTGGCCAAAAACCCAATGCGTGCGTGTGTGTGTGTGTGTGCACATTTGTGTTTCTATGTTCAATATATACACACATTTTTAAAGACTGATTCCATTTTCACTTTTCAGAGTCAACATTTTTCCTAGTATACTTCAAATAGTTAACCTTTAGGTTCATTTTGAAGACTGTGAGATAATTTGTCTCAATTAGCACATTAATAAATGTCACTCCATTTTCTGAATGTCTGTTGCAATGCCTTGCCTGCAGTAGATGCACAATTAATACTGAAGGAATAGTTGCTCCCAAACCTTAAATCCTGTATATTCAGAAAGGAAAAGGAAGTAGCGGCTTAACTCACCTGACATTTGGGCGCCTTTAGTTGTTTATTTTCCTTATATGCCTTGCTAATTGCACCTTTCTATCTGACATAAGGGAGGGTGTATTAGGAAGACTTGGATTACTGGAAGATCCATCATCATGAAAATTAAATCATATAAATAAAAGCAAATGTAGGAACTTAGAACATTCCCTTTATTTTGGCACCTTTATTTCACATGCTCATACCCTGACATTAAAGTGGGCCCTTCATAAAACTCAAGAGTTATGGGCAAATGTTTGCAGCAGTGATCTGTGTAACAAAAACATGAGTAAATTGAGAGTGGAAAGAAACACGTGATTAGATTTTTCACAGAGCCTTGTGAGGATAGAAAGTTAACGCTCAAGACAAATTCTGGTTGCCTACAAAGAACCTGTTAAATACTCAGGGAGATTCTGTTGGCTGGCCTCACATCACTTCTTTTAAACAACTCAATAAAAGAAGGTAGTAACTCTCACTTATTAAGTATGCCAGGAACTCCAAGAGTTCATACTCAAATCTTACACCCTTCTTGCAGGTAAGGGATCATTATTATTATCTTCTGGAAGAGGAAAGGTTAAATGATTTTTGTCCATGCCACATGGCGAATAAAAGGGATTAGATGGTCTAGAGACAATACAGGTTAATTAAGGCTCTTGCCTTAAATATGGCCAGCTGAAGTTAGATCCCTGGCCACTGTTTCAGAGCCAGGAGTAGCCCCCAAGCCTGGCCGGGTGTAGAACAACGCCCCCCTTCGCCCCCGAAAAGAGAGGTAACAGGAAGATGAGCATTGTTCTAGTTCAGTGGTGTTCAGCAAGTGCTCGCTGGATTCACAAGTGTTGTGAGGATACACAGGTTAGGTAAAGGAGTAAAACCTGTTCTCCAGGTGCCCACGAACCTGCTTTAACCAGAGCAACTGCTCACTGATGTACAAGACAGACTTCCATCTAAGACTTCATTTAAATAAGGGATCTTCTGCTTTGGGGAGGAAAAAAAATACAGTAATTGAACAAATTTATTTCTTGGGGCATACTAAGCAGTTCAGTCAACCTGGTAGATAATTGAAAATTGACTGTACTAAGCACAGACAAATTTATCCACATCAAAGGAAGAAAAACCTCCAAACCACACTTACTTCCATTTTAGGCCAGCAGGTATCTTTTGCTGAACTTGAGGGCCAAGGTGTTAGTGTGGGTCAGAGGTAAGCTTGATCTAAAGGCTCACTGCCAGTGATGGTTCTTCCTTCCCCAAAGCACTGGCAGCGACAGGATTCCTGGCCTCCTTTATCTCAAGCCAGCGCACAATATTCATCTCTCGGCCACAAACTGTGCATTCAAGGCCCCCACCACTGCCACTGGCTCAGCAAGCCCCCCACTGACAGCAAAGACAGATCTGCTGCTGCCAGCTGCCATCAGAGATAAAGTGACTCTAATAACCAGTGGAGTCATTTGTGATGCACTTTTAATTGGATCAATTTCCTCTCAATCTTTGAAAATTGGATGCAATTTCATAATCAGAACATGGGGCTTTCTCCAGGTGGAAAACACAAACTAGTTCAGCATCACTTTAATTATCTGCTTTCCTTTGGCAGCTATCAGAACAGAAAACAACAACAAAATCCCCAATAAAACAAACCCCTCCCAGACCAAAAATAATAAACGACTTTTGAGTAGCTCAGGGCAGTACATTTTGTTTCCTTTGGTTTGCCATACATAAGCCCAGCACCTAACTGTGTACTGGACACAGTTCTTTTGTAAACAACAAAGTCTCAGGAACCTTATTTACCACCAAATCCCTCATCCACTTATTGAAAAGAGTAGAGCTGCTTCTTCTTTTTTTTTCTTGATCAGTAATTATAAGGATAAAACTGATGGTGAAAACTGCATGTAGAATAGGGTGCTGGCAAATTTAATCCATAGGGGCCAAGGAGTGAGATTTAACTTTACACAGTGGTGCTTTGGTGCTGAATTTTGGTCTGGGTAGATTCTAAATGTTCTCCAAGAATATAGTGTCATAAAAGGAAGTCAACCAGCATGGTATTCAACTGACTCTCCTCACCCCCCAAATTCCACAAGTAAAAGACATAAACACCAGTGATGAAGAAATAGTTCTCGATTATTTAATGTTTGATAGAGGAGTCAATTCCAAATAGTATGCACTCACTTGAGGAAATATACAGAGTAAGGATCCAACAGTTCTGTTTTAGTAATGAAAATTAGATGTGTCCACCCTCCCCACTTTGTTGGCACTGGCCCGTGTGGTACAATTACTCGGGTAATGCTTTGCACAGGTCAGCAGAGAGAGGTAGTATGAAAAATGATGAGCCCTAAAGACTACCCAATAGTGTTTGCTGACTACATTAGTATTTCCGTTTGTTTATTCCCATCTGCCTATGCTTTGGCATAATTCCAATCCATATGCTCCTTTAAAAGGCAAGCAGTTTCCAGGCTAAAGTCTTCAGCACCAGCCAATTAGGGAAAATCCGTTCTCTGTCACATCTGCAACTATAGACCAATCCAAGATGGCACAAAAACCCCAGAGCCAAGAGGTATTGCTTCCCAAAGTTAATGTATAGCTCCCGTGGTGGCACTAAATGAATGAGCTTTTTATACTGGTAAAGGTGATCAGATCACAGGGACACGATATCCAAAATATCACGGGAAGGTGGAGTGGATCCCACTAAAGCATGCACTCAATGCAGCGGGGCTGAAGAGAAAGTGTCACAGACGAAGCCCACTGTAACAGGAAGGAAATAAGGAACTAGGGTCAGCAGAGCCATAAAGGGGAAAATCAACAAGATTCAATAGAAGAGCAAATTGCCAACACAGACGTAAAAGACTCTCTACTGACGCCTTGAAAAGGGCCTAAATTCTAATAAAACTTCAGCTAATCCCACCAAGTGTCCTATTTGGGGCAATGCATCTGCCAAAGCTCTAAATTTAGGGAGGGGGATAGGGCAGGGGGGTGGCATGGGAAAAAATACAAATGCAAATATAACACACTCAAGGACAGAGCTTCTAAAGTTCTAGGACTAACGAGCTGGCAACGGAACACAAGCCAAAGTCTATTCTACAGCACCACCAACCACCATGGTATAAGGGAAGGAAAGTTGGCTGAGGTGGGGGTAGGGGTGGGGGGAAAGGGAAGAAACTGGCGATTCCTCACCCTCTACGGGGTGGAATATCTTCTCAAATGGTAGCTGTAAATCTTGATGCAGTGATCCCAACAGTCCAGGACCAGCAGCTGCCCCTTCGGGGTGAGGGCAATGCCCACGGGACAGGTGAGCCCCTCCCGAATCAGGACGCTGTAGCCCCCTCCCTTGGGGAAGTGAAGAATCTCCTTGCGGCTGCTGTCGGCAACAATGAGATCCCCGCGGGCGTCCACGCACATGCCAGCGATGCAGCGGAAATCCTCGTTCTCCGAGAAGAAGTGGCTGATTTGGCGCCCCAGCTGCCCGTCAGGGCCCACAGAGCCGATGGAGAAGCCGCCTTCCAGGTGGTGCTCGTTTTGCCGGTTTTCCAGGTTGAGGCCCAGGCCCTGCGTGAAGTAGACAGTGCCCTCGGCATCACAGGTGACGAACTTGGGCCGCACGGCACTGCAGAGGCAGCTATACTTGACCACCCCAGCGCCCCGGTCCACGGTGAAGCACCAGAGCTTCCCACCTTCCACATCCGTCACCACGAACTGGCCCGATGGCAGGGCCGTGATGCCCCAAGGTTTGCTCAGCTGGCTCCTGTGGCAGGCCACGCAGTGGCCATCCAGGGTGTAGACCTTGAGGGAGTTGTCGTAGCTGTCGGTGACGCCGATCAGCCCGTGGCAGTTCATGGCCACTGACAGTGGGGTGAGGTTGGGCAAGTCGGCGCCCAGGAAGCTCAGCACGAAGCTGTCAATGCCACTGGGGCTGCGGCGGATCTCCTTGAGGAAGCCTTTGCGGGTGAAGACCTGGATGCGGTAGTTGCCCCGGTCAGCGACCAGCACCTCACCCTGGCTGGTCACGTAGAGACTGACGGGCAGATTGAACATGCCGGGCGTGCTGCCTTTCGCACCCATCTTCTTCAGGAAGAGACACTGCTGGATACTGGTGGCAGCCTCGGGGCCCCGCTGCTTGGCCGGCGAGGCGCGCGGGCTGCTGCCCACCACCTCCTCGGGGCTCATGTCCATCTCGCGGAAGGTCACGGAGGAGGAGGAGGCTGCCGCCGCTGCCGCTGCCTCCAGGGCCCAGCAGTCTTCCAAGTTGACTGTCCGGGGCTTCTTGACAGCCTGGCCGATCTGGAGGGGGCCCACGTGGCCTACCTTAAGGAGCTCCACATCCTGCAGGACGAGCTCCCGGGGCAGGCTGGCCGTAAGTTCCGGCTCCTCCTCGTCGGCCGTCTCCTCTAGGAGCGCCACGTCGGCCTGCTTGATCTTGGCCAGGAAGTAGTCGCAGCGGGACACGGCCTGCACCTCGGCAATGTTCAGCAGGTAGCTCTGCTCCTCCACTACCTGGCTGTTGCACTTCTCAGCCTCAGCCAAGGAGCCCGTGAAGAACTTGCGTGAACGGGCCAGCTCCTCCTGGACCCGGCGCTCCTCGTGCCCATACTCCTGGAGGACAGCTTTGTACCTGGCCTGCAGGTCCTTGGAGATGCCGTCCAGGGCCAGTTTCCGCCGCTGCAGCTCCCCCATCAGCTCCCGCAGGCGGGCCAGCTTCTCGCCGAAGTCCCGGCGCCGCTCCTCGGCGGCCTCCTTGACGGGGAGGGTGCAGTGGCCGGGGGGCTGGTGGTCGGCCTCCCGGCAGGGCTCACACAACACCACGCCACAGCTCCGGCAGAACTGGCGGGGCAGGCGGCGCCCACAGGCCCGGCACATGAGCAGCCCCACGGCCTCGCTGAGGCCCGCTGTGTCGATGATCTTCAGCACCGTCAGGTTGTCGGTCAGCTGCGTCAGGCTGGTGATGCGGGTGATCTTGCTGCAGAAGGGGCAGCGGACACCGTTGATGCTGCTCGCCAGGAGCTTCTCCAGGCACTGGCGGCAGATGGTGTGGCCACAGTGCAGGAGCTTGGGGCGCAGCTGCTCCTCGGTGAAGGACTCCATGCAGATGGGGCATTCTAGCACTTCCCGGAGGGCATCCAGGTTCAGGTGAGATGCGGCAGCGGCCGCCATGGCTGTTCCTTAAGCGGGATCCTCACAGCCCAGAATGAAGCAGCTCAGCATTCATGCTCTGGAGGGTCAGGTCCTGCTGACAAAGGAGGAGAAACAGTATTTATTTATTTATTTATTTAGGCTTTTGGGGCGGGGGGTCACACCAGGCGATGCTCAGGGAGTCACTCCTGGCTCTATAACTCAGGAATTACTCCTAGCGGTGCTCCAGAGACCATAATGGGATGTAGGGGATCTAATATGGATCAGCCACATGCAAAGCAAATGCCCTCCCCAAGAAACATCATTTAATCCTCAAGTCGTGAAGGAACTATTTAGAGGCTAGTTACCAGTCACCCATTTACTTACTTATTTAACAAACAGAATCGCCATCTACCTCTGTTAGGTAGTACCTGGTGGGGACAGATAAGACACTGCAAAGCAGATACATATCCAGGTTTGAGGTATTTCTGATACTCAGCTGTGTAACTCTAAGGAAATGATTCTCAAAGCTCCATTTTTCTCATTAGCCACCTATAAAACTGAATTGACATGATCCACCATCTATGATCTTTGGAAGAGTGCAGAGATAAAGAATGGGCTAGGGAATGCAATTGGTAAGTAGCATGCTGGGCATGTTTGAGAACAGTGACTGACGGGAGCAAAGTCTACAATTTGTAATTCATATAACAAGATGAAATTCTTGGAGGGCTGTACACATACTTCTGTAGGAAGTCAGTGGCCGGAGTAAGACATTCTGTCTAGAGGAGCTCAGAAGACAGCTACTCATGAGGTGTGTCAAAACCATGAGGAATCAGGGCACTTACAGGGCCAAGCATAGAAACCTTGAGAGCAACTGTTGGGGTTGACTGTCATATTTGGGGAACCTAGGAATCATCTAGACAAATGGAAGAGTTGTGTGAGCAGATGAGCAGCCAACATTTTCGCCAAAGAATACACACAGTTTCCACTTACCTTTCCTCCTACCCGTTTATCCATCCACCCATCTAACACTAGGTGCCAGGTGCCGAACTAGATACCAAGATTTTCGGGACATAAATCCTACCTTACAGATACAGATGCTCATACTTTAGGAAGAGAGATAAGGCATGTAGGAAAATAATAAGGCAGAAGGCAGGATCACAAATATCTGCTAAGTTTGACAGAGGCTAATGGCAGTTCACTGTGACTTGAAATAATTTCCTAAGGCAAGTTTGATAGAGATCTGAAGGGATGCAGAGATCCTGGATTGGGGAAAGGCCCGGTCTGCACAAAGTTTAGAAAGCAGGGGGAGCCCTGCACATTAGAAAAGACAACAAAGACTATGAAGCCTCTCTGGGTGTTTCCTCATCTGTCAAACAGGACAGACGCTGCTGTCACAAAGGCAGTGCCAGAATGCAATGCAGTCATATTGGGAGTTTATAAAATGCTAACGTTTTGTTAGTACAAAGGCAGATTTAGCTCTGCAGTGAAATTTAGCTCTCTCGTGCAAAGGTTAAAGGAGGAGAAAAGAAAAGTTCCTGGTGCGGAAAGGTCAATTGGGGAATGACTGTAAGCAGTCTTGAGAGTCATGAGGAGGGGTGTAGTACAACAACACATGCTGTGGAGTAGGGACCTGCTCAAAATAGAGTGAGACCCAAGCTGGCTGGAGTGGGGAGGGAGGAAGTAGAGCGGGGGAGGCAGAGACTGCTTTGGAAATCACGGCAGAAATGCCTGGGAGAGGTAATGGGGAGGCTGAACCAGGGAGCAGAAGGCAAACATAGAAAGTCACATTTGAGCAACCCCCTGGAAGTACAGTCGAGAAGATCTGTCAGTTGCTTAAAGGTGGAGAAATGGTGGAGCTTGAACAGCCGGGAGAGCTATGACGCAAGCAGGAGCAATTTTTAAAAAATGGTAGGGCCTTACGAAGACAGTTTATTTTGGGCCTAGAACAGCCCCTGCTGCACGCAGTCCTGCCAGGAATACTCCCAGCTGCCTCAGTCCACGTATCCTCGTGAGGTCAAACCACAGAGATGGCAATGCCCTGCAGCACTCTGGCACCGCACTGCCACTGTATACCTCAAACTAGAGGGACTCGACCTGGTAAGGTGAGGCACGTGGATCAAGTCAGCCTGCCTGCAGTGCAAATCCTCCACCTGCACCTGTGCAGTCTTGTGACAGGCAGATGATGGACCAGCAAGGAGAAAGAAGAGATAAGAGGACAAGTCTGATGGGGCTGAGGCCAATGCAGTAAGTGGAGGAAAGCTTTGCAAATTTCACCAATTCTTTTGTCCATATAAAAAAGGGGGGAAGGAACTAGAGCAATAGCACAGCAGGTAGGGCGTTTGCCTTGCACGCGGCTGACCTGGGTTCCATTTCCAGCATCCCACATGGTTCCCTGAGCACGGCCAGGAGTAATTCCTGAGTGCAGAGCCAGGAGTAACCCCTGAGCATCACCGTGTGTTATCCAAAAAGCCAAAAAATAAAAATGGGGTGGGGAAGCTGGTACAGAGATATGTATTAGAGATTTCCTCTGTATTTGGGCCATCTCCAGCGTATCTGTAGAGTTAACTTAAGTCAATCCCACATTTCCTTCTAGTGAAAGAGAAACTGTATATAACTTGAGTACTCACAGTATTAGATACTCTCCTTGACAAAAGTTATACACTTAAATCTCATTTAAATTGCCATAACAGATCCTATAAAGGAGGAACTATTTTTATCACCCTGCTTTGCAGGTGTGGAAACTAAGTCAGGAAAACTGGCTCAAACATTGTTTAACCCAATGTCACCTTAAACTTTCTCTTTTCTTTCTTTTTAACAGCCATGGAACGCTTATTAACAGGTGTTCTCTAGATCTTACTCTGGGAAGTTCTGTTTCATAGCATATAATTTTCTGCACCACCAAGAAAGAACAATATTAGCTAGACTGTCTTATTAGCTCAGTGACCCACTCCCACACACCAAACCGTGGTACCCATTACTCAAATTCATGCCTCCACCCAGCAACTCATTACTACATATCATGAATCTATATGTTACATGAGAGTATCTAAAATGGTGAAATGATGAATGTTTATAACTGCCACTGGTCTGGGGCAACAGCATAAGAGATAAGCGACAGAAACCTCCACTCAGAATCTCTGCAAGCCTTCTAGATTCTGGAACTATAGTTTCAGTTCCCTCTTCTGTCATCTGGGACAACAGACTGAGGGCGACATTTGGTGTTTGGATTCAAAGCATGTTACCTTACAATGCACAGGGACATCTGTTCTTTCCAGAACTGGCACTGCGGATCAGCTAATTAAACAAGTCTGCCAATTTGTAAAAATACCAGCAGATCCCACTCCCCACCCTTCCACCCCCCCACCCCCGTTTTCAAGAATAGCATACCAACTCCTTCAATTAAAACTTGCTACCTCCCAATCTAAGTATCGCTTCAAAAATAACTTGAAGTATGGCCCTGAGCACCGCCGAGCATGTGGGCTGAGCCCTGCCATGTCAGGCCCAGGCCCTGGAACACTGCCCGGTGTGGCCCCTAATTAAAACAGATACATTAACTGTGCCCGCCCGCATCAGTATTCCAAGTTTTCTCAACTCAAAGATTCTTTCCCCTCAAGCTGAGAAACAAGAGTTTCCATCACTGAAGAATCAGGCTTGGAGACGGTTCTCAGTTCTGGAAAGAGACTGGACCAAGTCTCCCCTTTCCATAACCAGGGCACACTGCTTTCAGCAGGATCCTGCATAGACAAAGTCCCTCGTGACCAGAAGGGTAGCTCTGGACACTGAGAACGAAGGATGCGGATGAAGTTCAGTCAGAGCTCCATTCTCCTGAAAGGGGAAATGGACGGGTGAAAGGGACTCTCCCCATATCCCAAGTCGGCCAGCTATAGAGGCTAAAATCAGAACTAACCCTCCACACTCTCAGCTTCCTTCATGATGCTATGCTGAATGCATTTATGCACTTTGCGTTGTCAATTGTTGTTCCTTCATCTTACCTGAGCTTACCACCTGCTTCACTCTTTTGGGCCATCATTAATACTGCAGTGTTTATTCCACACAGGCACTAACCCAGATCTCAGCTCCAGATAAGAATGCGTCCGGCTGTTTGTTCTGAAAGCCCTGAGCCCCTAATGTTAAACCCCACCCTGATCTAGCTGGTTCCACTGCCCATGGTAGAAATACTGGAGTTAACATGGTAGGGGGAGACAAACTCATGGACGTCACGGTTCAAATCAAGTCCCTTACACATTGACCGTGGCTAGCTTATTTAACGACACTAAACTAGATTCGGGCCGGAGGGATAGCATAGCGGGTAGGGTGTTTGCCTTGCATGCGGCTGAACCGGGTTAGATTTCTCCGCCCCTCTCAAAGAGCCTGGCAAGCTACCGAGAGTATCTCGCCTGCATGGCAAAACCTGGCAAGCTACCCGTGATGTATTCGAGATGCCAAAAACAGTAACAACAAGTCTCACAATGGAGACGTTACTGGTGCCCACTCGAGCAAATTGATGAACAATGGGAGGACAGTGACGGTGAAACTAGTTTCCTGACTTTATAGAAAGATGACTGATAACAAGGGGAAATGCACCTAAATAACTAGTAGCTATACAATGAAAGGTTCTTCTTTATCATAGTTTTAGTAGCAACCAAGAGTAGTATTAACAGGAGTTAACAGTTCAAGTGTTAACAAAACAGTTTATAAGCTGCACTTTGAAAAGATAAAGAATTCTCTTCTATGGCATATAAAAATTAATCAAAGGACTGGTCATCTTTGAAAGACTTTTGTTTGGGGGCCACACCTGGCAATGCTCAGGCATTACCTACTTTGCACTCTGGCATTACTCCTGGCAGTGCTGGGGGGACCATACGGGATGCTGGGGATTGAACGAAAATTGGCTGTGTGCAAAACAAAAACCCTACCCAGTGTGCTATTGCTCTGGCCCCAACTTTGAGGAAACTAAATATCTATGCTAGAAATCGAATTGAAACCAATTCACAACTTCTCATGCCCAAGAAGCTGATGCAGTTTCTTCTAGAAAGGAGTGATTATGAAATGTGAGAATTAAGTAATCTCCAGAGTTTACAGACTGAGAGCAAGAGAGAGAAATTAAGACTCCCAAATCACATGGCAGAACCAGGACTGAAAGAGGTGGGGTGACGGGGTGAGGGGGTATATTAGGTTAAGAAAGTGGGATCAGAAATCAGAACTTCTCGATATGAATCCCAACTCTACCACTTCCTCTGGAAACAAGAGCAAGTTACCAGACCTAGTTTTCAGTTTAATCTAAGAAGAGGGGCTTTAAAACAGCACCTCCCTCATGAGGTTACTGTAAAGATTAAATGCAATGATATATATAAATCATTTAAGTACCGTGCCAAGGCAGACAAGCAATTAACTGTGGTAAAAGTTTTTGGCAGTAGTGGCAGCAGCCTATGGGAAGAAATTAATAGGCACTTTCCAACAGGCAGACTGGACCCAAGACACCTGCCTTCCCAAAAGATTGCTTTACTTATCTCAAAAACAAAGGATTAGAGATGGCCTGAGGTTTCAAATATCCATCCATCACTTCTCAGCTAGTATTAAATCTCCACCCAGGGCTTTGGTTCCTGACACAAAGTTTTCTGAATGCCCTTATTTCCTCTACTTCTGTCGGTGCTGTTGGAGTTGTAAGTCAGACACAAAACCAGAGAACTTTGTGCAATACGTAAACACACTGTTACTGCACACCTACTGAGTCCAGCTCCAGAAAAACACTAGATATATAATTTTGAGCAGAACCAGATTGGGACAGAGCTCTGCACATAAAAACAAACAAAGAAAAACATATCAGATGATTTCCTTTCACAGGATATAAAGGTCCATCCCACCACGGACTGGGCTGACTGTCATATTTCCTACCAGGAAAGCTGTCTGAATTTGAAGGGGATGCTGACCACGTGCATACCCATCCTGGGTGACCAATGACCACCACTTTTGGGGTGGCTAATAGTGCGGATTTAAAGAAAGTCACAGACACCCCCTTGGGAGTATTTTTAGAACATTTAAGCTAAGATGAACTCAACAAGTAGGGTTTCTTAGGAAACACAGCTATGGTCCCAAAAATGTACCAGTCCAGGGAACATAAAACCATCCTTAAGGAAAAGTTTCTGGAAAAGGAAATTTTAGCTAAAACACCTAAAGGGCAGTAACTGAGTCAATAAAATAGAATTTGCTGAGAAAGCATCTGTCAGTTCTTCTTCTCAAACTGCAGGACCTAGAGAGGGTCCCTTACATCTTCCATAGACATCTAGGTATCACCAACACTTCCAGCACAGAAGACAGTGTTTTGCAGGAGTCATTCAACTCTCCTTCTGTTCCCCTCTATATACAGAACAAGAAACAATGAGGAAAAGAACCAGAAGCAGATAGTGGGAAAAAGTAGAGACTAATGAGGCTGCTTAGAATCACTGAAGTTCGGAAATGCCACACTCAATTACCTTCCTCTAAAAGAAAAAAATCCTGTGTGTTTTAGGTACCTTTTATATATCATCTCTTAGTCTCATATTAAGTGTGAAGCACGTGGTGTTCATTTGCACACATCAGAAAACGAAGGGGGTGGCTAACCAGTTCAAGGTCTTATCGTTGGTAAACAATGAAACTGAGATTAAAATTCAAAACTCAAATTCAAAAATTGAGATCCAGGTCTGTCAACTCTTAGTCATAAAACCAGACTCAAAATAGCTCCTCCCTAGTTCATCAGACTAGAGTTCCGTCTGAGCACTCTGGCCCACTGGCATGTAAAGTTACTTAGAAATGAAGATCTACCTCTGACATAACTAGGGGAGGGAAGTTTCCTTGGACAGCACATAGTATGCATGCAGTACAGGGCCACGGCTTTCCAAATTGGATTATTCTGGGGGGGGGGCGAAGCAATAGCAAAGCGGATAGGGCGTTGGCCTTGCATGCGGCCGACCCGGGTTCAATCCCTGGCATTCCACATGGTTCCCCAAGCACCTCCAGGGGTAATTCCTGAGTGAAGAGCCAGGAGTAATCCCTGAGCATCACACTGGTGTGACTGAAAAAACAAAACAAAACAAAATTGAACTAATAACTTAGGAGTCAGATATGCCACCCCCCCCCCCCCCGACTTTGCCACTTGCTATGTATCTTTGGGTACTTCTTTTGTTTGTTTTTAGGCCATACTCTGCGGTGCTCAGGGTTTACTCCTGGCTCTGCACTCAGGAATCATTCCTGGTGGGGCTGGGGGTACTATATGGGGTGCCAGGGATCCAACCCAGGTTAGCCACACGCAAGACAAGCATCCTACATGCTGTACTATCACTCTGGCCCCTGGGTACATCTTTTAACTCAGACTGGAAATAAGTTTCCAAACTTATTTGGTCTACTACTGTCTTAGAAATCATTGTGTTCCCCTGGAAATCTACCTTCTTTAAAAAGAACAAAGAGTGAGTGACAGAGTTCCCAGTGCCACCATAAACTACATCTAAGGCGACTACTACTGCCAACCCCCCTGCAATGATTCCTTCTACCCCCTCACTCCCTGCCCCCCCCACACATATCCACACCACCCCCAGCAGAAGCACCCACTTAGGGGGTATTGATTTAACCTATTCTTCTCATCTGTCCAAATAGGGACTAGTACCTAGATTGTTGACAGATCACTGGCAGGATCAATTGAGATAATACAATACTAAGCACTCAGTAAATGCAGCTGTTTGTATTTTTAATTGGCTGGGACTGATAAGGGGAGAGTGTTTGTTTAAGATCACCATGGAGAGCAGCAGAGAGGATTCTGGACTTCAAGCCTCTAGTTCGATGGATTATTCAATTCCCATTATGTAATTTCCCTGGGGGCGTATCAGGCTATTCCCCCAAGTTTCACCTGCTGACGGAGCCCTCCCAATTTTCTGAACTCTCTTCCACGATGTCATAACTAGTCTGAGAGCTGACAGAGAGCACAAGGGCTGATGGCTCTGTCCCAGGAGGGGATGGAAAAACCAAAGGGCAAGAGTATCTCCCGCCCTGGCCGCCGCTACGAAGTGCTGTTTAAATCCAGGTCCTCCACACCTCACCCCCTACTACACCTTGTCCCGCCTCTAAAATTCCTTCTCTTAGCAACCCATTTGGGCCTAGTCTAAGAGCAAATGCTAAGGGCTCCTCCATACTGAATGAGAGATGGACGTGAGTGATACTATGCAAGAGAGAGAGAGAGAGAGAGGGAGTGTGTGTGTGTGAGTGTGTGTGTGTGTGTGTGTGTGTGTGTGTTTAGGGCCACAGCTGGCAGTGCTCAGAGGCTACTCCCACTGTGCATATGTGGGTGGAGGGAGTCTAACCACTTGCTTCCAGGGATCACATTCACATCTCCTGCATGCACAGCATGTGCCACAACCCATCAAGTCCTCTCTGCAGCCTCCAGGGCAATATTTTCACCAAGAGAGAGTTGGGCTGAGATAATAAAGACTAAGTAAGTGTCAGAAGGGAAAAGAAAAGAAGGGAGGGAGGGAAGAAAAGGAAGAAAAGGAGAGAAGAGAAGGAAGAGAAGGAAGGAAGGAAGGAAGGAAGGAAGGAAGGAAGGGAGTTAGTCGCGCAGGCAATGGGAGAGGAATGGATATTTAGGATTACTGATAATTTGAACATGAGTTTTAGCGATGGGACCTCAGGAAAGCCTGTTTCTAGTCCTCAGTTTCCTTATGAAAGAATATGATTTCATATGTAAGATATGAAACTCATTTCGAGAGATCATGCTGGCTTGGGTTGTTTGGAAAACCGAGTAAGAAAGCAGCTGCAAACCAATGCAATCACCAGATATTGAGCACTTGCTCCGCATCCAACACTAAGCACTAAAACGTACACCACTGAACAGTCACACGCCTATTACTGGCCACATTTTACAATGAAGAACCGAGCAGAGAGCGGCTGTAGACCCGGTCTGAACCTGGGTTTTCTGACTCTAGAACAGCCTTCCTCCTCTCTGGCACTACTGACCTTCACTTGGGCCAGAACGCCGAGCACGGAGCGTGCTGCGGGGCGTCTGACCAGGAGCTCTGGGACCCATCTCCTAGAATCCCCAGACCCCAACTGTGACCATCAGAAGTGCCAAGTCTCCCCTGGAGGACAGAACCCCGCAGGAGAGGAAACGCCATGTTAGAACTCGGTGCGGGGCTAAAAGGCCCACGTCCCGTGCATCCCCCTCAGTCGCCTCTCACCCAGCCCCAACACCTCATTCACAGAGCCACTTCAAGCTGCCCAGGACCTCGGCCAGGATTAATGCAACCTGCTTATGTAACCCACGCAGAGCATCAGGCCTGGCACTCCAAGTTCCACCATCTCCTGGAAGTCCCATACTATCTGCTGGCACTATCACTTGGCTGGAGAGTGGACAGGGAAAGGAGTGCACAGGCAGATGACCTTGGACAGCTTCCTGTTCCAGGGATCCCCCCCCCCCCCCCCCCACACCACCACCAGAGTTCTCTCTCTCTCAGGGTTAGGGATGGACCAGTAGCATCTGTGCTTCCTGGCGGGTAGCAAGGAGGGGGGTGGTCTTTGGTTAATGAGATTCGGCCCCTCCCCTCTCAGAAAAGTCAAGCGCCTTCCAACGGTGGCCTGATCTCAGGATACTCAGGAACTTGGCTGCAGATTCCCCTCAACTCTGCTAAACTTCATGGGCTCATCTTTGATTGCCTACATGACTTCTGGGTCTGGGAGGACGGGGTGGGGGTGAAAGCGAAAGAGAGAAGAGGCCTTGGGCTTCCTGAAGAGACTTCAGAAAAACTGCCTCCGCAGCCCCAAACAACCAGTGCACAAATACATCCCGAGTCCTGTAATTCTGCAACCCCACGCTCGCATCCCACCCTCTCACAAGAGAATTTCCAGCCTCCTCCACTCTTCTTGCAACCCTCACCAACTGCTCGGACCTAGATCCTGTGATCCCAGCGTCCCAATCTCAGCGGCCGTGGAAACCTACATGACAGCTGCAACCCCCACCTCCCCGACAACAGTTCCCCTTTCTGCCCTCCCTGGCCCCCGAACCAGCCCCCCCACCTCCCATCCGCGGCCCTCAAAACCTTGCTCTCCTCCCTTGTTTGGACCCAGCCGGGGTCGAGTGCTGAGTGCTGCCTGCAAACCGTGTCCCCGGCGGCACCCCTCCTTTGGGCTAACCACATACATCTCCCCGCTGCCTGCCCCAGGAAAGACTCACCCCCTTCATCCTCCAACACCCCCCCACCCCCACCCCCACCCCCCTCCATCCCATCTGGAAGATGCTTCCTGTTTAGCAAATTAGAAGATCCTGTTCCCTCCGGTCTCCGGTCTATGTGCACCCCGCCGCCCCCGCCCGAGATTCTGCACCCCACATCTCACCCAGGGGGGCCCAATTCCTGCACGTTTCCGAAGTTCTGCGCCCCCGCCGACGCCTCCTCCGGGGCCCTGGGCGTCCCCCTCCGTTCTTGCCAGATGCTGCGCCCCTCGGGGCTCTCCTCGGGGTGCCCCCCTCCTCCCCTCCTAACCTTCCGGGATGCTACAAAGCGTTGCCGTCTATGAGCCCGTCCCTGAGCTGCATCTCCCCGGGGGCGCCTCTGAGCCCCCCACCCTACCCGAGCCGGTGCCGCTCCCCACCCCACCCCCACCCCACCCGGGTCCTGCCCCGCACATCCGGCCCCCAGACCTAGCCAGCCGCGGCCCCAAACCAGCACCGTGCCCCCCCCCCCCCACGCCAAGCCGCCCGGGCCCGCGACTCCGACCATCCTTCCCGCCCCCTACCTGACCGCCCGCGGCTCCGACGCGTCCACCGCCGCCAGCCCACCCGCCCGCCGCCCTCTGCGCACGCGCCGCCGCGCGCGCCCCCTTGACGAGCGCCGATTCACCAAGCCAGCTGTCCGTCATTTAGCCCCGCCCTCCCACGCTCCGAGGCATTCTGGGACTTGTAGTCCATTGGCGACGGTCCCCGAGGCCTGGTAAGGGCGAGCCCTGAATCAGGGCTCTGGGCCGGGTCTTTAGGGACTGGACCATTCAGCTCTCTAGGAGATAGAAGCAAAAGTTTCCTAACCACGTTCTCGGAACCATCTTAGAGCTACACCAGAGTTCAACAATCTGTGAGATAACAATCTGTGACCCAGCCCGTTAGCTCAATTAAAAGCCGGAACGATCTCAAGTCATCTTGCACACTTCTCACAGACTCAACTATCCCATCTGAGTAATGGGAAAGGAAAGCATATTGTTTCCACCCCAATCAAAGCACAGAAGCTGACTACCTTAGAAAGGTAGCCCTTGGGGACCTGTGTTCCTTCCTGCACTCCCCAGATCCTGGAGATTAGTTTATCAGATGATCTGTTTGCTCTGGTGAAAGAGGCTGGGAGGTAGGAGAGAGAACATACTAGGTAATTTGTATTTCCGCAGGTTAAAGATAACTCACGAACCCAAACCCAAGTGGTCTGACTGCTGGGTGGTGAAGGCTGGTGCCCATTACCTCCAGGGATTTTTGGAACCAGTCACTGGCTTCTGCATAGAGTATCTCTTAGGAATTGGAAAGGGGCTAAAGTAGGAATCTTTTGGGCTTGAAATGCCAGGGAATGTATGTGATCTTTCACAGTGAGCAAATAACAGACAAAAGCAATCACAAAACTGTTGTCTGGCTGCAGCCAAGCATTGGTCCCATAGACCCTGTGAGATGAGACAACTCAACCAGGCAGCTAGGCAGTGAAGCCCCAGGTCTATAAGGAGAAAGTTTAGGTGGGAACCCAGTTTTGCCAGAGAACTCAACTCTCTTAATTGCTTTGTCCGTTTCTTCCTCTATAAATGGAGATGAGGTGCTAGGAAGTTTAGCTGAGATTTTGAATATAGTAGGATGCTTTGCCCTTGATTAATGGTACCTTTAAAAAAAACTGTAATTAACTCTTACACTCAATAGACTCCCATTCCAGAAGTCTAGGCTCCTAGTAGTTCACATACTGAGGCCAGTGGGGAGCTGGGTTGAGAACTCCATGGCATCTTCAATAAGACTCATGGGCTCTGGGATGTCTGGGTTGGCACAGAACTCTTGGGTTGAGACCTCAAGGAGGCCTACTTGCCAGGCAGGAGAGATAACATTAGGTAAAGCCCTCACAGTATATGTGCTTGACCCTGGTTCCATCTCCCACACTGACATGAATGACCCCTGAGACTGGCCTAGTGTTTTCAAAAGCCAAAATCAATAAGAATTTAGGTGCTGGAGCTATAGTATAGTGAATAGGGCATTTTTTCCTGTATGTATCCACCAGGGTTCAATCCCCTGCACCCCATATGTTCTCCTGAGCACATCAGGAGAGATCCCTGAGCTCAGAGCCAAGATAAGCCCTAAGCATCACTGCATGTGGGCCACCCCCCTGTCTCCCCTCCCAAAATAAAAGGATTTATTTGTCATCCAGGGCCTGCCATTGTTTTGATCTAACACACCAGAGCAAATTGAGTCTGGAGCAGGCTGAAGAGCTTTCTTGAAGGACTGTAAGTTTCTCTGGCAGGATTTGTTCAAAATTGTTAAGGAGCATAGACAGAACCATGAAGGCCCAGGGCAGGAGAGGAACTTGTTTCTCCTACCTCCCAGGATTCTTAAGAGTCCCATATTGCTCAGGGGTCACTTCTGGCAAGGTACCTGGGAGCAGAAACCAAAATGGGAGTAAGAGTAACAGTTTTCAGACAGCATAAGGCAGTAGTGAAGGTTAGATGACTTTATAGATCTGAAATTTTGGCTGGAAGACATGCTTTGTAGGTTGGAGGACTGACTTTGATCCCAGGTACTGCATGATTCGTGGAACACAGAACCAAGAGTAGCTACCTCCCACCATCTACTTTTGGGGGGCTATGACTCCAAAACAAAAGAACAGATCTGAAAAGTTCAGCACAACTGAAAAATTTGACATGCTGTGAGTGTTAGCTCCCATAACTGTTACCATTACTACTAATTTCTGGCCGAAAATTCTTCTTTTCTTCCCTTATTATTGACTGAATTCCAATTAGGAAGAGAAATTATTTTCTTTCTTTTCTATTTTTTGTTTTGGGCCACACCCTGCTGTGCTGAAGGTCTACACTAAACTGAGTGGTACTCAGGGAGTTACTCCAGGAGTTATGTGGGGGACCGTGCAGTGATGGGGGGGGGGGGGGGCAACTCAGGGCTCCTGCGTACAGAGTTTGTGCTCTAGTCTTGAAACCGTATCCCTGCCCTCAAAGGAGAGGAATTTCTTAGGGAGAAAACTTAAGGAGTTAAAATTCTAATACATCTTAACCAAAATTAGATGTCTATCTATATAACCCCTTTTATCTCTGAATAACACATTTTCCTCAGGCTTTGTGGTTTAGGCAGGACACATTTGTGGATAGAAGGAGGTGAGCAGGGGTGGTGCTGAAAGGGAGAGGGCTACCTTAAGAGCAGTACTTGGGGCTCAAACCTAGTGGTATTCCAGGGACCGTGTGATACCAGGGATCAAACCTGGGGCTCCTACATACAACGTGTGTGTGTTCCAGTTCTTGGAGCCATCTTCTCTGCCCAGCACCCATGTCTTATCTCCTTTACTGTGACTCAAGAATCTCAGGACAGCTGGATGTATCCTCCACCTCAGGGTCTGACTAGGCCAGGTATGGTATCCAGATCACTTAGGTCGTTGCCTGCAGGGGATAGTTTCTTAAGGGTTTTTGAGCTGATGGGCTCATTTCAATGCTGGGAAAGAGCTCCTTGCACTTGGTTTGTTTTATCAGAACCGACCAGTAATTGAGCAAACAGATCAGAAGTCATAGTCTTTTGTAACCTAATCTCAGAGCCACATATTCTTCATGTGACTGTTTTCTGTTGGTCAAAGGCAAGTTGCTCAAGTGGAAATGCTCATAACAAGCAATGGTTATCAGGAGGTGAGACCAGCAGGCCTAGTCAGACCATACTTGCTGGTCATTTTAGTAGATTTTTCCCTCTAGCCTAACCCTCCCCTTTCTCCTTCCCTTCCTCTGTCTCTTATTCTGTTTATATGCATATGCATATATCCATCTGTCTGTTTATCTACCTTTAGTCTACTGTCTGCTGAAACTCCTTATGCCTTACTCCATTGCTGTGTGTTTAACATTTTAGCTTACACCAAGTACATTGTAATGGCTTGATAGATGTTTGGACTCAGTGAAAATTTACATTAAAGAATACCTAAAAAGCTCAACTTCATCTGTCGCCTTAATATAACCACTATATTAGTTAAATTTTATTATTATAAACATTTTTTAAAAGCTCCCTCTTACATTTTCACACATTCTTATGATTTCAGGCTGTGTATCCAGCAAGTGATTTTCCAGCACTTTCTTATATTTCATTTACTCAGTGCAAAAAAAAATTAAAAGTTTTAAATCTCTTCTTCTTAACCTCCATATTTACCAAAATGGCCACCTAAGAGATTGTCAAAATGATGAGCATTTAACCACCAAGAATGAGATGAGTTCTGTGCAGAGAAACCACATTACACATTTTCCTTTTCCTTCTGCTGATATGGAAACAGCTAATTCAGGACTTGAAAACTTGATTATAATATCTAATACATTTGTGTATATTCACCAGACCCCATTGGTATGAACTAAAATGTATGATCAAGAGTCTCCAATGATCAGACCCTAGTTCTACTGAGTGGATAAAGGTTAGTAGCACTGAAGACTTACCCAAGGAACATTGCCTGGGTAGTGTTATCAAACTCAGCCCAACCCAGTAGGAAATGGACATTACTAGCAAATTTCCCCTGGACCTTGTTTCTCCTATGTGGCCTTCTCTCAATCCCAGTTCAGGTCTCCTGTACAGCAAGGAGTACTCAGGATTGCAAGGAGATAATATCCTTTTAACTAATGTACTTTCCCCTCATATGCTTTTCACATCAATGCTCTCCAGAACACTAATTAATTTTTTTTGTTTGTTTTTGGGTCACAACCAGCAATGCACAGGGGTTACTCCTGGCTCTGCACTCAGGAATTACTCCTGGCGGTGCTCAGGGAACCATATGGGATGCTGGGAATCAAACCCTGGTTGGCTGCATGCAAGGCAAACACCCTACCTGCTGTGCTATTGCTCCAGCCTACTAATTAATATTTTGAAAAAGATCATTCTATTGATAGTAAATTTTTTTTTTTAGTACAAGTCAGGTGACAGTTGAGAAGAATTACAGGAGCGATAGCACAGCAGTAGAGCATTTGCCTTGCACGCAGCCAGCCCTGCCGAGCCGTGTTCAATTCCTCCGCCCCTCTCGGAGAGCTCGGCAAGCTACCGAGAGTATCTCACCCATGCAGCAAAGCCTGGCAAGCTACCCGTGACGTATTCAATATGCCAAACACAGTTACAACAAGTCTCAAAATGGAGACGTTACTGGGCCCACTCGAGCAAATCTATGAACAACAGGAGGACAGTGACAGTGACAGTGATAAAAATTCATCTTTGTTCTACTCCGTTGCCTTCACCAAGTTGGAGAATTTTTCCTACAACACTCTTTCCTCACATTTTAGAGAGAAAATTGCAAAAAAAGGGAAAGGAATTGGAAGAATGAATCCCCATACTTCCATCACCTTTGAGGAACTATTGTCAATATTTTGCCAAAGCTGCTTAAGAATTTTTCATCCTCAATTTGTTTTCTGTTGCTAAAATCTCTTAGGACAGATTCCAGATAACATATCACCACATTGGTAAACACCTAAATATGTATTTTAAACATAATTATTCTTAAATATGTTCTCAGCATTATTATCACAACTATAGATTTCTATTCAAATCTCCTTGTTTCAAAAATATCATTTTGGGGGACAGTAAATGAGTTTAAGGTTCACATCTACGTATTATGGTAGGTCTCTTTTATTCTGTAATAGTTAGACCCTGTAATTTTGCCCATGCCATTATTTGTGAAAGACATTGACTCACTTCTTCTTTATAACTTTCCATTTCGCAGATTTAGCTGATTGCTTTCTCCTGCTATTTTCAAAGTCATTCCTCTCTCCTTGGGAGTCATTATTTTTGTCCCATGGATCCCTTTGGTGGAGCAATGAAAACAATAAAACATTCCTACTCTCAGAATAAAAGAAACTATACAGTAAGTTATATCAAAACATTATTATTAAATATATTAAAGATTCAAGTTTGCAGTGTAGTAATAGTTAGACATTGTTTTCTCCCCGTCCCCTAGATGGACTCTAAAGATTTTTTGTTTTTATTTTTGGCACTATTTACAAATTTTAAATCACTGTAAATTACAGAGTTACAAAGTTATTCATTATTAAAGTTTCAGGGATACAGTGATCTAACACCAGTCCCTTCACCAGTATTCACATCCTTCCACCAATGTCCCTCCCATCCCTCCTCCTGCATCTAGAGCAGGCACTTTTCCTCTGAACCATTACCCTAGTGTTTCCTTCCGTAATTTATCGTACCACACCCCCCTTTGTTCCCCCTCTCCAATCCAGTGACAGGCTTCCTACTGAAGAACAGTTCTCTTGTTCCTCTTATCTATTGCCTTTAAGACTTTGTTATTCCCATGCAAAGTTTCTTTATATACCACATATGAGAGAGACCATTCTGTGTATGTTCCTCTGCCTCTGACTACCTTCATTTGACATGAGACTCTCCAGATTCATCCATGCCATATAGTAGCAAATTGCATGACTTTATCTCTTCTTACTGCCAACAAGTATTCTACTGTATATATGTACCGTGGTTTCTTTATCCATGCATTTGTTCTTGGGGATGAACTTTTATTAAATGACAAGTTCTAGTTGCGTCTAATAGCCATCATAATATCTAAGTAGTGTTGGAGGCAAACATTTAGAAAGCACTGTAGCACTGTCCTCCCATTGTTCATCGATTTGCTCTAGTGGGCACCAGTAACATTTCACAACAAATTGTGAGACTTGTTGTTATTGTTTTTGGCATATAGAATACGTCAGGGGTAGCTTGCCAGCCTCTGCCGTGTGGGCGGGATATTCTCCGGTAGCTTTCCAGGCTCTCCGAGAGGGTTGAAGGAATCAAACCTGGGTCGGTCTCGTGCAAGGCAAACACCCTACCCGCTGTGCTATCGCTCCAGCCCACCTTTAATAATTGTCTTGTGTTAAAAAAATGTATATGTGAATCTGGTTGTGTAAAGGTTAGAGGAAGTGCTACTATGATTAGAATTTGTTTCTTGCATTCGTCACTTATCACTTAATCACTTAACTTCCCGTTAGTCGTCGATTTGCTCGAGCGGGCGCCAGTAACGTCTCCATTTGTCCCTGTCGCGTGCTAGTGTAGCCCAATGGCATCTCTTCGCTCCGGGAACATGGAGGGCCTCAAACCGATCGTTCATGACCTTGACAAAGAAGTCTGACCATCTGGTAGGTGGGCGGCCACGCGGTCTCTTGACATCCCGTGGAATCCAATCAGTAACAGCTCTAGTCCAACGGTCGTCTTTAAATCTCATTACGTGACCAGCCCATCTGATTTTCGACACCTTGGCAAATGAGACAGCGTCCCTGATCCTTGATCGTCGACGGATGTCAGAACTCCGGATTCGTTCTCTCATTTGAGTGAAACGTGATATTCCAAGCATAGCTCTTTCTATTCTTCTTTGGGAGACCTGAATGGCGTTCTCATCTTGTTTGCGTAGGGCCCAGGTCTCTGAGGCATATGTTAATGCAGGAAGAACAGTGGAATCAAAGAGATGTGCCTGGAGCCGGAGGTTCTTCGTCCTCTTAGCTATTTCTTCGACGTTCCTGAAGGCGTTCCAAGCCGCTCTCTTCCTCCTGCGCAGCTCGGGTGCCAGGTCATTTGTCATGTTGACCTCTCGACCTAGGTACACATAGCTGTTGCATTCGGAGATGGTCGTTCCGTTGAGAGCGAATGGGGCGTCAGGAACAAGGCTGTTTCTCATAAACATTGTCTTCGTAAGATTCAGCTGTAGTCCTACCTTTCCACACTCACGGTCAAAGTCGGCCAGCATTTGTGCCGCTTGGCTGATGTTTGGTGTTATTAAAACAATGTCATCAGCAAAGCGGAGGTGGTGTAGTTGCCGACCATCTATCTTCACTCCCATTCCTTCCCATTCTAGTCCTCGCATGATTTTCTCGAGGGTGGCACTGAAGAGTTTCGGTGAAATGGTATCACCCTGCTGCACCCCTCTCTTGACATCAACGATCACTTCTTTGTAGAATGGTGAGATCCTGGTAGTGAATCCGCAATACAGCTCACGGAGGATCCTGATGTATTGGGCTTGAATGCCCTGATTGGCTAGGGCTTCAATGACCGCTTCCGTCTCAACAGAATCAAAGGCCTTCTTTAAATCAATGAACGTTAAGCAGAGCGGCATCTTGAACTCCCGAGAAACCTCAATGAGTTTGGTTATCGTGTGGATATGGTCGATGGTGCTGAATCCTTTGCGGAACCCTGCTTGCTCACATGGTTGTCCTTCATCTAGTGTTCTGCCAATCCTATTCAGGATGACTCGAGTGAACAACTTGTAGATGACAGACAATAGGCAGATCGGGCGATAGTTGCCAATGTCATGGATGTCTCCCTTCTTGAACAGTAGTACGGTCCTGCTGGTTTTCCATTGAGATGGAACCTTGCATTCAGACAGGTAGCGAGTGAAGAGCCGAGCCAGTGTATTGATGAGTACTGACGGCAGGTTCTTCAGGTGTTCAGGTCTGACCTTGTCTGGGCCGGGTGCTGTTTGCTTCTTTACTGACGAAATGGCGTGTCGGATTTCGGAAGGGAGAACGTTGGGAACGACATACCCATCCTGTGGAATTTGGTATGTCGGCAAGTGGACATGGCTATCGAAGAGATTTGAGTAGAAGTCATGGATAATCTTCTCCATTGCCGTTCTGGAGGATGTGATGGATCCATCAGGACGTCGGAGGGCAGTCATCTTGGTCTTATAGTTGGCGAAGGACAGGCGGGCATTACGAATACTTTTCCCGGCTTCTGCCGCATCTACCAGTACTTCTGCTCTTCTCTCTTTGAGGTCTTCCTTGATCGCATCTCTGCACTGCTTTGCAAGCTCGGACGTTAGCTTGCGGTTGCCTGAGGCATGCGCCAAACCACGCTGGCGAATTAGCTCAAGAGTTTTCGAAGATAGGCGACTTTTTGTGGCTATCTCTCTCTTGGCGTTCCTCGCACATTCATGGAGGTGCTGAACCAGTCGATCGTATTCCTCGTCAATGTTGTCAACAATGGCATCTTCCCATGTTGCCGCAATAGTACCAAAGAGTTCCCAGTTGGTGGTCGTTCTGGGAGTTCTCTTTTTGAACTTTGCAGCCCTTTCTCCCCGCTCTGTGAAGTAGAATTTTGCACGAAGGAGACGGTGGTCCACTACCCAGCCGTCGCCACACTCCAGGACGCTTTCCGGACCCGCGCGGCAGCTCCGGCCGAGACCCACGCACAACTGAAGACCCACAGAACAAGCCGTCGCCACACTCCAGGACGCTTTCCGGACCCGCGCGGCAGCTCCGGCCGAGACCCACGCACAACTGAAGACCCACAGAACAAGGTAAGCGGAACTCTCTGAGACCTTGGACTCCAGGCTCGGCGGACCCAGGGACAGAGCTTCTCTGCTTGCTCCCACCACCACAGGTGACAAAGGGATTCTAATCAGGAGCCCCACCCTACCCTGCCCTGTCTGCTTCCATCAACCACCCAGGGATCGAATTGTGCACAGGAGACCCACCCTACCCAGATAAATATCCCACTGGCAGACTTCCACTCTCGACACTACTTCCACTACCCAGCCGTCGCCACACTCCAGGACGCTTTCCGGACCCGCGCGGCGGCAAGCGGCCGCGCGACACATCATAAGACACTAAATACCCGTCTTCTGGAATTGTCGTACCATATTTGATAGGGTTCAAATATGGTAACACCTACAAGGGTGATTAGAGGTCACCCCAAAAGCCTCTATACCTCTCGGAAAGACTGGCAAGCTACCGAGAGTATTCCGCCCGCACGGAAGAGCCTGGCAAGCTATCCGCCGTGTATTCGATATGCCAAAACCAGTAACTACAACTGGTCTCATTCACCTGACCCTGAAGGCTTCACCGACATGGCAGCACTGAGAAGGATGAGAAAGGAGAGGCCGACAAAATCTCAAGGCCGACCTAGGCTGCCACAACGAAGGAAGACAAAAATGATCGTCTGTACTTTCAATGCACGTACGCTAGCATCAGATGCATCCATCGAGGACCTGATGGTACAAGCGCGAATGATCAAGTACGACATCATTGGTCTGACCGAGACAAGAAGACACAAATCTCACCATGCCGTTTTCGACACTGGAGAAGAATTGTTCCTCGGAACATGCGATAAAAGAGGTGTTGGAGGCGTCGGTGTCCTTGTCAACACAAACTTGGCCAAGAGCATTGATTCATTTGAATGCCTAACAACCCGAATCGGACGTTTACATTTGAATAGATGTGGCTCACTGCCTGCAGTTTCTATCTTCGTTGTCTACGCACCAACATCTCATTATGATGAAAGAGAAATCGAGAAGTTCTACATGGAGCTAGAGAAGTTCTATAAAGAAGACCACACCTTCTACAAGATCATTGTGGGTGATTTTAATGCCAAGATAGGACCGAGAAGATCAGCTGAAGAACTTCACATCGGAACCCATGGCCTAGAATGGAACGAACAGGGTGAGAGACTGTCTGAGTTCATCATGTCGACCAAGACCATTCATGGTAACTCACAGTTCCAGAAGGCAGAATCTAAACGATGGACATGGGAGTCTCCCGGTGGACGATTCCACAACGAAATAGACCACATCATATTCAATCGACGGTTTTTTGCATTCATAATTTTAGGAAATGAAAGTGTGCCTTCAAAGGATGCTGAAAATCAAGTTGTATTTTTCGTGGGTCATAGACCCTTGAATTCCATACATGGACCCAAGAAACCTCAGCTTGAAATAGAAGTAGTCAACTGTGTCTTGCATTTTATTTAGAGTTTATGCCAAGGGCACCCCTGTCTGGTTGTGTTACTTTTATTGATACTTTTGATAGCACAGTGGGTAGGGTGTTTGCCTTGCATGCAGCCGACCCAGGTTCGATTCCTCCGTCCCTCTTGGAGAGCCCAGCAAGCTACTGAGAGTATCCCGCCTGCAAGGCAGAGCCTGGCAAGCTCCCCATGGCATTTTCTATATGCCAAAAACAATAACAAGTCTCACAATGGAGACATTACTGGTGCCTGCTTGAGCAAATCGATGAACAACAGGAGGACAGTGCTGCTACTTTTAGAATATCAGTAGATTCAGGTGCTCTAACACTGATCCAACCATTTAAAATATTCCCTCTAGGGCCTGGAGTGATAGCACAGCTGGTAAGACATTTGCCTTGCATGTGGCCAACGTGGGTTCAGTTTCTAGCATCTCATATGGTCCCCTCATATGAGCACTGCCAGGAGTAATTCCTGAGTGCAGAGCCAGGAGTAACCCTTGTGAAACGTAAGCACGAAAGTTTGTAGGTCTGTAACTGTATCTCATGGTGACTCATTTAAAAATAAAAAAAAATAAATAAAAGATTTTGCAAATTTAAATAAATAAATAAAAAAAATATCCCCACTAGACTATTTCAAAAGGCCCCAGCACTTATAGCTAAAAGAACAAGCTTGTGGGGTGGGTGGAAAACTAGGGACATTGGTGGAGGGAAGGGTTACTCTGACCGTGGGATTGGTGTTGGAACAATGAATACCTGAAACAGCTTTATAATGAATAACTTTGTAAGCCAGAGTATATAAATTAATTTTTTTCAATTTAAATGCTGTGGTTTACAAAGTTGTTCATAATAAAGTTGTTTTGGGTATTCAGTGTTCCAACACCAATGTCCCTAGTTCCCATCCACCCCACAAACCTATCCTTTTAGCAGGCACAAACAAATTTACCCCATATTGCTTGTTATAACAAAATGGCAAATGAAACCATCAGAAAATTGATGAACAAAAGTCAGTTTGTGGTAATTATTATATTTCACAACAGTATTACATAAAGTCATTGTCTGAAGATTTACTGAGCTGGTTAAGCCTTTTGTGGTATTATTTCTACTCATTGAGCTTAGTGGGCTTTTGTGCAACTTTCCCATCAAATCTGCTGCACTCCTACTGGGCTCAGGGCTCTGAGTACTGTGAAATTTGGAGGAGGAGATGTGTGGTTATTCCAGAAGCTGTGAAACTGTGTCATTTATGTCCAAGATGATAGCATGTAGAAACTCCTGGACCTTCCTGGAAGGGAGAGGAATATGCCCACACTCATTTCTAGAAGCCATAGAATTTTCATCCCAGAGATGATTACCTGGGACAATTCGGTGGTTTGTTCATCCTTTGAATCTTTCTGTAGGAAATGGTATCTAAAACAATGAGTCTGGATGTTAGGGGTTACTTATTACAATACAAATAAGTTATTATTACACCTAAGCCTTTTCAGCAGATTGAACTGTGAAATTTTGTGGTGCCTCCTCCAAAATGTTGAGGGACTGGGAGGGTGGGCCTCCATTTATTTCAATATTCAGTTCAATATTTAGGCCCAGAGATTGTTGGAGCCACCATGGCCACATCCAGAGTTGCTCTGGGGACCATCCTTTCCTGGGGATTAAATTTGGGGCCTAACTCACATAAGGGACACATTTAAGCTCTATGAGCTCTTTCTCCAGCCTGTTTATTCTTTTAATAGAGAAAAATGAGGGGCCAGGAGATAACTCAAAAGGTGGGAGCACATGCTTTGCATGCATACTCTGGGGCTGATCCTTGGCACTGCATGGTCCCCTGAGCATCACCCATCACCGGGAGTCCTGTTCCATCCCCCCTGCCCACTGTTACTGCAGGGGAGGGAGAGAAAGAGAGAGAGAGAGAGAGAGAGAGAGAGAGAGAGAGAGAGAGAGAGAGATCCTAGGTTTATATTTTCCACTTAATTTTTCTCAATTTTTTTTATTTTATACTTAAATTAGTGGTCTTTTGTGCTAGAAATCTTAGTGCGCGCACGCGCACACACACACACACGCACACACACCCCAAACATACAACCAAAAAATCCTCTCTTTAGTTTCCGTATTGTCCCAGAATTATATTTCCTCATTCTCCAGAGGGAGCTAATCATTTTCATTAGTTTTGGTTAATGATTTCAGTGATTCTTAGTGAAAAATGATATTATTTCTGTATGATACATATTATTGCAGATGACTTAGATGAAGTGGGGAGGAGAGAGATGGCAACTTCAAGAGGGATGTCTACAGTTCTTCTCTCTATCTACCTCTGTCCCCAGGAAAATGCCTGTGGAATTTTTGGACAGCTGGAAGTCTGCTAGGAGCACCTACCTGCTTGGTAGGGACCTTAGGTCTCACCAGTTGCTCAGAGCAGTTGTCAAACCACACCCAAGTCACACTTGTTCTACACAGTGTGCGAAATTATCCCCACCACCTGGATTTCTCAGGCAGCCCCGGTGAGTTCCAGGGCTGGAGTGAGCAACTTCTCATTGCAGGAAAGGAAAGCCTTTAAATTCCACCCAGGTTTTCCAGGTACAACACCTTCCCTCACAGAGAAGAATTTCAGGAAGGAGATGAGTCATGAAATAAGAAACAGTTATTGGGGAAATGAGAGGAGAGAAAGAGGGTTTCCCATTCAAGAGAGAGCACGGGAGCCGGGGTGGGGGGGCTTCTGCAGAGCAGGGAGGGTCAATAAAACATCTCAAATTGAGTGAGTGGCAGTGAATCCCCAAGATGGAGAGTGCGCGCCATAAAGCAAGTGTACACATCAGGCAGAGATGTGGCTAACTTCCCCACAATTCACACCTTCTTCTAAGCCAAGTTAGTTTAAATATAGTTTTTTCAAACTGCTATACCTCCCCTCCCCAATACCAACAAGTCTGTTGCTAGGATAGTTGCCAAGAGCAGGGAGAACTTAAAGCTGTTGATGATCTTCTTTTGATATTTTTAGCCTGGTCTTTGTTCTAGTGCCTTTTCTCCTAGGGGAACACCATATGCAAGGCCTAGGATTCTGTGTCTTAATGGTTTTCCAGTCTCTTCAAATGGGTCCTGATTTCAGCAGCCTTCATGCCTTCAAGCTGGTTTATGTTCCAATGTCTTTTCCAGCATATGGTACCGGGAATCCTTTATCTCTCTCTGCAGCAGTATTATATGTATTTTATCAATAGTGATCCGAAGGACTGGAGTGATAGCACAGTGGATAGGGCATTTGCCTTGCACGCGGCCGATCCAGTTTCGATTTCCAGCATCCCATATGGTCCCCTGAGCACTGCCAGGAGTAATTCCTGAGTACATGAGCCAGGAGTAACCCCTGTGCATCACCGAGTGTGACGTCCCCACAAAAAAAGGTGGAAATAGTGGTCCAAAAGTGAAGCATTTGTAACTATGCAAAACACTATCAATGCCATTTCTGCAGATCACTTTTTTTCCCATTTAATAAGGTATATTTGTAGTTATTCCACATCACATACAAAGATGGTCTTCACGTTCTTCACTTCTTTTTCAGTATACAATTTCCCTGGTGGCTGTACACTATGGGGTTTCAACCAGTTCCCTAGTGTTTGTTCACAGAGTCTTATTTTAAGAGTCTTACTCATTATCTCTATGATGTAATGGGCAGAAGTAACAGAAATTGTCCATGCCGTTTTCAGAAAGCATTGCCACCCAGACATGATTCCCTGAAGGTAGAGCAGGTTGGAGGCAGCTTAAGAGAGTAGAAAAGTGCTTACAAGTAAGACAAGTCAAAGCAGAAACCTCCGGGTCCTCCCCAGGCCCTGATTTCACTTCTTGGAACTATGATGTCCTTATCTTTGAAAAACAGAAGTGAAACTATCTGTCATTGTTGTTAGTATTTATTCAGAACAAGTTGAGACAGTGTTGGCAAAGCTAATCTCAGGCTGTTGACTGGGTCTGGAATGTGTATCTGTAAAATTAAAACTACTTTTAGGTATTGAGTTTAAAGACTTCCTCAATGTTAAAATATGGGGTCCTGATGGGTTTAAATCTTTATTTTTAATTCATTACTATTTTAAGTTTGGGGAGGAGGAGACCCCCCAAAGAGGGGCTCAGGAAATCCTCAGGTCTTTCCCAGAGATTCTTAGTCAACTGGACCTGGGCCAGTAGCTCACTACTCTTTTTTTTCACTCTTTTTGGTGATGCTTACGAATCACATCCTGGCTCTGCACTCAGGAATTACTACTGACAGTGCTCAGGAGACCTTGTGGGATGCCAGGAATTGCACCGAAGTTGGTTGCATGCAAGGCAAAAGCCCTACCCTCTGTACTCCAGCCCCAGTAGCTCACTACACTTGGACCAGAGGGTATGATGCTATTTAAACCCAGCAGTGGTGGGGATACTCAGACCACCCGGTGGTGCTTGGGATCCTCTCAGGCCATACCTAATGTACTTTGGGGACTATCTGGTGCCACAGATGGTATTGGGTCAGCTGCATGCAAGGCATGTGCCTTAACCCCTGTAAAATCTCTCTGGCCCATCTATTTTTATTTTTAATGATTGCACTATCTCATTAGTTCCTTTCCTTTCCCTAACGGCCTAACCACAGTGAACTGCAGCACCCCTGAGACTAAGAACACAATCTGGAACCTCTTCTACAGGACATTATCTCATTTAGTGACCCTAAGTGACTTTTTAACAGGAGTTTAAGGCCCCTAAGATGGAAGTGTGTTTCCTGATATCACTCACAGATTTCCATCTTAGGTCACAACCTCCTGAATGTGTGACCCTGACAAGTCTCTTCCAAGCTCCAGAGTGTCTTGTCCGGATGCCTTAAGGTTGTGTCCAAATGGTCAAGAGTCTCCAGGTAACTGTGCCACCAGGAACTTGAGGGACCTCTAGTTTCCCAATGGGCATCCCATCATTGTCCATCTTGCCTGAGATGGTACTGAAAGGAGAAGAGAAAAATGGAGGAGGAGGAGAAGGAGCTCATCTTGGAACCGTTCCCAAGAAGAGAAACATTTTGAAGAGTTTGCTGTTGTTTTGGGGGTAGATGAGAATCAGAGGGTGAATAGATTATTGTGCCGCACTCAGTAGGACTTGTGGGTTACTCTGGGTGCTTAGGGAATCCTAAACTCCAGCATGCAGAACATGTACTCAAGTCGTTTGAGCTATCTTCCAAGCCCCTTGAGCAAAGGTTTTATTATTTAGTTTTTAGGGGTGTTTTTTACTGTTGTTTGTTGTTTTTTTACTGGGGTGCTGGCAGCCATACCCAATGGCTCTGAGGAGCTACTCCCAGTTCTGTGCTTGGGTGTAGCTCCTAGCAGTGCTGAAAAACCATACAGCCTGACCTCCTACATGTAAAAGCTGTCCTCAGCTTGTTGATCTCCCCAGGTCCTTGAGCAGAGCTTTTAAGGAGAAGGAGGAATGGGACCTTCCAGAGGAGGGAGCTTCCCCCCTTTACTCATTCTTCTGTGCTTCACCAAACAGGACTTAGACTTTGAACCTAGTTTTTTTATTGATTAAGGTTTATACGATTTACAATACTATTATTGGTGGTTTCCAATACGCAGTTCTACCACCAAACCTATTACCAGTTTACCCACCTTCCTCTCCCAAGGACCCCAATAGTCCTCCCTTTCATACCTCTTCCCCCACCAACTCAATTGTGTGGATCAATTTTCCCATTGCGGCTATCTTGGCTATGTATCTGTAGTTTCCACATATGGGTGAGATCATTTGCTGTTTGCCCCTTTCTTTCTGATTGACTTCACACAGCACATTATTCTCAAGTTTCATCCATGTCCCTGAAAATTGCTTGTTTTTTGTTCTTTCTTAATGCTGCATAGTATTACATTATATATATACATATATATATATTACAATTTCTTGATCCACTCGTCATCTGTAGTTGTTTGGGTTGTGTCCTTATCTTGGCTATTGTTCTAAGTGTGACAATAAACATGGGTATGCCTATGTCCGATCAAATTAATATTTTTAAGTTTGAGGAATAGATGCCAAAAAGTAGTGCTGGGTCATATGTTAGTTATATTCCTATTTTTGAAAGATTTGTATATTGTTTTCCATAGAGTCTGAATCGAATGACATTCCCTCCAACAGTGGATGAGGGTTCCCTTCTCACACACCCCACCAACACTGGCTGTCTCCACTTTTGGATCTGTGTCATTATCATTTGTGTGAGATGATATCTCAGTGTTGTTTTGAGTTATATTTTCCTAATCACAAGTAGTGGTGGGCACTTTATCCATATGCCTGTTGGCCATCCATGTGTCCTCCTTGGGAAAGTGTCTGTTCAGGACAGGGCCTCTGAGTCCAACCTGAGTGCCCAAGAGCAGTCCCAGGTTATGGTCAGCCTCCTGCCTCAGACCCAAAGCTGACTGTAAAAGTCATAATGTGAGGGCTCATGAGGCTCACAAAATCTTGTTCTTGGCAGAGAACAGAAGTTCGTGAAATAGGAGCTTTTTCCCCCTCTATTCTCTTTCAAGTTCTTATTTCATCTTTTACAAATGAAGGGGCTAGCATAGAGGGCTTAAAGGTTCATGCCTTACCTGAGGTCGAATCCATACCACAAAGCCCAAGGATGCTCTATCCTCAGGCCTTTTTTTACTGAATTTCTGGCCAGGATGACAAAGAATTGCCTGGTGAGGTCCCTGAATCTCCCGAACATCATTTGGAGGACCCCTGTTCCAAATAAAAACTATATTGTTATAATAATGCAATTGATGGCAGGAGTTGACATTTTGGGAAGGCGTGGCCAGACATTTTATATTTATTTTGGTTTGAGGGCACACCTGGCAGTGCTCTGTGGTCTCACCTGGCTATGTGCGTAGAGATCACTCCTCACCATGTTAGGGGATAAAGCCTGGGTCTGCTGCTTGCAAGGCTTGCAAGGCGAGTGCCCTCTCTGTTTATACTATCACTCAGGCCCTGGCCAGCGATCACGTTACATTCCAGCAGCAGCCTTGTCTTGTTAGCCACATTAGAAAGCAGAAACTCAGGCTGAGGGTTGGCTCTAAGGGCTGGAGAGCAACTCTGGTTTGCTCTCCAACACGTCACATTTCCCCCTGGCACCTCTGGAAGGGACTTGGCCAAACTCTGAGCCATCTTTTGTAGGATACAGGGATTAGAGCTCCTTCACTTGTTGTCTAGCCTCAGCCTATGGGCACCACCATGGAGGAGCAGGACAAAGTGTGGATCCAGCTGCCACCCAACCTCTTGCTTCATCCCCATTGGACACCACAGCACAGCCTTGTTATGCATGGAGGTCCACGTCGCACACATCCTTTTCATCATACTGAAATGGAAACCAAATACGGTCCAGATTTCAGGTCACATTCTTCCCACCCCACCCCGTGAGTTCATCTCCTACTTCCTTCCAACTCCTTCCTTCCAAAAGATGGCCCATCAATAATTTCTTCTCTCCAAGCCTTATCTCCAGGTTTCTCTCACTATTTCTCTTCCAGCTCTTCCTCCTACATCACACACACACACACACACACACACACACACACACACACCCCACAAACACACACACTACAAACACCACACAAACCACACACACACACACACACACACACACACCACACACGCTCACACGCTCACATTTCTGCCCACAAACCCCACCGGGACAGAGACAAATCACCAATCATAATTTCACAGCTCACCCTGTGCCACCATGTCTCTTTCTAAATCTAGCACTCATTTGGTCTTTCTGAACTAACCTAAACCTTGTCCAGGGCCTTTGTCATCATCGGATTTGACTTTCTAGTGTAGAATCCCGCTTGCCTTCCCTGGGGCTGCCTTGAGCAGCCCTCCAGTTGCTCTGCACCCCCTAATTGTTCCTCAGCACTATGAATAACTTAACGGATTTTTCCTGAGAGCAATCACCCTAGGTCGGCACTAGAGGGCAGCAAGCGATCACACTTGGCCTTCTTTTTAATCGCGTGGCTGGCCCACCTCATGAGGTGGGAATAAACTAAACTCTTTTTACTGACTGACTGCAAGGAAGCGGCTTGGGGTGAAGACTGTGGTGGGCAGGGGCCCTGTACTTTCTTCAGGGAAAGTACACAACAGAGCCATGTGGATTTTTAAGTACTTAAAAATAGGGCCAGATGGGTCAGAGAGACAAAAGAGGGGTTAATATACTTGCCTTGCATATGGCCAACCTTGACACTTCATGGTCCCCTGAGCATCACCAGAAGTATGCCCTGTGCACCGTGGGGTGTGGCTCCAAACTCTACCCGTGCTCTAACATCCTCTGCCTTGTAAAAAAAAATTGAAGCGGGAGAAATTGGCACAGGAGGGGTTAAGGCATTTGCCTTGCATGATTAACCCTGGTTAATCAGTTGGCACTGATGGTATCTAGTCACTGGCATACTGCCAGGAGTGACCCCTAGGTACTGTTGGGAATGGTTCAAGCCCCCAGCCCCATAAAACATATACAAGTGTATATGTGTGTGTGTGTGTGTGTGTGTGTGTATCAGATACACACACATACACACACTAACATTCTAATTTGTGAAACACATAAGCAACATCAGCCACCAATAGGCTATGGGCCAGTATCCAAGGATCTCTTCCTGGACCACACACCATCTGCCCATCCTCAGAGACTTGGATGCTTTCCTAAGAAGCATCATCATTTGGTCAGGTGCACTGGGTCTCTCAAAGCCTACATCTCTTGCTGGTAAAGGCAATAACCACCCCTACTTTGTAGGGGGGTCACTGAATCCCACAGGGCATTTTGGGTGTAAAGGAGTTTGGCGTCTCCCTTTCAGGTGCTCAGGATAATTCAACGAAGAATGATTAACACAGGAAACTGAGGTTGGAGAGGCCAAGTGCTTTGCTCAGGATTTGCAATCTATTAGTCTGACTCAATAGCTTGGGCTTTAAGCATTCAATTCAGCCTTTGTCTACCAGGTAGGAAGCAAGGAGTTCAGGGGAGTGCTTCGTGATGGTGTGGGTGAAGCACCAGGCAGTTACAATGGAAAGATGCATAGAGTAAGACAGGTGCAAAGCTTTAAAGAATGCTGGGAAGAGCCAAGGGCTGGAAAAGGAAGCCTCTTAGGATGCTTTTGACCCCTAGAACTGGTAGATTCTTCCTTGGGTTCCATTTATCATTGATGCTCTGAGTAATCTAAGATTGCCATATCAACATTATCCACATTTTATAGAGAAAACAGAGTTTCAGGAAGGTGAAGAGGCTTTTCCAAGCCTGCACAGCTGGGAATGGAAGAAATGGAATTCAAACCCAAGCGAGTCACCATACTTGAGAGGGCTTTTGAAATATGTGTGTTTAGGGAAGAAACTGTGGGCTGGAATGATAGCGCAGTGGGTAGGGCGTTTGCCATGCACGTGGCTGACCTGGGTTCGATTCCTCTGCCCCTCTTGGAGAGCCCAGTAAGCTACCAAGAGTATCTTGCCCACATGACAAACCCTGGCAAACTCCCCGTGACGTATTCAATATGCCAAAAACAGTAACAACAAGCCTCACAATTTGTTGTGAGACTTTACTGGTGCCCGCTTGAGCAAATCAATGAACAATGGCAGGACAGTGCTACAATGCTACAGGGAAGAAACTGCAATTTGATGAGATTGGAGTGCTCCTACAGGATTTGTCTTCTTCACTTTTTTGGGAGGGATTTTGGGTCACTCCCAGTAACGCTCAGGGGTTACTCCTGACTCTGCACTCTGGAATTACTCCAGGTGGTACTCGGGGGACCATATGAGATACTGGGGATCAAATCCTGGTCGCCCACATGTGAGGCAAGCCCGCTACCCACTGTACTATTGCTCCAGCCCCTGTCTTCTTTTACCTTCCATTCCTTAAATATGCACAGAGCATGCACACATATTCGCAGGCATATTCTCCTTATCAAGAATGTCCCACATGGGCTAGAGTTATAGTATAGTGGTAGGGTGCTTGCCTTGCACACAGCCAGTGTGGGTTTAACCCCCTGCATCCCACATAGTCCCTCGGGCCCACCAGGATTGTTCCCTAAGCGGAGAGCCAGGAGTAAGCCCTGAGTACTGCTGGGTGTGGCCCCAAGACAAAACAAACCAAAAAGAATGCCTCAAGGTTCTGACTGTGGGAATCCATTCACGTCCTGTGTTGGTTGCTGTTCAAGTGACCTCATTTTGGGGTCAGCTCAAACATTGCACGCAGGTCCTCTATATAGCATGAAGGACACTGTTCTTTGGGACTAATGTTTAAGATGAGATATTCAGGTTCCAGACAGGAAGCTGGTCTAGGTTTAACGGAGCAGCAACCAAATGGAACTGGAGGACTGCCAGGTCATGAGTTATGCATTATTAGAAGTGTCCAAAAGAAAACTAGATGATCTGGTGGTGAAGGGGAAAAAATAGATGGGATTTCTGACTGCTGACCTTTAAAATGTCTTTTACTCATGAGATCCTGTAGGCCTCGCAAAGGGGTCAGGAGGCCTGGGGGTGTTGTCTGGGGGAGGCAGGAACAGGGAAGGTCCAAGTTGTTGCAATAGCAATGACTCACTGTGCAGGACAAAGAATTAATGCTGGAAATCAAGAAAAAGAAAACATGGACAATTGGAAGGACAGTGGAAACAGGTATGAAAAGCCAGTCTATCCACTAACTGGGAAGCCTTGTGCAAATTCCTTATCTCTTTAATATCCATAAAACAAGGTTAAGAGAGTATTGGGGTACAGAGAGAGAGAAAGAGAAAGAGAGAGAAACAGAGACAGAGACACAGAGAGAGACAGAGAGACAGAGACAGAGAAAGAGACAGAGAGAGAAAGTGATCATCAATAGTCTGAGCACATGTTTTGCAGGTAGGCAGTGTAGGTTTGATCCCCAGCACCCAGTGGTCCCCTGAGTTCTGCCAGGAGTGACTCTGAGTGTAAGATCAGGAGTAGCCCCCTAGACAGTCAGGTATGACCCCCAAATAAGAAAAGTAACAAAACAAAGCTCCATAAAAATAAGGTTAAGACCAACTGCCTTTGAGGTAATGGTGCTAAACTGGGATAGTTTGAAATCTGATAAGAGTTACAAGAATGGAGGAGATTAAAGAAGAATAAAGGATCAATAGCACAACTATGTACTTATTTTGTTCATATGTTCACCTACAAAGTGTCTACACCAGACAGTGAACACTGTGTGGAGAACACAAGTAGTCATTGATAACTGTCCAGGGTTTTGTTCTTATGGGACACGCAATTTATTGGGAGAAACAGACATTAATACAATTATCACACTGACTGAAATTTTAGCAGTAACTACTGCTATGAGATGTTTATTTGACAACATCATGTGAAAAATCACCTAGTGTATGATGTTAGATATGCTCAAAGGATCTATGTGAGTTAGTCCCCCCCCCTTTTTTAAAAAAAATTTTATTAGTGAAACACCATGAGGTACAGTTGGAGACTTACAAATTTTTGTGCTTGGGTTTCAGTTATACAATGATCGAGTACCCATCCCTCCACCGGTGCCCATTCTCCAAACCTGAGTGCCCAAGAACAGATGACTGGTTACAGTCCCCATATTTTTAAAATTTTTTTTGGCTTTTTAGGTCACACCTGGCAATGCTGAGGGGTTACTCCTGGCTTTGCACTCAGGAATCACTCCTGGTGGTGCTCGGGGGACCATATGGGATGCTGGGAATGAACCTGGGTCAGCTGCATGCAAGGCAAATGTCCTACCCGCTGTGCTATTGCTCCAGCCCCATATTTTTTTTATTTTTAATATTGATTTTTGGGCCACAGCCACAGTGTTCGCTCAGGAGTCTCTTGGCAGACTCAGGGGAAAATATGGGGTACTGGTGATTCAACCGGGGTCGGGCATGTACAAGACAATCACCCTGCCCTCTGTTCTATGGCTCCTGTTCACCACCCGGCATACTTTTTTTATTCACTGGAACATTCTTCTTCAGCTTAGAAAGCTAAATGAAAGTTTAGAAAGTCACACCTAATACATTATCATTTTCAGTAGATAGTGCTTTAGGAATTCCAGTGTTTAACACATTCAAATCAGGATTTAGGATGCCTAGTCCAAGATTCTGATAAAAGACTCTAAATCCTACAAATCATAACTTCTTGCTTTCTCTAGTGGGTATTCTGAAAGAGAGAAAGAGTGGGAGTTGGCGGGGCGGGGGAGGGTTCTTCTCTTTCTCTACCTCATAATACCCCCCCCCTTTCCACAGTCAAAGTAAGGGAAGGAGGGGGTAATATAATTAGGGGATTAATTTTAGCTTAGTACTTTTCTCTCTGGCTTTCTGTTTTCTGGCTCTGACAGACTTGTATGAATATATGTATGTCTGAATATATTTTTTGGACATGGGGGGAGGTCACATTAGGTGGTGAACAGGGGCTTTTGCCTGCTCTTTGCTTAAGGGTGACTCCCAGTGAAGGACAGGAGACCAGTTAATACTGGGAACCGAATCCAGTCCTCCCTGTGCAAAGCATGCACTACATCCCTCTGAACCTTCTTCCTGGACCTTCAATATTTAGTTTCAATGATATTTCATTTCATTTCATTTCATCATCCTGTTATTCGTCGATTGCCTTGAGCAGGCCCCAGTAAAGTCTCTTTCATCCTAGCCCTGAGATTATATTCAAGGCTCTTTAGGAGAATGAGACCCATCATTGTTACTGGTATTTGGCATATTGGGTACGCCACGGGAAGTTTGCCAGACTCTGCCCTGTGGGCAGGCTACATTCGATAGCCTGCAAGTTTGTCCAAAGTACGAATGAGACAATAAGATGTCATAAAAAAAAAGTTCTGATAAGATGTCGCACGGCCGGGATCTGGATTTTATAGTCTCTGAGTCTTGGCCGCTGATGGGATTACACGGTGCCAGGGGGCCAGGTGGTGGGTGTGACCCCCGCCTACTGGAATTTGGAGGATCTGGGTGGAAGATGCTTGACTCCAATCCGAGTAGGCTTGGAGGTCTCGGCCCCGGAACCTGCGTGGCTTTGTCCCTCTGCCAGTACCTTCATGTGTGCGGAGAGTGGTCTCAGCATGGTGGTGGCTGGTCCTGGAGGTCTTCGGCTGCCGGAGCCCTGGTTGGGGCAGGGAGGAAAGCTCAACCCGCTCCCCTCAAAGGGGCCCTGGGAAGGAACACCCAGGCGCAGGGGCAGAAGACTGTACTGTTCTCGTCCGTGATCTGGATTTTATAGTCTCTCAGTCTTGGCCGCTGATGGGGTTACACGGCGCCAGGGGGCCAGGTGGTGGGTGTGACCCCCGCCTACTGGAATTTGGAGGATCTGGGTGGAAGATGCTCGACTCCAATCCGAGTAGGCTTGGAGGTCTCGGCCCCGGAACCCGCGTGGCTTTGTCCCTCTGCCAGTACCTTCAATGATATATTTGATTTAATCCACTAAATCAGAAATTATCACTTGAATATGTAGATAAATATGGTAAAGTTAAAATAATGAGAGATATTCATTCTTTTGTATATGAACTTTTGGGGGTCAGGAGTTTGCATTATACATAGAGATCCCCTCAACTGAGCACAATTTTCTTTTTTTTTTTTTAATGTAGGAGTACTGCTCTTTATTCAGCCACTGATTAGCTGATTTCTTTTTTATTTTTATTAGTGAAACACCATGAGGTACAGTTGTAGATTTACAATTTTTTGTGCTTGGGTTTGATTATACAATGATCAGATACCCATCCCTCCACCAGTGCCCATTTTCCACCACCATGGATAATATCCCCCCCACCCCCATCCCCCCCATCCCCCCTGCCTCTGTGGCAGGGCAATCCCCTGTGTTCTCTCTCTCCTTTTGGGTATTGTGAGCACAATTTTCATGTGCTCAGTCTCCTGTAACTAGTCGCTACCCTATAAGACAAGGTAGAACTCACATCTCCTACTTCTACACCAACTCTTATGTGTGTGTGTATATATATGTATGTGCGTATGTGTGTGTATTTGTATGTGTATATGTATGTATGTTTGCATGTGTGTGGTAAATACATTTTATTTATTTTTAATTTTATTTAGGCACTGGTTAACAAAATTATTATGGGTTTTATGTATGTTTAAGTATTTCCTCGAGTGGGCCCAGTAACATCTCCATTGGAGACTTTGTTGTTACTGTGTTTGGCATATCAAATACATCACGGGTAGCTTGCCAGGCTCTGCCATGCAGGCGAGATACTCTCGGTAGCTTGCCGGTCTCTCCAAGAGGGGCAGAGGAATCGAACTCAGGCCAGCCATGTTGGCTGGTGTGCAAGGCAAACGCCCTACCACTGTGCTATCGCTCCAGCCCATGTTTAAGTATGACATAATAAAATTGTTATGTCATACTTGAAACATTTCATCTTCATGCCTTCCCCGTAAGAATGCCCACTTCCCTCCACCATTGTCCCAATATCTCCTTCCATTTATTGCTTTTCCCCGCGGTAAGCTTCCTACTAAAGACCAGTTCTCAGTTCTGATTGTCCTTTGGCATTTGTTATTTTTCTACTCTTTCTTTTTGTCCTGCAATACGAGTGAGGTCATTCTGTGTGTATCCCCCTCCTCTGACTAACTTCACTCAGTGTGGCACTCTCCAGATCCATCCAAGTATCAGAAAATTGCATGACTTCATCATTTCTTAAATCTAGCTAGTATTCCATTGTGTATATATACCATGGTTTATTTATTCAGTCATCTGTTCTTAGATATGTGAGTTGTTTCCAGGTTCGGGCTATTGTGAATTGTGTTGCAACAAACATAGGAGCCTGATGCCTTTTCTGAATAGAGTGTTTGGGTCCTTAGGTAATTCCTAGGTAATATGGAAACTCAATTCCTAGTTTTCAGAGAAGTCTCCATATTTTTAGACCAGTCAATATTTCTACCAGTGGTGAATGAGTGTTCCTTTCTCCCCACATCCACACAAATACTGATTGTTTTTGTTCCTTGTAATATGTGCTAGAGTCTCTGGTGTGAAACTAGTTTCTCATTGTTGTTTTGGTTTTCGTTTCCCTGATAGCAAGTATTTTCATATACTTATGGACTTTGTATATATATATACAAACTTCTTTGAGGAAGTTTCTGTTTGTCTCTTTCCCCCATTTTTTTATGGTGCCATTTGTTTTCTTGTACTACTGGTACTTTATATATCTTTAATGTCAACCCTATATCAGACGAGTAGTCCATACCAACTTTTTTTCCTTTTTTTTTTCTTTTTGGTTCACACCCAGTGATGCACAGGGGTTACTCCTTGTTCATGCACTCAGGAATCACTCCTGGCGCTGCTCGAGGAACCATGTGAAATGCTGGAAACCGAATCTGGGTTGGCTGCATGCAAGACAAATGCCGTAACCATTGTGCTATTGCTCCAGCCCCCCATACTAACTTTTACTATTTTCTCCTACCCTGAATATTGTGTGTGCCTGAAGTTTCAGTAGTCTTTACTATGATTGCTTTCTTGCTTATCTGTTCATCTATCTAACCAATCTATTTGTTGATTATTGCCTACTTTTTTTTATTATTGCCTACTTTTAAGAAGGTTTTGTTTGTTTGTTTATCTATTTGGGGGATACACCTGACAGTGCCAGAGATTCATGGTATGTCAATGATCAAACCTGGAATTTCCTTTTCCACAGCATGGGCTCCAACCCTTTGAGTACTGTATCAGGCCCAGAAGGATCTTCCTTTTTTCCTTCCTTCATTTTTTTTTTCTTTTATGAAGGAGGAGGAAGGATTAGTGACCCACTGTGGAAACTTTGATCACTGTTCTACAGAAGCCTCAACAGGATTTTTTTTTTTTACATTTTAGGCTTCAGTCCCTACAACACTCTCCTATTTCCTCCCTGGTCCCCTCTCTTTTCCTTCTCCTGTAAACTTTCAGAGATATGTTCTCCTTCCTAGCAACACATCATGCCTTGTTTGTTGTATCTCTTGGTGTAGGCACAATTTCACAGGGTTTGAGTTTTTTTTCATTTGTTTTGTTTTGATTTTCCTTTTTTTTTTGGTAGATCTCCAGATTTCCAGTGATTCCCTTTGCCAGGGACTTCCCTTAGCATTCTCTGACTGCAGCTTCTTTCAATCCCCCCACCAGCATCCCCCATCCAGTGCACTTTCTGTTCCTCCAGCTGCTCACCTCAAGGAGATTGACACCGGTGTGGGGACCCATCACTGGCCATTTGCCACCCTCTGTTCTAGAGGTCAGAACTCTTCCTTGTCCACCCTTTCTTCTCTGCAACCCTCATCTGGCTCAGAGAAACTATACCAGCATTTCGCCCTCAGGCTCTGGTTTGTGTGGATGGTACTTAGGTAGCCCCTGGCATTCTTAGGTTTTAGTGGCAGTAAGACCCTTGCCCCCTGTCATCTGGAGAACACAACAGCAGTCTCTTTCAGAGGGTCTCTCAAAAGTCTTTGTCACTAAGTGGTGCCATTAGGCCAGTAGCTTCCCCTGGAGTCCGACCTGGGGAGACTGGAATGCTCCACAGTAGGTAATAGCTCTCTCCCAAGTAAATCTCCCGTAAATCCTTTCTGTCTCCTCTCCAACCATGTTTTATTTGCCTGTTCTGGCTTGGCTTTGTAGAGTTACAAGGCCAGTTTGCATTCATCTCCCTTGTAAATCTTGCAAGTGGCGGTGGGGGGGGGGGGGGTGAGGGTGTGTGTGTGTGTGTGTGTGTGTGTGTGTGTGTGTGTGTGTGTGCGCTTGCTAGTTTTGGGGTTTTGCTTCTTTGCTGTCTTGGTGTCTTCCTAGATGTTTCAACTTGAACATCCAGAAACAACAATAGCATGAGTAGCTCTATCCACCCCAGCATCAGTAGCAACTAATGTTAATGGAGGGTCTTGCCCTTCATTAATCTTTCCTCCCTGAAACTCTCAGAGAGGTCAGGCCGGTGTTTACAAAGGCTGTGCTGATGACACCGGACTGGGTTAGGTGGAGAACTTCCCCAAGGGCAGGCCTAGCCCATGGCCTCCAAGAGAGGACTCTTCTGCCTCTGCTAAGGATCTGTGTAGGTGCCTTAGTTGGACATGAGGCCAAGAGGTTTTTTTTTTTTCTGACCAGATGTAGTTCCCCTGCCTCAGAAAGCACCCATCTCTGCCATTCCCAGTGCCAGCTAGAACTGCCATCAAGGAGATAAAAAGTCTTACCTTCTTTTTTCCCCACCTTCAACTTTCCTATTTTGAGCCTCTTGGGTCCCCACAGAGTCCTTCTGTGTTTCAAGTACAAGCCTCTTGCCAAAGGAAGCTGGTGTCGGGAGCCTGGCGACAGTGCCCTGTCTCTGGCCCATGCACAGAATGAGCAGTGTCAGTGCCACACAGGCTTCCCCAGAAGCCTCCGCTCGGATGCTTTTGTTTTGCTTTCTGGGTGGGAGCAAGTGGTGCTGTCCCCTCCTGCTGAAAAGCACTGGGCTGCCTCCCAACCAGGAGTTGTCACTTCAGCTGTGGCTGAGGTTTTTTTTTTCTTTCTTTTTCTTTTTCTTTTCTTTCTGTTTTTGGTGGTAACAAAATAATAGCCAACAGGAATTTGGGAGGAGAAAAAAGAGAGTTCAGTTGGCTGATTCTCAAATGAATGGGTTGTAGTGTCATTGGAACTGAATTGGGCTTGAAACGAGACATGATCCTATTTGGGAAGCATTGTGCAGAGGGATGGGAAATGTGAACAGAGGGAGAAGTCTCTTCCAAAATGTTCTTTCTCTCCAGACTGGTTAACAACAGGCTGTTTCCACCAAGCACCATGGCCGTCTCCACATCCGCCACTGGCACTCTGAGAACACAGAGGAGTTAGGACCCACCACTACAGCCATCAGCCTATTCTCTGCCAACCTCTCAGCAGAGGAGTTAACTCTTACTCTCAGAAGAGGGAGTCCCTCAATGGCAAGCCATCCATTGATTGTCAGTGAACAACCTCATGTCTCTTGACCCTCAGATTAATCATTGTCATGGTGATGGGAATTAGGGACCTAACTATCCATTTAACAGTAAAACAAGGTGGATAAAATAGCTATTTGTTGGATCCTGTTGATCTGGTAACTCAATAATCAGAACATATAAATATTTACTCAACAAATATTGATGTAAAATGTTATTGTGCACCTCCCGTACTTAGTCATGGTATTAAGTAGATAGTGGGAATCATCAAATCAGTTGTGTGTCTCTGCCCTCATAGAGCATTAGCAGGCGTGGACAGTGGGTGTTCTATTTCTGTAGAACAGAGTATGATACTGTGAGGTTGTGTCCTGTGGAACACCAGTGCAGAAGGGTGGTGACCTGGGGATGGAGGCTGGAGACAGTTTTGCTAAGGAATTGGCACTGGACTAAGATTTGCTAGGAGGAATAGGAGTTAGACAGGGGAAGGCAGTGGCTATGGATGGGATGGGGGAATTTTTTTTTTTTTTTCAGAAAGAGGCTGAGCCAAGATAGAGAGAAAGCCATGGGTGTATGCAGGGAACTTAAAGGTCACTGTGGCTGAAAGTAGGAAAATTAGGATAAGAAACCAGACTGGCAAGGCAAATGGTTTGTCTAGACCCCACCTTAACCATATGCCTCTTTCCTGAGAACTTTGGTCTTCACTCTAAAATAAGAAAAGTGCCGTAGAAGAGTTTTCAGCAGGAGAAGAATATAATATTTACCATTTGGAAAGAGGACTTTAGCCACAGAGTGAGATTGGATCAAAACAATTAGCTTTCACAACTATAATGTCTACAGATTTATATGTAATGGCATGGCTAATGATTTTTGCCTTTTGTGACTCCCCACTAGATCCTCGTTGAGGGATGTTTCAACTTCTATGGAAAGTATCTTAGCTAGTACATCTGTATGAGACAGAGATCTTGGTCCCTTCCTAGTTGGTTCTGGGCTCCTGGATTGTTAACTGAAGAGCCAGAGGAGACCCTCCCCGCTACTTTTGTTCAGCCAGCCCAGAAATCCAGCTGTGAATACTATACTACTCCTGCAGGGAAGTTGTCAACTTGTTCTGTTGGACTGAGAGATTAACAGGGCTGAAGATTTATTGGACAAAGCAGGCCAGCAAAGATCTATGGCTTTTTGAGGTTGTCAAATACCTTTAACAAACGGCAGATGGATATATGTTTGTTGGATCAAGGGAATTTTTACTCTCTGCAGAATGTTCTGTTCTCGGCCAATTAAATCAAGTACATATGGTAAGGTGTTGTGAAGGGAAGTTCATGTGTGTTTTAAAATTCAAGAAAGATGCAGTAGTGTAAGCAGCGAATTGGTCAACAGAAGGCTGGAGCCCTGCATGGAAAGGGTCACTAGGTTACCACATGAGATTGAAAAGTAATTTTTATTCTTCTGGGATACTCTTATTCTCTGTTTAAGAATGAGAAGTTTGGGGCTGGAGCAATAGCACAGCAGGTAGGGCACTTGCCTTGCATGTGGCCAACCTGGGTTTGATTCCCAGCATCCCATATAGTCCCCTGAGCACCACCAGGAGTAATTCCTGAGTGCAGAGCCAGGAATAACCCCTGTGCATTGCTGGGTGTGACCCAAAAAGAAAAAAAAAGAAAAAAGAATAAGAAGCTTGCATTAGATCGGCATTTTGCAAAGTGGGTTTCCCCTGCCCTTCCCCATTGTCTTTGAAAGGTGGTGTGGAATCCATCCTTTTACCTGTAAGTGGATTGATAGTTTTCTCAAAATGTCCAGAGGAGGCTTTTTTCTAATACGTATACCTAGTTTGGGGAAATGATGCCATTGGTGCCCCAGGAGCCTCCAGAGAATCTATTACCATTACTTAAAGAATGCATATTGTTTAGATTCAGTGATACCTCCAGAAAACACCTTTATATTGAAAAAACTTAACCTGAAGGCAAGGCAATCATCCAGTGGCTTGTTTTCCCATATGAAGTCAGAAACTCCTTGTCTTTTGAAACCCCCTCTTCTTAACTCTGGATCTGATCTCCTGCTTTGCCCATTAACATGGGGATTTACCACGATGTAAATTCCGCGTACTTCCTTTATCAAATTTGGTCTTGTTCTAATAATCTCTCTGATGTTAACTTGTTTATTCATCTAGCCTCAGAAACACATAGAGGGATGGGGGATTTTTTTTTATGTTCCAACAATAGCTTTCAGAAAAAAAAAGATGCTTCACATTTATTTTTCTCTTCAATGATTTCATAACCCATGCATATCAATGAACTAACTCCCGTATTTTTACTTTCATGAGTTTGTCTTATTGTCCAATTTCTGTGTGACTCTGGGTAGATCCTCTCCAAAGCTCAGTTTTCTCATCTGTCATCCAAGGTTTTCAAACATTTTTGATGGCAAATAGTTTAGGTTTTGTAGACTGCTTTGGTTTCAACGATTTAATTCTGCCAGAATAGCCAAAAGAAATGCACAAATGCACGAGGGTGCCTGTGTTCCAATAAAACTTTATTTACAAAAATAAGCAGAGGGCTGGTTTTGACCCAAGGACCATGCTTTTCTGACCTTTGAGGTCATCATGTGGGCTGACTGCTCCCCAGTGTCCTCACAGCACTGACCTTCTCTCCTGACGGGTTATTGACTCCCAAGTTTGAAGTCACCCTTCTCTAAAACCCTCCCTCTGGCCTGCCCTTCCCAAGACCATCATCATCTTCTCCTGACGTGTCTGTATATAAGACTGTCTCCGTCTCCCCAGCTGCCGAGATGCCTTCTTCACAGCTTTGTTTTGTTTATCTTAGTAACTACCCTTCTTTAATCCCTCTGAAGGATTGGTTAGCTGGAATTCGCCTTGTCTTCCTCCCCCGGAGCCTTTGATCTGATGCTCATAAGCACTTGCTGACAGCCAGACAGAAAAGGTGGAGCCCAGATCCCAGGCCCGAGGGCCCAGAGAGTAATGAATGAAGGCTGCGTTTATTTGTATTTCTAATTGGCAAGCCCATTTCCAGATCAGCTGCATGTCACTGCAAGCTGAGAGCAAGAGCAGGAGACAAACCTCCATTCTCTCCCAGGCCTCGGTGTCCAGGGCCCCAGTTTCCACAGAGGCAGGAGCTTGCCTTAACTTCACCGGACTTGGAAGAAGCTACTATCTGGGCTCAGCTCTGCCACTGAGCACAGAATACTAGTCCATCCATTGCACAAGTATGAGCACGCCATTGATTTCAGTTGGGATATATGCAGAACCCTCTGGTTTGGGTACATCACTTGCTTTGTTGTGTCTTTGATGCAGTCCTCAGCTTTTCTCTCTATGAAACCCCATACAGGAGGTCAGTTTGTAAAAGAGAGACCAGTGACTATGCTCTGTTTGAAACTTTGATGCAGTTTTGGATTTCTACCTGTTCACTTTCCTTCTTCCACTCTGGAAGCAGCTTCTGAGGTCCCTAAAATCCCTAGAGAATCATGGACATCATTCTCACCAGCCAGTATTTTATAATAACCTCCCTTGGATGAAATTTCAAGAGCATCTTTAGACTCTCCAAAGTGATGGATAAAGAAGAGCCTGATTTCCAAGTGCCAGCTGTGTGATTTAAGAATTTAGCAGAACAGCGGGCCAAGAAAATGTCCTTAAGAGGTTATTTTAGGAGTAGGAGAGATAGTACAGTGGGTTGGGTACTTGTTTTGCATGTGGCCAACCTAAGTTTGATCCCCAGCATCCCATATGGTCCTCTGAGCACTGCCAAGAGTGATCCCTGAACATAGAGCAGAAGTAACCCCTGAGTATCACTGGATGTGGCCCCAAACCCAAAAAACGTTATTTTATTATCAATAAAATGCTAATTAGTTTTTGAAGAAGTACATATTCATAGAAGGACTGAGGCAATAAGGGTAGATCTAGAAAAGATAGTAATAGAATGGATTTTTTATGGGGGTGAGATTTGGAAAGCCAGAGGTAGGAAGTAAGAGAGGGTGAGCAAAGATGCAGAAAAGAGAAAGACCATGGACCAAGAGGGACAATGCAGAAAGATGCATGTGTGAATCATATTCAGCATGCATCTAGAGACAAGGATAGAAAAAAGTTTGAACAAGAACACATAGGAACACAAGAAGAAAAAGGAACTTCTCTTTTAGATATGTCTCCCTCCTGCCCTCCTATTTACCTCTCAGAGCTATTTTAGCTTGTACCACTAAACTCGTTTTACATAATCACTACAAGCTCTTGGACATTAAATGACCTTACCTAGATTGCCAAGCTATTATCAAGTGGAATTGAGATTTTAGACTGAAATGGACTTTACCACAAAGTTTGTTTCCCATAGTACATGACAACATCATGAAAAATATAGGATGGGAACTTTTTTTAAAATTTAGAATATGTACAAATTTATAGGAGACAGGAATTTCTTGTTGGGAGAATATCCATGAATATTTTTATCTTGCCAGGCCCTTGGAGCATCTTCCAATTAAGCCTACTAGCTTTAAATGTGGAGAAAGTGAGGCCCAGAGAGAATGAGGGGCTCCTTACTGTAACTAATGAAAGAAGACATTATTCTGATTCCCAGGCCTTCAGATCGCTGCTGTTTGTGAACAAACCCTGCTACCATCTTTTCCGAGTCCCCCTTTCAAAAGGCTACCAGTTTTTTTTCTTTTTTTTTTGCACAAAAGATTCTTTATGGTTCTGGCATCTGACCTTTTGTACAACACTGATTTTTCTCTCTCTTTGCAGAGACCACTGAGTTGGGCAGCAAGAAAGAACTCAAGTCAATGCCCTTCATCACCTACCTCTCAGGTCTGCTGACGGCTCAGATGCTGTCAGATGACCAGCTCATCTCAGGTGTAGAGATCCGCTGCGAGGAGAAAGGTCGCTGCCCATCCACCTGTCACCTCTGCCGCCGGCCAGGCAAGGAACAACTGAGCCCCACACCAGTGCTGCTGGAAATCAATCGTGTGGTGCCACTTTATACCCTCATTCAAGACAATGGCACCAAGGAGGTGAGTTCCCAGGACTTAATCACCACTGAGTCAAGTCTAAGTACCAACCCTCTGTACCACTGTTCTTGTGATCCCACTGCCCATCTGGATGGCTATCATCAGCAGCGTCACCAGGGTGCTATTAGCAGTTGTTGATTCTTTACTGTTTCTGAAGCTTACAAAGTACTGCTATCACCAACCAATCCTTAAACGGTGGTGACAATACACTACAAGTCATTTATGGCCAGTGTAGAGTACTGAATGAGTTGTTTTGGTTGATTGGTTGATGGGTGTCTTGACTTGACTCTGAGTATAGTTAGGAGACCCAGACAGTCCCATCCTGTGCTCCATCATCCTGATGCTTCTAACAGTTGTTGTAGAAGGCCAAGTATGTGGTGGTGGTGGTACACACATAAAAGGATTAAATGAGGCCAAGCTTAAAAGTGGCTACTGCACATCACTTTGGCTTCCAGTCTATTGGGTGGACAGAACTCAGCCAATAGTAAAGCTCTATGCTCCTGACAGAAATGGTGTCTGTCTAGCTGCCTAGGAGGAAATATAGGTTTGGTAAAATGACAATTCACTCTAATTGTGTGTCCACTTTACAAATAGGAAACCTCCAGGATATTTAGGCATTTATTCCAACTTCATCATCTAAGCCTTTTTTGGTCTCTCAGTCTCTATTACAACACATCAAAATTGTAAGGGAAAAACTGGATTATTTGAGACACTGGTTTGCAGGTTTGTGTACAATCTTCTTTCAAATTCAGTGTTTCAGGAACCTCATTCTATAATATTAGGAATAGAGTTGACATGTCTTCAGTGAGGAAGAAGAAGAAGAGGAAGTTAGATAAAGCATTGCTTCTTGGACCCTTCCCTCTGCAGCCATTCCCAGATAGATATTGGTAGCCCACAAAGACAGTCTAATAGACAACTCACCATATTTAGCAGGAGAACATGAATTATGTGCCAATCCCACTGCGTCCCATGGGAAAGAGTAGAGATGTTGGAGGTGGTGAGTATTCATATAGAACTTCATAGAAACTGGACATGAGATTAAAGAAGTATCAGGTAGACAACCAAAAACAGAAAAGAACACACTCTTTACTAATACCAAACATCATTCACCATTCCTGTGACAAGGGTGGAAAGAAGTGTGATCACTTGGAAATTGTAAAGTAAGTCATGGAGTTGGGGCAGTCTCGATAAAGTGGCCAGAGGCTAAAGTTATAATGTTTTGGATTTTGGTTTCTTAATTTTTAGGGGGAGAGGGGGAGGCCCCAGTGATGCTCAGGGTTATTCCTGGCTCTGCACTCAGGATTCACTCCTGGTGGTTCTCAAGGTGCAAGGTAAGCTCCTTACCCACTGTACTATCCTTCTGGCCCCAAGTTATATTATTAGGAGTAGACTAATAGTATTAGGCTTGTGTGGCAAAAGGAAGCATCTGAAATATCCCAGATGATTAACCACAAGGGAGTATTTAATAGACTACACCAATCAGTGTCTGAATCACAGACACAATAGCCCAAGTAGAGTGTCACTAAGTTGAGTGAACTCTGATATGAAATGAAGAAAGTAAGCCCCATGGATAGATTTTCTGTGTAATCATGCCCTTTCCCCTCTTTTCAGCCAACACTGAGGCTGAACACCTTTTAGGAATAGACAGGTGCCACAGTCAAGAGACACTGAATTCAGGATTTAGGATCATGCTTGCTTGGAACCAAGGGAGGTGGGATGAAGGCCCCTAGGGAGCGTTGGGCACATTCGGTCTCTCATTGCCAGTTGGCATTGAGGAAGGAAGTGAATTTGTGAGAGTTTATAGGACTGTCACCACAGACTAAGTCACTGAAGGGATGAAGACATAAAACCTGAGCATGATCGGTGTGCCAAATTTGTATAATCAACCACCATGGAAGTTTCTGGTCTTACCAGTGTTGTGTCAGTGAAGACAAATCACACACGGTGGGGCAGGACTGAATGCTTCAAGACCTGGTGACTGGGCTTAGACAGAGTCCTCTTGATGGTTCTGGAGAACTAATCTCAGCGATGACTTCCTGAGCCCCACTCTTTCTCTGAAGCACGACCCTATACACAGTAGCTCAGTGTCAGAACTTTGCCTGTGTATCCTGGACACACCTGAGGTATCAGGTGAATGGGGGTACTGTCTTCTGCCTTAGGAGTCAGACATGCTTGGGATTGAATCTCAGTTAGCTTCCCTGAACACCATGCGGAAACAGTCAATTCTTTGGAGCCTCAGTGAGGCCTTCCTGAGTATGGCTCTGAGCATGCCATCTGAGAGCCAAGAGTGTGCAAGCCGTCACTAGATGTCACTGTCTTCCTCTCTTGGGTCCCAACACTCTGCCAGGTCCCTTGTCCTGCCCTGCTGAGGGAAGAGCCAACCAAAACTCCCGTCTCTGCCCTGAGGAGCTGGTATACCTGTGAAGTGAAATAGCCATCTGAATAAGTCAAACCAGACTGCAAAGGACCCAGAAAAGTTCAGGCTTGTGAAGGCTTGGAAAGACTTGGAAACTGAGTCCACAGGGTACTAGGTACATAATGGGGACCCAAGGAGTGCTCGGTTAAGGAAAGGAAGGTCAGTTTAATAGCATTGCTTGTTCAAAGGCCCAGCTCCTGCCAAGGCCTGAAGAAGAGGCGGGCAAGGTCTGTCTCTTTGAGGGGCTGAATGAGGACTAGTGTGGCAGGAACCACATGCAAGAGACTTCCTGTTTCATGCTGAAGTAGCCTGTAGGCCTGAGTCAGGTGGATGGAGAAGTTTGGGTCCATAGAATGGCTCATTTCCTGCCTTCTTGGATATTTCCAAGCTCTTCTCTTCATCATCATCTCTGCCAAGAGAGGTAGGACTGGTTAAGGCAATTGGTTGACTCTGGACCTCTGTTGCTTCCTCTCCTCATAAACCCCAACTGCAGGGGCTATCTGTAGCACTGTCCTCCCATTGTTTGTCGATTTGCTGGAGTGGGCACCAGTAACGTATCTATTATGAGACTTGTTGTTACTGTGTTTGGCATATCAAATATGCCATGGGGAGCTTGCTAGGCTCTGCTGTGTGGGCGTGATACTCTCAGTAGCTTGCTGGGCTCTCTTAGAGGGACAAAGCAATCGAACCTGGGTCAGCCTTATGCAAGGCAAATGCCCTACCTGCGGTGCTATCGCTCTGCCCCCAACCGCAGGGACAGCCTTCTTTAAAGTCTCAGAACCTCTCACCCATCCCCAACCCAGGGCCTGTGGTGCATTGGGCATTTCCAAGGAGACCAGGTTGTAGTATGAGAAGGTGATACAGGACCTCTGGGGTCTAGAAGTGATCTTGGAGAAGGAGGCTTGAGGAAGGCTGGCGTGAGGAGAGAAAGCAGCCACTTCCATTCATCCACAGTCTGGTCTATTTTTCCTCCACTTGCCCTCATTACTCTAATTCTCCTTGTCACCGGCCTCCGTGCAGCTCTGGTAGAGGTCACATGCATAAAAAAATGCAGAGTCTGGGCTGACACCAAGTCACACTAAGGTCAGGCAATTCCTTTTTTTTTTGGTAGGAGATGTGGGGACTTTCTTTTACAACCTTCCACAGAGAAGTTTAATGCCTTTCTTTTTGAGTTCCCCACAAGAGTCCTTATCTAATTGCTATCAGTCTAAGCTATGGTCAGTCCCGAAGGAACCCCTCTTCTCTGGAGGCTGTTGCTGAAGGGCATCGTGGTGTTGACCCAAGGATAGTAGAGATAAGGTCCAGGAGGATGGCTCCATGGCTTGGAAGCTGGCCTCATATGGTGGGGGAAAAGGCAACAGAGATAGAGAAGGGACCACCAAGTCAATGATGCGTGGAGGGCTCGCTCAGGATGGGAGATGTGTGCTGAAAGTAGACTATGGACCGAACATGATGGCCATTTAGTACCCGTATCGTGAACCATAACACCCAAAAGGAGAGAGAGACTGAAAGGGAATGTGCCTTCCACAGAGGCAGAGGGGGAACCGTGAGGGATACTGGGAATTTTAATGGTGGATAATGGGCAATGGTGGAGAGATAAGTACTCAACCATTGCATGACTGAAACATAATCACAAAAGTTTGTAAATCTGTAACTGTACCTCATGGTGATTCATTAAAATTTTTTTTAAATAATTCAAAAAATAAAAACAATAGACCTTGGTGTTTGAACACTATGAGCTGAGTCCTCCCTTGCGAGGGTCTAGTAGCTTAGTACATGCACGGGGCCTGTTATGTGGCATGGGCAAATGTTTTCTAGATCATGTTAAAAGGTTTATCTGCAAGGCCAGAGAGATAATAGAGCAGATAAGACACTGCCTTGCATGTGGCCAATCCAGGTTCAATCCCCAGCACCCCATATGGTCCCCCAAGCCCACCCAGACTAATACAGAACCAGGAGTAAGCCATGAGCACTGCCAAATGTGACCTTAAATCAAAATCAAACAAAAGTTTGCCGAAACTTACATCATTTCCCCCCCCCTTCCTACCTGATCTTGAGAATACTATATACCTTTTGCATAGGAGAGATCATCTGTTGACCCCAAAAGGCAACTTCCAAGTCTCAGAAATGTCAGGAAGATGTCCTCACTTTGTAAATATGGCTGGGACTCATATACTCAACTCAACCCAGGACTACCATGATGCAGTGTTGGTATGAGGGTGTCACACACAAAAAAGGACCTCCTTATACAGATTTTGAAAGAAGATGGAAACTCTTCTAGGTGACTCCCGACTTCTTGAGTTTTCAAGGGGTTGAGTCAACAGTTGAAGGCTGTTCATGACCAGAAGTAGCAGAAATAGAGTCAGCTTGACTCAAGTTTGTGGGAGAAGTTCTTGTCCCTCCTTCAGGCCCAGGGTCCCGGTGCATTCTGGGTAGCCTTGGAGATCACTGGGCACCCTTGTGTCCATCTGCATGAGTTCATGGAGGTTCCTTCTCTCCCAGCTATAGAGGAACTCTACTATACCCCACACTGGGGCTTTGGAACAGCAAGGTGGGAGAAATGTCTTTGTGATGGAAACCTGAATTAATACCTGTATCTACCCTCTCTCTCTGTTAAATGACCTATATGAGGCCCAAAGCCACAAAGCATATCTAAATACCAAAGGAGCTGAAATGTGTATGACTTTGTGTGACTGTTGGGTAAAGAGGAGGAGGCTCCAAGTCTGGAAGACAGAGTAGTGTCTTATGGTAAAGAGGCAGACAGAGCAGGATCTGAGTTCCATCTCTGCTGTTGATGGGATGATCCGACTCACTCAGCAATAAAGGAGGCTTCCATGTGTGTGTCCCTATGTGTTTGTCTCTCTATCATATGTGTGTCTATCAGTTTCAGGGCTGGGAGGTTTAGGGGGAAGAACTTGAGAATCAGGGCACTTGTAATCTGAAGGGCTTCTACCTTGTGAATCAATGTTGCCACAATTTGGGTCACTGTTTCTTTGTACGGTGACAAGTACAGACTAATATCATCCACCATCTCTGCTGGCACTGAAGCATAAGCCTTTCATATTTTGGTGATAGAGGACTTCTATCTTAAAAAATAGAGATGGTATCCCGAGGCTGGAAGATTTGATGATCTGAGATTTAGTTCCCATCCAGAAATCACTTAATCACTTAACTTCCCGTTAGTCGTCGATTTGCTCGAGCGGGCGCCAGTAACGTCTCCATTTGTCCCTGTCGCGTGCTAGTGTAGCCCAATGGCATCTGTTCGCTCCGGGAACATGAAGGGCCTCAAACCGATCGTTCATGATCTTGAAGAAGAAGTCTGACCATCTGGTAGGTGGGCGGCCACGCGGTCTTTTGACATCCCGTGGAATCCAATCAGTAACAGCTCTAGTCCAGCGGTCGTCTTTAAATCTCATTATGTGACCAGCCCATCTGATTTTCGACACCTTGGCAAATGAGACAGCATCCCTGATCCTTGATCGTCGACGGATGTCAGAACTCCGGATTCGTTCTCTCATTTGAGTGAAACGTGATATTCCAAGCATAGCTCTTTCTAGTCTTCTTTGGGAGACCTGAATAGCGTTCTCATCTTGTTTGCGTAGGGCCCAGGTCTCTGAGGCATATGTTAATGAATCCAGAAATATTACCCATTTTATTCCCTAAATTTATATCAGAAAGAAAAATGCATACCTATCTTTTTATTGTTTTTGGCAACACCTGGTGGTGTTTGGAACTTATTCCTGGTTATGCCTGCAGGGATCACTCCTGATAGAGTTTTGGGGGCCATATGGGGTGCCAGGGGTAGAACCTGCATGAAAACCAAGCATCCTGCCCGCTATACTATTTCTCTGGCCCCAAGAAATGCCTGTCTCATACCCCATCCTAATTGGTTCAGTGTTTATGAGTGGAGCTGGATAGTAACTTTCATTTCACAGAGCCACATCTTTATGTGACAGAGAGTAACACTGAAACTTAACTATATGAGCAATGATTTGTTTTATATCACACAGCCACACCTGAATTAGAAGTTGAGAGGCATAGGTCTGGAGAACTAGCACAGCAGTAGAGTGCTTGCCTTGCATGCAGCAAACCCGGGATTTATCCCTGGCATTTTATATGGTCCCCTGAGGACTGCCTGGAGTAATTACTGAGAGTGGAGCCAGGGCAACTTCTGAACATAGTTAGGTGTGACCCCAAAACAAAACGTGCATGGCATTTGACCTCAGAAATATCTTCTATGTCTCTCTTTTCTCCTTTGTGAAGTGGATAATTGTTCCACACGCACACACCCTGTGAAATATGGAATATTTAAGACATTCCTTGCTAGCATTTTCAAGACTTCAGTACTCCACAGATCTTTATATTCTTTTTGTTTGTTTGCTTTTGGGTCACACCCAATAGTGCTGGGCCAGGGAAGGAGAGCTACTGCTGTTTGGTCACCTCTGGTTGTGCTTAGAGGCCCGAATGGTGGAGGAGATTGACTCCCAAGTGCAAAGCATGTGCTCTGGACTTTAGAACTGTGTACCCATCTCCCCAATCCAAATCTAGATCATTCTTTGATAGTTCTCAAGCCCCCTGACTTTCCATAATGTCTTGGATAAATTTTCTGTATTTTTCACTTACTATATCAACATTAGAAGATAATTTCAGAAGTCTGTTCTTTGGAAATAAATATGCAGGCAAATTAATCTCTGTCCCTCTCAAACTCATACTTTTTATCCCCAACACCATGACCACAACCCCATTGACATCACTTTAGCACTGTCACTTGCACTGGTGCTTGGTGTCTATCAGGTACTATGCTAGAAAATTGATACAAAGGGCACTGAGACACCGAGTATGCCCTTCAGGAGCTCTCAGTACAGTAGGAATGTCAAAAGCAGCCCACAAGTACTATAGTTGCTTGTGTATGCCACATTAAGGCATGATTTTATTTCCAAGAAGTGCAACAGACATTCCAAAAGCATTAGGAAAGGGAGAGAAAGAATTCTGACTGCGGGGGTATGGGGTGGCATCTAGAAGTTTCTTGGGGCAGAAAAGGGTGGATATAAGCAGATAGTAGAACAGTTTGAAGCAAGTCTGTTGATGATGAAGATAATAATAGCTATCAGATGTAGGTTACCTGCCAAAAGCTATGCCAAGGACTTTACTTACTTTATCTCATTTGATCAATCTGACAGGCTATGAGGGAAGTACTATGATCATCCCTATTTTAACTAGATGAGAGACTGAGGCTTAGAGAAGTTAGAACTTAGGCCTGTAAAATTCCAAAGCTAGCCCAGACATAGTTGGCAAAGTGTCTCTTGGGTGAAATCCATCCTGCCACCATGTTCTATAGACAAAATTTATAATTCAGTCATGCTCATATTTAAAATCATCTCTGGCTGCTTCACTTCCTGGTGTAATGGCACCGTTGAGGAGTCACTGTCACTGTCACTCCTGTTGTTCATTGATTTGCTCGAGTGAGCATCAGTAACGTCTCCACTGTGAGATTTGTCACTGTTTTTTTTTTTTTAGTGAAACACAGTGAGGTACAGTTGTAGACTTACAAATTTTTGTGCTTGGGTTTCAGTTATACAATGATCGAGTACCAATCCTCCACGCTGTTCAATATAGTACTGAAAGTACTTGTAATAGTTGTTACTGTTTTTGGCATATTGAATATGTCATGGGTAGCTTGCCAGGCTTTGCCTTGTGGGCACGATACTCTCGGTAGCTTGCCGGGCTCTCCAAGAGGGATGGAGGACTTGAACCTGAGTCGACCACATGCAAGGCAAACATCCTCCCCTCTGTGCTGTCGCTTCAGCCCAAGCATGTATAATAAAAAGGATAAAACATACTTGTTGCTGGAGAGGTGGTATAGCATGTAGGGTACTTACCTTGTACACAGCTGACCCAGATTCTATCCTCTTCATCCGATGTGGTATCCTGAGCACAGGAGTTATCCCTGAGCACAGAGTCAGAAGTAAGCCCTGAGCTCTCAGTAATGACTCAAAAAGCAGAGAGCAAACAAAACATAATTATTGAGTGCCAACAGTACTAATATTGATTATACCTACATATTGAGTTGTCTCTACTAACATGTTTTCTCAAGCTATCCCAGACACAATTGAGGTGCATACAAAATGTCTAGTTCACAAATTAATAATAAAAAAAGACAAAACTAAAGCTTTGAAGAGTCAATAATTGACTTAAGATCACACAGCTAGTGATGTGTAGCTCCAGGATTCAAACCCAGAATATCTGTGTCCAAAACTTACATGTTTAATCAGTCACTTGGCAAAGGTCAGAGAGATTCAGGAGAGATTAAAAATAGAAGGTTGTGTTGTGGGCAATGCTTAGTACTGTGTTGAAGGATTGGGTACCATGTAAACTCTTAAAGATTTGGGGTCAAGGGAAGACATAATTAGGTGTACATTTTAGTAAAATAGAACTACTTATGGCATGAGTAATTAATATGGGGTTTTTAGGTCCCTGATTTTAAAGGATCTTTAAAATCTTTGGATCTCCATCCCCAGAAAGTATATACAGAATTATCAACCATTGTGATTTTTTTCTGGGACAGGAACATGGCATTAGCAAAGTTTCTAATTTTTTCTTGACCCAATTGTGATAGAACACTAAAACAAGATTACCTGTTAGTTGACATGTAGGAATCTTTATATAAAATGTCTGGCTGAAGGGAGACCCCATTTAAATGAATTTAATAAATGTTTGTTAAGGTTCCCCAAATGCAACACACTGTTCTGAACATTTGGGATATATCAGGGAGCAAAATAACTTATATTTGCCCCATCTGGAAACTTAATTTCTTCCAAAGGGTGGGGAAAACATAAATAAAACAAACCATCAGGAGCATAAATAATATAGTATATTCGGAGGTGAGGGGTAGGAGAAGTGAAGCTCATTTAAAGAGGTCCCCAGTGCTTAGTAGAGGGTGGAGACCAGCTTTTTAGTGTCTCAGGGTCAATCAAAATGACATGGAGAGAGGATGTGGAACGCATGAGTGACCTGTGCAGGTTTCTGCCTGACTCTTCCCGTTTCCCTTTCTTGGGGCTCTGATGCTGGGAAACTTCATTCTCACAAGCTCCCCAGGTGATCCTCCTGTTGCATAACTGAACTGGATAACCACTACCCCTTAACCCAGGCTCCTATATGTCTCTGTCATTCTGAAATTCCTGTAGGGAATCCCTTGCCTAGGGATTAAGCAAGTCAAGCACTTCTCATAATCAGCACTAAATCTTCTCTGCTATTGCAGGCCATTTCCTCTCCATCTCGGTCCATTCAGAGAAGGAGGTGACCTGGCCAGGGCCCAGACTGTCAGGCAATCCTTGGCAAGAGGGAAGATCAAAGGGAAGAGAGAGGGAAATAATCCACATATTACTCAACGCGCTCATGGTCAATTACAAAAGGGGAACTTAATGCTTGGCTTGCCTCCTTACAAAACTGGAAAATGTAGTTATTTCATGGGATCAGACGGCTACCAGATTCAATAAGATCTACAAACATGAAGCCTCAGTACATGAAGATGTTTTGGTATGTCGAAGCAGAGCAACCCCTCTCTCCTTCCCCCTGGGACATTGAATTCAGGAGCAAATATAATTAAAAGAATTAAAAAGGAAAATGTAATTTTAATAATAACCATTTACTGAGCCCTTCAGTTGTTGCAAGGGCTTAGCTCAAGCACTTTGTGTCCTGAGCTCACTGAACCCTCTCATCAACTGACTCTACGAGGCAGGCGAAAAGAAACAGCGGTTGATGGTTTCTTTTTCGGAAACCAAGACCCAGGGAATTATGATCACTTATTCTCAATAGGAAGCTCCCCGAAACTTGGTTTCCTTCTGCTGAGCATCTGAGACTCTTTTCACTCCTTCCTTCACTATTTTGCACGAAGTGTAATAAATGGAAACGTATGGCACACTGAAAACACTCTCACTGCACAATGTTTTCTTCTCGGTTGCTCCCTTTCTTTATCAGTGGCTCGTTTTTGTGTGTGTTTAAGTAGACTTCTGCTAACTGCTCAACTTTCGTGATTCCGTCTGTGTGATGCCCTCTTCTCTGTAAGCCCAGCACACACCATGTTCATGATCAGTGCTTTTTTCCTTCTTCTTCACTGGATTTTCTTCTCTTTGATGATCTGGAAACTAGGAAGAGGTCCTTTCTGATTTGCTTTCCTTCTTGCCAGTTACTTATTTCCCTTGAAGGTCCCAGATTCAACCCATTAGCATCCCCACTAGCCTCCCTGGAGAGGAAATGAACATTGTGCAGGTTTGACTTGTTTGGAACTTCGCATACATGTTCACTTTTGCCCAGTCTGGTCCAAGTCTTGTTCAGACAATGGCAGCAGCCACCTCATTGGCTCACAACAGCCCCTGCTCCTTACTTGCTCATCTAACTTCTCTGATCGAAAGCCCTCATCTCCAGCTGCTCTTAGGATCAAGACCACAGTGCTTACCCTGGGCCACAGAGGCTGCTTGGACTGGCCCTTCCAACCTTTTAAACCTCATCTAATACAAGTTCCTGGCTTTTTTTTTTTTTTTTGCTCACGGCACTGTGGGGGAGCGATAGCACAGCGGGTAGGGTGTTCGCCTTACAAGCGGCCAACATGGCCGACCTGAGTTCGATTCCTCCGCCCCTCTCGGAGAGCCTGGCAAGCTACCGAGAGTATTCGATATGCCAGACACAGTAACAACAAAGTCTCTAATGGAGACGTTACTGGGCCCGCTCGAGCAAATCGAGGATCAACGGGAGGGCCTTTACCTTTTACCTTTTACGGCACTGTGATCTTCAAGTTCCTGGACAGTCTGCACTTTGGCCCTGACTAACAGTCTCTGCACATGCCAGCCCTACTCCCTGGAATAACTTCTACCTTTCCTGATCCTTTTTCCCACTAAGTTCACCTCTGTTCATCCTCTGCTCTGCCAATCCTCTGAGCTACAGAGGCTTCCAGATCTGTTGAGCTTGCCCCAGAGGTTTTTTTCCTTCCTTCCTCGAATCTTCCATAGCAGTTTTCACCATGTCTAATTATGTGTCTGTAATTTGTAATTCTTGGGTTACTATCTGGGTCTCCTTCTCCTCTACTTGTTTGAGTTTATGATGACAACAGTGCCTATGAGGAAGAAAGCATGGGTAAATTTGGGAAGGAAAGGGCATCCTATAGCCCAAACCCCACCCCACACCAATTCTTGGCTCTCTCTCTCTTTTTTTTTATTGAATCACCATGAGATATAATTACAAAACTTTCATATTTGAGTTTCATTAAAACAATGATCGAATACCCATCCCTCCACCAGTGCACATTCTCTGCCACCAATGTCCCTGGTATATGCCCTGCCCTTTCGAACCCTCTCCCTGCCTCTATGGCAGACAATTTTCTGATATTCTCTACTTTGGGGCATTATGGTTTCCTTTAGCTGTCTCTTGATTCCTCTCTGCCACTCCTTGCCAATGTAACAGAGTCTGTTGAAATATTATCCAACAGTTTTCCCTGTGACCACCAAGCATTTGGCTTCCCTCACTTCAAGAATATCCTTTACCTTTTCTGTGAAATCAGAATATTTTCATATGCATTAAGGGGGTCAACTCCAAGAAGGCAGTGACTGGACAAGCTTTTGTTCAGTATCATATCCATAGTTTTTAGCATAGTATCTGACATGTGGTAAAGGTAAAAGGTAAAGGCCCTCCCGTTGTTCGTCGATTTGCTCAAGCGGGCCCAGTAACGTCTCCATTGGAGACTTTGTTGTTACTGTGTTTGGCATATCAAATACTTCACGGGGAGCTTGCCAGGCTCTGCCGTGGGGGCGAGATACTCTTGGTAGCTTGTCGGGCTCTCCGAGAGGGGCGGAGGAATCGAACTAGGGTCGGCCATGTTGGCTGCGTGCAAGGCAAACGCCCTACCGCTCTGCTATCACTCCAGCCCTGACATGTGGTAGGGATTTAATAAATAGATGTGTTTTAAGGGGAATGAATGGGTATCCAATGACTGAGTTACCAACATGTATCAGTGTTACTGGTGTTGTGAACCATAATGCTCAAAATGAGATGAGAGAGAGAGAGAGAAAGGGAGAGAGAAAGAGAGATAGAGAGTTGTGCCTACCATAGAGGAAGGCTGTGGGGAGAACTGGTAGAGGGGAGTTGGGGGGAGGGCAACTGGGGACACTGGTGCTAAAAAATGTACACTGGTGGAGGGATAGGTATGACTAGATAGAACATTGTATGACTGAAACCCAATCATGAACATTTTTGTAATGTTTTATCTCATGGTGGGTCAATTAAAAGCAAAAAAAAAAAAAAAGGAGAAAGAAAAGAATATTCCAGATGTGTCTGACCATCCACCAGACAGATGCAGCAGAAAGGACCATGGGCATGCACCATCACATGGTCTACCCATGCTGTGTCTTCTGTGGTCATTAGTTACATTGCACATGTCTCTGGGCTTAAGGGTTTCCAGGCTGTAGTTTCAAAGGCATGGTGTGGAGCCAGGATAAAGCCTGGAGAAGGCTGGCTGCCCCTTTGACCAGGTGTTTCTTTTATAATTTAATCTCCAAGGCTTCCCAAAATTAGGGAGAAATATTTACCCCCTGAAATTTTTGCCACTCACTACCAAACCAAGACTATTTAGAAAAGTGTAGCCAGGGCCTAAGCGATAGTACAGAGGGTTAGGTGGCCTTTCCAGTCACCCTACCGGGGTGCAATCCCTGGTACCATATAAGAATAATAAGAATAAAAGGCCTTCCCATTGTTCATCGATTTGCTCGAGCGGGCCCAGTAACGTCTCCATTGGAGATTATTGTTGTTACTGTGTTTGGCATATCGAATACATCATGGGTAGCTTGCCAGGCTCTGCCGTGCGGGCGAGATACTCTCGGTAGCTTGCCGGGCTCTCTGAGAGGGGCGGAGGATTCGAACTTGGGTCGGCCATGTTGGCTGAGTGCAAGGCAAACGCCCTACCGCTGTGCTATCGCTCCAGCCTGTGGTACCATATATGGTCCCTCAAGCCTTGCCAGGGGTGCAGAGCCAGGAGTAAGCCCTGAACACCAATGGGTGTGCCCTCTCACCCCCAAAGAAACATGTAACAAATTAGAAGGTAGAAGGGTACAGTGAATTTTTACATCCCAACTACCTTCAAGGGTCAACACTTGTCAACTCAGGCCACTTCTATGTCACTCACACCTGTCCAAGAGGCCTCCATGATGTCCATGTCACTCATTCATGTCTGTGTCATTCACACCACACCTGTGTCTCTCATACTAAGATACTCTCATCACCCATACAACATCTGTGCCCCTCGTGCCATATTTGTATCACCTATACTGTGCCATCATCACTCACACAAATCCATGTCACTTACATCATGTCATTCACACCACCTTCACGTCACCCACCTGGTGTCACCTATACTATATGTGTCACCCACACTGTGTGTCACCCATGCTACTTTCATGCTGAAGTCGGTGGGACCCCACAGGTGGCTTATATGAGGCAGGGAGGAGAGATATGGTTGCTTTCTCCCAATCCGCCTCTGCCACCAGGGGATCCAGTGTTCTCGTCTCACCTCACAGAAAAGAGTTTCAGGAGTAGACAGCTGTGAATTAAAAACAGATTTTATTTGGAGGTTTATTTGCAAGGGGAAGGAGGGAGAGAAAGAAAGAGAGATCAACGCACTCAAGAGAGAACACGGGCTTCTCCAAAGGCAGAGAGAATGCCTACACACATCCCAGATAGGAAAGCATGAAAGTAGAACATCTCAAGAGCAGAGATGCGAGCACCACATCATGCTTGGCCATGTGGACACAAACAGCACATTGACTCAGGCAGCAGGGTCCAGCCTTCTCTGGGTCTGTTACTGGCACCAGGTGAAAGTCTTATCGGGCCTTCGTTCCTGTGCTCACAAGGTGGGCCCTGATGGCCTTAAGGCTTGGCGGGTTATTGCATCCTAGGAATTCTGTTGCCATGGGGTTCCCTTCCCTGCTTACTTGGGACGTCTAGCTTGGTAAGAGTCCGTTGTTAGGGAGGTTGCCAAGTTGCATCAATATTACCCAGACCATATCCATTTAAGCCACATCGCATCTGTCACTCACACCACATCTGTGTTTCTCGTGGATGTCTGTGACACTCATACTAGTCAGCACTGTCATCTGTACTATCTCTGCATTATCCAGATGACATCTGTGTCACTTGCACCACACATACCTATGTCACTCAGGTCAATTCGTGTCATTTGTGTCATGCCCATACTGTGTCTACCTGTGGTGCTTACGTGTCATTCACACCACATCTTTTTCATTTATGTCCAGTCTATGTCATCTGCTCTCTCCCCTCAAAAATTACAGACTTGGAGTGTAGAGGCTGAAGTTCACATCTCTAAAAGGTCAGAATTCAGATACCTTTACAGAGTTCTCCAAATCAACAGTCACTGCTCTGTCTCATCAAATAGGAAGTCATTGTTCAAATTTGCTAGATTGTCTTTCTAAGAACCAGAGAATTAGTTCAGCGGGGAGGTCACTTGCCTTGCATGAGACAGACCTAGGTTCAATGCATGACACTCTGGATGGTTACCCTGAGCCTGTCAAGAGTGATCCCTGAGTTCAGAGCCAGGAATAAGTTTTAAGCCAGTTGTGACACCAAACAACTGCAAAAACGAGTTTATTTTTCTATTACCAGTCTATTTGCGTTAGGATTTTTTTTTGTGGGGGCAGGGAGGTGTGTGTGGAAAGATGACATACCTAACAGTTTTGGGCTTACCTCTGACTCTCTGCTCAAAGATCACTCCTGGTGGTACTCAGGGAGCTGTATGCAGTGCTTGGGATCAAACCAGATTAAGACATGTGCAGCAAAAGCATCTTACATGATGTACTATCTCTCTGGCCTCTGGTTTGGAATTATCAAATAAATCGATTTTAATCAGTAGTTTGCCTCCTCTATCTCTCTCTCTAATTCCATAAAATATTTCTTATCAATGTAAAATGATGTTGTTACCCCTATCCCCCTGCCATTTTATTCTATTTACTGTATCCCCATTTCCCCATGATATCAATCACCATTTTAGCGGATTATTTTTTTTTTAATTTTTATTAGTGAATCACCATGAGGTACAGTTGTAGACTTACAAATTTTGTGCTTGGGTTTCGAGTACTCATCCATCCACCAGTGCCCATTCCCCACTTCCAATGCTCCCACCCCCCCACCCCACCATCCCACCCCACCCCTGTGGCAGGGCATTCCCTTTTGTTCTCTCTCTCCTTTTGGGTGCTGTGGTTTTCAAAAGAGGCATTGAGCAGCAATTGTTTTTGGTCTATAGTCTATTTTCAGCATGAATCTCTCATCCTGGAAGTATCCTCCCAATACCCTTTATTTGGTGCTCCTCTCTCTTTCTGAGCTGCTTCTCCCCCAGCATGTGCGGCTGACCTCCAAGCCTTGGAGTGAACCTCCTGGTACTTATCTCGGATATTCTTGGATGTTAGTCTCCCAATTTGTTACTTTATATTCCATTTGGGTTCTTTTTTGTTTGATTGATTTTTCTTGTTTGGGCATTGCCAGCATTACCCAGGACCACCAGAGTTATACTTGGCAGTGATCAGGAGACGATGTGATGTCATGGATTGAATCTGGGCCCGATGTATGCCAGGCATATACTCTACCCTTTTGACCTATGTTTCCCATGACTCTGTATATATCTTATAACTTGATAATTATACAGAGAGGTTTGACAAGCTTTGATTTCTTGTCAGTTCACTGCAACTGATATTGACTAACTGGAGACCATAATTTTCTTTACTGTTGGCTACATGCCACTAAGTCCAGATTGTCCACTGCTATTATTTGACATTTGGTGAGGGATTCTGTAGTTTTTTTAGTTTTTGGTTTTGGGGGCCACACTTGGCATGCTCAGAAGTTACTCCTGGCTCTACACTCAGTCACTCTTGGTGGTGCTCAGGGGACGATATGGGGTATTGCGGATTGAACCCAGGTTGGCTGCATGCAAAGCAAGCACCTTACCTGCTGTATTTTATCTCTGTCCCCAGGATTCTGAGCTTTTAGTTCTCTGATATCACGATCACGACCATCCTGTTGTTCATCGATTGACTCGAGCAGGCCCCAGTAACGTCTCCTTCATCCTAGCCCTGAGATTTTTTAAAAAGTGCCATATTAAAAGCTCTTCCAGGGATAGGAGAATGAAACCCATCATTGTTACTGGTATTTGGCATATTGAGTACACCATGGGGAGTTGGCCAGACTCTGCCGTGTGGTCAGGTTACATTCGGTAGCCTGCCATTTTGTCCAAAGTAAGAATGGGATAATAAGGTGTCGTGCGGCCACGGCATACCTCTGATGTGTGTGGTGGAATTAATAACAACAATCCAAATCTCTGAGATTATTTTACTAAATGAGATGAGCTTGTTCCTACAACATAGTAAGCTCCAACTTATCGTCTCTCTCTTTATTCCCATATCCTGTTATTCCCTTTCTTCTCCCATATCTTCTACTCCATATATAATAATTTTATGTTGTGACTGAAACATAAATGGAAGGAATTATCCAGCCAGTCAATCCAAGCCTCATCTGTTACTTCTTTTCTGCCCTACCCTGCACAAACTTGTGTTTGAATAATCTGTAAAACCGCTTGCTCATTTAACCCCTAAGAAATTTTATTCTTTAACTCTGCATCCTTTGCCTTGAAACAAAATGTGCCCCTATGCATCACTTGCCCATGTATTTTGTCACATTTTCAGTGCTATACTGAAGTCAGTCTTAAACAGGCAGAATCTGTGTTTAGAATCAGAAACATGAGGGTTTCATAGAGTCTGTCAGAGTTTCTGCATATCTTTGCACATGTTACTTTATAAGCTTCTATTACTCCATCAGTAAAATGGAATTTATTATATCTACATTGTAGGACAATTTTTCAAGTGAACAAAGATAGCCCATGATAGGGGCTCAGCAGCAGTGCATGGGCACATAGGGGCAGCTCAGTGAGTCTTCACTCCTGGTTCTTTGTAGTTATCTTTCAAGTATTTAAAATACCTTAAGGCTTTCAATATTTTTCCCTTTTCTTTTGGTAAATATCTTCATTTCCTTCAAAGTTTTTGTTTTTGTTTTGTTTTGGCTTGGTTTTTAATCACATGAGCCTGATTCTTACTCAGCCTCAATTCTATCCCAGTCATCCTAATTATTAGCCTCTGAAAGAATTGCATTATGCCTATTCCTTATTAATATGCATGATTTATGAAGAAAGAAGTTACAACACGCAGATTGCTTCACTTGCCTAAGGGTAGAATTCAGATCTCTTGCTTCCAGACTTTTGCCTTTGCCCCAGGTCACAATGGCAGCTATCTTTAACGTTTAACACACAGTAGGTATTCAAAACAAAGCTTCAGAGTGGCAAAAGGAAACTGAAGTTCAGAAGAAGAAATCTCTTACTAGTGTACAAAGTAGTTGTGAAACCGATACCTACACACTCTTTTCTCTGATTCTATAGCTTGTGGCCTCAACACGTGAGCCAGAGGATCACATATGGCTGGCTCTGTCCTGTATATTTGACATAGGCAAACCTGTTCTAGCATCACCTAACCTGTCTTGGAATCAATAGAGTTCTTTCTGTTGCTTTTTCTTTACCTTTCACTGATGGTAAAATAGCTTGTTCTGTTAACTTCTGTCTGAGTCACTTCTTAGCCCCTTGGATGCAGTTTCACTATCTCATCAAGTTTCTTATCTTGAAATTCAACAAAGACCTTCTGTTAAACTCAATCCAAAGTCCTCTTCTCAACCTTTTTCTTAGATGCATCAATCCATTCTCTTAAAAAAAATTGGGCTTGGTTCCTTCAACTTTAGTTTACCCAATTTGAATCTTTTCCAGAAATCATTATTTCCCTTCCAAGAAGAGAAAATACCAGGAGAGAGAAACACGGTAGCTACCTATGGGGGAGAATGTTCATACCATTGAGGCTTCATGCATCCCTGCATAGCACCTTCCCCCACTGGTATCTGCACCTTTGAAAAATTTAGAACGTATTCAGTGGAAATATATGTAGATATATACCAACAGTAAGTATATTTGTATAAATGTATGCATATATAATTATATATATTTATTTTACTATTCACAATGGTATTACTTTTATTCTTTTTAAAGTTTTATTGATTTTTTTGGGGGGTGCCACACCCAGCTATGTTCAGGGGTTATTCCTAGTTCTGCACTCAGGAATACTCCTGGTGGTACTCGGTGGACCATATGGGATGCCAGGGATTGAACCTGGGTCAGCTACTTACAAGGCAAATGCCCTACCCACTGTACTATCTCTCTGACCCTAACATTTTATTTATTTATTAATTATTTTTTAAATTAAAGAACCGTGGTTTACAAAGTTGTTGACAGTTGAGTTTTAGACAAATAATATTTCAACACCAATACCACTACCAGTGTCAACTTCCCTCCACAAATGTTCCCATATTTCCTCCTCACCCCCACCCCATACACACCTATCAGCTTAACAGGCACATTACAAAATTCCAGCAGTTACAGCTTACATATTAGTTTTCAGTGTTGTTAAGTCTGTATTTTGGATATATAGCTATACCACCCACCCACATCATCAGTATAAGTGACGTCCCGATGACTGTCTACTCCTTACTTCCCAGAATGGCATTATTTTAATCTAAGTAAACAGACATATCTGATATTTTGAAGTGTTAGGGGTTTCAATTAGGTATTACAGGGTGTGGTCAAGTTTTAGAATCAATTAGATCTAGATTTAAATATCAGATTTTATGTTTGCCTGTGGATACAATTTCACAGATAAATTAGGCTACTTGACCTCTACTTTCTTATCTGTAACATGAAGATAATGAACAGGCCTGCAATCTAGTCTGGTCTTAGTTAGTCTATGATAGAAATGTATGTAATCAATGAAAAGGCAGCACAAGGATCTAGGATTCCAATCTTATTTCCCCTTATACCGTGGGGATATAATTTAAGTACTCAATATCAATGAAGATAATACGATTTAGCTCATCAAATTACTGTTAGAATAATATTACGGACATCGGACACTTAGCAATTCCTAATTTACTAGAAACGTGTCAGTATTAGTTGCATTTTTTTCTTATTCTTTCATCTTCATCTTTTCCTTTCCTGCATAAAGCACTGAGAACAGAGTAGGTGTACAATAAAAATAGTAACCTTTTCCCTCAAGCATCCACTTATTTACAAAAGCAAGAGGACAGGAAGTTCATAGAAAGTAGGCATGTTTCCCCAAAGCAAAAATAATTTTCCTGTCTCTGGCAGTTGGTTCTAATGGCATGATATTCTCCACTGGAAAAAATTGAAAACAATTAAAATAATTCTGAGTGTTGACCTATGTAAAAGTCACTCTTGTCAATAAATAATGGTAAATAACAATTTTATTGCATTCACTCCTTTGCTTCTATCTAAAAAATAGCCAAGCTTGGAACTTTTTTAATATTCATTTATTCACCAAATTTATGTGTGAATACATACATGGATAGGACATTATTTTAGGCACTTGATAAATGATACTTACAGCCCACTTCCTGAGGTCAGGGTTCAGAGCTTCCCATTTTATACCCACAGGAAGTAAAACCATTAGAGTGGGAATCACTTCTCTCCATTGGCTTGGTGAGAGCACTAAGGTTTGAATCTAGAAGCTTAGTTCCAAAGAGTAAATTTCAACTCCAGGTTCTCTTATTCCATCCAGTGTGTGTGTGGCATTCTTTATTGTTTTAAAGAATCTAGTCTTCTTCAAGACCATCTAATCAAGATGGAAATGTGGAACAATATAGCAAACATTGTGGAAATTCTTCCTTTTCAGAGTCTCTTCAGCCCAATCTCCAAAACTCCATTCAGAGGTGAAGATAAGCCCAAGATGGGTGAGACCACATATCTGACCCCTCCTCTCCATCCAGTGATATTTTCCATGCTACTACCCACAGACCCTAAGATGGAAGCCCCACCACCTGGAGAGATTGCCTCCTCAGATACATCCTCAGGGGAAGTCAGTGTACTGGAAAAATGAGTTCACTAGTGGTCACCATAGGGAACTTTTTGCCATCTTTCACTCTGGAACTTACCATTCAAGGTAGCGTTTAGCCACACAAGCTCCAAATCTTGGACAATCCTCCCCTTGAAACCTTTCCACCCACGTCTCCCCTCCAGATGTTCTTACCACAGGGGAGAGGAGTTGCTATTAGTCAGAGAACAGCAGGCCTTAGAAGACAGGTCTTGTCTAATAGGTGGGGCTGGGATTCTTGGCTAAAGGCATCTCTTAGGAAAAGTGTGTGAGTTTCATCCAGGTTTCCTCTTCCAGAATTGAACAGGCCAGGAACAACGCCTTGTAGGAGACAGGCTAAAAGGAGGAGCTGTTCTCTGAAGAACTTGGATTTGTACAAGACTAAGAAGCCCTTGGCAGTTCAAGGTCACAGGGCAAGATGCCTTGGGAAGATGACTCATGAGTAGATGGATGAGGCTACTGATATGGCTGCGTCTTCTCCCTGGAGTTATAACTGATGTTTCCTATTGCTCTTAATTGGTCTGCTATTCATCACTTTCACAATTGCTATCAGCCCAGTGACAGGCAGGACGGATGGTCTGGAGATAGTTTGGAACAATGTAAGCACAATCTATTACCATGATGACTGAGCAGGTCTCACTTGGATAATGTAGATTAGACAACTACAGCACTCCCAGTCTTCTTATTCCTCAGAGTCTGCCACTCATTCCAGCAACACTTATTCATGCAACCAACATTTATGTTCATTCTTGCTTTGGGCTAGGCCTTCTGAGACATAAGCCAAACAACTCTGAATTAAGTAGAAGGGACGAATACAGAAATAAATAACTAGATAAAAATACCATAGCTCAGTGACAGGTGTGTGGTCCTAGGTACATTGAAGGCCAAGGATTCTGCGGAGGAGTCAGAAAGGGTTTTCCAGGGAATTTTGCTGCTGTAGTGGTTCTTAAAGAACAAGTATGATTTGTTCAAAGGTAAAATGGTGGGAAGTCATTGTCCAAGGCTGAAGAAAGCCTTGCTTCTTGGACCATATAAAGGAGTTTAAGGTTTCTCATATGGAGAACTCAGAAAGATGATGTGATAGGGTCTGAGAATGGGAGGCTAGAGAGACTGGCTGTGTGACATAGAGAGCTCTGCATGCCAGGCTGAAAAAAAAGCAGACTATGCTTGCCAAAGATCTTTTAATGGTAATACATAGGCACCTATTAAAACTTTCTTAGCAAAAAGGGGAGAAATTATTATAACAATACAGTGATCTCTGTGATAACTCAAAGACAGAGAGTATTGCTGAGTTACCAGTGCTTATCTAGGAAGTTGCTCTTAACAGTCACTACAGGACCCTATTTTATTCTGCACAGTGTGCTTTCTCCAAACATGTAGCACAATACAACTAGCTATCCTGGTCAAGTCCAGCTTTGTTTTTTTATATGTATCCAAGCATTCAGAGAAATTAGTAAACATTTGAATCTGATTACCAGCAAGGGGAAGAACAGCCAGCTTTGACCAAAATGGTAGGGTTACTAAATTAAAATATGACTACTGAAAACTGTCCCTTTTATCTGTTAACTGAAAGAAGTCTATTTAAATCTTGTAGGCAGGCTGGAGCAAATGTACTGCAGATAGATTGCTTGCCTTGCATGCTGTTGACCAAATTCAATCCCCAGCATCCCATATGGTCCTCCAAGCACTTCTAGGAATGATTCCTGAGTACAGAGCCAGAAGAAATCCCTGAGTATTTCCAGGTATGGTCCCCAACAAAACAAAACAAAACAAAAAATCCTGTAGAGGGATTAGTAGAGTACTACTACAATGGGTATGGTACTTGCTGTGCATGTAAGTTGACCTGAGTTCAATCCTTGGCACCCCAGGTGGTCCACTGAGTTCTGCCAGGGGTAACTTCTGAGTGCAGAGCCAGGAGTGTGCAATGAGTCCTACTAGGTGTGCCCCCCTTATACCCCCTGCCCCCCAAATAAAATCTTGTAAATTTTGACTCAGATGGCAGCATCCTAACCCAAGGGAATGCACCATGCTTTACTATGTTGTATCTGAAGTCATAAGATAAAGGAGACTAGAGATTTGGGGGTGTATTCACCGTACTTCACGATTACCTGAGGGCCCCATTCAGATGACTGATTCTGGAGCATTCAGCCTGAGTTTGGCCCTGGAATCTGAATTTCCAGCAAGTACATCAAGTCATAAAGAGGCATAAAGTCCAGGATGACACTACGAGAAACAAGTTTTGGTGGGGGGAGGGGGAAAGTACTCATTATTTTAATTAAAAGTTAAGCCAAATTTATTTTGGGGTAAAATATGTAATTTGAATAAATATTTCAGAAGAACATTTCAAAAACGTTTTGAACTTGCCACGTCTGATATTTGGGGTGATTTGTATAAAAAATTAGAACAACCCTGTCGTGTTGTACTGGGTGAGGTTGAAAGTGTTTAGATGAAGAGTTTTGGCTCTTAGATATAATGAGGTGCTCTCAGGTGTGAAGTGATTGTTCTTGTAGATGGCATGTCAGAATAACATAGTGACCACCAGAGATGGAATATATATATATATATACAAATCACAATCACAAATCATCCTGTTAATTGTCGATTGCCTCGAGCAGGCCCCAGTAACATCTCCTTCATCCTAGCCTGAGATTATATTCAAGGCTCTTTAGGAGAATGAGCTCCATCATTGTTACTGGTATTTGGCATATTGGGTACGACACAGGGAGTTTGCCAGACACATATTTATGTATGTGGTGTGTTTATATATACATATATACATGTGTAATATATGTGTATGCATATATATCAGATAGCAGGAATCTTATATATACATACATATATACATAAAATATGTATGAATATATATATTCATATGATCTCATAAACATATATATGAGATCCCTGCATGGCAGAACCTGGCGAGCTACCCCTGGCGTATTTGATATTCCAAAGACAGTAGCAATGTTACAGGTCTCATTCCCCTGACCCTGAAAGAGCCTCCAATACAGCAGCATTGGGAAAGAGGAGTAAGGAGAGGCTGCTAAAATCTCAGGACTGGGACGAATGGCATTGTTACTGGTGCCTGCTCGAGTAAATCTATGAACAACGGGATGACAGTGATAAGATCCCTGCTGTCTATTGGTCATGCTCAATGTGCTTATCCAGTTGGAAAGATCAATCACATTGTATATGTAAATAGGGAAATATGGGGTGATTGTTGGATGGCAGATCACATATGCCCTTATTGGGTTTATAAGATGAACCCAACCCTCCTCATTTCCTTTGTAACACTGGATCTCCTACTCTACCAAGTACCAGGGATTAAATAATGAACAAAGCAAACAAAGACCTAATCTCAATTGTGCACTCTGAAACAGACAAATAATAGGATGAAAAAATAATGTAGAAAGCACTAAATTAAATGTAAGGTTGAAGAAAGTGGGGAAAGATGAGCTCCAGAGACAGAGCTTGATCCCTTCCTTCTTTATGGGGTCAGAAAATAGTGTTCACAGAAGGTGGTCTCTAAACTGAGAGCCAATTGATTAGTTGGTGTATGGAGTTGTTTGTATGGGGAAGAGCGTTCCAAGGAGTGGAAATAGTATGCAAAAGCTAAAGAAGGAGGAAGCACCACAGGAGAATAGATTATTCAAAAGGGCCATGGCAAGAGGTGACTGCTGGAGAGAGGCCAAATGAAGATTTTGCAGGGCCTGACATCAACACAGTGGCACCCGAATGACTGAGAGATTGAAGTGAGAAGTGGCACAATCTGTACAACTGCAGAGGCCAATCAAGAGCTCAGGCCAATGGAGGTGACCCAGGTGTATAAGCCAAGGCAGGCAACTGAGTAGGATACCTGGGAGCGGTGTGCAGGAATCAGGGCAGCCTCAGTGGAAGCTGAGCGGACATCCTGTATACACAGTATGGCCAAGGTCAGGGCCTAAGAAAGAGAAACACACAATACCTTTGATTTTATAGATGTGTTAACTGTGCCCCAGAGAAATAAATCAACGGGGCCAGAGTTTCAGTTACTGACAGAGTAAGGGCATCGTCTTTTTTCTGAGCAGCTCTTGGACTGGTAGGGGGCTTTGTGTCCATCTCAGAATATCGATGAACACAATCTGGAGAATATTCAACAGAGGTTTAAACCCCCCAATCCACCCCCCAGATGCCAGGTGAGAGAATAAAACAAGTTCTCTGAACAGAAATGTTTGATAAATGCCACCACTTATATATTAGCTTGTTAGGGTTTCCAAGGGACTGTTAGCCTATTAATTATCTTTGGGAAATAATCTCTTGTACAGATTTAATTTTAAAAAATTAAAAAAAAATTTTTAAATTTTGTAAAAAATTTTAAAAATTAATTTTGTAAATTTTTTTAAAATTTAATTTTGATTCAATAAATAAAATTATAAAAAAATGGAAAAAAATAAGGTGGAGTTCATGCACAATTGAATCAGCCTAATCAGTGGCTGAATAAATAGCAGCACTCCTATATTTAAAAAAAGAAAAAAAATTTAATTTTGTAAAAAATTTTAAAAATTATCTTTTTAAATTTTTTTGATCTTGGCTTTACCAAGTTTATGTGACTGCAAAGAACACCTTGTCCCATACCTACTTGTTTAAACTCACCATCAGTTACTATTCCATTGACTTTGTGTCCCTGGAAACACTCATAGGAAATATTTTTACCAACCTGAACAAGGGTAACTCATCACCATGTCTCCTCCTGAGGCTATGTTGTACCTCTAAGAAAAAAAGTGATCTGGGGGAGAAATGAAAGTTTGGTCTTTGCAGTTAGCCCTGTGTTTTACTCCTAACCCTGAATCATTCCAGATATATGGCATCAAGTCTATCACTGGATAGCATCCCCCACCCCAAGTTTCCCTCCCCTTAATAAAAATAATCCAGCTTTTTGAAGAGTGGCACTGGAAACTGTGCAATGTACTACATGGGGCTTCTTATGAGGATTTAACTTACTCACGGTGGTTAAGCATTTAGGCTTTGATGTTTGAAGAAATTGAGTTTGAAGTTGGTTTTGTCAGGTATTGACTATGTGAAATGGGAAAGAATCCCAACCTCCATGAGGATCCAGTCTCCTTCCCTACTCAATAGGATCTGTAGGAGCCTCATGGTGTTACCATGTCCATTGATGAGATCCCAGGTCTCAACCCCCTGGCACTATGCCTGACATACAGAAATACTCCTAAATAATCACTACTATTTTTATTACGTTCCAACTTCGCACTTTGTTCTCTCCATGAGATAGATGGAAGCAGGATATGAAGTATACTGACAAGAAAAAGAGGTCCTGGCATTAGAAAAGATCATGCGAGTTATCATCTTGTCTCAGTACATCTTGGGGGACAGACAACTGGCAAGGCCTCATGCTGGAGCATCTCAGTGGGTTGTATATTTATTTTTTAATAATTTTTTCCATTACAAAGCTAAGTGTGTTCTGGAGGCAGGGTTGGTATGGTAGCGTCTTTCTTCTCCCTATCACTCAGATGAACAGGCTGCACTGTTGTGTGCTCTCATCATGCAGGGCAAACGGACTTGAAAAATCCAAGTTTATCCTGACACAGGGAATCAGGTGTCATTTGTATGATTCAGAGAACCATCCGTGAGCTGCAGTTTTTCACACAAGAAATACCCATTTTTCATACAGGTCTTGGCAGGGTTGTCTTTCTTAATGAGTGGCTCTATGAAGGGGACAAGGGTTTGACTAAGAGTCTGAAAATAAAAGGTGTGATCAAGACATCCTGGAGCAGAGCATGGGAACTTGAGATCAAAAGAGATTCTGTTCTCCCCTGTCCTTTGGACCCACACATACCTATCTAATGGCAACAGGACTGCATACCCCAGCTGTTGGGAGGCACAAAGAAAGGAGCAGAACCTAGGATCTGGCCCAGCATCAGGAAACGCTCACCTGGGATCACATGTGTGCTCTCATTTTACCTTCCCATTCTTCAAAACTCAGTAATGTCTCTTTGTGTTGCCTCCTCTAAGATAAATGATTGTCTGCCCAAAGTTGGCAGTTCTTTTAGATTCCCAGAAAAGAAAAATTTGTTTTTGTTTTTGTTTTTGTTTTTTACATTTTGAAGCCACATCCAGCGATACTCAGGGGCTACTCAGGAATTACACCTGGCAGCCTCAGAAGATCATATGCGGTGCTGGGGA